>NC_135288.1:2092500-2780500 GCF_051311805.1 Agelaius phoeniceus
CCATTGTGTCCTTATTGTGCCCCATACATGCCCCTACTGTGCCCCATTACACACCCCCACTGTGCTGCCATTGTGCCCCTTTATACACCCTCACTGTGTTCCTGTTGTGCCGCATGAGACACCCCCAGTGTCCCCATTGTGCCCCATTGCACACCCCCACTGCACCCCTTGGACCTACTGTGCCCCTATTGTGCCCCTTTATACACCCCCAGTGTCCCCATTGTGCCCCATTGCACACCCTCACTGCACCCCTTGGACCTACTGTGCCCCTTTTGTACCCCTTTATACACCCCCACTGTGCCCCCATTGTGCCCCCATTGTGCCCCTTTATACACCCCCAGTGTCCCCATTGTGCCCCATTGCACACCCCCACTGCACCCCTTGGACCTACTGTGCCCCTATTGTGCCCTTTATACACCCCCACTGTGCCCCCCTTGTACCTGATGTTCCACCCCTAATACACCCCAAACCCCACTGCAGCCCCTGACCCCCATCCCGCCCCACTGCACCCCAAACCCCACTGCAGCCCCTGACCCCATCCCGCCCCACTGCACCCCAAATTCCATCCCATTGCACCCCAAACCCCACTGCAGCCCCTGACCCCCATCCTGCCCCACTGCACCCCAAATTCCATCCCATTGCACCCCAAACCCCACTGCAGCCCCTGACCCCCATCCCACCCCACTGCTGCCCTTTCAGCACCCCGTTATTGCCCCCATGTCCCTGCTGTCCCCATGTCCCTGCTGGCTCTGTCCCCAGTGTCCCCCACATCCCCTCTGCACCCCCAATGTCCCCTGTGTCCCCCACACCCTCAATGTCCCCCACGTCCCCTGTGTCCTCTACATCCCCAGTGTCCCCCACGTCCTCCCCAGCCCTGCTGCTCCTTCTGTCCCCAGGTCCCTGTCCCAGATGACCCCAAGGTCCCTCACATTCCCCACATCTTCCCCCCTTGCTGATGTCCCCGATGTCCCGTGTCCCTCCCATCCCCAATGTCCCCAATGTCCTGTGTCCCACCCTCAATGTCCCCAGTGTCCCCAGGTCCCCACATCCCTGATGTCTCCATGTCCCCCCTGTCTCCCACAATGTCCCCAATGTCCCCCATGTCCCCCACATCCCTGATGTCCCACAATGTCCCCAGTATCCCCCATGTCCCCCACAGCCCTGATGTCCCACAATGTCCCCAGCATCCCACTCACCCCCAAAGTCTTCCATGGCCTCCCATTCCTAAGTCCCCATGTCCCCTGTGTCCCCCTGTCGCTGATGTCCCCCTGTCCCCATATCCCTGATGTCCCTGTGTCCCCCTGTCCCAACGTCCCTGTATCCCCCATGTCCCCATGTCCCCATATCCCCCATGTCCCCTGATGTCCCCTGATGTGCCCATGTCCCCAGTGTCCCTGATGTCCCCCATGTCCCCTGATTCCCCTGATGTGCTCATGTCCCCGTGTCCCTCTGTCCCTGATGTCCCCAGTGTCCCTGATGTCCCCATGTCCCTGATGTCCCCGATGTCCCCTGACGTCCCCTGATGTCCCCTGATGTCCCCCATGTCCCTTGATGTCCCCATGTCCCCTGATGTTCTCATGTCCCCAGTGTCCCCATGTCCCTGATGTCCCTTGATGTCCCCATGTCCCTGATGTCCCCAATGTCCCTGATGTCCCTGATGTCCCCCATGTCCCCAGTGTCCTCATGTCCCCATGTCCCTTATGTCCCCTGATGTCCCTATGTCTCCTGATGTCCCTTGATGTCCCCATGTCTCCTGATGTCCCCCATGTCCCCTGATGTCCCCTGATATCCCCCATGTCCCTGACATCCCCTGATATCCCCCATGTCCCTGATGTCCCCTGATGTCCCCATGTCCCTGATGTCCCTGATGTGCCCTGATGTCCCCATGTCCCTTGATGTCCCCATGTCCCTGATGTCCCCATGTCCCTGATGTCCCCTGACATCCCCTGATGTCCCCATGTCCCCAGTGTCCCCAGTGTCCCCTGATGTCCCCATGTCCCTGACATCCCCTGATGTCCTTGACATCCCCTGACATCCCCTGATGTCCCCTGATATCCCCCATGTCCCTGACATCCCCTGATGTCCCCATGTCCCTGATGTCCCCTGATGTCCCTGATGTCCCCTGATGTCCCCCCATGTCCCCCCATGTCCCTGATGTCCCCATGTCCCTGATATCCCCTGATGTCCCTGATGTCCCCATGTCCCTGATATCCCCTGATGTCCCTTGATGTCCCCCCATGTCCCCATGTCCCTGATGTCCCCGTGTCCCCACAGAAGCTCGAGGGCTCCAAGAGCCGGGGGCAGCTCCTGATCTTCGGTGCCACCAACTGGGACCTGATTGGCCGCAAGGAGGTGCCCAAGCAGCAGGGTAGGGCTGGCTCATTAACTAATGAACTGCTTAATTAGTCATTAATGAACCATGAGGGGCAGGGGAGGGCTGGCTCATTAACTAATGAACTGCTTAATTAGTCATTAATGAACCATGAGGGGCAGGGGAGGGCTGGCTCATTAACTAATGAACTGGTTAATTAGTCATTAATGAACCATGTGGGGCAGGGGAGGGCTGGCTCATTAACTAATGAACTGCTTAATTAGTCATTAATGAACCATGAGGGGCAGGGGAGGGCTGGCTCATTAACTAATGAACTGCTTAATTAGTCATTAATGAAGCATGAGGGGCAGGGGAGGGCTGGCTAATTAACTAATGAACTGGTTAATTAGTCATTAATGAACCATGTGGGGCAGGGTAGGGCTGGCTCATTAACTAATGAACTGGTTAATTAGTCATTAATGAACCATGAGGGGCAGGGTAGGGCTGGCTCATTAACTAATGAACTGCTTAATTAGTCATTAATGAACCATGAGGGGCAGGGGAGGGCTGGCTCATTAACTAATGAACTGCTTAATTAGTCATTAATGAACCATGAGGGGCAGGGTAGGGCTGGCTCATTAACTAATGAACTGGTTAATTAGTCATTAATGAGCCATGAGGGGCAGGGTAGGGCTGGCTAATTAACTGGTTAATTAGTCATTAATGAGTGGTGTGGGGCAGGGGAGGGCTGGTTAATTAATGGCTGTTAATTAGTCATTAATGAATGGTTTGGGGCAGGGTAGGGGCTCATTAATGGCTGGGATTAATTGGTATTAATTAGTAATCAATGAATGGTTTGGGGCAGGGCAGGGGCTCATTAATAGCTGATTACTTTGGGTTAATTAGTAATCAATGAAGGGTTTGGGGCAGGGTAGGGCCACATTAATGGCTGGGATTAATTGGTATTGATTTGAGGTTAATTAGTAATTAAGAAATGTTCTGGGGCAGGGTAGAGGTCCTTAATAGACAATTAATTAATTGGTATCAATTAGTAATCAATGAAAGGTTTGGGGCAGGGTAGGGGCTCACTAATGGCTGTGATTAATTTGTATTAATTAGTAATCAATGAACATTTTGGGACAGGGTAGGGGCTTGTTCATGGCTGATCAATTAATTAGTTGGTATTAATTAGTAATCAGTGAACATTTTGGGACAGGATAGGGGCTCACTAATGGCTGTGATTAATTGGTATTAATTAGTAATCAATGAACATTTTGGGACAGGGTAGGGGCTCACTAATGGCTGTGATTAATTGGTATTAATTAGTAATCAATGAACATTTTGGGACGGGATAGGGGCTCACTAATGGCTGTGATTAATTGGTATTAATTAGTAATCAATGAACATTTTGGGACAGGATAGGGGCTCACTAATGGCTGTGATTAATTGGTATTAATTAGCAACCAGTGAATGTTTCGGGGCAGGGTAAGGCCTCATTAAGGGGTGATTATTGCTGTTAATTATGAATTGGGGCAGAGCAGGGCCCTCATTCTTGGCGGTGTGATTAATTAATGTTAATTTGTAATTAATGACCTTGAGTGGCATCTCGCACTTTGGGGCAGAATTTGGGTGTCCAGCAGAGCCAAATCAGGGCTTTGGTTATTTCTGATGCATTTATAATTCATTAATTTTGATTGGTTTTATGTAGTTCTAATTAATTAATTAATCAATTAATTAACTGGGGGAGGAGCCTCAGTTTCACCCCTTAATTGGAGCAGGTTTGAGGGGGCACCAGCTCTGCTGCAAAGCCAAATTTTGCTTCTTTTGGATGCATTTATAGTTCATCAATTAATCTCTTTCTTTTCATGGGTTTCTATTTAATTGCTATTAATATCTAATTAATTTTAAAGCTGGTTAATTAGGGAGGAGACACAGTTTGATGCAGTAATTTGGGGTGCACCAGACCTGTGGCAAAGGAAAATGAAAACTCGGTTTAGTTGGAATCTTTAATACTCCATTCATTTTCCTGATTATTTTTATCTATTTCTAATTAATTATTGTCATTAATTACTGGGGAGGAGCCTCAGTTTCACCCCTTAATTGGGGCAGGTTTGAGGGGCACCAGCTCTGCTGCAAAGCCAAATTTTGCTTCTTTTGGATGCATTTATAGTTCATCAATTGATCTCTTTCTTTTCATGTGTATTTATTTAATTGATATTAATATCTAATTAATTTTTAAAGCTGGTTAATTAGGGAGGAGACACAGTTTGATGCAGTAATTTGGGGTGCACCAGACCTGTGGCAAAGGAAAATGAAAACTCGGTTTAGTTGGAATCTTTAATACTCCATTCATTTTCCTGATTATTTTTATCTATTTCTAATTAATTATTTTCATTAATTACTGGGGAGGAGCCACAGTTTCACCCCTTAATTGGGGCAGGTTTGAGGGGCGCCAGCTCTGCCAAATTAAACCTCTGCTTCATTTTCAGCTCACTAATTATATCCTTCTTTTCAGGGGACCTAATTAATGAATATTAAAAATTAGCATTTAAATTAATTAATGTTTAAAATGAACGAGCTGGGGGCGGAGTCACAGTTTCAGGTTTTAATTTGGGGCCTGAATTTGGGAGGCACCAGCGCTGCTCGTTAGGGATGCCTGGAAAGTTCATTAATTAAGAACTCGTTAATTGGGGCAGGTTTGGGTGCCCCGGCCCTGCTGTGCCCCCCCCCTGTGGGTTTGTCCCCATTTCCTGGCTCTGTCCCCAAATCCACCCTCAATTCCTGAGGGAATCCTGGGGATTGTCCCAGCGATTTTCCCAGAGGATTTTCCCGGTATTCCCAGATTTCCCAGATGATTTTCTGGGATCATTTTCCTGGATTTTCCCTGATCATTTTCCTAGATTTTCCTGGATATTCCTGAATGATTTTCCTGGGTTATTTTCCCAGATTTTCCTGGATGATTTTCCCAGATTTTCCTGGGTTTTCCAGGATGATTTTCCCAGGTGATTTTCCTGAATATTCCCAGATTTCCCAGATGATTTTCCTGGATTTTCCCTGATCATTTTCCTGGATATTCCTGAATGATTTTCCTGGATTTCCCCAGTATTCCCAGATGATTTTCCTAGTTGATTCTCCTGGATTTTCCTGCATTACTTTCCTAGATTTTCCCAGTATTCCCAGATGATTTTCCTGGGTTATTTTCCCAGATTTTCCAGGATGATTTTCCCAGATTTTCCTGGGTTTTCCAGGATGATTTTCCCAGATGATTTTCCTGGATGATTTTCCCGGTATTCCCAGATTTCCCAGATGATTTTCTGGGATGATTTTCCTGGATTTTCCCTGATCATTTTCCTAGATTTTCCTGGATATTCCTGAATGATTTTCCTGGATTTCCCCAGTATTCCCAGATGATTTTCCTGGTTGGTTTTCCCAGGTTTTCTTGGGTTATTTTCCCAGAATTTCCTGGATTATTTTCCTGGATGATTTTCCCAGATTTTCCAGGATGATTTTCCTGGATTATTTTCCTGGTATTCCCAGTATTCCCAGATGATTTTCCTGGGTTATTTTCCCAGAGTTTCCTGGATTCTTTTCCTGGATGATTGTCCTGGATTTTCCAGGATGATTTTCCCAGATTTTCCTGGGTTTTCCAGGATGATTTTCCCAGGTGATTTTCCTGAATATTCCCAGGTTTCCCAGATGATTTTCCTGGATTTTCCCTGATCATTTTCCTAGATTTTCCTGGATATTCCTGAATGATTTTCCTGGATTTTCCCAGTATTCCCAGATGATTTTCCTGGGTTATTTTCCCAGATTTTCCTGGATGATTGTCCTGGATTTTCCAGGATGATTTTCCCAGATTTTCCTGGGTTTTCCAGGATGATTTTCCCAGGTGATTTTCCTGAATTTTCCCAGATTTTCTCAGATGATTTTCTCAGATGATTTTCCTGGATGATTTTCCCGGTATTCCCAGATTTCCCAGATGATTTTCTGGGATGATTTTCCTGGATTTTCCTAGATTTTCCTGGATATTCCTGAATGATTTTCCTGGATTTCCCCAGTATTCCCAGATGATTTTCCTAATTCATTTTCCTGGATTACTTTCCTAGATTTTCCCAGTATTCCCAGATTATTTTCCTGGGTTATTTTCCCAGAGTTTCCTGGATTCTTTTCCTGGATGATTGTCCTGGATTTTCCAGGATGATTTTCCCAGATTTTCCTGGATGATTTTCCCAGATTTTCCTGGGTTTTCCAGGATGATTTTCCTGGATGATTTTCCAGGTATTCCCAGATTTCCCAGATGATTTTCTGGGATGATTTTCCTGGATTTTCCCTGATCATTTTCCTGGATATTCCTGAATGATTTTCCTGGATTTCCCAGTATTCCCAGATGATTTTCCTAGTTGATTTTCCTGCATTACTTTCCTAGATTTTCCCAGTATTCCCAGATTATTTTCCTGGTTGGTTTTCCCAGAGTTTCCTGGATTCTTTTCCTGGATGATTGTCCTGGATTTTCCTGGATGATTTTCCTGGATGATTTTCCTGGATGATTTTCCCAGATTTTCCTGGGTTTTCCAGGATGATTTTCCCAGATGATTTTCCCGGTATTCCCAGATTTCCCAGATGATTTTCTGGGATCATTTTCCTGGATTTTCCCTGATCATTTTCCTAGATTTTCCTGGATATTCCTGAATGATTTTCCTGGATTTTCCCAGTATTCCCAGATGATTTTCCTGGGTTATTTTCCCAGAATTTCCTGGATTATTTTCCTGGATGATTGTCCTGGATTTTCCAGGATGATTTTCCCAGATTTTCCTGGGTTTTCCAGGATGATTTTCCCAGAGGATTTTCCCAGTATTCCCAGATTTCCCAGATGATTTTCTGGGATGATTTTCCTGGATTTTCCCTGATCATTTTCCTGGATATTCCTGAATGATTTTCCTGGATTTCCCAGTATTCCCAGATGATTTTCCTGGTTGATTTTCCTGCATTACTTTCCTAGATTTTCCCAGTATTCCCAGATTATTTTCCTGGGTTATTTTCCCAGGTTTTCCTGGATGATTTTCCCAGATTTTCCTGTATTATTTTTCTGGATATTTTCCCAGATGATTTTCCTGGCTGATTTTCCCAGATGTTTCTGTATTATTTTCCTGGATTTTCCCAGATGATTTTCCTGATTTTTTTCTGGATTTTCCTGGATTATTTTCCCAGTATTGCCAGATGATCTTTATGGCCGATTTTCCCAGATTTTTCAAGATTATTTTCCTGGGTTTTCCAGGATAATTTTCCCAGATTTTCTTGTATTATTTTCCTGGATTTTCCCAGATGATTTTCCTGAATTTTCCCAGATTTTCTCAGATGATTTTCCCAGATGATTTTCCTGGATTTTCCCAGATTATTTTCCCAGTATTCCCAGATGATTTTTATCACTGATGTTCCCAGATTATTTTCCTGGGTTTTCCAGGATAATTTTCCCAGATTTTCCTGTATTATTTTCCTGGATTTTCCCAAATGATTTTCCTGGATTTTCCCAAATGATTTTCCTGAATTTTCCCAGATGATTTTCCTGGATTTTCCCAGATTATTTTCCCAGTATTCCCAGATGATTTTTCTGTATATTCCCAGATTATTTTCCTGGGTTTTCCCAGACGATTTTCCTGAATTTTCCTGGATTTTCCCAGATGATTTTCCCAGATGATTTTCCCAGATTATTTTCCCAGTATTCCCAGATGATTTTTCTGGATATTCCCAGATGATTTTCCTGGATTTTCCCAGATGATTTTCCCAGTATTCCCAGATGATTTTTCTGGATATTCCCAGATGATTTTCCTGGATTTTCCCGGATTATTTTCCCGGTATTCCCAGATGATTTTCCTGGATTTTCCCAGATTATTTTACCAGTATTCCCAGATGATTTTTCTGGATATTCCCAGATGATTTTCCTGGATTTTCCCAGATGATTTTCCCAGTATTCCCAGATGATTTTCCTGGATTTTCCCAGATTATTTTCCCGGATTATTTTCCCGGTATTCCCAGATGATTTTCCTGGATTTTCCCAGATTATTTCCCCGGTATTCCCAGATAATTTTTCTGGATGATTTTCCCGGATGTTCTCGAATGATTTTCCTGGATTATTTTCTGGATTATTTCCCGTACTATTTTCCCAGACTGTTCTTTTCCCAGCTGCTTTTCCCATCCCTCTCTTTTCCCGGCCGCGTTTCCGGGCGCTGATCCCGCGCTCCTTCCCGGTGTTTTCCAGCGGCGTACCGGAACCTGGGCCAGAACCTGTGGGGGCCTCACCGCTACGGGAGCCTGGGGGGGCTGCGCGTGCGCTCGGTGGTGTCGGGGCCCTGCGCCGCCCACAGCCTCCTGATCACGGCCGAGGGCAAGCTCTGGAGCTGGGGTGAGCGGGATCCATCCAGGGAAACCCGGCTGGGAGAGGGGGATCCATCCTGGGAACAAGGCTGGGATAATGGGATCCATCCAGGGAACCTGGCTGGGATAGTGGGAGCCATCCCGGGAACACGGCTGGGAGAGGGGGATCTATCCAGGGAACCAGGCTGGGAGAGCGGGATCCATCCTGGGAACGCCCCTGGGAGAGCGGGATCCATCCAGAGAACCTGGCTGGGATAATGGGATCCATCCTGGGAACCTGGCTGGGATAATGGGATCCATCCTGGGAACGCCCCTGGGAGAGCGGGATCCATCCAGAGAACCTGGCTGGGAGAGCGGGATCCATCCTGGGAACCTGGCTGGGATAATGGGATCCATCCAGGGAGCCGGGCTGGGATAATGGAATCCATCCGGGGAACCTGGCTGGGAGAGCGGGATCCATCCCGGGAACCCTCCCAGGATAATGGGATCCATCCCGGGAACCCTCCCAGGATAATGGGGTCAGCTGGGGAACCTCCCTGGGATAGCTGGATCCATCCCAGGACCCCCCCCCACAGGATAGCGGGATCCATCCGGGGAACCAGGCTGGGAGAGTGGGATCCATCCTGGGAACCTGGCTGGGATAATGGGATCCATCCAGAGAACCCCCCTGGGAGAGTGGGATCCATCCGGGAAACCCGGCTGGGAGAGCGGGATCCATCTGGGAAACCTGGCTGGGATAATGGGATCCATCCGGGGAACCCTCCAGGAGAGCGGGATCCATCCTGGAAACCCAGCTGGGAGAGCGGGATCCATCCCGGGAACCTGGCTGGGATAATGGGATCCATCCAGGGAACCCTCCCAGGATAATGGGGTCAGCTGGGGAACCCCCTTGGGATAGTGGGATCCATCTTGGGAACCAGGCTGGGATAATGGGATCCATCCAGGGAGCCTGGCTGGGATAATGGGATCCATCCCAGGAACCAGGCTGGGAGAGGGGGATCCATCCGGGGAACCAGGCTGGGATAGTGGGATCCACCCAGGAACCTGGCTGGGATAATGGGATCCATCCGGGGAACCAGGCTGGGATAATGGGATCCATCCGGGGAACCCGGCTGGGAGAGGGGGATCTATCCTGGGAACCTGGCTGGGATAATGGGATCTGTACTGGGAACCTGGCTGGGATAATGGGATCCATCCCGGGAACCAGGCTGGGATAGTGGGATCCATCCAGGGAACCCAGCTGGGATAATGGGATCCATCCCGGGGAACCTGGCTGGGAGAGTGGGATCCATCCCGGGAGCCTGGCTGGGATAATGGGATCCATCCCGGGAACCTGGCTGGGAGAGTGGGATCCATCCTGGGAACCTGGCTGGGATAGTGGGATCTATCCGGGGAACCTGGCTGGGATAGTGGGAGCCATCCCGGGAGCACGGCTGGGAGAGTGGGATCCATCCAGGGAACCCCCCTGGGATAATGGGGTCAGCCGGGGAACCCCCTTGGGATAGTGGGATCCATCTTGGGAACCAGGCTGGGAGAGCGGGAACCCCCCTGGGAACTGGGCTGGGATAATGGGATCCATCCAGGGAACCCCCCCAGGAGAGCAGGATCCATCCAGGGAACCCCCCTGGGATAATGGGGTCAGCTGGGGAACCCCCCTGGGATAGTGGGATCCATCCCGGGAACCTGGCTGGGAGAGCAGAACCCATCCCAAGAACCCTCCCAAGATAATGGGGTCAGCCGGGGAACCTCCTTGGGGTGATGGGATCCATCCCTGAAACCAGGCTGGGATAATGGGATCCATCCTGGGAACTGGCCTGGGATAATGGGATCCATCCTGGGAAGCAGGCTGGGAGAGCGGGATCCGTCCCAGGAACTGGGCTGGGATAATGGGATCTGTACTGGGAACCCCCCTGGGAGAGCGGGGTCATTGGGAACCCCTGGGATAACAGGATCAGCCAGAAACCCCTGGGATTCTGGGATCAGAGGGAACCCCTGGGATAACGGGATCAGAGGGAACCCCTGGGATTCCAGGATCAAAGGAAACCCCGCTGGGATTCTGGGATCAGAGGGAACCCTTGGGATTCTGGGATCAGAGGGAACCCCAGGGGTAGCAGGACCAGTGGGAACTCCCCTGGGATTCCGGGATCCAAGGGAACCCCTGGGATTCCAGGATCAAAGGAAACTCCCCTGGGATTCTGGGATTAGAGGGAACCCTTGGGATTCAGGGATCAGAGGGAACCCCTGGGATAATGGGATCAAAGGAAACTCCCCTGGGATTCTGGGATCAGAGGGAACCGTTGGGATTCTGGGATCAGAGGAAACCCCAGGGGTAGCGGGACCAGTGGGAACTCCCTGGGATTCCGGGATCCGAGGGAACCCCTGGGATAATGGGATCAAAGGAAACCCCCCTGGGATTCCGGGATCAGAGGGAGCCCCTGTGACTCGGGGGTTTTTGGGGTACCACAGGGCGGAACGAGAAGGGGCAGCTGGGCCACGGGGACACGAAGCGCGTGGAGGCGCCGCGGCCGATCGAGGCCCTGGGCAGCGAGGCCATCGTGGCGGCCGCCTGCGGGCGGAACCACACCCTGGCACTGACCGGTACCGACCGGGACACGGGGCCTGGATCCGGGAAACGGCCCTGGGTCCTGGGAAATGGGGCTGGATCTGGGAAACGGGGCTGGATCTGGGAAATGGGGCTGGATCTGGGAAACGGGGCTGGATCTGGGAAATGGGGCTGGATCCGGGAAACGGGGCTGGATCCTGGGAAATGGGGCTGGATCCGGGAAACGGGGCCCTGGATCCGGGAAACGGGGCTGGATACTGGGAAACGGGGCCCTGGATCCTGGGAAACGGGGCCGGATCCTGGGAAACGGGGCCCTGGGTCCTGGAAAATGGCCCTGGATCCTGGGGAAACGGGGCCCTGGATCCTGGGGAACGGCCCTGGATCCTGGGGAACGGCCCTGGATCCTGGGAAAAGGGGCTGGATACTGGGACACGGGGCTGGATCCCGGGAAATGGGGCCCTGGATCTGGGAAACAGCCCTGGATCCTGGGAAACAGCCCTGGATCCTGAGACATGGGCCCCAAGGAGACGGGGCTGGATCCCAGGAAACGGGGCTGGATCCTGGAAAATGGCCCTGGATCCTGGGGACACGGCCATGGATCCTGGGGAAACGGGGCTGGATCCTGGAAAATGGGGCTGGATCCCAGGACACAGCCCTGGATCCTGGGAAATGGCCCTGGATCCTGGGACACGGGACTGGATCCTGGGGAAACGGGGCTGGATCCCAGGATATGGGGCTGGATCCCAGGATATGGGGCTGGATCCTGGGGAAAGGGGCTGGATCCTGGGAAATGGCCCTGGATCCTGGGAAACGGGGCCCTGGATCCTGGGGAAACGGGGCTGGATCCTGGGAAACAGGGCCCTGGATCCTGGGAAACGGGGCTGGATCCTGGGGAAATGGCCCTGGATCCTGGGAAATGGGGCTGGATCCCGGGACACGGGGCTGGATCCTGGGAAACGGGGCCCTGGATCTGGGAAACGGGGCTGGATCCTGAGATATGGGCCCCAGGGAAATGGGGCTGGATCCTGGGGACATGGCCCTGGGTCCTGGAAAATGGCCCTGGATCCTGGGAAACGGGGCCCTGGATCCTGGGGAACGGCCCTGGATCCCGGGAAACGGGGCTGGATCCTGGGGACACGGGGCCCTGGATCCTGGGACACGGGGCTGGATTCTGGAAAATGGCCCTGGATCCTGGGGACACGGCCATGGATCCTGGGGAAATGGGGCTGGATCCTGGAAAATGGGGCTGGATCCCAGGACACAGCCCTGGATCCTGGGAAATGGCCCTGGATCCTGGGAAATGGCCCTGGATCCGGGAAATGGGGCCCTGGATCCGGGACACGGGGCTGGATCTGGGAAATGGGGCTGGATCCCGGGAAACGGGGCTGGATCCTGGGAAACGGGGCCTGGATCCGGGAAACGGGGCCCTGGATCCGGGACACAGGGCTGGATCTGGGAAATGGGGCTGGATCCTGGGAAACGGGGCCCTGGATCCTGGGAAATGGGGCCCTGGATCCTGGGAAACGGGGCCCTGGATCCTGGGACACGGGGCTGGATCCTGAGATATGGGCCCCAGGGAAATGGGGCTGGATCCTGGGGAAACGGGGCCCTGGGTCCTGGAAAATGGCCCTGGATCCTGGGAAACGGGGCCCTGGATCCTGGGGAACGGCCCTGGATCCCGGGAAACGGGGCTGGATCCTGGGGACACGGGGCCCTGGATCCTGGGACACGGGGCTGGATTCTGGAAAATGGCCCTGGATCCTGGGGACACGGCCATGGATCCTGGGGAAACGGGGCTGGATCCTGGAAAATGGGGCTGGATCCCAGGACACAGCCCTGGATCCTGGGAAATGGCCCTGGATCCTGGGGAAACGGGGCTGGATCCCAGGATATGGGGCTGGATCCTGGGGAAAGGGGCTGGATCCTGGGACACTGGGGCAGATCCCAGGAAACTGCACTGAATCCCAGGCAATGGCCCAATCCTGGGAACCTGCCCCATCCCAGGAAACTCCTCTGATCCTGGGAAAGCTGCACCAAATCCACTCCTTTCCTGGGAATACTGCCCCAAATCCACCCCATTTCATCCCCCAAATCCCAGGAAAACTGCCCCAAATCCTCCCCTTTCACCCCCAAAATCCACCCTTTTTGTCTCAAATCCACCCCTTTTTCCCCAAAAATCTGGGAAAACTGCCCCTAAATCTGCCCATTTTGCTCCAAATTCTGGGATAACTGCCCCAAAATCATCCCTTTTTTCCCCCCAAATCCACCCCTTTTCCTTCAAAATCCGCCCCTTTTCCCCCAAATCTGCTCCTTTTGCCCCCGAATTCTGGGAGAACGGTCCCAAAATCCCAGTTTTCCGCCCAGAATTCCCGTTTTCCCCGCAGAGAGCGGCTCCGTGTTCGCCTTTGGGGAGAACAAGCTGGGCCAGCTGGGGCTGGGGAACCAAACGGACGCCGTGCCCAGCCCCACCCAGGTACGGACCCCAAACCCGGGATTTGGGGCAAATCCGGGGATTTTGGGGCAAATCCGGGGATTTTGGGGCTTTTAGTGACAAATTCCCTAAAAACCCCTCAGGGTGCACAATTCCCTCCCAGCCAGGAGCTGTTCACAGGTGCGGTGGGGAGAGGAAAAACCAGGATTTGGAAATGAATTTTTGAGGATTTTAGGGATTTTCTGATGGAAGTTCCTTTTGTTTTTTCCTGTTTCCCAAATTTTTTGATCCTGTTTTACCAGCTTTTCCTGCAGGTCAGGGGTTTCCCAATGGAAAATTCCCCTTTTTTCCTTTTTCCTGTGTTTTGTGATCCAGTTTTTCCTGCTTTTCCCGCAGATCAAGGATTTCCCATGGAAATTCTCCTTTCCCCACATTTCTCTGATCCTGTTTTTCCTGCTTTTCCCATGTTTTTCTGATCTCTTTTTACCTGCTCTTCCCATGTCCTTGATCCCATTTTTCCTGCCAATCAGGGATTTCCCATGGAAATTCCCCATTTTTTCCTTTTTCCTGGCCTTTCTGATCCCATTTTCCAGCTTTTCCTGCATTTCTGATCCTTTCCTGGCATTTCTGATCCATTTTCCAACTTTTTCTGATCCCATTTTCCCGGCTTTTCCTGTGTTTCTGATCCCCATTTTTCCTGGCTTTTCTGATCCCCTTTTCCCATGTTTCTGATCCCCCTTTTCCCCTTTTTCCAGGTTTTTCTGATCTCATTTTCCTGGCTTTTCCTGTGTCTCTGATCCCCATTTTCCTGGCTTTTCTGATCCCATTTTCCCAGCTTTTCCCATGTTTCTGATCCTCCTTTTCCCCTTTTTCCTGGCCTTTCTGATCCCATTTTCCAGCTTTTCCTGCATTTCTGATCCTCATTTTCCATTTTTTTCTGATCCCATTTTCCTGGCTTTTCCTGTGTCTCTGATCCCCATTTTTCCTGGCTTTTCTGATCCCATTTTCCCTGCTTTTCCCATGTTTCTGATCCCCCTTTTCCCCTTTTTCCAGGTTTTTCTGATCCCATTTTGCCGGCTTTTCCTGTGTTTCTGATCCCCATTTTCCCCCTTCTCCCGCATTTCTGATCCCATTTTCCCGGTTTTTCTGATCCCCTTTTCCCATTTTCCCGGTTTTTCTGATCCCGTTTTCCCGGATTTCCTGACCCCATTCCCGGTTTTTCCCAGATCCTGTACAATGGGCAGCCGATCTCCAAGCTGGGCTGCGGGGCCGAGTTCAGCATGGTCATGGACTGCAAGGGGAACCTGTATTCCTTCGGGTGCCCCGAGTACGGCCAGCTGGGTACGGCATTTGGGATCATGCCATGGGAATGGGATTTGGGATCGTCCCATGGGAATGGGATCACCCCGTGGGAATGGGATTTGGGATCATCCCATGGGAATGGGATCACCCCATGGGAACCTGTATTCCTTCGGGTGCCCCGAGTACGGCCAGCTGGGTACGGCATTTGGGATCATCCCATGGGAATGGGATTTGGGATCACCCCATGGGATTTGGGATCACCCCATGGGAACCTGTATTCCTTTGGGTGCCCCGAGTACGGCCAGCTGGGTACGGCATTTGGGATCATCCCATGGGAATGGGATCACCCTGTGGGAATGGGATTTGGGATCATTCCATGGGAATGGGATCACCCCATGGGAGCCTGTATTCCTTCAAGTGTCCCAAGTATGGCCAGCTGGGTACGGCATTTGGGATCCATGGGATCCCCCTGTGGGATCATCCCATGGGAATGGGATTTGGGATCGTCCCATGGGAATGGGATTTGGGATCACCCCATGGGATTTGGGATCACCCCATGGGAACCTGTATTCCTTTGGGTGCCCCGAGTACGGCCAGCTGGGTACGGCATTTGGGATCATCCCATGGGAATGGGATCACCCCATGGGAGCCTGTATTCCTTCGGGTGCCCCGAGTATGGCCAGCGGGGTACAGGATTTGGGATCCATGGGATCACCCTGTGGGATCACCCCATGGGAATGGGATTTGGGATCGTCCCATGGGAATGGGATTTGGGATCACCCCATGGGAACCTGTATTCCTTTGGGTGCCCCGAGTACGGCCAGCTGGGTACGGCATTTGGGATCATCCCATGGGAATGGGATCACCCTGTGGGAATGGGATTTGGGATCATTCCATGGGAATGGGATCACCCCATGGGAGCCTGTATTCCTTCAAGTGTCCCAAGTATGGCCAGCTGGGTACGGCATTTGGGATCCATGGGATCCCCCTGTGGGATCATCCCATGGGAATGGGATTTGGGATCGTCCCATGGGAATGGGATTTGGGATCATCCTGTGGGAATGGGATCACCCCATGGGAACCTGTACTCCTTCGGGTGCCCCAAGTATGGCCAGCTGGGTATGGGATTTGGGATCCATGGGATCATCCCATGGGATCACCCCATGGGAGCCTGTATTCCTTTGGGTGACCCGAGTACGGCCAGCTGGGTACGGGATTTAGGATCCATGGGAATGGGATCACCCCGTGGGAATGGGATCACCCCATAGTAGTGGGATTTGGGATCATCCCATGGGATTGGGATCACCCCATGGGAACCTGTATTCCTTCGGGTGCCCCGAGTACGGCCAGCTGGGTACGGCATTTGGGATCATCCCATGGGAGTGGAATCATCCCATAGTAATGGGATTTGGGATCGTCCCATGGGAATGGGATCACCCCGTGGGAATGGGATCACCCCATGGGAACCTGTATTCCTTCAGGTGGCCAGAGTATGGCCAGCTGGGTATGGGGTTTGGGATCCATGGGATCACCCCATGGGAATGGGATCACCCCATAGTAATGGGATTTGGGATCGTCCCATGGGAATGGGATCACCCCATGGGAACCTGTATTCCTTCGGGTGTCCCAAGTATGGCCAGCTGGGTACGGGATTTGGGATCTATGGGATCACCCTGTGGGATCACCCCGTAGGAATGGGATCACCCCATGGGAATGGGATTTGGGATCATCCCATGGGAATGGGATCACCCCATGGGAACCTGTATTCCTTCGGGTGTCCCGAGTCCGGCCAGCTGGGTACGGCATTTGGGATCATTCCATGGGATCACCCCGTGGGAATGGGATCACCCCATAGTAATGGAATTTGGGATCATCCTGTGGGAATGGGATCACCCCATGGGAGCCTGTATTCCTTTGGGTGTCCCAAGTATGGCCAGCTGGGTATGGGATTTGGGATCTATGGGATCACCCCATGGGATCATCCCATGGGAATGGGATTTGGGATCGTCCCATGGGAATGGGATCACCCCATGGGAGCCTGTATTCCTTCGGGTGCCCTGAGTATGGCCAGCTGGGTTCGGGATTTGGGATCCATGGGATCACCCCATAGTAATGGGATTTGGGACCATCCTGTGGGAATGGGATCACCCCATGGGAATGTGATTTGGGATCATCCCATGGGATTGGGATCACCCCATGGGAACCTGTATTCCTTCGGGTGTCCCGAGTCCGGCCAGCTGGGTACGGGATTTGGGATCACCCCATGGGAGTGGAATCACCCCATAGAAATGGAATTTGGGATCATCCTGTGGGAATGGGATCACCCATGGGAGCCTGTATTCCTTTGGGTGTCCCAAGTATGGCCAGCTGGGTATGGGATTTGGGATCTATGGGATCACCCCATGGGATCATCCCATGGGAATGGGATTTGGGATCATCCCATGGGAATCTCTATTCCTTCAGGTGGCCAGAGTATGGCCAGCTGGGTATGGGATTTGGGATCCATGGGATCACCCCGTGGGAATGGGATCACCCCATGGGAACAGGATTTGGGACCATCCCATGGGAATGGGATTTGAGATCATCCCATGGGAATGGGATCACCCTATGGGATCACCCCATGGGAACCTGTATTCCTTTGGGTGTCCCGAGTACGGCCAGCTGGGTGTGGGATTTGGGATCTATGGGATCATCCCATGGGAATGGGAATTGGGATCACCCCATGGGAACCTGTATTCCTTTGGGTGGCCGGAGTATGGCCAGCTGGGTACGGGATTTGGAATCATTCCATGGGATCATCCCGTGGGATTAGGGCTGGTTTGGGATCATCCCGTGGAGTGGGGGCAGTTTGGGATCATCCCGTGGGATGGGGGCAGTTCAGGATCACTCTGTGGGGTCAGGGAAGTTTAGGATGACCCCTTGGGATGGGGCGGTTCAGAATGACTCCATGAGATCGGGGCAGTTCGGGATCACCCTGCGGGATCGGGATGACCCTGCGGGATCGGGGCAGTTTGGGATCACCCTGTGGGATCGGGATCACCCTGTGGGATCAGGGCAGTTCAGGATGACCCTGTGGGATCGGGGCAGTTCAGGATGACCCTGCGGGATTGGGGCAGTTCGGGATCACCCTGCGGGATCGGGATGACCCTGCAGGATCAGGGCAGTTTGGGATCACCCTGCGGGATTGGGGCAGTTCGGGATCACCCTGCGGGATCGAGATCACCCTGCAGGATCAGGGCAGTTCAGGATCACCCTGCGGGATCGGGGCAGTTCAGGATCACCCTGTGGGATTGGGATCACCCTGCAGGATCAGGGCAGTTCAGGATCACCCTGCGGGATCAGGGCAGTTTGGGGTGACCCCATGGGATCAGGGCACTCCGGGATGACCCCACAGGACGCTCAGGTTGCTGTGCCCCGTTCCCGTTGCAGGCCACAATTCCGACGGGAAGTTCATCGCGCGGGCGCAGCGCATCGAGTACGACTGCGAGCTGCTGCCGCGGCGCGTGGCGCTGTTCGTGGAGCGCACCAAGGACGGGCAGGTGCTGCCCGTGCCCAACGTCGTGGTCAGGGACGTGGCCTGCGGGGCCAACCACACGGTACGGGAATGTGGGAATGTGGGATAATGGGATTGGGATAATGGGAATGGGTCAGGGACATGGCCTGCGGGGCCAACCACACGGTACAGGAATGTGGGAATGTGGGAATGTGGGATTGGGATAATGGGAATGGGTCAGGGACATGGCCTGTGGGGCCAACCACACGGTACGGGAATGTGGGATAATGGGATTGGGATAATGGGAATGGGTCAGGCACGTGGCCTGCGGGGCCAACCACACGGTACGGGAATGTGGGATAATGGGATTGGGATAATGGGAATGGGTCAGGCACGTGGCCTGCGGGGCCAACCACACAGTACAGGAATGTGGGATTGGGATATTGGGAATGGGTCAGGGACATGGCCTGTGGGGCCAACCACACAGTACGGGAATGTGGGATTGGGATAATGGGATTGGGATAATGGGAATGGGTCAGGCACGTGGCCTGCGGGGCCAACCACACGGTACAGGAATGTGGGAATGTGGGATATTGGGAATGGGTCAGGGACATGGCCTGTGGGGCCAACCACACGGTATGGGAATGTGGGATCGGGATAATGGGATTGGGATAATGGGAATGGGTAAGGGACATGGCCTGCAGGGCCAACCACACGGTATGGGAATGTGGGAATGTGGGATAATGGGAATGGGAATATGGGATTTGGGAATGGGAATGGGAATGGATGCAGGAATGAGAGAGCAGGAATGGGACTGGGAGAAGGAGAATGGAAAGAAGAAGACAGGAATGGGAGAGGGCAGCTCTCAGCCCCTGCTCCCCCATCCCAGCTGAGGCTGCATTCCCAGGAATGTATTTTCCTGGGATTTGGGGTTTGGGATCTCTGAGGCCCTGCTCCCTCTCTCCCAGCTGGTGCTGGATTCCCAGAATCGTGTCTTTTCCTGGGGTTTGGGATTTGGGGTTTGGGATCTGGGATCTCTGAGGCTGTTTTCCCTGTCTCCATCCCAGCTGGTGCTGGATTCCCAGGAATGTCTTTTCCTGGGATTTGGGGTTTGGGATCTCTGAGGCTGTTTTCCCCATCCTGGCTGGTGCTGGATTCCCAGAAGCACGTGTTCTCCTGGGATTTGGGATCTGGGATTAGGGATCTCTGAGGCTGTTTTCCCTGTCTCCATCCCAGCTGGTGCTGGATTCCCAGAAGCGCGTGTTCATTTGGGATTTGGGATCTGGGATCAGGGGTTTGGGGTTTGGGATCTGGGATCTCTGAGGCTGTTTTCCCCATCCCAGCTGGTGCTGGATTCCCAGAAGCGCATGTTCTCCTGGGATCTGGGATCTGGGGTTTGGGATTTGGGATCTCTGAGGCTGTTTTCCCGTCCCAGCTGGTGCTGGATTCCCAGAAGCGCGTGTTCTCCTGGGATTAGGGGTTTGGGGTTTGGGATCTGGGATCTCTGAGGCCATTTTCCCCATCCCAGCTGGTGCTGGATTCCCAGAAGCGCGTGTTCTCCTGGGATCTGGGATCTGGGATCTGGGATCTGGGGTTTGGGATTTGGGATCTCTGAGGCTGTTTTCCCTGTCCCCATCCCAGCTGGTGCTGGATTCCCAGAAGCGCGTGTTCTCCTGGGGTTTGGGGTTTGGGATTTGGGATCTCTGAGGCTGTTTTCCTGTCCCAGCTGGTGCTGGATTCCCAGAAGCGCGTGTTCTCCTGGGGTTTGGGGTTTGGGATTTGGGATCTCTGAGGCTGTTTTCCTGTCCCCATCCCAGCTGGTGCTGGATTCCCAGAAGCGCGTGTTCTCCTGGGGCTTTGGTGGCTACGGGCGCCTGGGCCACGCGGAGCAGAAGGACGAGATGGTTCCCAGGCTGGTGAAGCTCTTCGACTTCCCGGGACGCGGTGCCGCCCAGATCTACGCGGGATACACCTGCTCCTTCGCCGTCAGCGAGACCGGTGCGACACGGCTCTGGGAATGCCGGGGGGGGGGGCGGTGAGATGGGTGGGATACAGGATCTGGGATATGGGATATGGGAATGCTGGGGAGGAATAGCAGTGAGATGGGTGGGATATGGGATACGGGATATGGGAATGCTGCGGGAGATGGCAGTGAGATGGGTGGGATATGGGACACGGGGTCTGGGAATGCCGGGGGGGGGCGGTGAGATGGGTGGGATACGGGATCTGGGATATGGGAATGCTGCAGGGGATAGCAGTGAGACGGGTGGGATACGGGGTTTGGGATTTGGGAATGCTGCAGGGGATGGCAGCAAGATGGGTGGGATACGGGATTTGGGATCTGGGAATGCTGCAGGGGATAGCAGTGAGACGGGTGGGATACGGGGTTTGGGATATGGGAATGCCAGGGGGGAATGGCAGTGAGATGACTGGGATATGGGATTTGGGATAATGGGAATGCTGGGGGAATGGCAGTGAGATGGGTGGGATACGGGATCTGGGATCTGGGAATGCCGGGGGGGTGGCAGCGAGATGGGTGGGATACGGGATTTGGGAATGCTGGGGAGGATGGCAGCGAAATGGGTGGGATATGGGATTTGGGATATGGGAATGCTGCGGGGATGGCAGTGAGATGGGTGGGATATGGGATTTGGGATATGGGAATGCCAGGGGGGAATGGCAGTGAGATGAGTGGGATATGGGATTTGGGATATGGGAATGCCGGGGGGATGGCAGTGAGACGGGTGGGATTTGGGAATGCCGGGGGGAATGGGAGTGAGATGAGTGGAATACGGGATCTGGGATCTGGGAATGCCGGGGGGGTGGCAGCGAGATGGGTGGGATACGGGATACGGGATAATGGGAATGCTGGGGGAATGGCAGTGAGATGGGTGGGATGTGGGGTTTGGGATATGGGAATGCTGGGGGGGTGGCAGTGAGATGGGTGGGATACGGGATTTAGGATATGGGAATGCTGCAGGGGATAGAAGTGAGATGGGTGGGATTTGAGATTTGGGAAGGCTGGGGAGGATGGCAGCGAGATGGGTGGGATACGGGATTTGGGATATGGGAATGCCGGGGGGATAGCAGTGAGATGGGTGGGATTTGAGATTTGAGAATGCTGGGGGGATGGCAGTGAGATGAGTGGGATATGGGATACGGGATCTGAAAATGCCGGGAGGGTGGCAGTGAGATGGGTGGGATATGGGATCTGGGATATGGGAATGCTGGGGGGGTGGCAGTGAGATGGGTGGGATACGGGATACGGGATATGGGAATGCTGGGGAGGAATGGCAGTGAGATGAGTGGGATTTGGGATACGGGATATGGGAATGTTGCAGGGGATGGCAGCGAGATGGGTGGGATACGGGATTTGGAATTCAGGATTTGGGAATGCTGGGCGTGATGGCAGCGAGATGAGTGGGATATGGGATCTGGGACTTGGGAATGCCGGGAGGGATGGCAGCGAGACAGATGGGATTCAGGATTTGGGAATGCTGGGGGTGATGGCAGCGAGACGGATGGGATTCAGGATTTGGAAATGCCAGGAATGCTGGGGGGGATGGCAGTGACACCAGTGGGGACCTGGGATTCGGGAATGCTGGGAATGCCGGGTGGGCTGGCAGCGAGACGGGTGGGATTTAGGATATGGGATTTGGGAATGCTGGGGGGGATGGCAGTGAGCCGGGTGGGGATCTGGGATTTGGGAGTGCCAAGGGGAGATGGCAGCAAGATGGGTGGGAATGCAGGGTCTGGGATTTGGGAATGCTGGGGGAGATGGCAGCAGGACAGGTTGGATTTCCAGGATCCCAGCATTTGGGAATGCCAGGGAAGCCTTCAGCAGGACAGGTGGGAACTGGGATTTGGGATTAGGGAATGCTGAGGGGGCTGTCAGTGAGACAGGTGGGAATTTGGGATTTGGGAATGCTGGGGGACAGCTGTCAGTGGGACAAGTGGGATTCCCAGGATCCCAGGATTTGGGAATGCTGGGAGAAAGGTGGACTGACAGGTGGGATTCCAGGGATGCAGGATTCAGGAATGCTGGGCAGGCTGTGGGATTCCCAGGATCCTGAGATCTGGGAATGCCAGGGGAGCTGTGGCCTGACAGCTGGGATCCCAGGGATCTCAGGATTTGGGAATTCTGGGGGGAGCTGTTACCTGACAGGTGGGATTCCCAGCATTGGGAATTCCAGGGAATCTGTACCTTGACAGATGGGATTCCTGGGATCCCTGACAGATAGGATTCCTGGGAATGCTGGGATTTGGGAATTCTAGGGGGAGCTGTTACCTGACTGGTGGGATTCCTGGGATTTGGGAATTCTGGGATCTGTACCCTGACGGGTGAGGTTCCTGGGATCCCTGACAGTTGGGATTCCTGGGATTTGGGAATTCTGGGATCCGTGCCCTGACAGGTGGGATTCCTGGGATCCCTGACAGTTGGGATTCCTGGGATTTGGGAATTCCTGGCTCCCTTGCAGGTGGATTGTTCTTCTGGGGCGCCACCAACACCTCCCGGGAATCCACCATGTACCCCAAGGCCGTGCAGGATCTGTGCGGGTGGAAGATCCGCAGCCTGGCCTGCGGGTGAGCGCTGGCCCGGGAATTCCCGACCCCAATCCCGGGATCTGGGGCCCTGGGACACTCAGGGATCAGGGATTGCCTCCCTTGCAGGAAGAGCTCCGTCATCGTGGCAGCCGACGAGAGCACCATCAGCTGGGGGCCCTCGCCCACCTTCGGGGAGCTGGTACTGAATCACACCCCAAATAAACCCCAAATAAACCCCAAATAAACCCCAAATCTCCCAAACTGACACCCCAAACCCACCATCAGCTGGGGGCCCTCGCCCACCTTCGGGGAGCTGGTACTGAATCACACCCCAAAAAAACCCCAAATGACACCACAACTAAACCCCAAATGACACCCCAAATAAAACACCAAAACCCCAACCTCTGACACCCCAAACCCACCATCAGCTGGGGACCCTCACCTGCCTTCGGGGAGCTGGTACTGAATAACACCCCAAAAAAACCCCAAATGACACCCCAAAAACCCCAAATAAAACCCCAAAAACCCCAAACTGACACCCCAAACCCACCGTCAGCTGGGGACCCTCATCCACCTTTGGTGAGTTGGTATTGAATGACACCCCAAGTAAAACCCCAAAAGACACCCTAAAAACTCCAAATGACACCCCAAATAAACCCCAAAAAAACCCCAAATAAACCCCAAATAAAACCCCAAATCCACCAAACTGACACCCCAAAAAAACCCCAAATGACACCATAACTAAACCCCAAATGACACCCCAAAAAAACCCCAAATGACACCCCAAATAAAACACAAAAACCCCAGCCTCTGACACCCCAAACCCACCATCAGCTGGGGACCCTCACCCACCTTTGGGGAGCTGGTACTGAGTGACACCCCTAATAAAACCCCAAAAAAACCCCAAATGACACTCCAAATAAAACACAAAAACCCCAGCCTCTGACACCCCAAACCCACCATCAGCTGGGGACCCTCACCCACCTTTGGGGAGCTGGTACCAAATGACACCCCAAATCCCCCAAAGTGACACCCTAAAAACCCCAAAGTGACATCCCCAAACCCACCATCAGCTGGGGGCCCTCACCTGCCTTCAGGGAGCTGGTACTGAATAACACCCCTAATAAAACCCCAAATGACACCCAAAAAACCCCAAATGCCCTTAATACTCCAAGCCCCCCTAACTGACACCCCAAACCCACTGTCAGCTGGGGCCCCTTGCCAACCTTCAGGGACCTGGTACTGAATGACACCCCTAATAAAACCCCAAATGACACCCCTAATAAAACCCCAAATGACACCCCAAAAACCCCAAATAAAACCCCAAAAACCCCAACCTCTGACACCCCAAACCCACCATCAGCTGGGGCCCCTTGCCAACCTTCAGGGAGCTGGTAGTGAGTGACACCCCTAATAAAACCCCAAATGACACCCCAAAAACCCCAAACCCACCATCAGCTGAGGGCCCTCACCCACCTTCAGGGAGCTGGTACCAAAACCCCAAAATGACACCCTAAATCCCCCAAACAGTCACCTCAAATAGCCCTGGGAACCCCAAATCCCTTCAAGCCCTGGGGCCCGGCCCCTCTGCCCCACTGAGTGTTCCCTGTCCATGGGATCTTCCCACAGGGATATGGGGACCACAAATCCCCCAAAGGGACACCCCAAAACCCCAAATCCCCCGAACCCCGGGGCCTTACTGAGCATTCCTGTCCATGGGATGTTCCCACAGGGATATGGGGACCACAAACCCAAATCCCCCAAACCCCACTGAGTGTTCCCTGTCCATGGGATGTTCCCACAGGGATATGGGGACCACAAACCCAAATCCCCCAAACCCCACTGAGTGTTCCCTGTCCATGGGATGTTCCCACAGGGATATGGGGACCACAAACCCAAATCCCCCAAACCCCACTGAGTGTTCCCTGTCCATGGGATGTTCCCACAGGGATATGGGGACCACAAACCCAAATCCCCCAAACCCCACTGAGTGTTCCCTGTCCATGGGATGTTCCCACAGGGATATGGGGACCACAAACCCAAATCGTCCACGGCGGCGCAGGAGGTGAAAACCCTGGATGGGATCTACACCGAGCAGGTGAGGGGACCCCACAGCGCTTGGGGATGCACAGGGGGGCTCATCCCATCTGTGGGGTCAGGGAAGGGACATACAGGGAATCATTTGGGGTGGCTGAGGCTGTGTGAGCTCATCACACCTGTGGGGTGAGGGAGGGAACACCTGGATCCCCCTAAAATGAAAGGGGGCACTGAGACCCTACACAGCTCATCCCACCTGTGGGGTGAGGGAGGGAGCACCTGAATCCCCCCTAAAATAAACAGGGGGGGCTCATGGCACTCATGGGGTGATGGAGAGAGGATACAGGGGGTCGTTCCCTAAAATAATTTGGGGTGGCTGAGGCTGTGTGAGTTCATCACACCCATGGGCTGGTGGACAGGGGCACCTGCATTCCCCTCAAATAATTTGGGGGGGCTGAGGCCGTGCCCAGCTCACCCCACCTGTGGGGCCCTTCCCTAAAATGAACGGGGACACTGAGACCCTACACAGCTCACCCCACCTGTGGGGCCCTTCCCTAAAATGAACAGGGACACTGAGACCCTACACAGCTCATCCCACCTGTGGGGTGATGCAGGGAGCACACCAGGGGCCCTTCCCTAAAATGAACAGGGGTGGGAGGCCCTGTGGTGGATGTGGGGCCATCCCATGGAATAAATAGGGACACTGAGACCCTACACAGCTCATCACACCTGTGGGGTGAGGGAGGGAGCACCTGAATCCCCTAAAATAAACAGGAGGGGGTCATGGCACCCATGGGGTGCTGGAGAGAGGATACAGGGGGTCGTTCCCTAAAATAATTTGGGGTGGCTGAGGCTGTGTGAGTTCATCACACCCATGGGGTGGTGGAGAGGGGCACCTGCATTCCCCTCAAATAATTTGGGGTGGCTGAGGCCGTGCCCAGCTCATCCCACCTGTGGGGCCCTTCCCTAAAATGAACAGGGACACTGAGACCCTACACAGCTCATCCCACCTGTGGGGCCCTTCCCCTAAAATGAACAGGGACACTGAGACCCTACACAGCTCATCCCACCTGTGGGGCCCTTCCCCTAAAATGAACAGGGACACTGAGGCCCTACACAGCTCATCACACCTGTGGGGTGAGGAAGGAAGCACCTGAATCCCCCTAAAATAAACGGGGGGGGGTCATGGCACCCATGGGGTGATGGAGAGAGGATACAGGGCACCATTCCCTAAAATAATTTGGGGTGGCTGAGGCCGTGCCCAGCTCATCACACCCCTGAGTGAGGGAGGGAGGGCAGGGGGGACCCTCCCCTTGGATAAACCCAGGGGCTGAGGCCGTGCCCAACTCATGACACTCGTGGGGTGATGGAGAGAGGGCACGTGAGGGCTGTTCCCTAAAATAAACAGGGAAACTGAGGCCATTCCCTAAAATAACAGGGAAATTGAGGCCGTTTCCTAAATTAAACAGGGAAACTGAGGCTGTGCACAGCTCATCACATCCATGGGGTCATGGAGAGGGCACATGGGGCCATTCCCTGAAATAAACAGGGAAACTGGGGCCATTACCTAAAATAAACAGGGAAACTGGGGCCATACACAACTCATCACATCCATGGGGTCATGGAGAGGGCACATGGAGCTGTTCCCTAAAATAAACAGGGAAAATGAAGCCGTGCCTGGCTCGTGACACCCATGGGGCCCTCCCCTAAAACAAACAGGGCAGTGGGGCTGTACCCAGCCCATCCCACCTGTGGGGTGATGCAGGGAGGGCGCCAGGAGCTGTTCCCTAAAATAAACGGGGAATAAACTGAGGCTGTGCACAACTCATCACATC
This sequence comes from Agelaius phoeniceus, assembly GCF_051311805.1. Taxonomy (NCBI): domain Eukaryota; kingdom Metazoa; phylum Chordata; class Aves; order Passeriformes; family Icteridae; genus Agelaius; species Agelaius phoeniceus. The sequence continues at coordinate 2,119,390 of NC_135288.1, forward strand.
CATGGGGCCCTCCCCTAAAACAAACACGGAAACTGAGGCCGTGCACAGCTCGTGACACCCATGGGTGCTGTGTGTGAATCCCCTTTAAATAAACCCAGGCCATGCACAACTCATGGCACCGGGGTCCATTCCCTAAAATAAACAGGGACACTGAGGCCGTGCCCAGCCCATCACACCGGGGTCCATTCCCTAAAATAAACAGGGACACTGGGGCTGTGCCCAGCCCATCACACCAGGGTCCATTCCCTAAAATAAACAGGGACACTGAGGTCATACACAGCCCATCACACCGGGGTCCATTCCCTAAAACAAACAGGGACACTGAGGCTGTGCCCAGCCCATCACACCAGGGTCCATTCCCTAAAATAAACAGGGACACTGGGGCTGTGCCCAGCCCATCACACCAGGGTCCATTCCCTAAAATAAACAGGGACACTGGGGCTGTGCCCAGCCTGAGACTCCCGTGGGTGCCCTGCAGGGGGTGCAAGGTCCTTCCCTAAAACTGCCTTGGGATGCTCCAGCCCATCCTGGATCCCAGCAGGCGGGAGGGATCCCTCAGCTTCCCTTTCCCTTTTCCATGGGCAATGTCCACTCCTGGGTGACCCCAGTTCCATTCCCAGTTCCATGGGCTAATCCCACTCCCAGCCGCCCCATTCCCAGTTCCCTGGGCTATTCCCATTCCCAGCTGATCCATTCCCATTCCAGGTGGCCTTGGGCTATTTCCAGCTGACCCTTTCCCATTCCCATTCCAGGTGGCCTGGCCATGGGCTATTCCCATTCCCAGCTGACCCATTCCCATTCCTGTTCCCATTCCCATTCCAGGCAGCCATGGGCTATTCCCATTCCCAGCTGACCCATTCCTGTTCTCATTCCCATTCCAGGTGGCCATGGCCTATTCCCACTCCCATTCCTGTTCCCATTCCCATTCCAGGTGGCCATGGGCTATTCCCACTCCTATTCCTGTTCCTGACCCATTTCCATTCCTGCTCCCTTTCCCATTCTAGGTGGCCATGGGCTATTCCCATTCCCACCTGACCCATTCCCATTCCTGTTCCAGGTGGGCATGGGTTATTCCCAATCCCATTCCTGTTCCCATTCCCATTCCAGGTGGCCATGGCCTATTCCCATTCCCAGCTGACCCATTCCCATTCCAGGTGGCCATGGGCTATTCCCATTCCCAGCTGACCCATTCCCATTCCAGGTGGCCATGGGCTATTCCCATTCCTAGCTGACCCATTCCCATTCCCATTCCAGGTGGCCATGGGCTATTCCCACTCCCATTCCTGTTCCCATTCCCGTTCCAGGTGTCCATGGGCTATTCCCATTCCCAGCTGACCCATTCCCATTCCCATTCCCATTCCCAGCTGACCCATTCCTGTTCTCATTCCCATTCCAGGTGGCCATGGGCTCTTCCCATTCCCAGCTGACCCATTCCCATTCCTGTTCCAGGTGGCCATGGCCTATTCCCATTCCTGTTCCCATTCCCGTTCCAGGTGGCCATGGCCTATTCCCATTCCTAGCTGACCCATTCCCATTCCCGTTCCAGGCGGCCATGGGCTATTCCCATTCCCATTCCTGCTCCCATTCCCATTCCAGGTGGCCATGGGCTATTCCCATTCCCAGCTGACCCATTCCCATTCCCATTCCCAGCTGACCCATTCCCATTCCCATTCCAGGTGGCCATGGGCTATTCCCATTCCCAGCTGACCCATTCCCATTCCCGTTCCAGGTGGCCATGGGCTATTCCCACTCTCTGGTGATCGCCCGGGACGAGTCGGAGGCGGAGCAGGAGAAGCTGCGGAAGCTCCCGGAGTACAACCCCCGCACCCTCTGAGGGGCCCCGATCCCGATCCCGATCCCAATCCCGCTTCTCCATCCCGCCCGCCGTGCTCCCTCCCCGCTCCCGCACTCCCAGCCCTCGGGGGGGTCATTCCCACCCCCATTCCCGGCTTTTGGAATTCCCGACCGCAGCCGGGCCTTCCGGCACGTCCCGCCCCGGGTTTTGTAGGGTCTGGCCTTGAATTATTTTTTATTTTATTTGTATTTTTCCGCAGCTTTTTTTTACTGTTTCCCATTTTTCCAGCCCCGAATCTCTGCAGCTGCCGGCTCGGGATAATTTTGGGGATCTGATCCCAGCTTGGGATCCCTTTAGGGATCTGGGATCCCTAAAGAGCAGCTGCCAACACCTGGTTTTCCCCCTATATTCCCATTTTTTTTCCCCCCAATATTCCCATTTTTTTGCTGGTTTTCCCTACTCTGGGTGCTATAGTTTTTGGGATTTCCCCCCTCCCACCCCTCCAGCATCCGCAGGGATCCCGGATCCCATCCCAGCAGCATTCCCGGGCTCCCCACCCTCACCCACCCCGGGGACATCTCAGGGATCACGAGGGGAGTCCCAAAGGAATTTTTTTCCCGGGAATTCGGGGTTTTTTTCCTTCTGGCGGATGGTTTGGCCCGGGATCAGCCGGAATTCCCACATTCCCAGTTCCCTCCGTGCCAGGTCACTGTGCTGGAATCTCGAGGTGCCTTCAGGAGCAGAGCCTGGCTCTGCCCCGCGCCATTCCCGCTCCCTTCGGGCCGTTTTTAGGGATTCTCCTGGATTTTTCCATGGATTTTTGCTCCTTCCCATCTCCCCCGGGGCGGCGCTCGGGGAGTTTGCAGTAAAAAAAATGGGTTTTGGTCAATTTTTGGGATCAGGGGTCGTTTTCCAGGGGGTTTGGAGAGGGGAGATCCTGGCCAGGGGGAGCAGCCGGCAGGAAAATCCCAAATCCTGCTTTTTTAGCAGTGTTTAGGATTTGGGGGTGGAAATCACCAAAACCCCACTTGGAGTCCCAAAAGCTGTGGGCTGGGGAGGTCATTCCCACATTCCAGAGGGGCCATTCCCAGGGAATTCCCAGATTCGGGAAGGATCCAGGAGGCTCATTCCTGCATTCCTGAGGGTCATTCCTGCATTCCCGGGGAATTCTCAGCTCAGGAAGGATCCTCAGGGGTCATTCCCAAGGGGTCGTTCCCAGGGAATTCCCAGGTTCAGGTAGGATCTGGGGGTGCCATTCCCACATTCCTGAGAGTCATTCCCACATTCCTGAGGAATTCCCAGCTCGGGAAGGCTCCAGGAGGGGCCGGGGCCAGAGGAGGCTCCAGGGGGATCAGGGGGATGGAGCAGCTCTGCTGGGAGAGCTGGGAATGCTCACCTGGAGAGGAGAAGCTCCAGGGAGAGCTCAGAGCCATTCCAGGGCCTGAAGGGGCTCCAGGAGAGCTGGAGAGGGACTGGGGACAGGGGATGGAGGGACAGGACACAGGGAATGGCCTAAAGAGGGACAGTTTGTATTGGGATGTTTGGGATAAATCCTTCCCTGAGAGGATGGGAAGGGGCTGGGATGGAATTCCCAGAGCAGCTGTGGCTGCCCCTGGATCCCTGGAGGTGCCCAAGGCCAGGCTGGACACTGGGACTTGGAGTCACCTGGGACAGTGGGAGGTGTCCCTGCCCCGGGAATGGATGAGCTTGAGGGTCCCTCCATCCCAAGATTCCATAATTCCCTGATCCCACGTGGATTTTGGCACCGGGATAGCGGTTCCAGAGCCCCACCCCATTCCCCACCAGTTTAACCAGTCCAGCGTTCTCCCAGTGCCAGGAGAGCCCCGCAGAGCGGCCGCAGCCCGGATTTATTTCCACCACCGAAGGCACTTGGCAGGGACAGGGCAGGGACTGGGACAGGAGGGGACACGGAGGGGACACGGAGCCACCTCAGGGCACCACGTGCCACCACTTGAAGGCGAAGGGCTTGCGGCGCACGTTGGTGCCGCAGTGAACCTCGCCCAGCAGGACGTGGTAGGAGAAGAAGTCGTCGATGAAGGTGCAGGAGAGGCCCAGCGGCTCCAGCAGCTCCCGCACGCGCTGCTCCAGGCAGCAGCGCCCGCCCACCACGGGCCCGAAGGGCTTGGGGATGCCCAGGTGCCGGCCCAGCACCAGCATGTTCACCTGGAGCAGCACGGGGATCCAGCAGGGAGCGGCCAGGGACGCCCCCATCCCATCGGGGAACATCCCAACCCCATCCGGGCACATCCCGGCCCCAATCCCATCAGGGCACATCCCAACCCCATCAGGGCACATCCCGGCCCCAATCCCATCAGGGCATATCCCGATCCCATCAGGGCACATCCCGGCCCCAACCCCATCAGGGAACATCCCAACCCCATCCGGGCACATCCCAGCCCCAATCCCATCGGGACATTCTGGCCTCAATCCCATCAGGAAACATCCTGGCCCAGGGACATCCCCGTCCCATCAGGGCATATCCCAATCCCATCAGGGCACACCCTGGCCCGATCCATCAGGGGACATTCTGGTCCCAATCCCATCCGGGCACATCCTGATCCCATCAGGGCACATCCCAGCCCAGGGACATCCCAGCGCTGATCCCACCCTAGGGAGCATCCCGGCTCAATCCCATCAGGGAACAACCCAGCCCCGATCCCATCAGGGAACATCCCGGCCCTGATCCCACCCTGGGGAAACCTCGATCCCATCAGGGAACATCCCAGCCCCAATCCTGGCTCGGGGACATCCCGACCTGACCCCAACGCTGATCCCATCAGGGAACATCCCAGCCCTGATCCCGACCCCAGTCCCACCCCAGGGAGCGTCTCAGCCCAGGGAATCTCCAATCCCATCAGGGGACATCCCAGCCCTGATCCCATCAGGGAACATCCCGGCCCCAATCCAGACCCCGATCCCACCAGGGAACATCCCAGCCCCAACCCTGGCCCCGATCCCATCAGGGAATATCCCGATCCCGGCCTGGGGAGGTCAGGAGTGCCGCTACCATGTCCGGGAAGAAGGCCTCAGCGTCCGAGTTGGCGTTGCTCTGGAAGAGCTGCGGGATGTCCAGGATGTCCGGCTCGGCCAGGCCCAGCGAGCGCTTCAGGATGTCCCGGTTCCAGCTGATGCAGCTCTGGGAGCCACCAGGGAGGGAGGGTCAGCGGGAGAGGGACAGTGGGATGGGGAGATGGAGGGACAAAAGGATGGAGAAATGGAGGGACAAAGTGGGGGAAAAGGGATGGAGGAACAAGGAGATGGACATTGGGATAGGGAGATGGAGGGAGGAAGGCATGGGGAGAGAGGGATGGGGAGATGGAGGGACAAAGGGAGGGAAAGAGGGACCGAGGGATGGACGTCAGGATGGGCAGGCGGCTGGAGGGAGGGATGGAAGGGTGAGCAGAGAGGTGGATGGATGGATGGATCCATGGATGGATCCATGGAGGGATGGATGGATCCATGGAGGGATGGATGGATGGATGATGGATGAATGGATGAATGGATGGATGATGGATGGATGGATGATGGATGGATGGATGGATGGATGGATGATGGATGGATGGATGGATGGATGGATGGATGGATGGATGGATGGATGGATGGATGATGGATGGATGGAGGCATGGATCCATGGATGGATGGATGGATGGATGATGGATGGATGGATGGATGGATGGATGGATGATGGATGGATGGATGATGGATGGATGGATGGATGGATGGATGGATGGATGGATGATGGATGGATGGATGGATGATGGATGGATGGATGATGGATGGATGGATGGATGGATGGATGGATGGATGGATGGATGGATGGATGATGGATGAATGGATGGATGATGGATGGATGGATGATGGATGGATGGATGGATGGATGGATGGATGGATGGATGGATGGATGGATGGATGGATGGATGATGGATGGAGGCATGGATCCATGGATGGATGGATGGATGGATGGATGGATGGATGGATGGATGGATGATGGATGGAGGGATGGATCCATGGAGGGATGGATCCATGGAGGGATGGATGGAAGGTTGGACAGAGAGAGGAATGGATGCAAGGAGGGGCAGAGCAGTGGGGAGATGGATGGAGAGGAGGGTGGTGATGGAGGACGGGTGGAGGGATGGAAGGGAGGAAAGAGGCTTGGGGGACACGGAGGGAGCGATGGTTTGGAGCCTCCTGCTCCCCATCCTCACCTGGGCGTAGTCATTGAACTTGCGGAGCTCCTCGTCAGCCAGGATCTCGTTTATGGTCGGCTTGGGCACCCTGTCCAGCCCTGCCGAGAGGGAGCCAGGCTGGAATTCTGCCCCAGCTCAGCCAGGCTCAGACTCCAGCTCTGACCCCAGAGCTCCATCCCAACCCAGCAATCCAACCCCTGCAGCTTTTATTAATTAATTAATAAATCAATTCTGCTCCGTTCTGCCCCCACGTCCCAGCCGGCTTTCAGGGTCCATCCACCTCCCCCATCACGTTTTGCAGGAAAAAGGGGAATCAAACCCACGGATCCCCATTGCCCATCCTGCCCTACCCTGGAACATCACGGCCTCGCCAAACCCCTCCTCCTGCTTCTCCTTCAGGAGCTGGTAGCAGGCGCTGGGGCTGGCCAGGAGCAGCCGGAATCCCTGCGCAGGAGGAAGAGGAAGAGGAGGAGGTTGGGGAAGGCTCTGAGGGTCTCATCCTGCTTTTTCCCACTCCCGGGACCCGTTACCTTCCGGTCGGGCGCGGGGACGAAGCTCAGGAACTCATCCACATGCCCGACGTTGAGCCAGTCCGAGAAGAGCTCCACGGGCGCCTGCACCTTCTGGGCCACCAGGAAATCCCGCACGGCCTTGGCCATCCTGCGGCCGCCCACCCTGGGGAGTGCCGCGGGTTGGGGCGAGGTGAGGCTCGGAACTGACCCCAAACGGGGCTGGGAAATCCTGGGTTTGGGGTTTTCATGCTCCGCTTCGAGCTGACCCCAAACGGGGCTGGGAAATCCTGGGTTTGAGGTTTTCCTGCTCTGCTCGGAGCTGACCCCAAACAGGGCTGGGAAATCCTGGTTATGGGGTTTTCCCTGATCCGCTCAGAGCCGACCCCAAATAGGGCTGGGAAATCCTGGTTTTGGGGTTTTCCTGCTCTGCTCAGAGCTGACCCCAAACAAGGCTGGGAAATCCTGGTTTTGGGTTTTTTTCTGATCTGCTCAGAGCCGACCCCAAATAGGGCTGGGAAATCCTGGGTTTGGGGTTTTCCCTGATCCTCTCGGAGCCGACCCCAAATAGGGCTGGGAAATCCTGGGTTTGGGGTTTTCCCTGATTCTCTTGGAGCCGACCCCAAATAGGGCTGGGAAATCCTGGGTTTGGGGTTTTCCTGCTCCGCTCGGAGCTGACCCCAAACGGGGCCGGTGTTGCGGTGTGATGCATTAGCCTGTCTCAGCCATCCCGGTTCTTTCCCCAGGTGTGCCAATAACCTCTCCCTTCCCCTCCCTTGCCCCTTGCTGAGTGCTGTCCGTCAATCCTGGCATTCCAGCAAGGGCATCGTGTGATTGGCAGAGTTCAAAAGACGCCCCTCAGCCCTGGGGGACATTGGGCCATGCAGGTGTCATTTGTCCCCTGAGCCTTTCCCCCCTTACCCGGCTGGTGGGATCCCTGCCCCTTCCCTGCCCCTCTCCCCGGGGTTAAAGACACAGGACCAGGCCGGGAGATCCCGGGTTTGGAGTTTGTCCTGCTCCTGGCTCACCTGGGGAAGCTGCTCCCGATCAGGATGCGCCCCAAGGGGTACTCCTTGCCCTGCACTGTCACGGGCGGGCTCACCTCCAAATTCCCGAAGGAATCCAGGCTGGAACTTCCCTCTGGAGCCTGCCGGGCCACGTAGCCAAAATCGGGGCCCTGGGTGGTGGGAAAATGGGAGAAAGTGGTTAAAAAAATGCAGCTGTCAGCACTAAATCCTCCATGCTGGAGCATCCCACCCCAAAAATGCAGGAGATAAAGGGATTTATCCATTTTTAAAGGGATTTATCCCAGTTTTTAGGGAATTTATCCCAGTTTTTCAAGGGATTTATCCCAGTTTTTAGGGGATTTATCCCAGGTTTTGAAGGGATTTTTCCTAGGTTTTAGGGGATTTATCCCAGTTTTTAGGGCATTTATCCCAGTTTTTTAAGGGATTTATCCCAGTTTTTAGGGCATTTATCCCAATTTCTAGGGGATTTATCCCAGTTACTAAAGGCATCTATCCCAGTTTTTGGAGGGATCTATCCCAGTTTTTAGGGGATTTATCCCATTTTTTAAAGGGATTTATCCCAGTTTTTAGGGCATTTATCCCTAAGGGATTTATCCCAGTTACTAAAGGCATCTATTCCAGTTTTTGGAGGGATTTATCCCAGTTTTTAGGGGATTTATCCCATTTTTTAAAGGGATTTATCCCAGTTTTTAGGGGGTTGCCAAGCTGGGCAAGGCAGGAGGAAGGGGCTGGATACCAGGATGCTCCTGACGGGAAAATCCTTCAGGCCACGGTCCCGGGGCGAGTCGAAGACCACGGGGAGGGTCTTGTGGGGGGCTTGGATGTAGCCGAACTCCACCTCATCCTGGAGGAGGGATGGAGAATTTTGGGACCCCTCCCAGCACTGCTGCGGCGAGGAGGGGCCGGGCAGACCCTGCTCCCACCTGGATCCAGCGGTCCTGCTGGTTCTGCGGCGCCGGGCACACGGTCAGCGGCACCTGCGCCCGCTCGGCCAGCGCGCCCACGGCCGCCACAAACTCCTCGTTCTTGTCCACGCTGGGGGCAAAACGGGAAAATCGGGATTTGGGAGTGGATCCGGCGGCAGGAAGGGGGGGAGCACCCAGCAGCACCCACCTGCAGACAAAGACCTCGAGCGGCGCCGCCGTGTTGGGCGTCATGATCCAGGGAGCCACGCGGAACACCACGGTGTCCGTGAAGATCGGAGACTGGAGGCCCTGGGGTGGTGGGGATGGAGTTTGGGATCTGACCCCGCTGTCCCAACCCACCCTGGGATGGCAGGGACGGAGTTTGGGATCTGTCCCCATTGTCCCACCCCTCCTGGCAAGGTGGGGATGGAGTTTGGGATCTGACCCCGCTGTCCCAACCCACCCTCGGATGGCAGGGATGGAGTTTGGGATCTGTCCTCCCTGTCCCAACCCACCTTGGGATGGCAGGAATGGAGTTTGGGATCTGTCCCCGCTGTCCCAACCCACCCTGGGGAGGAAAAACTGAGGGAAAAGTGGGGGAATGGGAGTTCTGGGTGGTGGTAGAAAGGCAAAACTGAGGGGAAATTTGGGGTTCTGGGATGGTGGGGATGGAGTTTGGGATCTGTCCCCATTGTCCCACCCCCCCAGCATGGCGGGGATGGAGTTTTGGATCTGTCCCTGCTGTCCAAGCACCCCCAGGGAGGAAAAACTGCAGGAAAAATGGGAAAAAGGGGGTTCTGGGATGGCAGGGATGGAGTTTGGAGTCTGTCCCTGCTGTTCCAGCCCCCTCAGGGTGGAAAACTTGAGGGAAAAGTGGGAGAATGGGAGTTCTGGGTGGTGGTAGAAAGGCAAAACTGAGGGGAAAATTGGGGTTCTGGGATGTTGGGGATGGAGTTGGGGATCTGTCCCTGCTGTCCAAGCGCCACCCAGGGAGGAAAAACTGAGGGAAAAATGGGAAAATGGGGGTTCTGGGATGTTTGGGATGGAGTTTGGGATCTGTCCCCTCTGTCCCAGCCCTCCCTGGGATGGCAGGGATGGAGTTTAGAATCTGTTCCAGCCCCTGCTGGGATGGCGGGGATGGAGTTTGGGATCTGTCCCCGCTGTTCCAGCCCCCTCAGGGTGGAAAACTTGAGGGAAAAGTGGGAGAATGGCAGTTCTGGGTGGTGGTAGAAAGGGAAAATTGAGGGGGAAAATGGGAAAATGGAGGTTCTGGGATGGTGGGGATGGAGTTTGGGATCTGTCCCTGCTGTCCCACCCCCGGTGCCCCCCAGCCAGACCTTCTCAGGGCTCTCGAGCAGGGTGACGTGCAGGGACACGAGGCCCGAGAAGGCCACGTCGGGGAAGGCCAGGCCCTCCACGTAGAAGACGCTCTCGTGCTGGTGCCGGCTGGGCCGCACGGTGTAGGCCAGCTTGGAGCCCCCCAGGACGGGCTTGAACATCTCCAGCTCCACATTGTCTGCGGGACACGGACACCTCAAAGCCAAACCCCAGCCCCGTTCCCACAGCGTTCCCCCTTGGGCCCTAAAGCCGCCCCAAACCCCGCCGGGATCGGCTCAACCGCTCCCGGGGCGTTGGAGAAGCAGCGCAAGGATTTGGGGTTGATCCCGGTGAGCAGAGGGGTCTGTGTCCCCAAATCCCCCCAAATCCCCCCAAATCCGGGCACTCACTGCCCCCGTAGAAAACCCTGATCTTGTCGGCGTCGCCGAAGTCCAGGTGCAGCAGCAGGCGGTGCCCGGCGAAGGTGGCGCAGGGCCCGCGCGTCCTCAGCACCAACTGCGCCATGTCCTGCAGGTCTGGGGAAACACCACGGCTCAGGGAAAACTGGGGGGAAAAGGGAAAACCAGGGAAAAGGGGAAAACTGAGGGAGAAGGGGGAAGCCAGGGGGGAACCCAAGGGGAAGGGGAAAACTGAAGGAGAAGGGGGAAACCAAGGGGAAAGGGGGAAACCAGGGGAAAACTGAGGGAGAAAGAGGAAACCCAGGGAGAAGTGGAAAACTGAGGGAGAAGGGGAAAACTGAAGGAAAAGAGAGAAACTGAGGGAAAAGGGGGAAGCTGGGGGAAAAGGGGGAAACTGAGGGAAAAGGGGAAAATTGGGGGGAAAGAGGAGGAAAGGTGGAAATTGAGGGAAAAGGGGGAAACTGAGGGAAAAGGGAAAAAAATGAGGGAAAAGGGAAAACCAGGGGAAAAGGAGGAAACTGAGGGAAAAGGGGGAAACTCAGGGAAAAGGGAAACAGAAAAGGGGGAAACTGAGGGAAAAGGGGAAAACCAAGGGGAAAGGGGGAAACTGAAGGAAAAGGGAAAAATTGGGGGAAAAGGGTGAAACCAGGGGAAAAGGGGGGAACTGGGGGAAAAGGGGGAAACTGAAGAGAAAGGGGAAAACTGAGGGGAAAGGGGGAAAATTGGGACACTCAGAGAGAAAGGGAAAACCAGGGGAAAAGGGGGAAATTCAGGGAGAAGTGGGAAAATTAGGGGTTCTGGCCTGGGGTAAGGAGAGAAAACTGAGGGAGAAGTGAGAGAAAATTGAGGGAAAAGTGGGAGAATGGGGGTCCTGGGCTATGGTAGGGAGGGAAAATTGAGGGGAAAGTGGGAAAATTTGGGCTCTGGCTGTGTTAGGAATGGAAAATTGAGGAGAAATTGGGAAAATTCAGGGAAAAGGGAGGGAAAACTCAGGGAAAAGTGGGAAAGGGGAGGGAAAAGCGGGAGATGGGGGCTCGGGGCTGTCGGGACCGTTGTAGGAGCGCACGGCGCTGTCCTCGTTGTCCAGGCCCTCAGAGCCGGGGTCGTCGCGGTCGCAGTTGACGAGGAGCACGGCCCCGTGGCCATCGGGGCCCCACGTCCAGCTGGCCTGGGGGACACGGAGCAGGGCCGGCTCAGTCAGGAATCCCCAATCCCATCAGAGTCTGGGGTTTAGCCAGGAATCCCCAATCCCATCAGGGTCTGGGGCTCAGCTGGGAGTTCCCAATCCCATCAGAGTCTGGGGCTCAGCTGGGAGTCCCCAATCCCATCAGAGTCTGGGGCTGAGCTGGGAATCCCCAATCCTATCAGAGTCTGGGGCTCAGTCAGGAATTCCCAATCCCATCAGAGGCTGGGGGCTCATCCAGGAATCCCCAATCCCATCAGAGTCTGGGGCTCAGCTGGGAGTTCCCAATCCCATCAGAGTCTGGGGCTCAGTCAGGAATTCCCAATCCCATCAGAGTCTGGGGCTCAGCTGGGAATCCCCAATCCTATTGGGATCTGGTGGTCAGCTGGGAATTCCCAGTCCCATCAGAGTCTGGGGCTAATCCAGGAATTCCCAATCCCATCAGGGTCTAGGGGCTCATCCAGGAATCCCCAATCCCTTTGGGATCTGGGGGTCAGCTGGGAATTCCCAATCCCATTTGGATCTGGGGCTCAGCCAATTCCCAATCCCATCAGGGTCTGGGGCTCAGCCAGGAATTCCCAATCCCATTGAGATCTGAGTTTCAGCTGAGAATTCCCAATCTCATCGGGGCCTGGGGGCTCATCCAGGAATTCCCAATCCCATCAGGGTCTGGGAGTCAGCTGGGAATTCCCAATCCCATTGGGATCTGAGCTTCAGCCGAGAATTCCCAATCCCATGAGGGCCCAGGGGCTCAGGGCCTGGGGCTCAGCCATGAATTCCCAATCCCATTGGGGTTTGAGGCTCATCCAGGAATTCCCAATCCTATTGGGATCTGGGGTTCAGTCAATAATTCCCAATCCCATCAGGGCCTGGGGCTCATCCAGGAATTCCCAATCCCGCGGTGTTCCCGGCCCCTCTGGATACCTTGTCCAGCAGCGTCCGGCTCACGGCCCCGCTGCGGGTGACGTCAGCGTCCAGTGACACCTCTGTGGGACAGGGATGAGATGGGAAAAGGGGAAACCCCGGGAAGGGGGGTTCAGGAAGGGTGGTTGGGGAATGGGGTTTGGGAATGGGGGTTTGGGAATGGGGTTTGGGGAATGGGAGTTGGGGAATGGGGGTTTGGGGAAGGGGGGTTTGGGAATGGGGATTCGGGAATGGGGTTTGGGACAGGGGGTTTGGGAAGGAGATTTGGGAATGGGGGTTCAGGAATGGGGGTTTAGAAATGGGTGTTTAGGAATGAGGATTTGGGAATGGGAGTTGGGGAATGAGGATTTGGGAATGGGATCTGGGGAATGGGAGTTGGGGAATGAGGATTTTGGAATGGGGTCTGAGGAATGGGGTTTGGGGCCGTCCCCCCTTACCCACACAGGTGAGGTAGAGCACGGCCCGGCCCACAGGAACCCCCCCGTCCTCACGGAAATAGGAAATCCTGACCTGCAACGAGGAGCGGGGCTGGCACCGAGACAGCCAGGCACGATCCCGGGATCCACTGGGAATTCCAACACCCAGAGGGGATCCCAGCACCCAGCCAGAATCCTGGTATCCAGCAGGAATCCCAGGATCCAGCAGGAATCCCAACACCCAACAGGAATCCCAACACCCATCAGGAATCCCAGAATCCAGTGGGAATCCCAACACCCAGCATGATCCCAGGATCCAACAGGAATCCCAATACCCATCGGGAATACTGGGGTCCAGCAGGAATCCCAACACCCAACAGGATCCAGTAGGAATCCCAATACCCATCATAATCCCAGGATCCAGCGGGAATCCCAACACCCAGCAGGATCCAGCAGGAATCCCAACATCCAACAGAAATCCTCAGATCCAGCGGGAATCCCAACACCCATCATAATCCCAGGATCCAGAGGGGAATCCCAACACCCATCAGAAATCCTCAGATCCAGTGGGAATCCCAACATCCAAAAGGATCCCAGGATCCAGCAGGAATCCCAACACCCATCACGATCCCAGGATCCAGCGTGAATCCCAACACCCATCATGATCCCGGGATCCAGCAGGAATCCCGACACCCATCACGATCCCAGGATCCAGCAGGAATCCCAACACCCATCATAATCCCAGGATCCAGCAGGAATCCCAACACCCATCATGATCCCGGGATCCAGCGTGAATCCCGACACCCATCACGATCCCGGGATCCAGCGTGAATCCCGTCACCCATCCCGGCCCCAGCGCGTGTCCCACGGGAATCCTGTCCCACCTTCTCGTCCCCCGGCTCCCTGCTGGGGCGCTCCATGGCCAGCAGCAGCTCAGGCCGGGGGCCCAGGGGCCAGCGCCCGACGCTCGAGGGCAGCTTCACGCTCCGGGCCTCGTGCAGCACCCACAGCTTCACCCCCGCCGAGCCCTGGGCCTGGAACGAGGCGGCGCCGCGCGGGGCCGAGCTGCAACGGGAGCGCAGTCAGGACAGCGGGAATGGAGCCGGGAGCCGGGCTGGGCACCCGGGAAACGCCACCTCCGCCAGGGCTGCGCTGTGGAACTGGGGGAAACCTTCCCAAGGGAACAAATCCTGGGGTTTGGAATATCAGCGAGCCATGGGAAATTCAAATACTCCTGGGAAACCTCAGCCAGGGCTGGGATGTGGAATTGGGGTGAAACCTTCCCAAGGGAATAAATCCTGGGGTTCGGAATATAAACGAGTCATGGGAACTTAAAATATTCCTGGAAAAATTCAAATATTCCTGGAAAATTCAAATATTCCTGGAAAATTCAAATACTCCCAGAAAATTCAAATACTCTCAGAAAATTCAAATATTCCAGGAAAATGCAATCTCAGCAAGGGCTGGGATGTGGAATTGAGGTGAAACCTTCCCAAGGGAATAAATCCTGGGGTTCGGAATATCAGCGAGCCATGGGAAATTCAAATACTCCCGGGAAACCTCAGCCAGGGCTGGGATGTGAAATTGGGGTGAAACATTCCCAAGGGAATAAATCCTGGGGTTTGGAATATCAGCGAGTCATGGGAAATTAAACTATTCCTGGAAAAATTCAAATATTCCTGGAAAATTCAAATACTCTCAGAAAATTCAAATATTCCTGGAAAATGCAACCTCTGCAAGGGCTGGGATGTGGAATTGAGGTGAAACATTCCCAAGGGAACAAATCCTGGGGTTTGGAATATAAACGAGTCATGGGAAATTAAAATATTCCTGGAAAAATTCAAATATTCCTGGAAAATTCAAATATTCCTGGAAAATTCAAATACTCCCAGAAAATTCAAATACTCTCAGAAAATTCAAATATTCCTGGAAAATTCAAATATTCCTGGAAAATTCAAATACTCCCAGAAAATTCAAATACTCTCAGAAAATTCAAATATTCCAGGAAAATGCAATCTCAGCAAGGGCTGGGATGTGGAATTTAGGTAAAATGTTCAAATGGGAATAAATCCCAGGGTTTGGAATATCAGCGAGTCATGGGAAATTCAAATATTCCCAGAAAATTCAAATATTCCTAGAAAATGCAACCTCGGCAAGGTCTGCAATGTGGAACGGGGTTAAAACCTTCCCAAGGGAACAAATCCTGGGGTTTGGAATATCATCGAGCCATAGGAAATTCAAATATTCCTGGAAAATGCAGCCTCAGCAAGGGCTGGGATGTGGAATTGGGGTAAAACTTTCAAAATGGATCAAATCCCAGGGAAATATCAGAGAGTCCTGGGAAATTCAAATATTCCAAGGAAAATTCAAATATTCCTGGAAAATGCGACCTCAGCAACGGCTGGGATGTGGAATTGGGATAAAACCTTCAATGTGAAAAAATCCCTGTGATTTGGAAGTGCAGCTGTTGGTGAAAAATGCAACAAATCCCCAAAATGTGATTTCAACAGGTCCTGCCATGTGGAATTTGGGCAAAACCTTCAACGGGAACAAATCCTGGAGTTTGGAATATCAGTGAGTCCTGGGAAATTCAAGAATTCCTGGAAAATGCGATTTCAGCACATGCTGAGATGTGAAATTCTGGTAAACCCTTCGATATGGGAAAATCCTGGAATTCTGAATATCAAAGAGTTCTGGAAGTGCAAATATTCCTGGGAAATGCAATTTCAACAAGGTCTGCAATGTGGAATTGGGGTAAATCCTTCAATGGGGAATGAATCCTGAGGTTTGGAATATCAATGAGTCATGGAAAATTCAAATATTCCTGGAAAATGTGATTTCAACAAGGGCTGAGATACGAAATTGGAATAAATCCTTCGATGGGGAAAAAAAAATCCTGCAATTTAGAACAGCAATAAATCATTGAAAATGCAAATAATCCTGGAAAACGTGAAGGCAACAAGTGCTGAGATGTGAATCCCTGAGAAACCCTTTAATACAAACAAACCCTGAAATTTAGAACAGCAACAGGTCCTGGAAAAATGGAATTAATCCTGAAAAATACAACAGCAGCAAGCGCTGCAAGATGAAATGGGGATAAATAATTCAGAGTGGAAAGAATCCTGCAGCACATCCTGCAAAGTGGAATTGCATGGATTCCCTGGATAGGCACAAATCCTGGAATTGCATGGATTCCCTGGATAGGCACAAATCCTGGGATTGCATGGATTCCCTGGATATGAACAAATCCTGGAATTGCATGGATTCCCTGGATAGGCACAAATCCTGGGATTGCATGGATTCCCTGGATAGGCACAAATCCTGGAATTGCATGGATTCCCTGGATATGCACAAATCCCCCAAAACGTGCGGGCAGCCGCTCCTGGAAGAGGCAATTCCCGCAAATCCCCAAAGGCGATTAAAGCAAATCCCGCCCGAGGCTGCGAACCCGGGGCGAGGCGGCGGCGCCAACCCCGCGGCAGGAATCCCTGAAAAACCCCAAATCCAGGGATATTCCGGGTGCAAAGTGCGCCTGGGAATAAACAGGAATAGGTGGGAATGAAGTCTGCAGAAAGAACGGCAGGAATCCCTAAAAAACCCCAAATCCGGGGATATTCTGGGTGCAAAGTGCGCCTGGGAATAAAGGGGAATTGGTGGGAATGAGCCCCAGGGGAAGAACCACAGGAATCCCTGAAAAACCCCAAATCCAGGGATATTCCGGGTGCAAAGTGCGCCTGGGAATAAACGGGAATGGGCGGGAATGAACCCCACGGAAAGAACCGTAGGAATCCCTGAAAAACCCCAAATCCAGGGATATTCCGGGTGCAAAGCGCACCTGGGAATAAACGGGAATTGGTGGGAATGAAGTCTGCAGAAAGAACGGCAGGAATCCCTAAAAAACCCCAAATCCGGGGATATTCCGGGTGCAAAGTGCGCCTGGGAATAAACGGGAATTGGTGGGAATGAAGTCTGCAGAAAGAACCGCAGGAATTCCTCAAAAAAAACCCAAATCCGGGGATATTCTGGGTGCAAAGCGTGCCTGGGAATAAACGGGAATAGGTGGGAATGAAGTCTGCAGAAAGAACGGCAGGAATTCCTCAAAAAAACCCCAAATCCAGGGATAGTCTGGGTGCAAAGCGCGCATGGGAATAAACGGGAATAGGTGGGAATGAATCCCACGGAAAGAACCGCAGGAATCCTTCAAAAAACCCCAAATCCAGGGATATTCCGGGTGCAAAGCGCACCTGGGAATAAACGGGAAAGAACCGCAGGGGTCGCTCCGAAATGCCCCAAATCCGGGGATATCTCCGGTGCAAAGCGCGCCCCGTCCCGCCATGGGAAAGGGGAATAAACGGGAATAAATCCCACAAAAATAACCGCAGGAATCGCTCCGAAAAGCCCCAAATCCTGGAATAAAACCCGCGAACCTCCCGAGGGCAGCGGGGACGGGACCGGGCCGCGATGCGATCGATGCCGGCGCTGCCCGGGGGTGGTTCGGGCACGGATCTCCCCACAATCGGCATTTGCCATGGGGAAGTTTCCCCCACCGGCATTTCCGAGCGCTGCCGGGCAGGCCGGAGCCCGTCCCGCCCCGCCCCGCTCCGGAGGCCGCGGGCGATGGGCCCGGAGCGGAGCCCGGAGAAGGAAACGCGGCTCCGTGCCCGGGAATGGGAAAATCCCAGCCCGGGGCAGCGCAGGGAACGGCAGCGAGCCCCGGGCCCCGAGCGGGGAGAAAAACCCCGGGGCTGCTGCGGAGAGAGAGCCGGAGCCGGGCCGGGGGCTCGCTCTCTGCCTGCCCCCCGAAAGTCGGAAATGTTTCTCATCTCATCCCGCCGGGGTTTTTGGCGTTAAAACCCCAAAAAGGGCTTGTGGCACCCCAAAAGGGGCAAAATCCCGCTGGGAATGTTGCGGTCCCGCTGATGCTGAGGTGTTTGGAGAGTCTGTGAGGGACAGAGGGATGGACAGAGGGATGGACAGATGGACAGTGGGATGGGCAAGAGGGATGGACACTGGGATGGACAGATGGCCAGCGGGGATGGACTGTGGGGTGGACAGAGGGATGGACACAGGGATGGACAACAGGGATGGACAGATGGACCGTGGGGATGGACAGCGGGATGGACACAGGAATGGACACTGTGAAAGGACAGAGGGATGGACACTGGGATGGAGAGAGGGAATGGACACTGGGAAAGGGCGCTGGGAACAGACAGTAGGGATGGACAGAGGGAAGAGGCAATGGGGATGGACACTGGGAATGGATCCAGGGAATGGACACTGGGAAGGGGATCCCACCCCTCACCCCTCCCCGCTCCCGGGACAGCATCCCCTGGGAAAAGCCCCCGGAGCAGCAGCACCGCCCCCGCCCCACCGCGCGCTATTTTCGGGCTTTGGTTAATGGGATCAAGGGGGAAAAGCGGATTTGTGCCCCGCGCTCACCCGCACACGTCCAGGGCCAGCTCGGTGCCCAGCACGCACACGGCGCTGCCGGGGCGCTGCGTGGACAGCTGGACACGGCGCTGCTGCGCCATCGCGGCCGCCCCGGGCACCCTCGGGTGCCGCGCCCGGCGGCCGCGGGGGATTTATAAAGCCGGGCTGCTGGGAGGGGATCAGCCAAAGCCCGGCCTGATCCCACCCCCGGGCTGGGTGTGCGCGGGTCCGGCCGCGCTGCCGGCGATCGGAGCGGGGGGAAGCGGCCCGGGACGCCCACGGGATGTTCGGGGCTCCGGGGGGCTCCGGGGGGGGGTCCGGGCTCCGGGCTCCGGGCAGCACCGAGGGACGCGGGGGGAGCGCTCCCGGTCCGGCCCACGCCGTGAAATATTCACCGCGACACCCGAGCCGTGCTGGGGCCGCGCCAGCGCCGGGCCCGGCCGGGTTTGATTTCTCCTTCTGCTGAAAGGTTCCATTTGTTCGGCCGGGACAAAGCGCTGGAATTCTCCCTCCGGGGCGGGCGCTCGCCCGGCTCCGCGGGGCGCTGCCACCTGCGCTGGGGACAGCGGACCCCCGGCGGCTTTAATCGCCTTTGTTTTAATTAAAGCCCCGGCTGCGCGTGGGAGCCCAGAGCGCTTTGTCCCCGCAGCTGTTCCCAAACCCCCTCCCCGCCGTCACGCGCGGCCCGGATTTAATGTCGCTCCTCGGGGCCCGGGAATATCAGCAGGGACACAGCCCCGGGGGATGGGGCTGGAAATGGGCTTAGAAATCCGCTTTTGGGGCAAAAAGAGGGCGGGGGACGGGGATGTGTGGGAGCATCCCCTCGCGAGCTCTCCAGCGCCGCAGGTGCAGCTGCACCTCAGAAACGCTGCCAGGAGAGCAAATTGCGCAAAATAAGCGTGTCCGGCCCCAGAACGGCAGCGGGGCTGTGCGGGGCCGGGCCGTGCCCGGGGCACTGGGCGGGTTTCGGTTCCGGGCCGGTGCCAGGCGGTGCCAGGCGGGCACCGGGAAGTGCCGCGCTCCGGTGGAGATGAAGAGTGGAGGAAATTCCCTCCTGGAGAAGGCGTGAAAAGGTCCCGAGGAGGGCAGGAGGGGTTCCTGCAGCCTGAGAACCAGGTTCCCCAGCAGGAAGCGATTTTTTGGCCAAAACAGGGAATTTTGGGGGTGCCATCAGCTGCAAAGCCACGGGCGGGGACTCCGTGACCCCGCGGGCGTGGGATGGGGCCCTCACCCCTCAAGAGCAGCCTCTCCACCCCCGCTGTCCCCACCAGCCCCAGACCAAACACCCCTGCCCAAAACCAGGCTCCAAACGACATCTTCACACCGGGAGCAGAAGAAGGAAAGACGAGAGACAGGGAAGCGCTGCCCCCTCAGTGTCCGTGAAGCTTTATTGGCCAAACCCGAGCTGTTGGTGCTTTTCCGGCGCAGGAAATGCACCTTTCCCCCGGGCTGCAGGAATGCACCTGCCCCTGCAGGACCCGGCCCAGGGGGCTCAGGGCACCACGTGCCACCACTTGAAGGCGAAGGGCTTGCGGCGCACGTTGGTGCCGCAGTGGACATCTCCCGACAGGACGTGGTAGGAGAAGAAGTCGTCGATGAAGGTGCAGGAGAGGCCCAGCGGCTCCAGCAGCTCCCGCACGCGCTGCTCCAGGCAGCAGCGCCCGCCCACCACGGGCCCGAAGGGCTTGGGGATGCCCAGGTGCTGGCCCAGCACCAGCATGTTCACCTGGAGCAGCACGGGGATCCAGCAGGGAGCGATCCCGGGGGATTGGGATCGGGGCAGGGTTGTGGGGTCGGGGTCTCACCATGTCTGGGAACAGCGCGTCGGCGCGGGAGTTGGTCAGGATGAAGAGCTGCGGGATGTCCACGATGTCCTGCTCGCTCAGCCCCAGCTCCTGCTTCAGCAGGTCGCGGTTCCAGTCGATGCAGCGCTGTGGGAAGGACCCAGAACTTCCATCCCAGCCCTCCACATCCCACCCACAGGCCCTGCTGGATCCTGCCTGAATCCCACCCCATCCCTGTGCACAACCTCCCACCTCATCCCCATCCCAACCTCCCATCCCCATCCCCACCCCATCCCCATCCCAACCTCCCATCCCATCCCATCCCATCCCATCTCTTCCCCATCCCATCCTCTCCCTGTCCCTCGGCTCATCTCCCTCTCCTCGGCCCCTCTGGGCACTCCAGCCATTCCCCAGGACCCCAAATCCCGTCTCTGCACCCCGGAACCCCCTGGAATGAGGAGGGGGAGCCCCAAGGTCCCACCTGCACGTGGCGGTTGTCGCTGCGCAGGGACTCATCCGCCAGGATCTCATCAATGCTCTTCTTCTCACTGCCCTTCAGCCCTGGGGCGTGGGAGCAGTCAGGGACAGAGGGATGGACAGAGGGACAGGCACCAGGAATGGACAGAGGGAGAGACAGATGGATGGACAGAGGGATGGACACTGGGAATGGACAGCAGGATGGGCACTGGGATGGACAGAGGGATGGACAACGGGGATGGGCAGCGGGATGGACAGCAGGATGGACAGAGGGATGACACTGGGATGGACACTGGGAATGGACAGCAGGACAGAAGACACCGGGATGGACAGAGGGAGGGACAGTGGGATAAAAAGTGGGGTGGACAGAGGGATAGACAGAGGGATGGACATTGGGAATGGACAGAGGGATGGACAGCAGGAGGGACAGCAGGATGGACACTGGGAATGGATACTTGGAAGGGACAGCAGGAATGCCGTTCCCTAGGGATGGCCTCAGCCAGCCCTCACCTATGAACTGCGTGGCCTCCCCGTGGCCCTGCTGCTGCTTCTCCTTGAAGAGTTTGTAGCAGGCGTTGGGACTGGCCAGGAGCAGCCGGAATCCCTGCGGGACAGAGCCCGGGGGTCACCCCTGGTGTGGGGATAAAACACCCCAGAGTCCGGCTGGGAGGCACCATGGCCATCCCAAACCCAGCCCTGGGGCCATGGGATGGCCATGGAGATCCCAAATCCATCCCCGGGGCCATGGGATGGCCATGGAGATCCCAAATCCATCCCTGGGGCCATGGGATGGCCATGGGGCTATGAGATGCTCATGGAGATTCTCAAACCCAGCCCCAGGGCCACGGGATAGCCACAGAGATCCCAAATTCATCCCTGGGGCCATGGGATGCCCAGAGCAATCCCAAATCCATCCCCGGGGCCATGGGGTGCCCAGAGCAATCCCAAATCCATCCCTGGGCCATGAGATCCTCATGCCAATCCCAAACCCATCCCCCTGAGCCACCCCAAAGGGTCTCCATTCCCCAGAGCCCCCGGAAGGACAAACAGCTGGCAAAGGGGATTTTTGGGGTGCTGTGAAGAGCCCTGGGCAGGCTCTGGGGTCGGCACCTTCCTGTCCAGGGCAGGGACGAAGGTGAGGAACTCATCCACGTGGCCCACGCTGAGCCACTCCGAGTAGACCTCGAGCGGCGCCTGCACCGTCTGCGCGAAGAGGAAATCCCGCACGGCGCGGCACATCCTGCGCCCGGCCATCCTGCGGGACAGCTGGGGTGGGCACCGCTCCTGCCCCAAAACCCCGCCCCAAAACCCTGCCCCAAAACCTGCTCCCTGCCCCAAAATCCCACCCCAAAACCCTGCCCCAAAACCTGCTCCCTGCCCCAAAACCCCGCCCCAAAACGCTGCCCCAAAACCTGCTCCCCGCCCCAAAACCCCGCCCCAAAACCCCTGCCCCAAAACCTGCTCCCTGCCCCAAAATCCCACCCCAAAACCCTGCCCCAAAACCTGCTCCCTGCCCCAAAACCCCTGCCCCAAAACCCGCTCCCCTCCCCAAAACCCCTGCCCCAAAATCCCCTCCTCAAAACCCTGCCCCAAAACCCCACCCCAAAACCCTGCCCCAAAACCCCACCCCAAAACCTGCTCCCCGCCCCAAAACCCCTGCCCCAAAATCCCCTCCCCAAAACCCCGCCCCAAAATCCACTCCCCGCCCCAAAACCCCTGCCCCAAAATCCCCTCCCTGCCCCAAAATCCCCTCCCCAAAACCTGCTCCTGCCCCAAAACCCACTCTCTGCCCCAAAACTCACTCCTCTCCCTAAAACCTGCTCCCCAAAATCCCCTCCCTGCCCCAAAATTCGCTCCCCACCCCAAAACCCACTCCCTAAAATCTCCTCCCTGCCCCAAAACCCACTGCCCAAACCCGCTCCTGATCACCCCAGGGCTCATTTTTGTCCTGTTTTTCAGGGAAAATGGCCCAAGCTACATTATAGACATCCATGTATTTAAATACATGTAATAATATAAATTATAGATTGTTCTGCTTTAATATAGATTTATCTGCCTGATGGTCCGATTATGCATTATTATGTCTGTTATATATTAATATAGTCCTGTGTTGTATATCAAGTGGGGTAATATATACGTGTTACATAAATATATATTGCTAAATCCCTATCTTATATAAATATATCAAAATAAATACTCATTACTAGATCCCTATATAATAAAAATATATACTGCTAAATCCCTAGATTGTATAAATATATCAACATAAACATATATTGTTAGATCCATATCTTATATAAATATATATTACTAGATCCCTATCTTATATAAATATATCAACATAACTCTCTCTGTGTTTTAGATAAATACATCAATATATTCCTATTATATATAGTGTTAATAATACATGTTATATAAATATATACTGCTAAA
Source organism: Agelaius phoeniceus (assembly GCF_051311805.1). Classification (NCBI taxonomy): domain Eukaryota; kingdom Metazoa; phylum Chordata; class Aves; order Passeriformes; family Icteridae; genus Agelaius; species Agelaius phoeniceus. The sequence continues at coordinate 2,142,218 of NC_135288.1, forward strand.
TTCATATATTATATAAATATATATTGCTAAATTCCTATAATATATAAATATGTATTACTAGGTCCCTCGTGTTTCATAAATATATGAACGTATCTCCCTGTATTTTAGATAAATACATCAATATATCCCTATATTACATATAAATGTTAACATATATGTCATAGAAATATATACTGCTAAATCCCTATATTATTTAAATATATATTGTTAAATCCATATATTATATAAATATATATTACTAAATCCCTATCTTACATAAATATATATTAGTAGATCCCTAATATTACATAAATATATCAATGTGTCTCCCTGTATTTTAGATAAATACATCGATATATCCCTATATTACATATAAAGGGTATAAATGTATACATTATATAAATATATATTGCTAAATCCCTATAAATATATAAGTACAAATATATATTATTAGATCCCAAATATTCCATAAATATGTCAGTGTATCTTGCTGTATTTTGGATAAATACATTGATATATCCCTATATTATATATAAAGGGTGTAAATGTGTAAGTTATATAAATATATGTTGCTAAATCCCTATAAATATATCAGTACAAATATATATTACTAGATCCCTAATATTATTTAAATATATCAATGTGTCTCCCTGTATTTTAGATAAATACATCAATATATCCCTATATTATATATAAAGGGTATAAATGTATACATTATATAAATATATATTGCTAAATCCCTATAAATATATCAGTACAAATATATATTATTAGATCCCTAATATTCCATAAATATATCAGTATATCTCCCTGTATCTTGGATAAATACATTGATATATCCCCTCATTTTTCATAAACACATCTCCAGGCCGGATCTATCCATAGGGATGGGATCATTCCATGCCCGGTTTCACTCGGACACCTCTGGGATGATTTTTTCCCATCCCCGTGATTCCCAAATCCCGCCTCACTTTGGCATAAGGGCCAAGTTTTCTTAGACAGAACGGGCTGGGAAGGCGTTAATTAAATTCCCGGTAATGAGGGACAGTTCGGGCCCCAGTGGGGGCTGGGAAAATCCCATTTCCCTGCATTTCCTTTCCTCTGGAAGCAGCGCGAGCCCCGGGCTGGGACGGGAGCGTCCCGTGGGGTTTTTTGGGACGGAGCAGGCGGGATCGGGAGCGGGTGTTGTTTTTCCCGGAAAATGCCCTCCTTTGTGGAGGCTTGGCAGAGAGCTTTGTTCAGCGCCTGCCCTGGACACAACAACCCCGGTTATTCGGGATTTCATGGGCACAACAACCCCCGGTTATTCGGGATTTCACGGGCACAACAACCCCGGTTATTCGGGATTTCATGGGCACAACAACCCCCGGTTATTCGGGATTTCACGGGCACAACAACCCCGGTTATTCGGGATTTCATGGGCACAACAACCCCGGTTATTTGGGATTTCACCCTGTCCTGGGCTCCCCTGCTCCTCTCCCAAAGAAGAAAGTCAGCCCGGGTGTGTGGGGTTGGGGAAAAAGGGGTAAAAACGGGAAAAGGGGGAAAAGGGGGAAAAGGGGGAAAAGGGGGAAAAGGGGGAAAAGGGGGAAAAGGGGGAAAAGGGGGAAAAGGGGGAAAAGGGGGAAAAGGGGGAAAAGGGGGAAAAGGGGGAAAAGGGGGAAAAGGGGGAAAAGGGGGAAAAGGCGGCTGGGTTTTGTGAGGGTGGGAGCAACAGCCATGGGGTTTGCCTGTAAAATCTGGGATTTTATGGGCATCGGGACCAGGTTTTTTTCTCCGAGATCTTCCCGAGGGAGGGTTTTGGGATCTCCCAAGGGACGATTTTGGGATCTCCGAGGGAGAGTTTTGGGACGTCCCGAGGAGGGTTTTGGGATGTCCCGAGGAGGGTTTTGGGATGTCCCGAGGAGGGTTTTGGGATGTCCCGAGGAGGGTTTTGGGCGCTCACCAGGGCAGGGGGCTGCCGATGAGGATCCGCCCCAGCGGGTACTCCTTGCCCCGCACCGTCACCGGCGGGCTCACGTCCAGGTTCCCGAAGGAATCCAGGCTGGTCACGCTCTTCCCGGGGGGCTCCCGGGTCACGTAGCCAAAATCCGGGCCCTGGGAAAGAGGGAAGAGGTGCCAAGGACCTCCCGTGAGGGAATTTTGGGGGGAAAAAGGGGGATTTCAAAGCAAGGGCACACCAGGATCTTCTTAAAAGCGAAATCCTTCAGGCCTCTGTTCCTGGGAGAGTCGAAGACCACGGGGAAGGTTTTGTGTGGAGCGTCCACGTAGCCAAACTCCAGCTCATCCTGTGGGAAGGAGACGAGGAGGAGAAGGAGGAGGAAGGCTCCCAGGGGTGATAGGAATCTCCACCAGGGATGTGGGGAGGGTGGGGCAGGAAATGGGGCGAGCCAGGCAGAGCCCAGCCTAAACCATTGGGAAGGCTCCTGCCCGGCCCTCCCGGGGTGACACCACAGCCACGGTGTCCCCCTGGGGTCCCCCTGGCGCTGGGACACTCCTGCACAGCCCCACAGGGTGACACTTTCAATGGGGTGCCCTTGTACAATGAGGTCACTCTGGAGGTGTCCCTTGGGTCCCTCTTTCAAAGCACCACGGGGATCCTTCTGCAAAAGGGACCCCCTTGCAATGTCCCACGGGGTCCCTTTTGCAGCAGGGCCCCCCTGTGATGTCCCATGGGGTCCTTCTTGCAATAGGGTCCCTTTTGCAATGTCCCCACAGGGTCCCCTCCCTCACTGGGGTCCCCCCTGCAGTGGGGCCTCTCCTGCACAGCCCCACGGGGTCCCTGTCCCGGTGCCCCTCTGTGTCCCCGGTGCCAGCCAGGGCTCCCAGGCCATTGTCCCCATCCACGCCATCCCAGCAGCATTCCCTGTGCCTCAGTGCCCGCTCCCTGGCCCATCCCCTGGCATTCCAGGAGCTGCCCAAGCCACACAGGGGCTCTCCTGTTCCCGGGTGAGCTGACCTGGATCCAGCGGTCGCTGCGCGAGTCCTGCTCCGAGCACACGGTCAGTTTGCAGTTGGCTTTCCGCAGCAGCGCCCGCAGCCCCTCCAGGAAGGCCTCGTTGGAATCCGAGCCCTGCTTGATGCTGGGGGGACAGAGAGGGACCAGGGCTGCGAGGGGGATCATGGGGAGACCCCAAAACCCCGACCCCGCAGCTCGTTCCTCAATCCTGAACACCCTGGGCAACATTCCTGCATGGGAATGGAGCTGGAGAGGGAACTCCAGCCTTTGTGGGACTGGAGCTGGAGAGGGAACTCCAGCCTTTCTCCCTAGAATTTAAACACCCCAGGCAGCATTCCTGCATGGAATTGGACCTGGAGATGTTCTTCCAGCATTTCTCCTTGAGATTTAAATGCCCTGGGCAGCATTCCTGCATGGGAATGGACCTGGAGAGGGAACTCCAGCCTTTCTCCTTGGGATGGAAATGACTCCCACAGCAGCAGCTGGCTCCCTTCCCAAACATTCCCAGCTAGGAATGCCTAAACCTGGCTCACCTAGGGCCCCACACAGCCAGGAAGGGTGGGAACTCCTCCCTGGTGAGTGCCCCAGGGCAGGGGACACCCCTGTCCATGGACACCCCTCCTACCTGCAGACAAACACCTCCAGGGGCTGTTGGGTGTTGGGTGTCATGATCCAGGGCGCCACGCGGAACACCACGGTGTCCGTGAAGATCGGCGTGCCCGGCGAGTCCTGGTGGAGCCAAAACGGAGTCTGGGACCTCCACCACGGGGGGTTTGCTAGGGGAGGGGTGGGGCCGACCCCCCTGTACCTTATGGGGCACCTCCAGCAGGCTGGCGCTGAAGGACACGAGGCCACTGAAGCCCCTGTCAGGGAACGCCAGCCCCTCCACGTAGAAGGTGCTGTCCCCGTGGCCAGCGTGGTCCAGCACGTAGGAGAGCTTGTCTGGGCCCAGCACGGGCTTGTAGAGCGGGTAGGCATCACCACCTGGGGAACCCCAAAGCCAGCAGCCTGGAGAATCCCAAACCCAGCAGCCTGGAGAACCCTGGATTCCCACCCCAAACTCAGCCTGGAGAACCCCAGATTCCCACCCCAAACTCAGCAGCTTGGAGAACTCCAGATTCCCACCCCAAACTCAGCAGCCTGAAGAACCCTGGATTCCCACCCTGAACTCAGCAGCTTGGAGAACCCTGGATCCCCACCCTGAGTTCAGCAGCCTGGAGAACCCCACATTCCCACCCCAAACTCAGCCTGGAGAACCCCAAATTCCCAGAGCCTGCCCACAGGGGGACACGCCAGCAGGAGGAGGCTGGTGCCCAAGGGTGGCAGAAGAGCCTCCTCCTCCTCCTCCTCCTCCTCCCTGGGGAACACGCTTGATGTTCCCGGGACAAAGAGGGCTCCGTCCCCTCGGGTCCAGCCCTTTCAAGGTGCGTGGCTCCGGCTGAGGATCTCTAATGACACCCTTGGCTCCCCGGACCTGATTTTCGGCGCGGAGCTGCCGGGGATCCAACCGTTCAAAGGCGAAGGGCGCTGCCCAACGGGATGGGCTGCTTGGCTGCTTGGCTCCCTGCCCGAGCCAAAACAGTGCCGGGAGCCACGTGGAGCTTCCCGCGCCATGGGAATGTCAAAATTCCAGCCCCCGTTGGGAAAAGCCTCTTTGGAGCCTTCTCCCCCTTGGTTTTTCCCATACAGCCCCACCCCGTGCAACAGCAGAAGAGCTTTGGGGGTAAAAGGGCGATTACAGCAAATAGGGGCGCCCCAATGAACAAAGCCTGTGGGGCTGGCTGGCTTTGGGGTCCCGCAGGGCTGCTGGGGCAGGGGGAGGCAGAGGCACTCACGGACGGCGTGGAACACCCGCACTTTGTCCGCGTCGCTCTCGGGGACGTGCAGCACCACCGGGTACTCGGCGAAGATGGCGCTGGGGCCCTCGGTCCGCAGCAGCATCACCGACATGTCCTGGAGGTCTGGGGGACACAGGGGACACGGAGGGAGGGGATGGCAGCGGGGAAGCCCCTGGGTGCCCCTCGGGGTCGCAGCCCACCTGCTGGTGTCCGTATGTCTGCCTGGCTGCTGTCCGTGCCCCCCGTGCCGGGGCTGTCCCGGTCACAGTTGACCAACAGCACGGCCCCTTGTCCGTCCGGGCCCCACGTCCACTTGGCCTGGAGGAGAAGCACCGAGAGGGGACAGGAGCAGGATTTCCCCCATGCTGGGCTAAGGAAAGCCACGGGCTTGGAGGAGAACCCAACCACACCGCGAGGAAACACCAGCGCCGCTCCAACCGCCCCATCCCAACGGCAGCTCCAGCAGGGCCTGCACGGGCTGCTCCGAGATTTTATCTCCCAGCCAGGCTGGAAGTGCCTCCAGCCTCGCCTGGACACGGCTGCAGAACTTCTGGACGCTCAGCCCATCTTGATACCAACTTGCGCCGCCGATCAGGCTGCGGTTAATTAGCCCAGCTGATCTGTGGTTAATTAGCCCAGCTTGAGGGCCTGGGCACAGGCAGATGTGTGGCCAAAGGGGGAAATCTCCTGCTGTTTGCTCAACGCATTCAACAGCAGCTTTGGGGCCCAAAAAGGAAAAGAAAAAGAGAAAGGAGATGGAATAGAAAGGGAGGAAAAAGGGAAGAGAAATGGAAGAAAGAAGGGAGAAAGAAGGGAGAAAGAAGGGAGAAAGAAGGGAGAAAGAAGGGAGAAAGAAGGGAGAAAGAAGGGAGAAAGAAGGGAGAAAGAAGGGAGAAAGAAGGGAGAAAGAAGGGAGAAAGAAGGGAAGAGAAAGGAAGAAAAAGCTGAGAGTTTTCTCCTGCAGGATCCTCAGGGCCAGGCTGTAGCTGCAGGTGGTTTTGGCGTGGAATAGGAAAATCCTTTTCCTGCTCAATTAGTAGGCTGAGGATCTGCCGGGCTGTTTGCCCTCACAGGGACACCACCCAGGTCCCTGTCTCCCCTGGAGATTTTCCAGGAAGAGGCTGGGGACGGATCCGCCCTCCCAGGACGCTCTCCTCACTCACCTTGTCCTTGTCCTTGCCCTTGCTCTTCACTCGGCCACTGCGGCTCCAGTCCACGTCCAGGGACACCTCTGGAACAGCGAGAGGGAAGGAAGCCACGGGCAGGGGACGAGCTCTTGGGGCCATTTTGGGCTCTCCTTGGCACCGTGACCCCACAAAAACCCCACCTCACCCCCCCGAAGCTGCTCCAGACCCAACAGAACAGGAGAAGAAAATCCAACCCAACGGCTTTGCCGTGACTTTCCCTCTTTGATCTCCAGCTGTCTCCTCTCATTGTGGTTCCCCCCAGCAGAGACTTCATGTCAGATTTTATTTTTCCATAGCATTTTTTATGTTTTCATGTCATATTTTATGTTTTCATGTCAGATTTTAGGTTTCCATAGCATTTTTTCATGGCAGATTTTGTTTTCATGCCATTTTCTTATGTTTTCATGGCAGATTTTATGTTTTCATGGCAGATTTTATGTTTCCTTGGCATTTTTTATGTTTTCACCTATTTCCTATTGACTGTCCTGTTTTCCACGAAGCCAAAACACGGTGAAGGCACAAAAACGCGTTTTCACTGTGGTTGAGCAAACACCCAAATAATTTCTAGGAAATCTGAGAATTTCCTCACAGAGCTCTTCTTGCCCCGAATTTCTGCCTCTGCTGCAGAGATTTACCGGTGACCAAACCCTACCTCAACCCAAACCCAAAAACTCCTCCAGATGGGACACAAAGTGTGGAAAACACAGGGATTGAGTCAGAGATTGTTCTCCTTGGGGCAGAGAGGACGACGTGGAAAAGCCAGGAGGGAAACTCCAAATCCAACCAAGAGAAGAAGATTTGGAAGGCAAAATCCCTGTGGCCAGTGGTGGCCCCAGTTGGCTCCAGTGAGGCCCATCGGCCACGGGACATGGGAAACCTTCAGCCTCTCCAGGGGCAATTTTGGGAGGCGTAGGCACGACTTGAGGACACAGGTCAGACTGTCATGTGAACGCTTCAGAAAATCCCAAATTTAGGGTAATTAATCCATCCAAGTGGAGACTTCTGCACCCAGACTGGTTGTCTAGACTCCCTTTGTAGTCAGCAGGGGAGAGCAGGCATTTGGAGGGGATGATTCACCTCACCCTAAACTCCTGAAATAGGTCAGGCACCGCTTCGGTGCCGGTCCCTCTCCCCTGGTGCTGGCTGGAGCTGGGTGAGGAGATCTCCCATGGATCCTCTTCTCCCGAGGAACCACCTCAGCACAGGAGGATGCTCTTGGGTGGGGACACGGCCCAGCCTCCGTCTCTCCCACACCATATAAGGCGATGTTTAATTAATCATGGTTTAATTATTTCCCTCTTGCTCGTCAGCATCGGTGAACACCCAAACCTTTATTGCCTGTGGCCCCCAAGGAATTCTGGCCTCATGGATCCAGCCAGATCCCAAGAGACCAGGAATCCCCAGAGCCTTGGTGGGCACCTACCGACGCAGGTGAGGTACAGCCAGGCCACCGCCAGCTCGCGGCCCTCACGGTCGTAGTAGGAGATCTTCACCTGCAGAGACATCCCCACACCGTGACCCACACCCCACCGGGCTGGTGGGATCTCCATCCCCACACTGTGACCCACATCCCACTGTGCTGGTGGGATCTCCATCCCCACACCGTGACCCACATCCCACTGGGCCACCAGGATCTCCATCCACACACCGTGACCCACACCCCACTGGGCCACCAGGATCTCCATCCCCACACCGTGACCCACACCCCACCGGGCTGGTGGGATCTCTGCCCTCTTGGGATCATGGAATGAGCTGGGAAGAGCCCCATAAGGATCACTGCTCCAACCCCTGCCTGCCCACCCATACGGGCCCTGGGAGGTCCATCCCAGCTGTTCTCAATTAATCACAGTTCATTGGAATCCTCTGTGTCATCTTCAGCACAAAATCAGGCACGGAAAATGTCAGAATTGGCGCATTTTTTGCTGCCTGGCACCAACTTTTGCAACCCCTGTGATGTTGTCATTGGGGCACCAAGTGGGACCTTCTCCTTCTGGGTTTCATTTCTCGTCAGTGCCAATTACACAACTCTGCTCAAGCTTTCACCATGACAAACCACCCTGCTGTCAGCGTAACTCAGAAGTCCTTGAGTTCTCCTAGGAAATGCCGCTCATTTCCCCCAGTTTGGCCACATGAACAGCACGTAGGACATCCCGACCTGGTTGTCATCGACGGTCCTGCTGGTGACATCGATGGTCACCACCACCTCGATGTCAGGATCCAGGGGCCACCGGGCATCCAGGCTGGGCTTTGTGGCGGGGCTGTGGATCATGTGCACCGTCACTGCTGGCGTGGCGTGCACGTCAAAGGACGCGGCACCTCTCGGGGTGGACCTGGAATGGAGCAACCTCGGGTCAGAGACCACGGGAGCCAAGTCCCCGAACCTGGAATTAAACCCAGCCACGAGTGGGCGGGAGGGGCCCCGAGACCATCCCTGGGTGATGAAATGGTCCCTGGAGTTCCACACGTGGGACCTCTGTGGCGGCGTTGGGCAAGCCCAGCTCCCGCTGCAGCTCCGGCACGTCCGGCCGTGGTTTATCCCACATCCAACCTCCCTCTGCAACCATGAGAAATTCCCTGGATTTCAGTGTCCCGTGACAAAACCCCAACCGGGGAAGAGCCAGGAGGATTGTCATGCCAACCACGCATGGAGCTGGGTGTTGTGGGACCATCCCGTGACCCGAGGGATGCTGGGGCTGGAGCGGAGCCTGGATCCGGGCAGGCAGCACCCGCGCCCGGCTCCGTGACATCCTCGGGAGCCTTTGAAGTGCTGCTCCCTGCTCATTACAGCCCCGGCCGCTCCATCCCGGCAGCCCTGACCTGCTCCCGCTCCCCTGGCTGCGTCCCAGGGGGAACCGGGTGGGAACTTGGGCAGCGAGAACATAAAAACCACAACATCAAAACCCCGCCACGGCAGGGATTTATCCCCGGTGTTGTTCTTGGCGCGGCGTCCCCGGTGCCTCCAGCAGATTGTGAGGAGATTAAGGCATTCCATGGGCTTGGCATCCCCATCTGGAACACCCCATGAAGATGTGGATCCAGGAAATGCTGGATCCCATCCCAACGACCCACAAAGCCATGGCTCCAGAGGGATGCTGGATCCCATCCAGAACACCCCACAAAGCCGTGGATCCAGAGGGATGCTGGATCCCATCCAGAACACCCCACAAAGCCGTGGATCTGGGGGATGCTGGATCCCATCCCAAACACCCTGCAAAGCCATGGACCCACAGATTTGGGACTCTTTGCCGTGGGTTTGTGGCCCTCCCACCTCAGCAGCGCTGCCCGATTCCCAACGAGCTCCACATTCTGCCCGAAGCAGCCCAAAATTGATGCATCCATCACTAAATTCCCCCCAGCCAATGCTCCCCATGAATAAAATTATTCCATTTTTCAGCTGGAAGATCTTCCATCATCTGCTGTTTGGGGCCACGGCTCAAATTTGTTACCAAGAAGCCAAATTACCCCATTTGGGCTCCATAGGTTTAAATTGGACTGAGAGGGCTCCAAGTCCAAAAGCAGGACAAAAAATTGCAGATAATGGGTTTTCTACATTCCCATCTGCATGAGGGGGGAAACGAGGCTGTTTTAGGGCAGCCAGAGCTCTCTGAGGGGATGGTGGCACATCCTGGCCTGGCTCCAGCGCTCCATCCCAATAATTGCCGGGATGCGATGCTGACCAGGCGGGCCTGCGTTCTCTGTCATTATAAATGTGATTTATTAAATAATGACACTGTGGCAGCAGGGCAGGGACAGCTCCCTATCTGCCCAATAAAGCCGCCCCATATTTAATTCTGCAAAAATCCCTTTTCCTGACACTGCCCATGTACGGCCGCTGCTAAATTTTTTCTGCCTGAGCCACACATTTTATTCCTCCTCCCGTTTTAGCTCCAAGTTGCACATCTTAAATTGCTCTTGCCCAATGTTCTTAGAGCCAGAAATAGACCCGGGCTTAGCTTAGCCGGGGTGTGCTTGGGCTTTGCCTCCAAACCATCCTGGCCCGGCTCCGCTGCAATGCCTTGAGCCAACATTCCACCTTTGGATGCGCTCCCTGTGGGATATTGTCCCCAAAAATGAGCTCCCTGTGGGACATCATCCCCTAAAAAAAAACCTTGGATGAGCTCCCCATGGACATCATCCCCCAAAGCACACACAGCTCTGGAGGGACCTGTCCCTCCAAACCCTTGGGTGAACTCCTGACAAGCTTTGAGTCCCTCACCACCCGTTCCTCCTCCAAACCCATCCCAAAGCCCTGCAGCTCTGTGGAACATGCCAGGATGCCATGATGCTGGGCAAACCCATCCCAAATCCCTGGCTGGAATACCCCAATCCCAATCAAACCCATCCCAAATCCCTGGCTGGAATACCCCAATGCTGATCAAACCCATCTCAAATCCCAGCCCAGGATGCTCCAATCCCCATCAAACCCATCCTAAATCCCAGCCCAGGATGCCCCAATCCCCATCAAACCCATCCTAAATCCCCAGTCCAGGATGCCCCAATCCCAACCAAACCCATCCCAAATCCCTTGCCCAGGGTGCCCCAATCCCCATCAAACCCATCTCAAATCCCAGCCCAGGATGCCCCAATCCCCATCAAACCCATCCCAAATCCCTTGCCCAGGATGCCCCAATCCCCATCAAACCCATCCCAAATCCCAGCAGATCCATGGAGCACACCGGGCTGCCCCGTGCCCGGCCTTACCGGCGCGTGTCCAGGAAGACCTCGGTGCCCAGCACGCAGACGCCGCGGGCGGCGTGGCTGGTGGACATGGGCACGACGTGACGCGGGGCCATGGCGAGCCGGGCACGGCCGCATGGGCAGGGAGCTCCGCCGGCTGTGCCGGGAAACCAGCAGGACTGGATTAAAAGGCTCGGGAGGAAACTCCTCCTTCCCGGGATGACGGGGTTCGGCCGGGGGACCCTGGTTCCACCTCCATCCCGAGATGGAGCTGATAGGGCAGCCCTGGGGCGGCTCCAGGGGATGCTGCAGGTGACAGCCAGCCCTGCTGGATGCTCCTCAGCCAGGGTTTGGGTTTATTCCCCTCTTTTTGTTCCTCCCCAGCACCATCTCAAGCCCTGCAGCTCATGCATTAAACATTCCCACTCCCCCGGCAGCACAGGTGGTTGTTTGGGGTTATTACAATGCTGTCATTAAAACCGGGCATTTTCTTTAAAACACCCCAAATTTTCCAGCCGGCCTCTCTGGGCCGGGTGAGTCACAGCCCCAGCTGCAGCAGCAGGGCCATGCCTGAGTACAGCTGAACAAAAGGAAATGTTTGCTCAGGCCGGTCCTTCCCATCCCAACCATCCCAAGGACGGGAGGGACAGGCAGGGAGAACTGGTTATGGGGCAGGCGGGGAAGGGGAAAACACCAACAGCCAACAACCAGAGACTTCCCAAGGAAACTCAACCTCCTCCGTGTCTCACTTGGACCTCGAGCTCCAGGGGAATGGAGGTTTCCAGGCCAAGGTCCCACGGGAAGGATCCCCTTTGCTGGAAGCTGTACCACAGATATCCATCGCTCTCCAGGCCATCCCATCCCAGAGGATTTGCCTGCCTGGGAGCGGGGAAACCTGGCTGGAGTGGGAGGGAGGGAGCCCTGCCTGCTCCAGAGGGTCCCTTTTATTTTACTTTATAAATATTACTATATTTTAAAACTTTAAATTTTAAGTTTCCTACTCTGTGATATTATACACTTTTAATTAACTGTACACTCACAATCTTAGTGTTATTAAATTTTGGAAGCTTTCTTTTCAGCTTTAGGTTAAATGCAGTGTTTCCTTGAGTTAGAGTTTGTAGTACAAAAGTTTAAAGGTCTCAGCATCTAGAATTCCAACGGCTCATCCTCAGGGAATGGGGTGGGATGTGTTTGGGACAGGGAATGGGAAGGATGGGATGTATTGGGAACGGGGAATGGGAAGGTCAGGATGTGTTTGGGACAGGGAATAGGAAGGAGAGGGCTGGGAAGGGCCAAACCCCCGTGGGGAGCAGCAGGAAAAGGCCCAGGGGAGCCGGGCAGGGCTCGGAGGAGCCCGGGCCAGCACTGCACCGAGCTGCACATCCTCAGCTGCCAGAGCAGGGAATTCCCTGTGGGATCAAACTGCTGGGATGAGCCCAGCCAGGCTCCAGGAATGGGATCTGGGAAAGGGCTCCAGGAAAGGGCTCCCTCCCACTTTAACTGCAGCAACCACCCCCAGCTCTGTGTCTCATGCCCCAGAACAGCTTCAGGAATTAGAGGGGCCCAGAGGAGCAGCCAGGATGCTCCAGCAGGGAATGCTGGTGGCATTTCCAGGCTCTCCCAGGCCTCACTCGCTGGAGATTTTGGATAAAAACCCATTTTCCACATCTCAGCACCACCCAAACTCCTGCTGGGAATGGTGTTGGCTCTCCAGGCCTTCCTGGAAGCACAAGCCCTGGTCGATCCCTGGACTGGAAGCTGGAATGGTGGAGTGGCCCCAGAGGGGCGGGCTCCCCACTGGAGGCTGCTGGTTGCACTGGTTTATACTGGGCAGGGGCTGGGGCTGTGTCCCGAGCCTGCTCGGCTGGTTTGGGCCGAGGGATGGACAGGAACACACCTGGGGCTGTACGGGAGCACACCTGGGGCTGGGACAGCGGGATTGGGGCACTCTGGGGAGGGGAGCTCAGCAGGAGCTGGGGCCTCAGTGCTCCCCAAAATCCAGCGGGATCGCACCCCTGGGCAGGAGGGCCCAAACCTTCCGGGGCCGGGTGGGTTTTGCAGCTCAGTCCCAGCCCCTTCTGAGCCACTGCGGATCTCGCCCAGCCCCAAGCGCCGGCAGGGTTTGGGCGGAACCTGCGCTCCCTCCTCTTCCTCCTGCAGCTGCCATCGGCTCCGACGGGCCGTGCTCGGGGACAGCAGGGTTTGGAGCCACCCGGCGCGGCTGGAGCTCAGCGCTTCTCCCTAATTACAGCCTGTCCTGGGAAAGTGGCACATGACAGACGGATCCCGCCTGTCCATCACACAGGGAGCTTGGGCAGCCTGCTCTGGGGGTGCCTTTGGCTTTGCCCCAAACCCAGACTCTGTCCTTCCCCAGTCCCAGCCACTTTCCCCAATCCCAGGCTCTTTCTTGCCCCAATTCCAGTTTTCCCCCAATCCCAGCCTCTTTTCCCCAACCCCAACCTCTTTCTTTCCCTAGTCCCAGCCCCTTTTCCCTAATCCCCTTTTCCCCAATCCCAGACTCTTTCTTGCCCCAATTCCAGTTTTCCCCCAACCCCAGCTCCTTTCCCCCAATCCCAGTCCATCCCAAGCCCCCCGAACGCCCCCAGGAACCCCAGGAACAGTCGGATCCCTCCGGGGCGTTGCTCCTCGCCCATCCTGCAGCACCACTCTGCCAAGGAAAGTTCGATAATCTCTCTAAGCCGATAATTACAGCTTGTTAATTACAGCTGGTTAATTACCCTGCATGCAGAATTGCAGGCAGGAACCTTTACGAGCCGTGTCAGCCTAATTACCTGAGCAGGGCGAGACATCGAACCAGTTATCAAACCCCGCCGGGCTCGGCAGGGCTTGAGGCTCCTGAAGGGTTTCTTTAGAGTTTCCTTTACGGTTTCTTTAGATTTTTTAGGGTTTCTTTAGGTTTGCTTTAGATTTCTTTAAGGGTTTTTTTGGCTGAAGCATCCCCCATCCCGTCTGGGAGCCAGGGAAAAAGAGCAGGAGGCAGATTCGGGGCGGGAAAAAATTCTGGGAAAACCCAGAATTTGGGTTGGTGTGGAGCGTGGAAAACACTCGGAATGCCCAAGCACCCCAAAACTCGCTCCGTCCCTTCCTCTGCCCCAAACCAAGGCGGCTGCACGCAGGGAGGCTCCGGAGCTGCCGATCGCAGAGCGAAGCGTCCTGGAAAAGCAGAACAGCGAAAAGCCCCAGCTCTGCCCCAGCACAGCCCCGGCTCTGCCCCAGCGCCTCCATCCCGAATTCCCGAATTCCCGGCAGGAGCGGGCAGCGCCCGGCCTGGCACGGGCACCTGTTGGCACCTCCCGAAGGCGAAAGGTCAGCCCGGAGCGCTGCGGGGAACGTTCCCCTCCCACCCCCGGAATTCCGAGCCTGCAGCGCGGAGCCGGAACGACCCCCGGGCACCCGGAGTGAGCAAAATCCCCGAGCTCCAGCTCCGGGAAAACCTCGGGAATGGAGCGCGGGGGCCGCTCCCAAGCTCCGGGCTGGGATCTGCTCCCGGCTCCTGGGAATTCGGGCGGGCAGCGCTGTCCCGGCAGAGGGAGGTTCGGGCACAGAAGCTCCCGGTCCGGTCTGGGCGTTAAAAACCCCCGGGAATCCTCGGAGCGCCTCGGGATTCACCGGGAAACCGCGAGACAGATCCAGGGATAAACCGGGATCCCTCCGGCTCCCGGCACAGCCGCGGGACAAATCCATGGAAAAACCGAATTCCAATGAAATGATCCCAAATCCAGTGGAAATGGTCTCGATTAACTCAGGTGCCCTGTTTTCCCAGCCCTGAACTTCCCAGCTCCTGGCCCGGATGCTCATCCGGGATATTCTGTAGCACAATCCTGGAAATATTTGGGCTGTAAGGGTTTTAAATCCCACCCCATTCCCCCTCTTTCCATGGGGAGATTCCAGGGGGAGGATGATCCCTGAAAAATCCAGGAATATCCATTCCCCAGCCCTTCCCACCCCTCAATTCCAATGGAAATGATCCCAATTCCAATGATAATTATCTCAATTTAGATCAGATTCCCACGTGGAGCTAGCCCTGAATGTCCCAGCTCCTGGCCTGAATATCCATCCAGGATATTCCCCAGCACAATCCCAGAATGATTTGGGCTGGAAGGGCTTTAAATCCCACACCATTCTCTGTTTTTCCACGGGGGAATGGCAGCGTGGGGATGATCCCTATGAATCCCAGGGACTTCCATTGCCGTGGAGGGAAGCTGGGGCTGGAAAAGGGAAGCCCGAGAGGGATGGAAAGAAGGAACATCCTCCTGAGCTCTGCTGCTGCTCGCTAATTGCTTGTGGCTTCCAGAATCTGGGGCAGCAGTTTGGGCTGGAAAATGAATATTTAGCTGGGTGTTCACAAACGATGCAAACCCCGCGTGGGCGGGAACCGCTCCTGACGCGCTCCGGAGCGGCCCGGGGGGAACAAACCAGCTCCGAGCTCCCTTCCGCAGCCACTGCTCCCAGCTTCCCTTTGAAAATGAGCAGGGGAAAAAAAAAGGAGAGTTCTGCTCTTGCCTCAGGGCTGGGAAAGCGGGAGCACGCAGGGATTTTCCCTAGAGAGCAGAAGGAGAGGGTGAAGTGCACCCCAGGGATGCGGCCAGGTCCCAAAATGCCGCAAATCCGCGTTGGGGATCCCAGGCTGGGGTCAGGGAGGTGAGGAGGGACCGGGAGCTGGGGACAGCTGGGGGAGCTCCTTGCCCAGGGCTGGGGCCAGCTGCCCTCCCTGTCCATCTCTGTCCATCCCTCCCTGTCCATCTCTGTCCATCCCTCCCTCCCTGTCCATCTCTGTCCACCCCTCCCTGTCCATCTCTGTCCATCCCTCCCTGTCCATCTCTGTCCATCCACCCCTGTCCATCCCCGTCCATCCCTGTCCATCCCCCCCTGTCCCTCCCTCCCCCGGATCACTTTCAGAGGTCTCACAGGTCCAGCCCAGCCGCCCCCTCGCTCCCATTGCCATCCCAGCCCCGCCAGCCCCGCGAGGAGGAGGAGGGCGGCCGGGCCGGGGGAAGGAGCAGCAGCGGCCGCGAGGGCTCCGCGGGGCAGCTCCCGGGGCCGGTGCCGGTGCCCATGGCCGGGGAGATGCCGGGGGAGCCCCGCACGCTGCGGCTGCAGCACGGGAACCGCATCGAGGCCCTGTGCGTGCTGGGCGGCCACGTCCGCGCCGACGTCTTCGGGTGAGAGGGACCCCAAAACTTCCCTTCCTCCTCCTCCTCCTGCTCCACCTTCCCCCCTGCTTTTCCTCCTGCAAATTCCTGCTCCTTGTTTCTCCTCCTGCTTTCCCAAACCCCAGAGCTGCTGGGCAGCCACATCCACACCAATGCCCATGGTGAGAGGGACCCCCACAAAACCTCCTTTCCTCCTCCTCCTCCTCCTCCTCCTCCACCTTTCTGCTCACCTTTCAACCCTGTTTTTCCCTCTGGGAATCCCTGCTCCTCATCTTCCCTTCTGAGAATCCCTGCTCCTCATCTTCCCTCCTACAACTCCCTGCTCCTCCTTTTTCCTCCTGCTTTCCCAAACCCCAGAGCTGCTGGGCAGCCACATCCACACATCAATGTCCATAGGTGAGAGGGACCCCCAAAATTTCCTTTCCTCCTCCACCTTTCTCCTTGCTTTTTTCCCTTGTTTTTCCCTCTGGGAATCCCTGCTCCTCCTTTTTCCTCCTGCTTTCCCAAACCCCAGAGCTTCTGGGGCAGCCACACTGATGTCCATGGATGAGTGGGACCCCCAAAACTTCCTCTCCTCCTCCACCTTCACCTTCCTCCTCATCTTTCCCTCCTGTTTATCCCTCTGGGAATCCCTGCTTTTTGTTTTCCCTTCTGCTTTCCCAAACCCACAGCCCCGACACCGTTTTGATGCAATTTGTGGGCAAAACCCTCCCTGGGCTTTGCAGAGCTGCACAAATCCCTGGAAAGCTCTGAGCACCCCTGTATTTACCCCAGCCCAGGGTGGGTCTGACCCGCTGGGCTCAGCAGATCCAGGGGCACCTCAGGGAGGTGAGGAGAGCAGAGAGATGAGCAGGAGCCTGGGGAGGGACTGCAAAGTAAGGGAAGAACACAAAACCTCTTGACCAAAACCTTGGGAAAGTGGGAAATCCCCACAGCGCCAACCCCGCTTCCCTAAAACAAACCCAACACTGAACTTCAGGATAATTGTTCCCCCCAAGGGAGAAAGAAGGTGAAAAGCTCATTCCAGGCTCAATTCTGGTTGCTGCTGCTGTTGCAAATCCCAGCCTCGACAGTCAAGCCAAGCAGTGCAGCTCCAGCTCCCCTGGCACCTCTCCAGGCCAAATCCCTTCCCAGCGGGATCCCCAGATCCAAGAAACCAGGAAACCAAACCAGTTTTTCCATGTGTAATTAAAAGCAATTGAAGGATTTAAGGAACACCCAGGCGGGAGCAAAGGAGCGCTCGGATTTCCTCCCCCCTCGCCAAGGGTGCGGGTTTGGTGGGACCGGCGGCATCCGAGAAACCTGATCAATGCGAGGTCTCGGGTGTGGGGCAAAGAGCCCAAAAATAATAACCTGGAAAGGCAGGGAAATTCAGGAAAAGGAGAGGGGAAGAGCAAGGGCACATTGGACGGGGAGCAGGGCAGCACTGGCAGCTTTGGGGCTGGATAAAATCCCCCAAAAATGAGAGTTTCCCATGGAAGAGCCTCTCGGGGCATGGCTGCGGTGTTTTGAGGAGCTGTTAAACACCATGCTGGAAAATGAACCGGGATTTCTCCATGGAAGTGAGAACCCAGGCTGGTCGGGATTATTACAGATCCTTATCCACAGCGATGGCTGCAAACCCTCACGGGGCTAAGCCGGGCCTAAACCCAGGTAAATTCCAGTTCCCAGGCAGGAGCAGGGCAGGAAGGTGCCGGCGGTGAGCGTGGAGACGCCGGCGTGCCCGGTCTTGGCCGCGCTCAGGGCAGTGGAATGAATCCTGGTGGGAACGCCGCGCTGGCCCTGCACATCCCTGAGAATTCCGGGTGTTTCTGGCAGGGCGGCCCCCGCCGGGGCCGTGGCCTTTGGCGTGAAGCACACGGAAGGGGTCAGCGTGGACGTGCTGTTCCGCGGCCGCGCCGAGCCCGAGGCCGTGTCCGGCACCGGCGCGCGGTGGCCGCTGGAGGAGGGGACGGTGCTGAGGTTCAGCATGAGCCGGGCCAGCTCCGAGGTCAACGACAACAAGGTGAGGAGAGGGATCCCAGGAGCAGGACCTCCATGGAGGGAGAACATCCTGCCCCAATGCAGGGTTTGGGGTTTGCAGGTCACCGTCAGCTTTTACGCAGAGGGAGGGAAGCCCATCAACCAAGCCGGGGTGTTCCTCACCGGCGTCGGTGAGTCCGGAGCTCTGGGAGCCCATCCCTGTCCCCTCATGCCTGGAGGAGGGCAGGGCTGGGGACAGCAAACCCAGATCTGCTGGCTCTGGGGGTCTGGCACCCAATCCCCTTGCCGTGCCTGGGATGAGGCAGCTCTGTCCCCCCAGGGATCTCCCTGGATGTGGACGCGGATCGGGATGGAGTGGTGGAAAAGAACAGCCCCAACAAGGTACCCGGCCTCCCCCATCCACAGAAAATCCACGGGCTTGGTGGGTCCTGAGCCCGCTGAGCCCCAGGGGTGCTTTAGGCAAGCTGGGCCTGGGGACCAGAGGGACACGGGGCCATCCTGCTGGTCAGCTGTGACAAGGAGTTCCCCTTCATCCCGCCCTCCGACTGCGACAGCGAGCAGGTGTTCAACAAGGAAGGTAACGGCTCCCCAAATGCCCTGTCCCCAAAATCCCCATCGTCCCCTCTCTGTGACCTTTCCTGGGAGGGACCCAGCCCAGGACCCAGCTGCTCCCCACCAGCTGCTGAGCAAGCTTCCCACGTGGGAATTTCGGTGGAATTAACGCCACGCCAACCCACTGGAGCCGGGCAGGGCACGGCAGCCGGTCCGGGGAAGGGCTGAGGTTCCAGGGCTGGCACGGCGCGGGCCGGGGATGCTCCACACAGGTGAGAGGAGCGCGGGGTGAGGCGCGAGGCCGGCAGCCAGGGATCCACCCACCCATTCCTGGAAAACCCAACCCACGCGGAGCCGGGCCCGGCAACGCTCCGAGGTCACGGCCCAGCCGTGCCAGGGAGGGCAGGGAGAAGGGATGGGAAAAGGGCATTTGGGTCACAGCCCACGAGGCACCAGCTCTGGTTTGCCAGGGTGCCTGGGCTGGTGTCTCGGGAAGGAGATCCAAACCCCGGGAGGGAACATGGAGACCCCTGCCCGATTTGCTTCGTTTCCCCCCAGATTTGCTGGACATGGCTCAGATGGTGCTGAGGACAGAGGGGCCCCAGCGCCTCCCCCGGGGCTATGAAATCGTCCTCTCCATTTCTGTCAGTGACGCCGACAAAGTTGGGGTCTTCCATGTGCAGAGTAAGGCCTTCCTTGCCTCCTGCTCTGCCTCTTCCTCCTCTGCCCCTTTCTCTCCCTCTTTCTCCTTTTCCTCTTCTTCCTTTTCCTCCTTTTCCTCTTCCCCTTCTTCTCTTCCCCTTCTTTCTCTCCCCCTTCCTTTTCTGCCCCTTCCTCCTCTGCCCCATCTTCCTTTTCTCCTTTTCTCCTTTTCTCCTTTTCTCCTTTTCTCCTTTTCTCCTTTTCTCCTTTTCTCCTTTTCTCCTTTTCTCCTTTTCCCCTTCTTCCTCTTCTTCCTCTTCCCCTTCCTTCCTTTCTTTCCTCCTCTTCCTTTCCCTCCTTTTCCCCTGCTTTGTCTTCCCTTTCCTCCTCCTCTTTGATGATTTTGAGGTCCCCACAAGCCCTTTCCTTCCCATCTCTGACCTTGTCCTCTCCACGCTCCTCAGACCATGTCCCCAGTGCCTCTTCCCCATCTTTCCCCCATTTTCCCCACATTTTTCCCTCTTTTCATCCTGTGGAAAACTCTGGGGATGGACAAGCAGAGGGAGGGGGACACAAAGCCACGCAGCAAAGGGGTGGCAGCAAGCAGCCCAGTGTGGGTTTTAAGAAAAGGAGGATTTAAACATAAATAACATTTGTTTGGCTCCCCGAGAACTGAAATCCTCAGCTGTGGGAGCTGGGAAGTGAAAATGGTGAAAGAGAAGCTGCTTTTGGCTCATTTCCCTCCCACTGGGTGAGTTCAGCTCCATCTCCCAGCTCCCAGGAGAGCCTGGGGACGTGAGGCCGTCCCTGCCCAGGCAGCTCCAGCTGCTGGCTCTGTTTTGGGGTAAAAAGAGGGAGAATAAATCTCAGGAAGTGCTGGGAAACAGAGCCCACTGCTGCAAACTTCACGTGGTTTCTTTCTTTTTTTCTCTGTTTTTAAATTATTTCTCTTTTTGGTTCCTGCCTCCTCAGTGTTTCTTACTCCTGGTGGGTTAAACAAAGAGGGGGTAAAGAGATAAATTGGGATGGTTTTTCAGAAAATGGAATAATTTCCATTAAAAATAAGGATAGATAGAAAAATTGTGATGTTTTCAGAAAATGGAATCATTCCCATTGCCAGCAGGGCTGGGGTGTTGAAGTGGGGGTCTCCCAGCTGCTTTACCCATGCTGGCAGCACACTCCAGAGCACACCCCCTCCTCATTCCTCGCTGTGGCACTGGGATTTATTTTCCGGGAATGAAATCCCTCACCCAGCCAGGAATGTGCCATGGTGGAGCTCAGGCTCGTCCCTCCATGGAGGGGGAGTTTGGGGCACTGTCCTCCTGTGGAGGAGCAGAAACTCCATGAGAACCCTTCCCAAGGCTGCTCCACCCAAGGAAAGGCTGAGACATTTTCCCTCATCCCTCCTGTCCATGACAAAATTCCAAGCCCCTCAACTCCTGCTTCAAGGTGCCTCTCACAGCTGGATCTCCTCTGAGATCTGAGGGATCTGATCCCAGCCATCCCCCAGAAATGCACCCCAAAAATGCACGGGGAGCCTCAGGGAAAGCTGTGCTCCCTCTGCCCCAGTGTCTCCAGACTGGGTTTAAAAAGGGAATTTCTGAGGGGAAGCAGAAAAAAGCTCACTTTTCCTGGCCTGTATATTTGGGTTATCCCCATGGAAACCCAGCCCTGTCTCCTCGGGCACAGCAGGAGTGTTGGAGTTCCTTGCCCGAGGAAACAAACAGGCAGGAATCCCGAGGAAAGAGGCAGGAATCCCAAGGAAAGAGGCAGGAGTCCTGAGGAAACAAAAAGGTGGGAATCCTGAAGAAAGAGGCAGGAATCCTGAGGAAACAGGCGGGAATCCTGAGGAAAAAGGAGGGAATCTTGAGGAAACAGGCAGGAATCCTGAGGAAAGAGGCTTGAATCCCAAGGAAAGAGGCAGGAATCCTGAGGAAACAAAAAGGTGGGAATCCTGAAGAAAGAAGCGGGAATCCCGAGGAAACAAAGAGGCAGGAATCCCAAGCAAAGAGGCTTGAATCCCAAAGAAACAGGTAGGAATCCTGAGGAAACAGGCAGGAATCCCAAAGAAAGAGACAGGAATCCCTAGGAAACAAACAGGCAGGAATCCTGAGGAAACAGGCAGGAATCCCTAGGAAAGAGGCGGGAATCCCAAGGAAATAAGCTGGAATCCCGAGAAAACAAACAGGCGGGAATCCTGAGGAAAGAGGCTTGAATCCCAAGGAAGGAGGCAGGAATCCTGAGGAAAGAGGCAGGAATCCCGAGGAAACAGGCAGGAATCCCGAGGAAACAGGCGGGAATCCCGAGGAAACAGGCGGGAATCCCGAGGAAACAGGCGGGAATCCCCAGGAAACAGGCGGGAATCCCGATAAACCTGCGGCTTTCCCGTTTTCCCGCAGATCCCTTCTTCGGGCAGCGCTACGTGCAGGTGCTGGGCCGCAGGAAGCTGTTCCACGCCGTGCCCTACCCTGGCGGGGCCGCCGAGCTCCACTTCTTTGTGGAGGGGCTGCGCTTCCCCGACGAGACCTTCTCAGGGCTGGTGTCCATCCACGTCAGCCTCCTGGAGCCACTGACCGAGGTCAGGAACTCCGGGAACTCCTGGGAATGGGGCAGATGGGAGGCTGCACCCAGCAGATTGGGATAGTGCCAGAACGGAGGGTGATCCCATTAACCGATCCCAAAAATGGCCTCAGGGGAGGGTGTTTGGGGGGAATGGTGTGGGGAATGTCCCTGATTTCTACTTGGCTCCCTCAGGGCATCCCTCACTCGCCGATCTTCACGGACACCGTGGTGTTCCGGGTGGCACCGTGGATCATGACCCCCAACACCCTGGCCCCAGTGAACCTCTTGGTGTTCAGGTACAGGCAGTGCTTCCCCAGCCCCACCAGCCATGGGGCTGGGCTGGGAACAGGGAATTTCCATCCTTTCCATCCTTTCCATCTTTCCTCCAGCATGAAGGACAACTACCTGTTCACCAAGGAGATCCAGAGCCTGGTGGCCAAGGCTGGCTGCAAGCTGAAGGTTTGCTTCGGCTACATCAACCGCGGGGACCGCTGGATGCAGGTAGGGGGGCTCCAAAAACCGGGAAAACTCTTCCCTGCCAGTACCCCAGGTGGGATTTCCTCTCTTCCTCAGGATGAGATCGAGCTCGGCTACACCCAGGCTCCGCACAAGAGCTTCCCAGTGGTGCTGGACTCCCCTCGGGAGAGAGGGATGGAGCAACTCCCCGTCAAGGAGCTGCTGGTGAGGGAAGGTTCCCTGTGTTCCCAGCGTTCCCTGTGGAGCAGCTCCCAGGGGTCATTCCCAGCCCACGTTCCTATTTCCCAAATCCTCCTTGCCCTCGGCTCCGTGTATGGAATTGCCTGGAAAATGAGAGCAGAGCAGCTCCACATGGAGATTCCCTCCCACCCAGCCCCAGCCTCACCCCCTCATCCCTCCTCCAGCCTCACCCAATCCCAGCCCTCCGGGAAACCTCTGACCCAGGGGGAAAGGAGGAGCCGGCACCCCTGGGAGTGAAAGGCTCCAGCCGAGCTCTGGGATGGGATTTCTGCCCCTCGAGCATCCCAGGACAGGCTGCTCTTTCCTTTCCTCTCAGTGCCTGGTAATACCTGGCACCTTCCAAGCAGGAGAGGGAAGGGAAGCAGGAGAGGGTCAGTTTACTTCTTCAGAGGAGAAGGGGATGCAGCCAGCGCCAGGAACATCCCTGTGGGCTCCTTGGCTGAGGAAAAGGGCCAGGACAAGTCTGTGATGGGGCGTTTGGGGAGAGCCCAGCATGGAAAAAAGCTGGATTGGGCGATCCCTTGGAGATACCGCACTGGGGAAGGGCAGAACACCCCAGGCAGCCACGGAGTCACTGTCCCCAACTCCCAGCCGGGTGCTGGAGCAGTCTCAGCCCTGGCAGGAACAGGAGACAAGGACAAATCCCAGCTTTTGTCCCTTTGGAGAAGGCTGGGGGCTTTGGGGAACACTGAAATCCATCGTTTCTCATGCCTGGCATGGGAACATCCAGTCCTGGATTCATCCAGCGAATCCGCCGGGCAGCGTGGGGATCTGCCCTCTTTAGGAATTGCTCTGCCTCATATTTAGGGCAGCAATTTCAGCCTTGGGAGCTGCTAACACATTATCCTCCAATTTCTGCTTTGAAGCCTGTCCTAATCCCCAGCCCGACCTTTCCAATCTCATTTTCCAGCTAGGAATACTTAGCCCAACGCCATGGGCACGGGTCAAGCCCTGAGCCCCTGGAAGCCCATGCCAGGGAAAAAGGAGACGGGAGGGAATTATCCCCTCAAAATCAGTGTGGAACTGATAGGACTTGGATGTGACCTGCAAACCTGGGATGAACCAGAGCCCTGACAGTTGAAACCAGGCGGGCTCCGTGGTTTTATTAAACTGAAATTAGTCAGGAGCAGGTGGTTGGTGCTCAGGCTCTCCCTTAGAACCCAGAGAAAAAGGGATCTGATCCCGGCCATCCCCCAGAAATGCACCCCAAAACCACACAGGGAGCCTCAAGGAAAGCTGTGCTCCCTCTGCCCCAGTGTCTCCAAACACCCTGGGTTTAAAATGGGAATTTCTGAGCGGAAGCACCCCCAGCTCTCCCTGCTCACTTTTCCCGACCTGTATATTTGGGTTATCCCCATGGAAACCCAGCCCTGATAAGTGACTGGGATTTAACTCAAACCTCACGGACACCTGATCTCACCCCAGGGGCTGCTGTGCACTCTGGGCCTGCGTCGACTCCAACCGGAGAGCGGGCAAAGTTGGATTTTGGTCCCATCCCTGCAGGTTTTGCCCTGTTTTTAACACTCCCTCGGGCTTTGGCACACAGAGCCCAGTGCTAATTACCCCTGCACACACAGCTCCTCCAATCCCAGATAGGGTAAATCCTGGAAATCAGGCCTTAAGTGGGATTTAAGTGCCGTGCAGCCCTCGGGGTGGCTCTTAGCCCAGGGAAGAGTCACCCTCAGGGGCTGGAGTTCACCTCCCTCCCAGAGCCAGCCAGGAACTTGGCTCAGGGCTGCTTGATTAGCTTAATGTGGACACTTAAACCTTGGCTTAATGTGAACATTTAAACCTTGGCTAGAGAGAACAGAGAAGATCTGGCCTGGCTTAATGTAGACACTTAAAACTTGGCTGGGGAGAACAGAGGAGATCTGGTCCTGCTCAATGTGGACAATTAAACCTTGGCTTAATGTGAACATTTAAACCTTGGCTAGAGAGAACAGAGGAGATCTGGTCCTGCTCAATGTGGATACTCAAACCTTGGCTGGGGAGAATAGAGGAGATCTGGTCCTGCTTAATGTGGACATTTAAACCTTGGTTTAACGTAGACATTTAAACCTTGGCTGTGAGAGAACTGAGGAGATCTGGTCTTGCTTAATGGGGACACTGGAACCTTGGCTGTGGGATGAGAGGAGATCTGGCCCTGGCTCCAGGCCTGGGCTCTGCTCCTGGGTTGTCCCAATTATTCCTGCAGCTCCATTATCCCGAGACCTTTCTCCTGTCCCCTTTCCTGTCCCCTTTCCTGTCCCCTCACCATCGCTGTCCTCGCCCACCCCACAGGAGGATCACACCATGGGAGCAGTGGGGACTCAGGGCATTTCCTTTTTCCCAGGGCCCCAGTTTCGGCTATGTGCACAAGGAGCCCCTCTTCGAGGCCACGGCCAGCCTGGACTCCTTTGGGAACGTGGAGGTCAGCCCGCCCGTGTCCGTGGCTGGCAAGGAGTATCCCTTGGGAAGGATCCTCATCGGCAGCAGCTTCCCCGCGTAAGAGAGGGGGAAACGCAGATTTGGGAAAAACACGGATTTGGGAGCAGAGCCTCAACAAGAGCCCTGAAACACCACCAAAATTGGGGCAATGGGTCAATCAGACACTGCCTGAGCAGGGTGGGGGCTCCCAGCTCCTCCACCTCAGAGGCAATTTATATCCAGGCAGGTGTTGATGGGACTGTCCCCCCAGTCCGAGTTTCCAGGCAGATATTGATGGGAATATCCCCTCAGTCTGAGTGTCCAGGCAGATGTTGATGGGAATGTCCCCTCAGTCTGAGTGTCCAGGCAGATGTTGATGGGAATGTCCCCTCAATCTGAGTGTCCAGGCAGATGTTGATGGGAATATCCCCTCAATCTGAGTGTCCAGGCAGATGTTGATGGGAATATCCCCTCAGTCTGAGTGTCCAGGCAGATGTTGATGGGAATATCCCCTCAGTCTGAGTGTCCAGGCAGATGTTGATGGGAATTCTCCCCCAGATCCGCGGGCCGCAGGATGACCAGGCTGGTGCGGGATTTCCTCTACGCCCAGCGCGTCCAGGCCCCTGTGGAGCTCTACTCTGACTGGCTGGCTGTGGGCAATGTCAACGAGTTTGTCAACTTTGTCCCCACCTCTGACAAAAAGGTACCCCCAGACCCCCCGTGCTGCCCCAGGGTTCCTCCTTTGGGACACCAATCCCTCTGGGAAAACCCCAGAACTCCTTCCTTTGGCACCCCCAGCCAGTGTTTGCTTGGGTTTCATTCCCCACCCCAAAATGAGGGATCTGAGCATAAAAAACCGGGATTTGCTGGGCTATTAATGAATGCAAATAGAAGGGAAAAGATGTCTGCAAAGGTATCCAAGAAATTCTACCCTTAAGATTTCCGGGGGTTTACAGCGGCTCAGCATCTCCCAGAGGTTTTCAGAACATTTCTCTTCCCTCTCTTGTGGCTTTTCCTGCTTCTGACATGGATCTTTCCCTCAGGGAAACCGAGCCTTGACCAGGATGGTACCAAAAACCAAAAGGAATATTATATCCCACATGTTTTCAGAACACTTCTCTTCCCTCTATCATGGTTTTCTCTGCTTCTGACGTGGATTTTTCCCTCAGGGAAACCAAGCCTTGACCAGGAGGGCTCAAAAAAAAGGAATATTTATGCCCACATGTTCTCAGATCATTTCTCTTCACTCTGTCATGGCTTTGGCTGCTTCTCACATAAATTTTTCCCTCAGGGAAATCGAGCCTTGACCTGGGTGGTTCAAAAAAGGAATATTTTGGCCCACAAACCCTCCCCGGGTTAAACGAGGCACTAGATAACAGCAAAGACTCCCAATTTTAAGAGTTTCAGCTTGAGTTTTGCAGCAGTGATTGCTGGGGCACTGCAGGGCTGCAGCCGACCCTGCCGTGTTCCCGCAGCGATTCCGGATGCTGCTGGCCAGCCCGGCCGCCTGCTACCGGCTCTTCCGCGAGAAGCAGAAGGAGGGACAGGGAGAAGCCACCATGTTCAAAGGCAAGGGGACAGCACTCGGTGGCACAGCCGGGGCCACGCGGGGACATTTCCCCGCTGGGTGTCCTTCAGCAGGATGCCTGCCCGCCGCCCCCAGCCTCCTCCAGCCCTATTTCAGGAAAGTGAGTGGGATGGGAGGGATAAGGGCCTCCGCGTAGAGGGGATGTTTGCTGCCAGGGATGGAGCCTCTGGAAATGCCAGCGGAGCTCCAGCACGGAGCAGGACAACTGGCAGCGTTTGTATGCCCCCAGATTAGCAGCATTGTGATTTTGATCCCTGATGAGGTTGGGAGAAGGTCTCTGTATCTCCAAGGATATGGAGCTCCAGCACGGAGCAGGACAACTGGCAGCTCTCCTGTCCAGATTAGAAATGGATTTTTTCCATTTCATTGTGGTTTTGACCTCTGATGAGGTTGGGAGAAGGTCTCCATATCTCCAAGGATATGGAGCTCCAGCATGGAGCAGGACAGCTGGCAGCTCTCATGTCGCCCTAGATTAGAACCAGGTTTTTCCCTTTCATTGTGGTTTTGATCCATGACAGTGTTGGGAGGAGGTCTCCGTATCTCCAAGGGTTCCTCTGGTGGGAGCCTGGCTGTCCCCAGAGCAGGGGTGACCCCACGGGAGGGGGATGCTCTGGAGAAATCCAGCAGATTCCCCTGGGCAGGAGAATGAATGACAGGACTTGTCCAATGCTCTTTCCAACGGGCAGAGATTTCCTTCTGTCAGCTTCCCAAGCTTTCACCCCAGCCTCAGGAAATTGGGATTTGGGGCTTTTTGGGCTTTCTCTGTCTCTTTACCTCACCTCAAGCCAGGCTCCTGCCAGCGCTGCTTCATTTTGAGGGCGTTTTGCATGTTTAGGGTACTCGGGGACAGACACCAAGCGCATGACCATAAACAAGGTGCTGTCCAATGATGTCCTGGCGCAGCAGAACCAGTACGTGCAGGTAATCCCCACACTCCGGGTCACAACCCCCATTTCTGGCAGGGACTGCCCTGGTGTGGCACAAACCCCACTGGGAGTGGTGGAATTTGGGCCCCTCTCTGCTCTGTTCCATCCCCTGCAGCGCTGCATCGACTGGAACAGGGATATCCTCAAGAAGGAGCTGGGCTTGCTGGAGGAGGACATCATCGACCTGCCAGCCCTCTTCAAGCTGGACAAGCAGGGAAAAGCTGTTCCCTACTTCCCCAACACGGTAAGGGCAGGGGGGTGTTCCCACCCTTGGCTCCTCCCCAAAAAACAGCTCCGTCAGCCAGGATGAGTCCCCAAAGTTTTCCTGAAAAAGAAAAATCAGCTGTCTAGAAAAGGGAAATATCTCCAGGATAAACACGGGTCTAACACAGCTCGGTGGTTTTAGGGTTTTGAGGCAAAACCCTTTCAAAGCAGTGAAACTGCAAGCTGAGAGGCATGTTTTCCCCAAAGTTTTCCCCAAAAAAAACCCAGATGTCTAGCAAAAGCAAATATATCCAGGCAGGCATGGATAAACATAGGTCTAACACAGCTTAGTGGCTTTGTGATGCTTGCAGTGGGGTTTTTTTAAAAAGTGGTGAAATTGCAAGGGGTGAGGCATGTTTTAATGACAAAAAAGGGAGAATTCTATTGGATTTGGAATCCTGAGGGAGGGCAGCTGCAAAAAGTGGTACTGAGGAGGGTGATCAGTGTCTTTCCTTTGGCTTCATCTGTCCCAACACTGCTGGTGTCAGCCTGCAGGTCACCATGATCATCCTGGCCAGTGACTTGGGGATCACCCATTATGATGCCTACATCCTCTGGTGTCACCCACAAGTGACCATGATCAACCTGGGCATCCCCAAGCCCTTCAGTGTCACCCATTCTAATGCCGCTGTCCCCTGGTGTCACCACATAGGTCACCATGATTGACCTGGGCATCCCCAAGCCCTTCAGCGTCACCCATTCCCCCTGGTGTCACCCCATAGGTTACCATGATTGACCTGCGCATCCCCAAGCCCTTCAGTGTCACCCATTCTGATACCAATGTGCCCTTGGTGTCACCTGCAGGTCACCATGATCGTGCTGGGCAGGGACCTGGGCATCCCCAAGCCCTTCAGTGTCACCCATTCCAATACCAATGTGCCCTCGGTGTCACCTGCAGGTCACCATGATCATGCTGGGCAGGGACCTGGGCGTCCCCAAGCATTTCAGTGTCACCCATTCTGATACCAATGTGCCCTTGGTGTCACCTGCAGGTCACCATGATCGTGCTGGGCAAGGACCTGGGCATCCCCAAGCCCTTCAGTGTCACCCATTCTGATACCAATGTGCCCTCGGTGTCACCTGCAGGTCACCATGATCGTGCTGGGCAAGGACCTGGGCATCCCCAAGCCCTTCAGTGTCACCCATTCTGATACCAATGTGCCCTTGGTGTCACCTGCAGGTCACCATGATCGTGCTGGGCAGGGACCTGGGCATCCCCAAGCCCTTCAGTGTCACCCATTCCCCCTGGTGTCACCCCATAGGTTACCATGATTGACCTGGGCATCCCCAAGCCCTTCAGTGTCACCCATTCTGATACCAATGTGCCCTTGGTGTCACCTGCAGGTCACCATGATCGTGCTGGGCAGGGACCTGGGCATCCCCAAGCCGTTTGGGCCGGTGGCGGGCGGCGAGTGCTGCCTGGAGCGGCGGATCCGAGCGCTGCTGGAGCCGCTGGGGCTGTGCTGCCGCTTCCTGGAGGACGTGTCCTCGTACCACGGCAGCCTGGGCGAGGTGCACTGCGGCACCAACGTCCAGCGCCGGCCCTTCGCCTTCCAGTGGTGGCACTTCGCGCCGTAGCCAGGCCTCTTCTTCATCTTCTTCCTCCTCTTCCTCCTCCTTCTCCCTCCACCTTGCCCCCAGTGTGTGTTGCTTGCGATTCCCTTAATAAATGAATTTGCTGTGAGGAAAAAGTTGGGGAATTAAATAACTGAATAACTAATAATTAATTATTAATTAATAATTCTGTTGGGAATAACTGGGAGGGAAAGAGAGGGCGTGCTCAGAGAGATGGGGGAGTTACCAAAATCCTGCAAAATTGTCTCTACCACTGTTTTTGTGGTGTTGGCAAGTCAGGCGTCACTTTATTTAAACTCAGCCAGGGTTTGTGTGTGGCTGACAGAGCTCCAGCCTCCACATCAATACAAAATGTTTTCATTGATCTACACATCTTTAACAAAGAAATCAGTGGTCATAGGTTCTAATAACGCTCTTCATTCTGTCCACTATTGGTTATTGATTTCTCACTCTTCATGTTAAGTTGGGCCACATTCTTCAGTTCTTTTATCATCCTTTTCTTGTCTGGGAATCCTCAGATTTTCAGGCTTCAATCTCCTCTGTACCTTCTTCTTGTTCCAGTGTCCTTAAAGGTCCATAAATTTGAGATCCCAGATGCCCAGTCTTCAAATCCCTTTGGCTTTATTGAAGCTTGTCAGGGTTAGCTTTAACAAACTCAAGATTTCAGTGATTTAATGATCAAAACAGAAGTATGAGCCTGTGAAGTTAACTTGTGCTGGCTAAAAGTGGGCACTGCTTACAAGTAATCATAACAATTAATTAAAAACTAATTAGGAAAGTTACATCATTTCCAAGGGGGGCATTTTTTTGGCAGGGGCTGCCCAGGGAGTTCTGGAGTCCCTATCCCTGGAGGTCTCCAAGGAGGGCCTGGGTGTGGCACTCAGTGCTCTGGGCTGGGATCAAGGTGGGGATCAGCCACAGCTTGGACTTTAAGCTCCTGGAGGGACCTTGGAGGGCTTTTCCCACTTTAATGTCTCTGGGACTCTTTGCTTTCCAGCACCCACCATTTACCCCATTGGTGTTGGGGCAGGTCCACTTGAGGTAGGGGGTAGTAACACAGCTACCTCCATGCAAAACAACGATGCTGGGAATTAACGGAGAGAAAACAAGGGAGATTAGGAAAGAAAACCAGGAATTTAGGAAAGAAAAGGGGGTCCTGCCCCCGTCCCACAGGGCGCGCCACACCCAACATGGCGCCTCTCCTGAGGGCGCCGCCACACTCAAAATGGCGGGCGCGCCTTCCCGTCAGCGCAGCAACATGGCGGCAGCGGGAGCGCTTCC
The DNA here is from genome assembly GCF_051311805.1 of Agelaius phoeniceus. Classification (NCBI taxonomy): domain Eukaryota; kingdom Metazoa; phylum Chordata; class Aves; order Passeriformes; family Icteridae; genus Agelaius; species Agelaius phoeniceus. The sequence continues at coordinate 2,172,528 of NC_135288.1, forward strand.
GGGGCGGGCGGAACTGCGCAGCGCCAAGATGGCGGCGGCCGCGGTCGGAGTCTCCTTGAGGCGCGGAGTCCCCGCACGGTTCCTGCGGGCCGGGCCGCGGACGGTGAGGGGCCGGGGCGGCCGCGGGGGCTGGCAATGGAGCGAGGGGAGGCGTGACAGAGGCGGCCGGGGGCTGCAGGGGTCCGGGATGGGGGTGGAAGAGAAGGGCGGTGAGCTGAGGGGGAGAGGGAGCTGTGGGGAGGGAGCTGGAACTGGAGTTTGGGGTCTGGAATTGGAGTGTGGGGTCTGGAGCTGGAGTGCGCGGTCTGGAGGTGGATTTTGGGGGAATTAGGGATGGACAGGAGGGCAGACCTGGGGAAGGGGCTGGGGGCAGGAGGAGGTGAAGCAAAAGGGGGGAAGGAGCTGTGGGGAGGGGGCTGGAGAGCATCTGTGGGGTGTGGAAGGGGGAATTGGGGAAGGAAAGGGTGGGAGAGAGGGTGTGTGGGGTCTGGAAGGGGGAATTGGGGAGGGAAAGGGTGGGAGAGAGGGTCTGTGGGGTCTGGAAGGGGGAATTGGGGATGGACGTGAGGGAAAGGGTGGGAGAGAGGGTGTGTGGGGTGTGGAAGGGGCTGTGCAGGAATTGGGGTGGGGCTGGAGGGGGACTGGGATGTGGTAAAATCTGGGAAGAGTGGATGGGAAAATGGGGTGGGGTGCGAGGGAATGGGGTCTGTGGGATTTGGGAATAGGGTCAGTGGCAGAGGGGATGTGGGGTTTGGGAAGGAATAGGGTCAGTGGGAGAAGGGAGGGGGCTGGAAGGGGTCTGTGGGATTTGGGAGAGGGGAAAAGGGGACGGAGGGAGGGGGCAGGAGAGATCCAAGAGGAAGTGAAATAGGGGAAAAAGGGCAGGGCTGGGGGCAGAGAGCAGCTGGGTCTGGGAAGGGTTTGGGGGAGATAAAGGACAACAGGAAATTTGAGGAGTTGTTCAGGAAAAGGTTGGGAAGAGCAGTGGGAACAGGAGTGTGGAGTGATTCTGGGAGAGGGGAGCAGGGAAGGGAAGTGGAGCCCTGGAAAAGGCTGGGAAGAGCAGTGGGAACAGTCCAGGAGAAGGTTGGGGAGAGAACTCCAGGAAAAAATGGGGATGAGCTGTGGGAACATTCCAGGAAAAGGTTGGGAAGAGCAGGGAGAGCACTCCAGGAAAAGGTTGCGAGGAGCTGTGGGAACATTGCAGGAAAAGGTTGGCAAGAGCAATGGGAACATTGCAGGAAAAGGTTGGGAAGAGCTGTGGGAACATTGCAGGAAAAGGTTGGGAAGAGCTGTGGGAACATTGCAGGAAAAGGTTGGGAAGAGCAGGGGGAGCACTCCAGGAAAAGGTTGGGAAGAGCAGAGGGAGCACTCCAGGAAAAGGTTGGGAAAAGCAAGGGGAGCAGGGCCGAGGGCGATCCCAGCAAGAACAGGATGTGCTTGGGAATTCTGGGATAACTGGGCAGGGAGAGCCTCTGGGATTTGATGGATCCAGGAGCAGCTTGAAGTTGGAATATCACTCTGGATCCTGGTAGGGGGAGCCCCAGGATATGTTTATATAAAACTTTAAAAATTTATATAAAAATACTTATAATTTTTCTATATATATAAATATGTAAATATAAAAATCTCTATGTAAATGTATGTATCTGTAATTTTTATGGTTTTATATTTATCTAAAAATATATTCATATAATGTATGTATATACATTTATCTACAGACATTATACATAAAATACTTCTATATAAGTAATGTATCTAAAACGTGTGCATAAAGATATATAGATGTAAAATATAATTATATTATTGCAATTACACATACAACCCAATATACAAATACTTATAATTTACAAACACATCTATAAATACGTGTAATTTATAGACATACATAGAATATATGAATTTGTTCCATATAAAATGCACTGTATACTTATATGTACATATATATGTGTATTTATATATATAAATACAAATATGATGTGTTCTACATAATGTGTAATATACACTGTATAAATAAATACATAAACTATAATTTTAAACACAATATATAAATAAAGTCAGCATGTAATTATGTCAGTATAATGACAGTCAGTAGAAAATACAAATGCATACATATAATTTATAAACACATACATATAATTTACAAATAAAATACACCATAAACGATGTGCACATGTGTGTGCACATATACATGCATGTTTGTGCCTATATATTTATATATAAATATATCATATACAATGTGTGATATAATCTATGCAATGCAATATATAATATATAAATGCATACAGTATAATAATAATAATAATGTGACTACATGCAGCATACAGTATACACATATATATCCACAAGTAATTCCAAACATATATATCATTTTTATATGTATAGGTGTGTGTAAATATATATGTAGTTGTTATCTTTTTAAATATTTTTTTAATATATGTGTGTATATATATATATATTTTTTTTTATAATATACACACATATCCATCTCTATATCTCCTCCTGGATCCCTCCTGGTGGGATCTGAGGCTGTTTTTCCCTGGATCTGAGGTTGTTTTTCCCTGGATCTGGGATGGGATCTGAGGCTGTTTTTCCCTGGATCTGAGGCTGTTTTTCCCTGGATCTGAGGCTGTTTTTCCCTGGATCTGAGGCTGTTTTTCCCTGGATCCAGGGTGGGATCTGAGGCTGTTTTTCCCTGGATCTGAGGCTGTTTTTCCTGGATCTGGGATGGGATCTGAGGCTGTTTTTCCCTGGATCTGGGATGGGATCTGAGGCTGTTTTTCCCTGGATCTGAGGCTGTTTTTCCCTGGATCCAGGGTGGGATCTGAGGCTGTTTTTCCCTGGATCTGGGATGGGATCTGAGGCTGTTTTTCTCTGGATCTGAGGCTGTTTTTCTCTGGATCTGAGGCTGTTTTTCCCTGGATCTGAGGCTGTTTTTCTCTGGATCTGAGGCTGTTTTTCCCTGGATCTGAGGCTGTTTCTCCCTGGATCCAGGGTGGGATCTGAGGCTGTTTTTCCCTGGATCTGAGGCTGGTTTTCCCTGGATCTGGGATGGGATCTGGGATGGGATCTGAGGCTGGTTTTCCCTGGATCTGAGGCTGTTTCTCCCTGGATCCAGGGTGGGATCTGAGGCTGTTTTTCCCTGGATCTGAGGCTGTTTTTCCCTGGATCTGGGGTGGGATCTGAGGCTGTTTTTCCCTGGATCTGAGGCTGTTTTTCCCTGGATCTGAGGCTGTTTTTCCCCGGATCCAGGTGCTCCGGCAGGCGCAGACGGCGGCGGCGGCTCCGCGGCTGAAGAAATTCGCCATCTACAGATGGGACCCCGACAAGGCCGGGGACAAACCCCGCATGCAGACCTACGAGGTGGACCTGAACAAGTGGGTGTCCCTTGGGAATGGGGCTGGGGGGCAATCCCAGCTCCAGGGAATGGCTGGGAAGGGGCTGCTCACCCCTGGCACAGAGCAGCTCCTTGTGGGCACAGCCACCATGGGTGTCATCCCAGGAAAAAGGGGATTTAAGCAGATTTTCCATGGGAAACAGCAGACACAGGCACCATGGGTGTCATCCCAGGAAAAAGCAGATTTTCTATAGGCATTGTGGGTATTATCCCAGGAAAATGCAGATTTTCCATAGGCACTGTGGGTGTTATCCCAGGAAAACACAGATTTAAGCAAATTTTCCACAGGATAAAGCAGATTTTCCATAGGCACTGTGGGTGTTATCCCAGGAAAACGCAGATTTTCCACAGGAAAAAGCAGGTTTTCCACATTTCTGGACCATCTCTGGGATGGGTTAAAGAGGTGCTGGTGGCTTTAATAAACTTGATTTATTTGGGAAGTTTGGGGGCTGCCACAGAAGAGGGAGAGCAGCTTTTCCCAAGGCCTGGTGGTGGCCTGGCAGGTGTCAGGAGCAGTGACAGGGGATGGGGTTTGAACTGAAAGAGGAGAGGTTTGGGTGGCATTTGGGTGGAGAATTCTTCTGTGGGTGAGGTTTAGATGGAATATTGGAAAGGAATTCTTCCCCATGAGGCTGGCACAGAATTCCCAGGGAATCTGTGGAAGTATCCCAGGCCAGGCTTGGGGCTTGGAGCCACCTGGGGTAGAGGAAGGTGTCCCTGCCCCTGGGAATGGGATGGGAAGGTCCCTCCAGCCCAGCCCCTTCTGGGATTGTGCATTCTGGAAGGGAATTCCATGTGCAGCTCACAATTCCCTGGGAGAGAAGGTGGGAGCTCTATCCACCCTTGCCATGGCTGTGGCATCTCAGAGCAGCTCCTGCTTCCCTGGGATCCTGGGAAGGGGCTCAGAAACCTCCCTGTGGATGCTGGGCCTGGATTTCCCTGAGCTGCTCCAGAGGGATCCATCCCAAACCCTTCCTGAGGGATCCAACCCAAACCATTCCCAAGGGCTCCTCTGGAGGGATCCATCCCAAAGCCTTCCCAGGAGCTCCTCCAGTGGAATCCACCCCAAACCCTTCCTGAGGAATCCACCCCAAAACCTTCCCAAGGGCTCCTCCAGAGGAATCCACCCCAAACCCTTCCTGAGGGATCCACCCCAAAACCTTCCCAAGAGCTCCTCCAGAGGAATCCACCCTAGACCCTTCCAGCATCTCCTCCAGAGAGATCCACCCCAAACCCTTCCCAAGGGCTTCTCCAGAGGAATCCACCCCAAACCCTTCCTGAGGGATCCACCCCAAACCCTTCCCAAGGGCTCCTCCAGAGGAATCCACCCCAAACCCTTCCTGAGGGATCCACCCCAAACCGTTCCCAAGGGCTCCTCAAAAAGGATCCACTCCAAACCCTTCCTGAGGGATCCACCCCAAACCCTTCCCAAGGGCTTCTCCAGAAGGATTCACCCCAAACCCTTCCCAAGGGATCCACCCCAAACCCTTCCCAGTAGGTCCTCCAGAGGGATCCAACCCAAACCCTTTCCAGAGGGATCCAACCCAAACCCTTCCCAAGGGATCTACCCCAAACCCTTCCCAAGAGCTCCTCCAGTGGAATCCACCCCAAACCCTTCCTGAGGGATCCACCCCAAACCCTTCCCAAGGGCTCCTCCAGAGAGATCGACCCCAAACCCTTCCCAAGGGCTTCTCCAGAAGGATTCACCCCAGACCCTTCCCAGGAGCTCCTCCAGTGAACCCACCCCAAACCCTTCCCAAGGGCTCCTCAAGAAGGATCCACCCCAAACCCTTCCCAAGGGCTCCTCAAAAAGGATCCACCCCAAACCCTTCCAGAGGGATCCACCCCAGACCCTTCCCATGGGCTCCTCCAGAGGAATCCACCCCAAACCCTCCAGAGGGATCCACCCCAGACCCTTCCCATGGGCTCCTCCAGAGGAATCCACCCCAAACGCTTCCAGGAGCTGCCACTCCCACCCAGCCCTACTCAAACCCCACAGGAGCCACAGCTCCGGTTTTGGGGTGGCTTTGCCCCAGTGAACAAAGCCTGGGTGGTGCCCTGGGTGTAAAATGACAGAAATTGTCCCCCAGTGTTTGTCCTGTGTCCCTCGTGACTCACAGGGCCAGGCAGGGCTGTCACAACCTGACCCTGAGGAGAGGTCACTCAGTGGTCACAAGAGTCTGACCCACCCTGCTGCTCAGAGATCCCTGTTTGATCCCTGGGATTCACACAGAATTCATGGGAATTGTTAAAAACCCTTTTAGGTGCTGCTGAGTGTGGGTGCAGGGGTCAGACCCTGCACTGGGGGCTCTGATTTGGGATTTGTGCCACAGGTGTGGGCCCATGGTGCTCGATGCCCTGATCAAGATCAAGAACGAGATGGATTCCACGCTGACCTTCCGCAGGTCCTGCAGGGAGGGTAAGGACAGCACATTCCCACCTGGAATGGCCTTGGAGTGCTGGGTGTGCTGGGTGTGGGAGCCCCAGGGAGCTCAGAACCCCTCCCCTGACATCCCTGGGGATAAAACACCCGAGTGAGCCAGGGAGGAAAACTGCTCTGAACCCCTCTCCTGCACCTGTGGGGATAAAACACCCAAATAAACCAGGGACTAAATCTGCTCTGAACCCCTCTCCTGCACCTGTGGGGGTAAAACACCCAAATAAACCAGGGAGGAAAACTGCTCTGAGCCCCTCTCCTGCACCTGTGGGGGTAAAACACAAAAGTGTGAAACTCCTCAGAACCTCTCCTCTTTCACCTCTGGGGATAAAACACCCAAATAAACCAGGGAGTAAAACTGCTCTGAACCCCCCTCCTCCACCTGTGAGGGTAAAACACCAAGGTGTGAAACTCCTCAGAACCTCTCCTCTTTCACCCATGGGGATAAAACACCCAAATAAACCAGGGAGGAAAACTGCTCAGAACCCTTCTTTTCCCACTGTGGGGTAAAACACCCAAGTGAACCAAGGAGTTAAACTGCTCAGAACTCCTCCCATCTCTGGGGATAAAACACCAAGGAGTAAAACTCTTCAGAACCTCTCCTCTCACACCCATGGGGATAAAATACCTGAGTGAGCCAGGGAGTAAAACTGCTCTCAACCCCTCTCCTCCACCTGTGGGGATAAAACACCAAGGAGTAAAACTCCTCAGAACCTCTCCTCTTTCACCCATGGGGATAAAACACCCAAATAAACCAGGGACTAAAACTGCTTAGAACCCCTCTCACCTCCCAGCTCTGGGGATAAAACACCCAAATGAACCAAGGAGTAAAACTGCTCAGAATCCCTCTCCTCACACTTCTGGGGATAAAACAGCTGAGTGACCCAAGGAGTAAAACTCTCCTCCACCCATGGGGATAAAACCAAGTGAACCAAGGAATAAAACTCAGAACCCTTCTCCTCCCACTGTGGGGTAAAACACCCAAGTGAACCAGGGAGTTAAACTACTCAGAACTCCCTCCTTCCATCTCTGGGGATAAAACACCAAGGAGTAAAACTCCTCAGAACCCCTCCTCTCACTTCTGGGGATAAAACACCCAAATGAACCAGGGAGTAAAACTCTTCAGAACCCCTCCCACCCATGGGGATGAAATACCCGAGTGAACCAAGGAGTAAAACTGCTCAGAACTCCCTCCTCCCATCTCTGGGGATAAAACATCCAAGTTAACCAGGGGGTAAAACTGCTCAGAACCCCTCTCCTCCACCCATGGGGATAAAACACCAAGGAGTAAAACTCCTCAGAACCTCTCCTCTCCCACCCATGGGGATAAAACACCCAAGTGAACCAAGGAGTAAAACTGCTCAGAACTGCCTCCTCCAACCCATGGGGACAAAACACCCAAATGAACCAGGGAGTAAAGCTGGAGTTGGTGCTCCCAGGGTGTAATGACACAGTTCTGAGCTGCCAGCTCCAGTAATTCCTTCCACAGCTCCCAGTTGTTCCAGTTTCTCTCCCAGTCTGGTTCTTCTGCCGCCTCCCAGTGCGTGGGGAGATCAGGGAGAGATTCCAGCAGCGAGGCTGAGAGGGCAGGGCTGGAGTGGGAGCAGTGGGGGCTGTGCCAGTGCTGCTGTGGGAATCAGACTGGGTGAACTGGGAGAGAGCACTGGGGACTTCGAGGAACAGCTCCAGGAATCTTCTCCTTGGCCCTTTGGCCGAGGGCAGGGGTGGATTGAGGAAAAGGGCACCGGTGATTTGGGGTTGTGGCTGCTCCCAGATCTGGTTTGGGGCTGCTCACAGACTTCCCCTGGGAAAAACTCCTGAGTCACGGGTCACACTGGGCTGTGGGAGTGCATTCCTGGCTGGAATAACTGGATTTTGGGTCCTGGTGAGCTGTGGGAGTGCATTGCAGGCTGGAATGGCTCTGGATTTAGGGTCACACTGGGCTGTGGGAGTGCATTCCTGGCTGGAATGAGTCTGGATTTAGGGTCACACTGGGCTGTGGGAGTGCATTCCTGGCTGGAATGAGTCTGGATTTAGGGTCACACTGGGCTGTGGGAGTGCATTCCTGGCTGGAATGGCTCTGGATTTAGGGTCACACTGGGCTGTGGGAGTGCATTCCAGGCTGGAATGGCTCTGGATTTAGGGTCACACATTCCTGGCTGGAATGGCTCTGGATTTAGGGTCACACTGGGCTCTGGGAGTGCATTCCAGGCTGGGATGACTCTGGATTTTGGTCCTCCTGGGCTGTGGGAGTGCATTCCAGGCTGGGATGGCTCTGGATTTAGGGTCACACTGGGCTCTGGGAGTGCATTCCAGGCTGGAATAACTCTGGATTTAGGGTCCTGCTGGGCTGTGTGAGTGCATTCCAGGCTGGGATGACTCTGAATTTCGGGTTTTGCTGAGCTATGTGAGTGCATTCCAGGCTGGGATGACTCTGGATTTTGGTCCTGCTGAGCAGTGGTGTTGCATTCCAGGCTGGAATGACTCTGGATTTCGGGTCCTGCTGAGCAGTGGGAGTGCATTCCTGGCTGGGATGACTCTGGATTTAGGGTTGTGCTGAGCTATGTGAGTGCATTCCAGGCTGGGATGACTCTGGATTTAGGGTCACACTGGGCTCTGGGAGTGCATTCCAGGCTGGGATGACTCTGGATTTAGGGTCCTGCAGAGCTGTGGGGATGCATTCCAGGCTGGAATGACTCTGAATTTCGGGTTTTGCTGAGCTGTGTGAGTGCATTCCTGGCTGGGATGACTCTGGATTTTGGTCCTGCTGAGCAGTGGGGTTGCATTCCAGGCTGGGATGACTCTGCATTACCGAGGTGGGTCTGCAGGCAGGGGCATTCTCAGGGCAGGCAGTGCCTGTGGCTGTTTTGTCTGGGGTGGGAATGGAAAGCAGCACTCCTGAGGCCCCTTTTCCTCTGCAATCTGCACGACAGGGCAGGAATTCCACACGGGCTGGGGCTCCCAGACAGCCACAACTCTTGCCCTGAATATTTTCCCTGCACAGGACGGGTTTTCAGGCTGGGCTGGTTCCATCCTGCCCCTCTGTGGCTCCCCCAGTCCCACATTCCTGCTGCAGCCCTGCTCCCCTCCCAGCTGGCTGGAAAATGCCTGGGAGCCTTTCTGCAGTGGGAGGAACCTCGTGGCACTCCAGGGACACCCTCAGAGGGGTCATTCCATCCCTTTGTTGGGCTATTTTTGGGCCCCTGCTGCCTCCTGTCACCTTTGGGAGGGCAGTTTGTGCCCTGGGAATGGGCACGAGGGCAGGGGGGGAATGGGGTTACATTCCTGAATTTCAGGGATGATTTGGGGCATTTTATTCCCCTTCTGTGAGGAGAGGCTGTGGCAGCTGGGCCTGTTTGTTGCAGAGATGGGGAGGCTGAGAGGGGATCCCATCAATCCCTATAAATATTTCCAGGGGGTGCCAGGGGATGGTGCCAGACCCTTCCCAGTGGTGCCCAGAGACAGGACAAGGAGCAGCAGCCACAAATTAAAACACTAAAATTCCATTAAAACACAAAAATTCCTGCTGAACCTTTGCAAAAACAGTTCTTTTCCTGGAGTGGAATTCCAGCTCCCACTTTTAGAGGGAAAAAGGGTGGAGTGAGGTTTGTGAGTTTGCTGTCACTTGGATCCATCCTGTGACCTCCAAGGCTGTGAAAGGAAGGGCAGTGTCAGCCTGGATTCAGGTTTTAGGGGGAAAAAGGGATGCTGAGCACCTCCTCTGACTGCTAATCCCATGAGTAGCTGCTTTACTCCAGCTTGGATCCATCCTGTGACTCCCAGCACAGACAGGAAGGACAAGACCAGGCTCAGTCGGGGCTTTTAGGGGCAAAAAAGGTTGGACAGAGCCCAGGGAGGTCCCAATCCCCCCTGGACACGTTCCAGTGCCACCTCACCTGCTCCAGGGCTGGGCTGGAAGATTCCCAGAGGTCCCTCCCATCCCTGCCAGCCCTGGGGTTCTCTGGCTGAGGAGGCTGCAGCAGTTCCCCATGTTTTAATGCCATTTTTGGTTGTGGTTTTGATTTTTTTTATTTATTTCATGCCTCTCTCGGCTCCCACCTCGTGCCCCAAACCTGAGAGCAGAGCTGGATGTTCTCCCCTCCCCAAATCACACCCAAGCCCCCTCATTTGCTGCTGGGGAAGGAGCTGCCCCATGGAAAAAGGGGTTTTGGTGCTGGTGAAAGCAGCTCCCGTGTTTGATCCCTGCTGAAGTTAAAAAACTCTCAGCCCCAGTGGTGAATTCTGATCTTCTCCTCATTTGGGGCATTTGTGGGATGGATGAAGACCCTGGTGGAGTGGGAGGAGTTTTTTGGGAATCTGATGGATTGGGAAGAGGTTTTCCAGGACAGGTGAGGACACTGATAGAACAAGAAGGGTTTTTTGGGGATGGGTGAGGCCTCTGGAGGAGCAGCAGGAGGCTTTTCCAGAACCTGTGATGAGATTTTCTGGGGTGGGTGAGGACCCTGGTGTGGTCAGAAGAGACTTTTTGGGGTTTGTGTGGATCCCAGCAGGTTGGGAAGAGCCTTTCCAGGAGGTTTTCTGGGATGGGTGAGGACACTGATAGAACAAGAAGGGTTTTTGGGGATGGGTGAGGCCTCTGGAGGAGCAGCAGGAGGCTTTTCCAGAACCTGTGATGAGATTTTCTGGGGTGGGTGAGGACCCTGGTGTGGTGAGAAGAGATTTTTTTGAGGTAAATGAGCATCCCAGCAGGTTGGGAAGAGCCTTTCCAGGAGGTTTTCTGGGACAGGTGAGGACACTGATAGGACAAGAAGGGTTTTTGGGGATGGGTGAGGCCTCTGGAGGAGCAGCAGGAGGCTTTTCCAGAACCTGTGATGAGGTTTTCTGGGGTGAGTGAGGACCCTGGTGTGGTGAGAAGAGACTTTTTGGGGTTTGTGTGGATCCCAGCAGGTTGGGAAGAGCCTTTCCAGGAGGTTTTCTGGGGTGAGTGAGGACCCTGGTGTGGTGAGAAGAGATTTTTTGGGGTTTGTGAGGATCCCAGCAGGTTGGGAAGAGCCTTTCCAGGAGGTTTTCTGGGACGGGTGAGGACACTGATAGGACAAGAAGGGTTTTTGGGGATGGGTGAGGCCTCTGGAGGAGCAGCAGGAAGCTTTTCCAGAACCTGTGACGAGGTTTTCTGGGGTGGGGGAGGACCCTGGTGTGGTGAGAAGAGACTTTTTGAGGTAAATGAGCATCCCAGCAGGTTGGGAAGAGCCTTTCCAGGAGGTTTTCTGGGACAGGTGGGGACGCTGGTGTGGTGAGAAGAGACTTTTTGAGGTAAATTAGCATCCCAGCAGGTTGGGAAGAGCCTTTCCAGGAGGTTTTCTGGGACAGGTGAGGACCCTGGTGTGGTGAGAAGAGACTTTTTGGGGTTTGTGAGGATCCCAGCAGGTTGGGAAGAGCCTTTCCAGGAGGTTTTCTGGGGTGAGTGAGGACCCTGGTGTGGTGAGAAGAGATTTTTTGGAGGTAAATGAGCATCCCAGCAGGTTGGGAAGAGCCTTTCCATGCGGTTTTCTGGGACAGGTGAGGACCCCAGTGGGTTGGGAAGGGGTTTCCCAAGACCCTGTCAGGTTGGGAAGAGTTTTGTTTTGGGATCCTGGTGGATTAGGAAGAGCCAAGCAGAGTTTCCCCAGGACAACCCAGGGGGATTTTTTGGGGGCCAGGAGGGAGAATCCCACACTTGGCTCTGCTTTTCCCCCTCAGGGATCTGCGGCTCCTGTGCCATGAACATCGCCGGGGGCAACACCCTGGCCTGCATCAAAAAAATCGACAGTGACCTCAGCAAAGTCACCAAAATCTACCCCCTGCCCCACATGTACGTGGTGAAGGACCTGGTCCCGGTGAGTGCAGGGCTGGCATTGGCCAGGGGACAGCCTGGGCTGGGCGCAGGGCGTGGCAGCTGCCACCAGGGCCAGGTGTCACTTGGGTGGGTCCCAGTGACTCAGTGTGTGCTGGCCTGGAATGTGGCAGCTTTGGGGAGGGAATGGCACCTCCTGCTCGGCTGTTGAGGTGTGAATTGGAGGTGAAGCTGTGCCAGGAGGGGATTTAGGTGGGATTTTGGGAAGAGGCTGTGCCCCCGAGGGTGGGGCTGAAGGGAGGGGTCAGGGCCCCACGGCGTGGACAGCAGGGGTGGGATTTGGGGGTGGGGATGTTCCCTGAGTCTCCTCAGCCCCATAAGCAGATCCCTGTGCTTTTCCTGCCCCAGGACCTGAGTAACTTCTATGCCCAGTACAAATCCATCGAGCCCTACCTGAAGAAGAAGGACGAGTCCAAGGAGGGCAAGCAGCAGTACCTGCAGTCCATAGAGGACCGCCAGAAACTGGTCAGAGCTGCAGCTTCAGTGCTGAAACCCTCCCAGAGCACCCCAGGGTCACAGCTGAGCCCTCAGCCCCTTCCCAGTCCCACAGGGTGGGACACAGCCCCACAGCTCAGCACAGGGAGCTGGGCTTGCCAGGGGGGCTCTGATCCCATTGCCCCCCATCCCATTCCCCTGTGGAATTCCTGCTGCTGGGAGCACTCTGCAGGCTCCAGGCTGGAGCATTCCAGTGGGGAGAGGGTGTCTGGCTGTGCTCCCACCTCACTGGGCTTTTGCAGCCTGGAAGGCTCCTGGGAGAAGCTCAAGTGCAAGATTTGGGGTGTCTGTCTTGAGCAGGGGGGATTTTGAGGGGAGTTTTTTGAGGCTGGAGGAGGAACAGCTCATTACAAGGCTGATGGTGTGGCCTAGGGTGGATTTCCATGGCTGCCACAGGGATTAGGGGTTTTTCCTCTGAGCTGCCAGGATGGATCCATCATTCCAGGATTCCAAGCTCAGCCTGTCCCTGCTCCACTGGGGAGGCACCAAATCCCCATTTTGGGAGGGAGAGGTGGATGTGAACAGCAGGAAGGGAGGCTGAGCAGAGGGGTTCAGTGTCTGCAAGCTGACATCCCATAATAATAGCCCCTGGTGTGACACCTGAGCAGCCCCAGGGCTGGACAGGCTGCAGGAATCTCTGTCCAGAGGCAGCACTTGCAGCTTCTCTGATCCCTGTGAGCTCTGAAGGGACTTTCCCTGCCCTGGGAGTCCCCTCCTCAGTCAGGTGGGAACAAGGAAACTCAAAAGCCCCACCTGGAAAACGGCTCTTGATCCCTTTGCTGGAATTCCTCTCCCTTTGGGATCAGCCTGTGTGCAGGAGAATCTTGGATTTGGCTGAAAAATTCCAACTGCACCTTTGGAGAGGTGCAGTTAAAAATGAGATTGGAGTGAGGAGAGGGAGCTCTGCCCTCGGGGCTGGCAGCTCTTCCCAAAGGCTTGTTAGGAGCTGCTGGGAATTCTGGCACCAGGAATCTCCCTGAACTCAGACTTTTATCCCAAAATAACTTTCAGGAATGTGAATTAAGCCAGGTTGGGCTCTATCTCTGTCTGGGTGAAGTTGCTGGGCCAAGGGAGGCTTGAGGGACCCTGAGCTCCTCAGTTTCCTGTCCAGGATGAGAAATCAGCTCCTCATCCCAGCAGGAATGAGCAGAACTGCCTGGATCACTTCCATATAGAACTCAGCTCCTCCTGTGCCTGGAATAAACCTGCCCATAAAAACAGGGAAGTGATCCAGGGGGGAAGTGATCCAGGATGTGCCAGGTGCCCTCAAGGACAGGCTGCACCCAGGGCTGCCAGGCAGACTCTGCCCTCCCTTCCTGCTCAGCACACCTGGGATTGTCCACTGGGGACAAATCCCTGCCTGTCCTGGCTGGGATGGGCTGGGAGGAGCTGGGACTGCAGGGGAACCAAGGTGGGAGTGCAAGGGAACCAAGGTGGGAGTGCAGGAGAGCCCAAAATGGGAGTGCAGGAACCCAAGGTGAGAGTGCAGGGGAACCAAGGTGGGAGTGCAGGGGAACCAAGGTGGGAGTGCAGGAGACCCCAAATTGGGAGTGCAGGAACCCAAGGTGGGAGTGCAGGGGAACCAAGGTGGGAGTGCAGGAGAACCAAGGTGGGAGTGCAGGAGAAGCAAAGTGGGAGAGCCCAAGGTGGGAGTGCAGGAGAGTCTGAGGTGGGAGTGCAGGAACCCAAGAAGTGCAGGAGAACCAAGGTGGGAGTGCAGGAGACCCCAAATTGGGAGTGCAGAACCAAGGTGGGAGAGCAGGAACCCATGGTAGGAGTGCAGGAGCCCAAGGCAGGGGTGCAGCAGAACCCAGCAGCTCCCCTTTCCTCTCCAGACCCCTTTTCCTTCCCCTGCTGCCCCAGATCCTGGTTCACTGTGTGGCTCCTGGAACCATGGAATGAATACCCTGAGCTGGAAGGGGGCCACAAGGAGCCTGGGGGGACCACAAGAACCATGAGGGGACCACAAGGAGTCTGGGGGGACCACAAGGACCTTGGAGGGACCACAAGGAGCCTGGGAGGACCACAAGGACCATGAGGGGACCACAAGGACCATGGGGGGACAACAAGGACCATGGGGGGGCCACAAGGACCCTGGGGGGGCCACAAGGACCCTGGGGGCCCATGAGGAACATGGTGGGGACCACAAGGACCATGGGGGGGACCACAAGGACCATGTGGGGACCACAAGGACCATGGGGGGGACCACAAGGACCATGTGGGGACCACCAGGAGTCTGGGGGTACCACAAGGACCATGATGGGGGCACAAGAGCCATGGGGGGACTACAAGGACCATGGAGGGACCACAAGGACCCTGGGGGGCCACAAGGACCATGGGGGGGACCATGAGGAGCCCGGGGGAACCACAAGGAGCCTGGGGGGACCACAAGGATCATGGGGGGACCACAAGGACCTTGGAGGGACCACGAGGACACTGGGGGGACCACAAGGACCTTGGAGGGACCACAAGGACCATGGAGGGACCACAAGGACACTGGGGGGCCCACAAGGACCATGTGGGGACCACAAGGACCATGGGGGGACCACGAGGACACTGGGGGGACCACAAGGACCATGTGGGGACCACAAGGACCCTGGGGGGGCCACAAGGACCCTGGGGGGACCACAGGGACCATGTGGGGACCACAAGGACCATGGGGGGACCACAAGGACCTTGGGGGGGACCACAAGGACCATGTGGGGCAGCTCCTGGCCCCGGTCTGGGAGGGTCAGGATTGTTCCCCTCAGGAATTGCTGCCTCACACAGGAGCTGCTCCGTGGGGACAGGGGTGGATCCCCTGTGTCACCAGCCCCGTGGTGACAGCGTGCCGTGTCCCCTCCCTCGCAGGACGGGCTCTACGAGTGCATCCTGTGTGCCTGCTGCAGCACCAGCTGTCCCAGCTACTGGTGGAACGGGGACAAGTACCTGGGCCCCGCCGTGCTCATGCAGGTGAGGACAGACACTTTGTCACCTGCCAGTGTCACCTGCCAGTGTCACCTGCCAGTGTCACCTGCCAGCATCAGTGTCACCTGGCCGGTGTTGGTGCCTTGGAGTGGCTGCCTAGAGCAGAGGCCACACAGGGTTAAGAGGATGAAGTGAGTATTTATTAAAGGCTTCAGTAGGCACACCTTGGGCAGTCAGAAACCTCTGAGGCTACACCCACAATGGACAATGGGCACGAGTTTTTCAGACAATTATAAATTTTTAACCCCATTTGCATATCAGGGGTTCATGCTCCAATTACAGCTTCAGGTGATGAAGTCATTTACCCCCAGTTTGCTGCCCCCCAGCTCATTTTGTTTATACTTTTTGGGGTCTGAGGCTGGAGGGGGTCCTTGAGTTTCAGGCCCAGAGGAGTTGTTGTGTCCCAGCAGAATGGGAGAACAGCAGCTGGCACTGTGTGGAGCTGGGCACTAATGCAGCACAGGATCTGAGAAATACAGAATAGAAAATCCTCAGGCATCAATGTCACCAGCCTGGCCTGGCACTGCTGGGTGGGTGTCACTGTGGGATCCCCAGCTGGTGCCAGTAGGATGTGTGTCCCAGCAGTGTCCCCAGCAGTGTCCCCGTCCCAGCAGTGTCAGTGTCCCTGTCCCAGCAGTGTCAGTGTCCCTGTCCCGAGCAGTGTCCCTGTCCCAGCAGTGTCAGTGTCCCTGTCCCCAGCAGTGTCCCAGCAGTGTCAGTGTCCCTGTCCCAGCAGTGTCCCAGCAGTGTCCCTGTCCCAGCAGTGTCCCAGCAGTGTCCCAGCAGTGTCCCCATCCCCAGCAGTGTCCCAGCAGTGTCAGTGTCCCTGTCCCCAGCAGTGTCCCAGCGGTGTCCCAGCAGTGTCCCAGCAGTGTCCCTGTCCCCAGCAGTGTCCCAGCAGTGTCCCTGTCCCCAGCAGTGTCCCAGCAGTGTCAGTGTCCCTGTCCCGAGCAGTGTCCCCGTCCCAGCAGTGTCCCTGTCCCAGCAATGTCCCCGTCCCAGCAGTGTCCCTGTCCCCAGCAGTGTCCCAGCAGTGTCCCCGTCCCCAGCAGTGTCCCAGCAGTGTCCCAGCAGTGTCCCCATCCCCAGCAGTGTCCCAGCAGTGTCCCTGTCCCAGTCCCAGCAGTGTCCCCATCCCCAGTAGTGTCCCAGCAGTGTCCCCATCCCCAGCAGTGTCCCTGTCCCAGCAGTGTCCCAGCAGTGTCCCCATCCCCAGCAGTGTCCCAGCAGTGTCCCTGTCCCAGTCCCAGCAGTGTCCCCATCCCCAGCAGTGTCCCTGTCCCCACCAGTGTCCCTGTCCCAGCAGTGTCCCAGCAGTGTCCCCGTCCCCAACAGTGTCCCCAGCAGTGTCCCAGCAGTGTCCCTGTCCCCAGCAGTGTCCCTGTCCCCAGCAGTGTCCCCAGCAGTGTCCTCATCCCCAGCAGTGTCCCAGTCCCCAGCAGTGTCCCTGTCCCCAGCAGTGTCCCAGCAGTGTCCCTGTCCCAGCAATGTCCCTGTCCCCAGCAGTGTCCCAGTGGTGTCCCAGCAGTGTCCCCATCCCCAGCAGTGTCCCAGCAATGTCCCTGTCCCAGCAGTGTCCCTGTCCCAGCAGTGTCCCAGCAGTGTCGCTGTCCCCAGCAGTGTCCCAGCAGTGTCCCTGTCCCAGCAGTGTCCCTGTCCCCAGCAGTGTCCCTGTCCCAGCAGTGTCCCTGTCCCCAGCAGTGTCCCTGTCCCAGCAGTGTCCCCGTCCCCAGCAGTGTCCCAGCAGTGTCCCTGTCCCAGCAGTGTCCCAGCAGTGTCCCCATCCCCAGCAGTGTCCCTGTCCCCAGCAGTGTCCCTGTCCCCAGCAGTGTCCCCATCCCCAGCAGTGTCCCTGTCCCCAGCAGTGTCCCTGTCCCAGCAGTGTCCCAGCAGTGTCCCTGTCCCCAGCAGTGTCCCAGCAGTGTCCCTGTCCCCAGCAGTGTCCCTGTCCCCAGGCTTACCGCTGGATGATCGATTCCCGGGATGAGTTCACGGAGGAGCGCCTGGCGCAGCTGCAGGACCCGTTCTCGCTGTACCGCTGCCACACCATCATGAACTGCACCCGCACCTGCCCCAAGGTACGGGGGACACGGGGACAGGGGGGGACACAGGCTGGCATGGGGGGACACAGGGGACATGGGGGCATACGGGGACATGGGGGGACACGGGGACATGGGGGGACACAGGGACGTGGGGGACATGGGGAGGCACAGGGGGGACAATGGGTCACAGCCTGGCTTGGAGGGACATGGGGCATGGACTGGCATGGAGGGGACATGGCCTGGCATGGGGGGACACAGGGCACAGCATGGAGGTGACATAAGGGGACACAGCCTGACATGGAGGAGACATGGGGCATGGCCTGGCTGGCAGGGAGGGGACACAAGTCACTGGGGCAGTGTCACACCCTGGCATGGAGGGGACATGGAGCACAGCCTGGCATGGAGGAGACACGGGGCATGGGCTGGCACAGGGGGACACAGCCTGGCATGGGGGGACATAGGGCACAGGCTGGCATGGAGGGAACATGGCCTGGCATGGGGGGCACACAGGGCACAGCCTGGCATGTAGGGCACACAAGTCACTGGGGCAGTGTCACACCCTGGCATGGAGGGGACATGGAGCATAGCCTGGCATGGAGGGGACACAGGACATGGGCTGGCACAGCCTGGCATGGAGGAGACACGGGGCATGGCCTGGCAGGGAGGGGACACAAGTCACTGGAGCAGTGTCACACCCTGGCATGGGGGGACATGGAGCACAGCCTGGCATGGGTGGACACAGGACACAGGGCACAGCCTGGCATGGAGGGGACACGGGGCATGGGCTGGCATGGGTGGACGCAGGACATGGGGCACAGCCTGGCATGGAGGGCACACAAGTCACTGGGGCATGGAGGGGACACAGGACATGGGGCACAGCCTGGCATGGAGGGGACACAGGACACGGGGCACAGCCTGGCATGAAGGGGACACGGGGCACAGCATGGCATGGAGGGGACACGGGGCATGGGCTGCCATGGAGGGAGCAGTCAGGTCACAGTGGCAGTGCCAGCCCTGCCATGGCACCAGGACATGGCGCTGTCCCCCAGCCAGGCCTGGCACTGCCAGGGATCAGGGACAGCCACAGCCTCTGGGAATTCCATCCCAGGGCCTCTCCTCCCTCACAGGGAGGGTTTATCCCAACTTCCCACCTAAAGCAGCACGGGGACTCCTGGAGTGGTTTGGGTTGGAAAGGACCTTAAAGTTCCTCTCACTCCATGGCAGGGACGCCCTCCACTGTCCCAGGGTGCTCCTGCAGCCCCATCCAAGCTGCCCTTGGACACCTCCAGGGCTGGAGCAGCCACAGCTTCTCTGGGAGCTCCATCCCAGGGCCTCTCCTCCCTCACAGGGAGGGATTTCCCCCAATATCCCACCCACACCTCCCCTCTGTCACTTCAAACCACGTCCCCTTGAACTGTCACTGCCTGTCCCCATCCCTCCTTTTCCCAGCTCCCCCTGAGCTGCAGCAAAGCCACACTGAGGTCTCCCCATCCCTTTTCCATCTCTTTTCTGGAATTCTTGGTGGTTTCCATAGGAAAAGATCCTTTCATGTCCCAGTTTTCCCCAGACTTCCCTGTTTTGGGGACACCCAGAGCTCCCAGCAGAGCCAATGCTGGGTTCAGCTTTTCCTCCTCTGACCCCAGGATTTGGGAGCAGGGCCTGCCAGGAGAGCTCCAGGAAATTTCTGAGTGCTCCAGGAAATTTCTGAGTGCTCCAGGGAATTTCTGAGCACTCAGGGAATTTCTGAGCATTCAGGGAATTTCTGAGCACTCCAGGGAATTTCTGAGTGCTCCAGGGAATTTCTGAGCACTCAGGGAATTTCTGAGCGATCCAGGGAATTTCTGAGCACTCAGGGAATTTCTGAGCGATCCAGGGAATTTCTGAGCGCTCCAGGGAATTTCTGAGCGATCCAGGGAATTTCTGAGCACTCAGGGAATTTCTGAGCGCTCCAGAGAATTTCTGAGCACTCCAGGGAATTTCTGAGCGCTCCAGGGAATTTCTGAGCATTCAGGGAATTTCTGAGCGCTCCAGGGAATTTCTGAGTGCTCCAGGGAATTTCTGAGCACTCAGGGAATTTCTGAGCATTCAGGGAATTTCTGAGCACTCCAGGAAATTTCTGAGCACTCAGGGAATTTCTGAGCATTCAGGGAATTTCTGAGCACTCCAGGGAATTTCTGAGCTCTCAGGGAATTTCTGAGCACTCAGGGAATTTCTGAGCACTCAGGGAATTTCTGAGTGCTCCAGGGAATTTCTGAGCACTCAGGGAATTTCTGAGCACTCCAGGAAATTTCTGAGCTCTCCAGGGAATTTCTGAGTGCTCCAGGGAATTTCTGAGCATCCAGGGAATTTCTGAGCTCTCCATGGAATTTCTGAGCACTCAGGGAATTTCTGAGCATCCAGGGAATTTCTGAGCTCTCCAGGGAATTTCTGAGCTCTCCAGGGAATTTCTGAGCTCTCAGGGAATTTCTGAGCACTCCAGGGAATTTCTGAGCATTCAGGGAATTTCTGAGCCCTTCCTGTGCAGAGCAGAGGGAGCTTTCCCAGTGTGGCTGTGTCTCTCCCCAGCCTCACTGCTCCTGTCAGGGCTCGACCCCAGAGCTTTCATCATCCCAGAGCAGGAAAACCCCACAGCCCTGGAGTCAGGCTGTTCCCAGGCTGCCTCTGGAAATCCAGACACCCATAAAAACCTGGAATTCTGTCCTGAATCTCCCTTTGATCTCCATCAAAGCCCAGCTCCCAGGGACAGTTTGGCTCCAGGGGCAGGAGGGGAGCTCCAGCTCCGTGTCCTGCTCCAGGCTGGGCTCTTCCCAGGGAAACTGAGGCTGGGATGGGGCAGAGCTGCACCTGGACCCCCTGGAATTCCCACTCTGCCCCAAAACTGAGGCTGGGATGGGCCTGGACCCCCTGGAATTCCCACTCTGCCCCAAAAGTGAGGCTGGGATGGGCCTGGACCCTCTGGAATTCCCAGTTTGTCCCCAAACTGAGGCTGGGATGAGGCAGAGCTGCACTTGGACCCTCTGGAATTCCCAGCCTGGCTGGAGTCAGAGCTGGCCCAGTCCTGAGCCTCCCTGGGCTGGAAAGGAGGGTTCATGTCAGGGATTTTTAGGGAAAAAAGAGGTGTTGAGGAGCTCCTGTAACCAATGTTTTAATGAGTAGCAGCACATTTGTGAATTTGCTACAGTTTAAATCTGTCCTGCAGTCTCCCAGCACAGAAAGGAAGGACAATATCAGCCAAATTCCAGCTTTCAGGGGATAAAAAAGTGGGGTAGCAGCAGATTTGGGAGTTTGCTGTCACTTGGATCCATCCTGAGATGTCCCAGGGGTTGGAAGGAAGGACAGAATCAGCTCAACTCCAGCTTTTAGGGAAAAAAGGGATGCTGAGCACCTGCTCAGTGCAGAGAGGAAGGACAATATCAGCTGAATTCCAGGGTTTGGGGGGGAAAAAGGGGGAGGAGCTGCAGATTTGGGAGTTTGCTGTCACTTGGATCCAGCCTGTGACCTCCCAGGGTTTGGAAGGAAGGAGAATGTCTGGCTGAACTCCAGGGGTTTTTTGGGAAAAAGGGGTGCTGAGAACCTCCTGGACCAAGTATTTCTATGAGTAACAACTCATTTGTGATTTTATTGTGGTTTGAATCCCACCTGTGACCTCCCAGTGTTTATAGGAAGGACAGAACCAGCTCAACTCCAGGTTTTAGGGGGAAAAGAGGTGGAGTAGCAGCAGATTTGTGAGTTTGCTGTGGCTTGGGTCCATCCTGTGACCTCCCAGCTTTTAAAAAGTGACAGAACCAGCTGAATCCCAGCTTTTTTTGGGGGAAAAAAGGTGGAATAGCAACAGATTTGGGAGTTTATTACAACTGTAACCCATCCTGTGACCTGCTGGGGTTTGAAAGGAAGGAGAGTTCCAGGTTTTAGGGGAAAAAAGGTGGAACAGCAGCAGGTTCAGTAGGGGATGAGGAGGAGGGAAGGGAGGAGAAGGAGGAAGAGGGAAGGGAAGGGAAGGGAAGGGAAGGGAAGGGAAGGGAAGGGAAGGGAAGGGAAGGGAAGGGAAGGGAAGGGAAGGGAAGGGAAGGGAAGGGAAGGGAAGGGAAGGGAAGGGAAGGGAAGGGAAGGGAAGGGAAGGGAGGTGCTGCAGCCCCCCCAGGGTCTGAGCAGCCTCTCCCACAGGGGCTGAACCCTGGCAAAGCCATCGCTGAGATCAAGAAGATGATGGCGACCTACAAGCAGAAGGCAGCGACTGCCTGAGGGCTGAGTGACCCCAGAGTGACCCTGGAGTGACCCTGGAGTGACCCCAGAGTGACCCCAGAGTGACCCCAGAGTGACCCTCACACCTGTGCCAGGGTTACCTGTGCACCTGCAATAAAGGCTGTAAAGAACAGCTCAGGCTCCATCCTTTATTATTCATTTATTACTCATTTATTATTCATTTATTAATTCCCCTTCATGGAGTGTTTTGCCAGCCCACAGCTCTCAGGGCTGGGAGGGTCTGGGAATCCTGGGATTGGCTGGGAACAGGGAATGGGGGAAGGATCCTGAGCCTGAAATCCCAAAACTGAGGGTTTGGAGCTCCCAGGAGGCAGGATGGGGACAGATCCACCAGGAGCAAGTCTGGTTTGTATTCCTGATTTCTTCTCCAAATCCCAGAAAAATGGGATTTTTTTTTAGGGATGAATTCTTCTCTCTGATATTTTTACCTCCAGATCCCAGATCCACCAGGAACAAGGTGTTCTCTTCCCACCCCATGAGACCCTGGTTTGTATTCCTGAGTTCTACTCCAAGTCCCAGGAAAATGGGATTTTTTAGGGGTAAATCTTCCTCTTTTCTCCTAAACAAAAGCATTTTTTTACCTCCAAATCCACCAGGAACAAGGTGTTCTCTTCCCACCCCATGGGACCCTGGTTTGTATTTCTGATTTTTAGTCCAAATCCTAAGAAAATGGGAATTGTTTTTAGGGGTGGACCTTCTTGTGTCTGATATTTTTGCCTCCAGTTCCATCAGGAGCGAGGTGTTCTCTTCCCAACCCTGTGGGACCCTGGTTGGTATTCCTGATTTCTTCTCCAAATCCCAGGAAAATGGGATTTTTTAGAGGTGGATCTTCTTTTTTTCCCTGCTATTTTTACCGGCAGCTTTCTCCAGATTGGGATGTTTGGAGCAGCTCCTGGGGCTGAGGGAAAGGAGCAGCTCCAGCTTTGCTGGTGAATTCACAATTTTGGTCTGAATTGCTCAAACCTCCCAGAAATGGGATGCAGCTGCTGCAGGGTCACAGGGACGCCGCTCCTGGGGTGCCACACCCCGGGTTTGGTGTGCAGACTCCAATTCCCAGCATCCCCGGGGGTGCCACACCCTATTTTTGGGGTGCAGACTCCAATTCCCAGCATCCCCCGGGGTTCCACACCTGTTTTGGGGGGTGCGGACTCCAATTCCCAGCATCCCCTGGGGTTCCACACCTGTTTTGGGGTGCGGACTCCATTTCCCAGCATCCCCGGGGGTGCCACACCCCATTTTTGGGGTGCGGACTCCAATTCCCAGCGTCCCCCGCCGTTCCGGCCCCGCCCTTTCCGGCGGCGCGCGGGGCCGCGGGGCCGCACCATGAGCTCAGGTCAGGAACCGGCACCGGGACCGGGACCGGGATCCGGGAATGGGATCGGGATCGGGATCGGGGAATGGGATCGGGATCGGGAAAGGGATGAGGGGTGGGGGTCAGGGACCGGGACCCCCCCGCGTGCCCGGAGCCCCCCGAACCCCAAAGCGCCGCCGGGGGCTCCCGGGGCCGCTCCAGCCCAGCCCGGGGGGGCGGGACCCGCGAGGCTCCACTGCCATTTATTCCCATTTATTCCCGTTTATTCCCGTTTATCCCCATTTATCCCCGTTTATCCCCATTTATTCCTATGTGTTCCCATTTATTCCCGTTTATTCCTATTTATTCCCATGTGTTTCCATTTATTCCCATTGATTTCGCTTTATTATTTTGCCTTCTAAAATTTTGCTTTTCAAATTTCCCTCATTATGCTTTATTTATTTTTTAAATTTTGCTTTATTCTGTTACCATTTTTTTTAAATTCTGCAGTTTTAATTTTGCTTTAATTCTCTTTATTATTCTGCTTTATTTGACTTAATTTTATTTTGCTTTTTTGCTTCCTTGTCTTGCTTTCTTTTGTGGCTTGTTTTTTTACTTTCACTTTTTAATTTTACATTTGGCATCATTATTTTGCTGTAGTTTTGTTTCCTAGCTTTGCTTTTCTGCTTTTTTGCTCTGCTTTATTTTGCTTTTTCCTTTGCTTTGTTTTTTCACTTTTTCACTTCATTTTTCTTTATTATTTTCCTTTATTTTGTTTTTTCATTTTAATTTTTTTACTCCAATTTTGCTTTTTATCTTTTGCTTATTTCACTTTTTAAATTCTATTTCTCTTTTATTTCACTTTATTTTGCTTTTTTATTTTGTTCCGTTTCTCTTTTATTTCGCTTTATTGAGCTCCACTTCCCTTTTTGTTTTGCTTCACTTCCCTTTTTATTTGGCTTTGTTTCCGTATTTTATTTCACTTTATTTCCCATTGTTATCCCACTTTCTTTCCCGGCCCCTCTCCCATCCTGGCACCTCCTGGCTCCGCATCCCTCGGGAATTCCGGCCCTGGGAGCGCAGCCATGGATCCGAGGGGAAGGAATTGTGGGCAGGGCTGTGGGGTGCTCCAAACCCCAAACTCTCCAAATCCCCCAAACCCTCCAGACCGCAAGCCCCCATAACCCTCTAAACCCCAAACCCCTCCTAAACCCCCAAAATCCTCCAAACCCTCCAAACCCCAAACTCACGAAACCCCCAAATCTCCAAATCCCAAACCCCTCAAGCCCTAAAATGTCCAAATCCCCAACTCCCCAACCCCTCCTACCCCCCAAAATTTCCAAACCCCAAATCATCCAAATCCTTCAAATCCCAAACTCACCAAACCCCAAATTCCCAAAACCCTCTAAACTCCAAAACCCCCAAACCTCTCAAACCCCAAACTCTCCAAACCCCAAAACCCCCAACCCCTCCTAACCCTCCAAACCCCAAATCTCCAAAGCCTTCAAACCCCAAACCCTCCAGATCCTCCAAATCCCAGACTCCAAACCCCTCAAACTCCAAACCCCTCAAACCCCAAACCATCTGAATCCTTCAAACCCCAAGTGCCTCCCAAACCCCTCAAACTCTCCAAAACCCAATTTCCCCAGGCCCCAAACCCCCCAAACCCCACCCCGGATCCCCTCGGCCCTCCCAGAGCCGTTTCCCGTGGGTGGATCCCACCCAGAATTCGGGAACGCTCCCGTCCCTCTGCCGTGGGGATCGTGGAGAACGAGCTGGGGTTTGGAGTTGGAAGGAGCCATCGCCCCTCGGATCCCATCCCAGAGTGATCCCAGGGTTTTTATCATGGATGAACAACAGAACCTGGTGCAGGGTGGGAAAGGGCACCCGGGGTTCCGGATCCTTCCAGGGCTCCCGGCCGGGATTCCCGTTCCCGGGAATGCGGGAGCGGCGCTGCCGAGCGACCTTCGCTCCTTTCCTGCCCCGTTCCTGCTGGGACATTTCCTCCAGGCAGAGCAGCGGGACAGGGAAGGGCAGGGGGGACGTCCCTGGGTGCTCTGGGAGTTCCATCCCTTGGTGATCCCACTCAGATCCCCTGGGATCCCCCTCGCCCACCCCAATCCCAATCCCAATCCCAATCCGCAGCCGAGCAGCACCTGGGGGTCCAAGCTCGCCCTTTTCTCCCTGAGTTCCTGATTTAAGGGTTGCTGGAGATGTTCCCCCCCAGTTCCTCACTTCCCATTGGGAATGCCAGAAGTGCAGCCCCTCTTCCTAAGGGGGGAGGAGCCCTCATTTACCCAGAATTGGGGGAAATGTGGGGTTGGGGTGTGAACCCGCTGTTTTCCTGCTCACACCGCGGTGTTCCCCAAACTGGGATGTTCCTGGCACTTCTCTCCAGACTGGCAGCTGGGTTTGGGTGCCAGGGAGGATCCCCATGTGCCAGAAGGGTTGGAATGCTGGAATCTCACTGGCACGTGGCACAGCCCCGCTCCTCACAGAGGAGCTCTCCAAAAACCCAAACCACAACCGGTGCAGTTGAACCTGGGGCTGCTGGGAATTCCCAGGAATTTGCTCCTCAGCTGTCTCAAGGGTTTGATGCCTGAGCATGGATTTCCTAGCACTGGGAAGTCCCAGTCCTGCTTTTCCACATCCCCACCTTGGATCAGACCCGTCTCAGCCTTCGTTCTTCCAGCCTTGGGCTGTTTTTCCAGGAGGATGAGACCGCCTGGTCAGATGGGTTTGCTCTGGCGGCATGGGATCAATGTGTGGGATCCATGGGAAGGGCCCCACATCCCTGTCCAGCTGGGATTGGTGTGTGGGATCCATGGGAAGGGCCCCACATCCCTGTCCAGCTGGGATTGGTGTGTGGGATCCATGGGAAGGGCAGCACGTCCCTCTCCAGCAGGGATTGGTGTGTGGGATCCATGGGAAGGGCCCCACATCCCTGTCCAGATTGGATCAGTTCCTGTGGGATCCATGGGAAGGGCAGCACGTCCCTGTCCAGCAGGGATTGGTGTATGGGATCCACGGGAAGGGCAGGAGAATCACCAGGATCTCAGCCCGACCCTGCCCTCGGCCATGGGATCTCCCATCCCGGAGCCGAAGGCTCTGGAAGATCCTCCTGGGTTCAGTCTCACCCTCCATGACCCAAACACTTCCTTACGTTGTCTCTCTTTCCCAGATTTTGCTTTATCCTGATTTTCCATGTCCCCATCTCCCTGAGTTGGCCTTGCCAACCCCATCCCATCAACCTCAGTGGTTGGAACAGGAACTTCCTTGGATGGAGCTTCCTGATACTGGGCAGCTTCCAGCCTGGATGGATGGATGGATGGAGGCATGGATGGAGGCATGGATGGAGGCATGGATGGATGGATGATGGATGGATGGAGGCATGGATGGATGGATGGAGGCATGGATGGATGGATGATGGATGGATGGATGGATGGATGGATGGATGGATGGATGGAGGCATGGAGGCATGGAGGCATGGATGGAGGCATGGATGGATGGATGGAGGCATGGATGGATGGATGATGGATGGATGGAGGCATGGATGGATGGATGGAGGCATGGATGGATGGAGGCATGGATGGAGGCATGGATGGATGGATGGAGGCATGGATGGATGGATGGAGGCATGGATGGATGGATGATGGATGGATGGATGGATGGATGGATGGATGGATGGATGGAGGCATGGATGGATGGACAGACGGATGGTGCTGCCCAGACACCATCCAGCAGGAACCATGGGAGCAGCAGGAGGTCTCCAGGCCCCCTTGGGGTTTGTTTGCTTCCTGAAAGGGAGGGAAGGGCCAGGGCTGCCCAGGGAAGCTGATGGAGAAGTCTCCAGGAGCAGCATCCGTCTGTTTTCCATGTGCAGCTCCTCTGGGGAGGGGCTGTGACTCGGATCCAAATCCTGGCATTCCCAGCTGATCCCCAGCCAGGCCTTGGATCCCGATCCCATCCTGGCTTCCTGCTCTGTGCTCTGGAGTCCAAGGGTTCACCCCCCTGCCAGGATGTGCAGCGGCTGTGGGAGCATCCAGAGCAGCCTCTTCCCAAATTTCCACCCGAGAGGACAGGGCGGGGCCTGGTCTCGGAGCCAGAGAGCTGCAGGGAAGGCCAGGTGGGATTTTGGCCGTGCACATCCATCATCAGCGCGGGATCTTGGCTCCCATCTTCCCCGGAGCAGCCGGGCCGGTGCATCCTGACCCCTCTCCGGGATTCCAGCCTCTCCTGGCCCTTATCCTCCTCCTAATCCCTGATTTAGCGGCGGAGAGGGAAGCAGAGAGCGGAGCTCTGTGCAGGGCTCCGGGGAAATTCCCGGGATGCGGAGGCGGAGAAGGGACATCCAGGAGCCCCCGCGCCGTGTTTGCCGACAAGGAGTGGCCTCGGTGCCGGGATTGCGGCGGCAGCGCGGCCGCTCCGCTCGGGACCTGCCCGGCCACGGCCGCGGGGGCAGCGGGGATGGCGGCGCCGCCGGTCCCAGCCCGGCCGATCCCATCCCGAGCCCATCCTGACTGATCCCAGCCCGGCCGATCCCATCCCGAGCCCATCCTGACTGATCCCAGCCCGGCCGATCCCACCCTTCCCGATCCCATCCTGACCCATCCCATCTCAGCCGATCCGTCCCATCCCGATCCCATCCTTCCCGACCCCTTCCCGGCCGATCCCCCCCGTACCGGGAGCGGCTCCGCGGGCGCTCCCGGCAGGATGAGGCGGGGTGAGTCTGAGCCGGGGCTTCTCCTCACCTGCCGAGCTTTGGGAACAGCCGGGATGGGAGCGGGAGGGGAGGAATTCAGCGGGGACGGGGCTGGAATCCCCCGGCACGGGGCTGTGCGCAGCCGCTTGGTTCCTCCCAAGGATTTGTTGCTTTAGGATCAAGAAAAGCCGGGATAGTTCCGTTCAGGAGAGGGGCAGGCCGGGGTTTCCCATTGCCCAGGGGCTCTGGGAAGGGAACTGGGCTGATTTGGATGTTGGATGCTTTCCCCGCCTCCTGCAGATACCGGGAAAAGTCCTTGTGCATGACCCCCCCGCCCTGTCCTTTGTCCTGCCCTTGGGAAGGGCAGCACTCCCGGTGTCCCTGCAGCTGGAATTCTGCTTTTTGCAGGATTTGAGGCTGGCACTGGGGACAGCTGACCCCTCCCTTCCTTTTCTTGGCTCCTGAGACAGCTTTTGTTTTACTGAACCGTCCCTCAGGCTCATCCCCCAATTCCCGCCCTCCAAATTTATCCCGTGGGGCAGCACCAGCTGCTGGAGCTGGAGATGGATCCCCCCCACCAAGATCACCAAAGCCAGGGAATGGTTTTAATGAATGGCTTCTCTCCCCTGCAGAGGAGCTTTGGGGTGGGCAGGGAGCAGCAGGAATCCAGCCGGGGCGGTTTTTCCAGTGTAAATCCTTGAGCTGGTCTCTGTGCCCTCCTGGAAACCCAACCCTGGCTCAGGCAGGAAATATCCACGTGTTCCAGGAGTGGGAACAGCTCCCAGCTCCGTGCTTGTGCCACGTGTTGCCTCCCCACTGCTGCTCTGAGATCCCAGCCTTGCGAATGCTGTGATCATAATCCATCCTGGATTTAGGGAATGAGCAGGCTCAGTGACTTGTGATCCATCCTGGATTTAGGGAATGAGCAGGTTCAGTGACTTGTGATCCATCCTGGATTTGGGGAATGAGCAGGCTCAGTGATTTGTGATCCATCTGGGATTTAGGGAATGAGCAGGTCCAGTGATTTGTGATCCATCCTGGATTTGGGGAATAAGCAGGCTCAGTGATTTGTGATCCATCCTGGATTTAGGGAATGAGCAGGTCCAGTGATTTGTGATCCATCCTGGATTTAGGGAATGAGCAGGATCAGTGACTTGTGATCCATCCTGGATTTAGGGAATGAGCAGGTTCAGCTTCAGGCACAGAGGATGGTTGAGATCCCACCTGGGAGGATCCCAGGGATGATTCCTAATCCCAATTTCCAAGGCTGGGCTTTGGGGTGCAGCAGAGCCTGACAGGAATTGGAGCATGGTTAAAACTGGGAAATGCCAATTTTTTGGCGGCTAAGAACAAACCCAGGGAGCAAACAAGGAGCAAACAAGCTGGAAAAGTGGCAGGGAGAGCTGGCCTGGCTCCGGCCCAGCCCTGCTCCCTTCCCGTGCCCACGGAGCTCCTGGGATAACGCCAGAAATCCCGGGGCTGCTCCGGCGTCGTCCCCGTGACCGTCACGTGCCCGGGAGGATGAGGGGGCAGCGATCCCAGCTGGATGGGCCAGGAGCCACCACCTCCTCCCGGGGCTGGCATCGCCGGGAGCACAGCCCCAGGGCTGACCAGCCCCTCTGCTGACCCTTCTCCGTGTTTCTGGTGGATTTGCAGACAGCAGCCGGCTGCTGGGGGCCCCGCGCCCGGGCTACGGGACGCTGCAGCCGGACACCGACCCGGCCCACATGGTAGGTCCGGCCTGGGGGGTCTCCCACACCCATCCCGGGGCTTCCCACACCTCCAGGTGCTGCTTTTCCAGCCCCTTGGTTTTCCCTGCCTGGGGCTCGGTCATGCCAGGATTTTGGGAGTTGAGGGTTTGATGGTTGATAATCGATTTTAGCTGATTTTATGTCTGAGCAGCCGAGTGCAGGTGATTGATTCCCAGTGATTCCCAGTGATTCCTGGTGATTGATTCCTGGTGATTCCCAATGATTGATTCCCAGTGATTCCTGGTTATCCCCAGTGATTGATTCTCAGTGATTGATTCCCAGTGATCAATTCCCAGTAATCCCCAGTGTTTGATTCCCCAGTGTTTGATCCCCAGTGATCCATTCCCAGTTATTCCCCAGAGATTGATCCCCAGTGGTCGATTCCCAGTGATCCCCAGTGGTCGATTCCCAGTGATTGATCCCCAGTGATTGATTCCCCAGTGATCAATTCCCAGTAATCCCCAGTGGCTGATCCCCAGTGGTTGATCCCCAGTGATCCCCAGAGATTGATCCCCGGTGATTGATTCCCAGTGGTCCCCAGTGATTGGTCCTCAGTGGTCTATTCCCAGTTATTCCCAGTGATTGATTCCCAGTGATTCCCAGTGATTGATCCGCAGTGATTGATTCCCAGTGATCCCCAGTGATCTATTCCCAGTAATCCCCAGTGGTTGATCCCCAGTGATCAATCCCCAGTGATTTCCCCAAAGATTGATTCCCAGTGATTGATTCCCAGTGCTCGATCCCCACTGATTCCCAGTGATCCCCAGTGACTGATCCCCGTTGATCCCCGTTGATCCCCAGCGTTCCCCTCTCCCCAGGAGGTGACGGGCTACCAGCGCCGGCCCTGGCGGGTGCTGCTGTGCCACGCAGGCTCCGTGCTGAGCGCGGGGCTGCTCCTGCTGCTCTTCCACTGGAAGCCCAGCCTGGAGGTGCAGGCCAAGTGCCAGCCCTGCGCCCTGGGCCAGGCAGACTGGGTCATCATCAGGGTGAGTCCCATGGGATCCCAGCCTGGCAGTCTGGGAGTGATTCTGGGGTGGGGTTCTGGGAGTCTGGATTGGATTCTCTGGGTCTGGGGTGGGGTTCTGTGGGTCTGAGGTTGAATTCTGTAGGTTTGAGGTTGGATTCTGCAGATCCATGGTTGATTCTGTGGATTGGGAGTTGGATTCTGTGGATTGGGAGTTGGATTCTGTGGGTCTGGGGTTGGATTGTGTGGATTGGGAGCTAGATTCTGTGGGTCTGAGGTCGGATTCTGTGGCTGGGGTTGGATGCTGTGGATCCGGGGTTGGATTCTGTGGGTATGGATTTGGATTCTGTGGATCCGGGTTGGATTCTGTGGATCCAGGGTTGATTCTGTGGGTCTGGGGTTGGATTCTGTGGATCTGAGGTTAGATTTTGTGGATCCTGGGTTGATTCTGTGGATTGGAAGTTAGATTTTGTGGCTCAGGGGGTGGATTTGTGGATCTGAGATTGGATTCTGTTGGTGTGGGGTTGGATTCTGTGGGTCCAGGCTGGATTCTGTGGATCCAGAGTTGGATTCTGTGGGTCTGGGGTTGGATTCTGTGGATCGGGAATTGGATTCCGTGGGTCTGGGGTTGGATCCTCTTGGGTCTGGGATTGGATTCTGTGGATCCAGGTTTGGGTTCTGTGGATACAGGGTTGGGTTTTATGAGTCTGGGTTTGGGCTCTGTGGATTGGGAGTTGGATTCTATGGATCAGGGGGTGGATTCTGTAGATCCAGGGTTGGTCTCTGCCCCAAGTTCCCAACAAGACCCTGTAAATGTTCTCTTTACTTGTCCTCCTGCCTGTGTCTGGCATCTCCTCTCCTCAAGCACCAGATTATTCCAGGAATTTATTATCATTATAATTCCTAGAATTGTCCCATTCCAGGAATCATTATTATTCCTAAAATAACTCCACGTTTCCCCCTTCCATCCCAGCCTGCCCAGCCTGGAACTTCTCTTCATTGTCCCCAAACCTCATCCCCTACCTGGGATGGGTGGCCAGGGCCTTCCTGGGTTCTGGAAGGAGCTGGGAACACTCCGGGCATTCCCAGTCCCCCATCCCTGTGTTTCAGGACCGTTTTGGGCAGTGCTTCACCACCAAGGTGCTGACGGAGCCGCTGGGCGAGGCCAGGTGAGCCAGGCTCTGTCCCTGAGGGGTCCGGAGCCACTCCTGGCCCTGGGGAGGGTGACTGAGCCCCAGTGTCCCCGAGGGAGGGTGACTGAGCCCCCAGTGTCCCTGAGGGAGGGTGACTGAGCCTGGGTGTCCCTGAGGGAGGGTGACAGGCCAGGGTGAGCCCAGGTGT
Source organism: Agelaius phoeniceus (assembly GCF_051311805.1). Classification (NCBI taxonomy): domain Eukaryota; kingdom Metazoa; phylum Chordata; class Aves; order Passeriformes; family Icteridae; genus Agelaius; species Agelaius phoeniceus. Next base: position 2,204,032 of record NC_135288.1, read on the forward strand.
CCCCTGGCCCTGAGGGAGGCTGGCAGGCCATGGCTGAGCCCCGATGTCCCTGAGGGAGGCTGGCAGGCCAGGGCTAAGCCTGGGTGTCCCTGAGGGAGGGTGGTTGAGCCCCGATGTCCCCCAGGGAGGGTGGCAGGCCAGGGCTAAGCCTGGGTGTCCCCAAGGGATGGCTGACGAGCCCTGGTGTCCCCAAGGGAGGGTGGCAGGCCAGGCTGAGCCTGGGTGTCCCTTGGCCCTGAGGGAGGGTGGCAGGCCATGGCTGAACCCCGATGTCCCTGAGGGAGGGTGGCAGGCCAGGGTGAGCCCCGATGTCCCCGAGGGAAGGTGGCTGAGCCCTGATGTCCCTGATGGAGGGTGATAGGCCAGGGCTGACAGGCCAGGCTGAGCCCGGGTGTCCCTGAGGGAGGGTGGCAGGCCAGGCTGAGCCCGGGTGTCCCTGAGGGAGGGTGACAGGCCAGGCTGAGCCCAGGTGTCCCCAAGGGAGGGTGGCAGGCCAGGCTGAGCCCGGGTGTCCCTGAGGGAGGGTGACAGGCCAGGCTGAGCCCAGTTCCCCCACAGCCTGGAGCAGCACCCCGGGGCCCAGCCGGAGCGCAGGAGCAGCGTGGCCGTGGCGGTGCCGGACGAGGAGGAGAGCCGTGACACCGTGCGGCTGCATGACAAGGACGAGGTGACACCGGCACCTTCCCCACCCCCAGGCCCTCTCCCTGTCCCTGGACACCCCACTCACGGCTCGTTTTCCCATCCCTTTCCAGCAGAAGAACCTCCTGAGGTATTACCTGTTCCAGGGAATGCGCTACGTGTGGCTGGAGCGGCGGCAGGCCTTCTGCAGGGTCAGGTACTGCCAGAGCCCGGCATTCCTGCTCCCTCAGCTCCCTCAGGATCCTCCTGGATCCCGGCATTCCCGGCTCCCTGAGCTCCCTCAGGATCCTCCTGGATCCCAGCATTCCCAGCTCCCTCCTGCCCATGGCATCCCCAGCACTGCCTGTCCCTTGGTACCTTTTTGGGGCTCCCTAAAAACAGAGGCCAGGCCAAATCAAGGGAATAAAATCACTTTTATTGATTTTTGAAGGCCTTCAGTTGAGGCACTTTGGGCAGTCAGGAGCCCCCTTGGGGCTACTCCCAAAAATCGACCAAGGCTCACTTCACACTTTGATAACTTTGGTCCATTTGCATATTGGGGGTTAATCCTCCAATTACAGCTTCAGCTAATGAAGCCATTCACCCCAAGTTTGCTCCCCCAGCTCCCTTTTGTTTAATCTCTGGGGGCCTGAGGCAGTGAGGTGTCCTTGACTGCCAGGCCTGGAGAGGAATTGTTGTGTCTTCCCCAAACGGGAGAACAGCACCTGGCACTGCCTGTGGGGTTTGGAGTTACACACTAAAGAACTGCAGGGTCACAAATACGTGGAAAATACAAAAGCTCAAACCCTGAGGCATCACCCTCAGCACTCCCCAGCCTCGGGAGCCATCCCTGGTGCCCTCTGGGTGCTCCCGGACATGGGGAACTGGCCGGGGTGGTTTGGCAGGGCTGGACGCTCCCAGCTCTCGGACTGTGCCCCTTTTGTTGCCTTCCCTTGGCAGCCGTGGGCTGCAGAGAGGCCAAGGAAAAGGGCACTTTCCCTTTCCAAAGGGGTGGGTTTGTCCCGAGCCCTTGGCTGTGCTGTTTGTTCCGCCCTCCCCGCTGGGTCTGACTCTCTCCCTGTTTTTCTTTGCTGCCCAGCGTCCTGGACGAGGGCTGGAGCTGCGCAGAGCTGCACCTGTGCCAGGCCGGGCTGGACCAGCAGGAGCACGGTGCCAGGTGGGGGCTGGCAGCTTCCTGGGGCTTTTCCAGGGAACAGGAAATCCTGGAGCCTCAGACCCCAAAGTGCTGGGCGGGATGGAATTACTGGGATTGGCTTCTCTGCATAACCCAGCTCCTCCTGGGGGTCTGGGCAGCACAAGGGGCCCTTGGGCTGGAAATGCGGCTTTTCCCAAGGAAGAAATTCTTTCCCTTTCTTTTCCCAGGGATAAAGTACCTTCCCACTCTTTTCTCAAGGATCAAATTCTCCTTTCCCAAGGATGAAATTCCTTCCCTCTCTTTTCCCAAAGTTAAAATTCCTTCCCTTTCCCAAAGATAAAACTCCTTCCCTCTTTTCCCAAGGATAGAACTCTTTCCCTCTCCTTTCCCAAGGATAAAACTCCTTCCCTTTCCTTTCCCAAGGATAAAGTTCCCTCTCTCTCCTTTCCCAAGGATAAAATTCCTTCCCTCTCCTTTCCCAAGGATAAAATTCCCTCACTGTCCTTCCCCCCCTCAGGAGGAAGATCTATGGCCCCAACCTCATCGAGGTGCCCGTCAAGTCCTACGCCAGGCTCCTGGTGGAGGAGGTGGGTTCCTGGCTGGGCTTCCCAAGCGGATTTTCCCAGGACAGATCCCTCCCCTGCTCCCTGTCCCTCTCTGGAAGAGCTTCCCGGCCCTTGGGAAGGGAGGAGAGGATTTGGGGAGAAGGCAGAGCCGTGGAGGGGACCCTTCCTGACCCTCTGGGTGCACTCAGGAGCAGCCCTCAGGGATTGTGGAGGTGATTGAGCATCCTTGGGAGCAGCATCCATAGGGAATTCCAGGAGGATGGAGGGTTTGGGGGCTGCCAGCCCCTGGGAAGGGCTGGGTTCTCCTCTGCATCCAGGAGCCTGGAAGGCTCACAATGGGCTGGAGGAAGCCTTTCCTCCTCCAAGGAGCCTGGAGAAATTCCTGCCACCTGGAAATCCCATACTGGGCTGGGGGAAGCTCTTCCCACTTCCAGGAGCCTGGAAATCCCATAATGGGATGGAGGAAGTTTTCCCCACTTCCAGGAGCCTGGAGATTCTATTCTGGGCTGGAGGAAACTCTCCTCATTTCCACAGAACCTGGAAATCTGGGCTGGGGGAAGCTCTCCCCCATTTCCAGGATCCTGGAAATCCCATACTGGGCTGGGGGAAGCTCTGCCCCATTTCCAGGACCCTGGAAATCCCATGATGGGCTGGGGAAGGTTCTCCCACCCCAAGGAGGTCTCCCAGTGAGCTCCCAGAGCTGTTTTTTCTCCTTGTTGCAGGTGCTCAACCCCTTCTACCTGTTCCAAGTGCTCAGCATGGTGCTGTGGGTGTGTGATGCCTATTACTACTACGCCGCCTGCATCTTCCTCATCTCCACCTTCTCGCTGGGGCTGTCCCTCTACGAGACGCGCAAGGTGGGTGGGGACAGCTCCTCTGGGGCCACAGCCCCACGGAACAGCCCTGCTTCGGGTGGGGACAGCCCTCTCCCAGCTCTCCCTGTCCTCCATCCCTGCTTCCAAGCCCCCCAGGCCGTTTTTAGGGATGTTTTCCCGTGTTTTGGGTGGATTCTGACCACTGCCTCCCTCCCAGCAAAGCACCACACTGCGGAACATGGCCAGGATGTCTGTGGGGGTCCGGGTCCGGCGGCCTGGAGGAGGTGAGAGGGAGGATTTTTGGGATGGTGGTTGGGATGATGTGTCCTTTGGGATCCTGGTTCTGCACCAAAGTAGTGTTGGGATAGGTGGGAATGATGTTGGGACACACCAGAATAATGTTATTGTACATGGGAATAACATTATGAGACACCAGAGTAATGTTGGGATGTGTGGGAATAATGTTGGGATGCATGGGAATAATGTTGGGATACACAGGAATAATGTTATTATACATGGGAATGATGTTATGAGACACCAGAGTAATGTTGGGATGTGCAGGAATAGTGTTGGGATACACAGGAATAATGTTGTGATATATGGGAATAATATTGTGATATATGGGAATAACCTTATGATATATGGGATTAATGTTATGAGATATGGGAATAATGCTATTATACACGTGAATAATGTTATGAAACACCAGAGTAATATTGGGATATGTGGGAATAGTATTGGGATACACAGGAATAATGCTGGGATACACAGGAATAATGTTGGGATACATAGAAATAATGTTATGATATATGGGAATAATGTTATTATACATGGGAATGACGTTATTATAGATGAGAATAATGCTGGGATACACAGGAATAATCTTATGAGACACTGGAATAATTTTGGGGTCCAATTAGTGAAAGGTACCTCTGCCCAAATGAAGATGCAGACAAGACCATATTCCAAAGCCAATATGGATTTAATTTAACAGGGAATTTCAGGGAAAGAGAGAGAGAAATTGATTACAAGGATAATCCCCCCATGAATCCCTGCCCTCTCCCAGCAGCCCATTTCCTCCTGCTCTTCCTGGTGCTGGGAATCCCTGGGGTTCCCCTGGTGGTTCCGTTTGTCACACAGCCCAAACCCTGGCTGTCCACAGGTGTTTGTGCCATTCCCAGTGCTCAGGGTGGCTGGGAATTCTGGTCTGGAGCAGCTCTCCCCAGGCCTGGCACCTCCCTGCTGGGAATTCTGGTCTGGATCAGCTCTCCCCAGCCCTGGCACCTCCCTGCTGGGAATTCTGGTCTGGAGCAGCTCTCCCCAGGCCTGGATCTCAATTTACCACCTCCAGGGAATTAACCCCTTCCTGTTTGCTGCCTTATCCCACGGGGATTCCTTCCCTGGTGCCTGGAAATGAGTGCCCCTGTTCCCCAGGCCCTGAGGGGTTCTCCAGGTGCCTGGAGACGAATGCCCCAATTCCCCACACCCTGAGGGGGTTCTCCAGGTGTCAGGAGATGAATGCCCTGTTCCCCACACCCTGAGGGGGTTCTCCAGGTTTCTGGAGATGAGTGCCCCATTCCCCACACCCTGAGGGGGTTCTCCAGGTTTATGGAGATGAGTGCCCCATTCCCCAGGCCCTGAGGGGGTTCTCCAGGTTTCTGGAGATGAGTGCCCCGTTCCCCAGTCCCTGAGAGGGTTCTCCAGGTTTCTGGAGATGAATGCCCCATTCCCCAGGCCCTGAGTGGGTTCTCCAGGTTTCAGGAGATGAATGCCCCGTTCCCCACACCCTGAGCAGGTTCTCCAGGTGTCAGGAGATGAGTGCCCCGTTCCCCAGGCCCTGAGCAGGTTCTCCAGGTGTCAGGAGATGAGTGCCCCATTCCCCAATCCCTGAGCAGCTTCTCCAGGTTTCTGGAGATGAGTGCCCCAATTCCCCAGGCCCTGAGAGGGTTTTCCAGGTTTCTGGAGATGAGTGCCCTGTTCCCCAGGCCCTGAGCAGCTTCTCCAGGTTTCTGGAGATGAGTGCCCCAATTCCCCAGTCCCTGAGAGGGTTCTCCAGGTGTCAGGAGATGAGTGCCCCGTTCCCCAGGCCCTGAGCAGCATTGTTTTCCAGAGGAGCTGGTGGTCAGCTCGGCAGAGCTGGTGCCTGGGGACTGCATCCGGCTGCCGGCGGCCGGGGCGCTGCTGCCGTGCGACGCGGCGCTGCTGAGCGGGGAGTGCATGGTCAACGAGAGCCTGCTGACCGGTGAGAGCCCTCCCTGCACACCGGGTGCCTGCCTGCTCAGGGGCCACACGGGGCTAGGAGGATAAAGTGGGTGTTTATTGAAGGCCTTCCATGGATACACCTTGGGCAGTTCTCGGGTTGATAATTGCTGTTGATAATTGCTGCCCTGAGATGTGCAGGGTGTCTCTGTTTCAGCCCGTGCAACTGCAGAACGAGTCTGGACTCCTCACTTTTCGGTCTTGAAGTTGTTTATTAATTCTTATCTATAAAATTTTCTTTCTGCCCAGCCAAGATCTGCTCAGCAAGGCAGCCACAGGCACTCTTTGTGTTGTCCTTTTATACTACAAACTACATATAACATATTGACACTTAATTCCCAATACCTATCACCTGTGTTAGACAGTGCACTTCTACTCTAAACCAATCCCAAAGTGCCAACATCACTGCAGAAAATGGAGAACAAGAAGAAGGAGAAAGGCTGGACACACCCAGATTCCTCCGTCTTGTTCCCATAACCCCCATACCAAAAATCCTAAAATCTACATTTTCACCCTGTGATCATTTTGTTATTACACCATTCAAACCTGTGTGACTTTCATGTCCTCATACAAAGTTGGCAACTTGCTCCAAGGGTCAAAATCAAATCCCCAGGTGCTCTGGGCTGTGTGCCAGGGTCTCTGAGCCCCCTGACGGGGTCCTGGGCAGCTCTGGACACCCAGAGGGATGCACTGAGTTCTGACAGGCAGTCAGAAACCTCTGAGGCTACACCCACAATGGACAATGGTCACAAGTTTTTCAGACAATTATAAATTTTTAACTCCATTTGCATATCAGGGGTTCATGCTCCAATTACAGCTTCAGGTGATGAAGTCATTTACCCCCAGTTTGCTGCCCCCCAGCTCATTTTGTTTATACTTTTTGGGGCCTGAAGCTGGAGGGGGTCCCAGCAGTGTCCCCGCCCCAGCAGTGTCCTTGTCCCAGCAGTGTCCCCAGCAGTGTCCCTGTCCCAGCAGTGTCCCTGTCCCAGCAGTGTCCCTGTCCCCAGCAGTGTCCCAGCAGTGTCCCTGTCCCCAGCAGTGTCCCTGTCCCCAGCAGTGTCCCAGCAGTGTCCCTGTCCCCAGCAGTGTCCCTGTCCCCAGCAGTGTCCCTGTCCCAGCAGTGTCCCTGTCCCCAGCAGTGTCCCTGTCTCAGCAGTGTCCCAGCAGTGTCCCTGTCCCAGCAGTGTCCCCGTCCCAGCAGTGTCCCCATCCCACCAGTGTCCCTGTCCCACCAGTGTCCCCACCAGTGTCCCTGGCTGGCCCCTGACCCCCCTGGGGTGACAGTCCCCCCCTGGAATGTTCTGGGCAGGGGAGAGCGTGCCGGTGATGAAGACGCCGCTGCCGGCGGGCGGAGCCGCGTACTGCCCCGAGGAGCACCGGCGGCACACGCTGTTCTGCGGGACACAGATCATCCAGGCCAAGGCCTACGTGGGCGGGGAGGTGCTGGCCGTGGTCACCCGCACAGGTGAGGGCATGGGGGATAATCCAGGATGAATCCCAGGTTAAATCCGTGCCCTTGGGAGCGGTGCCATGGTGACCTCCTGCCTGTCCCGCAGGGTTCTGCACAGCCAAGGGGGACCTCATCAGCTCCATCCTCTACCCCAAACCTGTGAGCTTCAAGTTCTACAAGGATGCTGTGAAGTTTGTTCTGTTCCTCGCCATCCTGGGTAGGTCTGGGTGTGGAGGCGCATCCTGGAGCAGCCAGATTCCTTGGAATGGATGGAATTCCATTCCAGCTCCCCGCTGTGCCCTGCTTTGTCACCGAGCCCCTTCTCCCCCTGCACAGCTCTCATCGGCACCTTGTACAGCATCCTCATCCTGATCAGGAACCAGGTAGGGCTGGTGGAGCGAGTGGGAGAGCCTGCAGGGATCCATCAGGGGAGGGATGCCCAGCCCTGTTCCTCCTCCTCCCCTCCCAGGTCCCGGTGGGCCAAATCATCATCCGCGCCCTGGACCTGGTCACCGTCATCGTGCCGCCAGCGCTGCCGGCCGCCATGACCGTGGGCACCATCTACGCCCAGAACCGGCTGAAAAAACAGGGAATCTTCTGCATCAGCCCCCCACGGATCAATCTGTGCGGGAAGATCCGCCTGGTGTGCTTCGACAAGGTGAGGAGTGTCATAAAGCCTCGGTCTTGATCTTATTATCAAGCGGTGCAAGGATGGTCCGGGAGCCCAGTCCCTCTGGGAGACAGAGTGCCTGAATGCCCAGTTAGCTCGGGGCCGTGCCGCAGGCTGCCCTTTAGCAGGCTTGGTGATTGTCAGCTCTTTAGAGATTATCAGCTCTCTTAGATCTCAGCTCTTTGCTGGCTTGCTAGGGTGCCCTTGGCTGAGGCTGCAGCAGACGCGAGAGAGGAGAGGTCCTGGTGTTCCACAGCGATGGTTTATTGGGGAAACTGTGAAGGGTCCAGCGACAGCTCTTCTTCTGTCGAATGGGATAAAACAGCCCCTTTTCATAGGGTGTAGGGGGATCCAAACTTGTCCAATAGTAAGGGTTAGGTGTAGTGGCCTATGAGGTTACAAAGATAAGGCTAAGGGGCGGGGGGTCAGAAACAGGAGCGTATTTTGCTGTCTTACCATGATTCAGCAGTTCCTACTGCTAAGTCTCAATCCTCCATGGAGCTTTCCCAAGCTCTATGGGGTCTGCTACAGAGGCAGGTGGGCAGGGTGGGTGCCAGGGCTGCCCAGACCCACCGCGCTGTGCCCGCAGACCGGGACGCTGACCCAGGAGGGGCTGGACGTGTGGGGCGTGGTGCCCCTGGAGCAGCAGCGCTTCCTGCCCATCGTGCACGAGCCCCGCTGCCTGCCCGCCGGCGCCCTGCTCTACGCCCTGGCCACCTGCCACGCCGTGTCACCGCTGCGGGGACAGCTCGTCGGGGACCCCGTGGACATCAAAATGCTGGAATCCACCGGCTGGGTGAGGCGGGTGTCGCCGGCCGGGGGCTGTGAGCAAATCACGAACGGGACGGGGCTGCTGTGGAACTGCCTTGAGCTGTTTTATTTTTCAGCATCAGCCTCATTACATGGTTATGACAATGGGAAGGTGCCAGCAGCTCACATCCCAGGCAGCAGACCAAGAACTTAATGTTACAACTTACTTTATAAGTTTTTTGACCAATCACACAAAGCAAAAGCATATTGACAGTAGTTCTATCCAATCACTATAAGCACATGTACCTGTGGTTAAAACAATGCTTGCTTGTTTCAAATACAATACCTACTTGTAAGCTTTAAAACACAACATACAGAGCTCCATTATTAAGCTTCAACCTTCCTAATATCTTGCTAGATAAACTTTTCTGTAGTTTAGAGAGTTATTCTAGACAAGCGTTCTGACAAAGCATTAATACACAGATCATTGTTCTATTTGTCCTTGCTTTTCTGCAGTTTAAATAATTTTTCTGCTGACATATCTCATGGCTGCTGCTTAGCTCTAATCACAGTTCCACTGCCTCTAAAGCCTGCCTTTTGCAGCTTTCCCAAAACCCTCTAATTTTGTAGATTCCCACAATGGGGGCTGCAGGGCTGGAGAGGGAGGCGTTGGGAATCTCAACAGTTCTGGACCCTCTGTGGGTGGATGAGCTCATCAGGGTTTTGCCCTCTTGATTTCAGCGCCTGGAGATGATGGAGGAGGAGGAGGAGGAAGGGGAGCTCCCGGCGTTCCAGCAGTTTGAGATGAAGGTCTTGGCCGTGGTGAAACCTCCGCCAGAGGAGGAGCAACCTCGGGACAGGGTAACCCCATGGAACAGCTCCCCACCCTCCTGCCTCCTGGAGGAAGGCCCTGATCCCACCCACTCTCCACAGAGGCACCAGGCCCCCCTGGGGATCCTGCGGCGTTTCCCGTTCTCCTCCTCCCTCCAGAGGATGAGTGTCCTGGTCAAGCTGCCCGGGGAGGCCTCGGCCCACGCCTACGTCAAGGGCGCCCCGGAGATGGTGGCCAGTCTGTGCAGGAAGGAAACTGGTTGGTACTGGGAGGTGGGCTCACCCCCCCCAGTCCCGCTGGCTGCATTCCTGAGGCTCATCCCCCAGGGAATTGTCCTCAGGAATGCTGTGGGGCAGCTCCCAAAGGCTTTGGGGTGGCTCCAGCCACAGGAGGGAAAGGAAACAGGAGCCAGAAGATGGGGAATGGGGCTGGGGGCTTCCTCCAGCCCATGCAGGGATCTCCAGGCTCCTTGGGGTGGGGAGAGCTTCCCCCAGCCCAGTATGGCATCTCCAGATTCTATGGGGTTGGGGGCTTCCCTCAGTCCAGTATGGAATCTCCAGGCTCCTTGGGGAGGGGAGAGTTTTCTCCAGCTCAGTATAGGATCTCCAGGCTCCTTGGGGTGGGGAGAGCTTCCCGCAGCCCAGGATGGGATCTCCAGGCTCTATGGGGTGGGGAGAGCTTCCCCCAGCCCAGTATGGGATCTCCAGGCTCTATGGGGTGGGGAGAGCTTCCCCCAGCCCAGGATGGGATCTCCAGGCTCCCTCAGGAGCTGTTCTGGTGCTTTTCCAGTGCCCCCGGATTTCTCCCAGATGCTCCGGCACTACACCACCGACGGGTTCCGGGTCCTGGCTCTGGCCTGCAAAGCCCTTGGCACGGTGGCCACCTTTGAGGAGGCCCTGCAGCTCCCCAGGTCGGTGCCAGCTCTCCCTCTCTCCATCTCCTCACTCTCTCCTGGCATTTCCTGGGATGCCCTGCAAGGAATTCATCCCTAATCCATATGGAAGGAATTCCTGGCTGGTTCCCAGATGGATTTTAGCTGCTCACACCCCTTGATCATCTGTGCTGGTTATGGAGGTGATGAAAGGCTCCTTGTCTCCCACCAGGGACTCCGTGGAGAGTGGCCTGAACTTCTTGGGGTTCCTGGTCATGAAGAATGTCCTGAAGCCGGAGTCTGCCCCGGTGATCCAGCTGCTGAGGAGCGCCAACATCCGCCCCGTCATGGTGACAGGTGACCCTGGAGGGAGCAGCACACGGGGCTCGGGGAGGGACGGCACACAGACAGTCCTGGGCAGTGTGCAGGGGGAAAGGGCTTTCCCACCAGGAACCCCACCCCAGGAATTCCACCCCAGGAACCCCCACCAGGAATTCCACCCCAGGGATCCCACCAGGAACCCCAGCATGACCCCCAGCAGGAATCTGTGCCTGGAGCAGCTGTGGGGGCACCACGAGCACTCCTGGCTCCTGGCTCTGTGCATCCCTGCCCTCGGGATGCACGATCCACTGCAAGGCTCAGGGCATGGACGTGTTTTGGGTGGAAGAACTCATTGTTCTGCTGTCCATCCCCTAAATATTTCTGTGTTTGAAATCCCACATTCCATGCCTAATGCAGGGGGTGTAGGGTCACCTCTGGGTGTTTTCCAGGCAGGAGAACAGGGGTTGAACCCACATTTTTTGGGGCAGGGCAGGCGGGAGGTTTTGCAGGAAAGAAGAGGGAAGCGAAGCCACCACATGGCTGCGGTGGCCGGGAGAGGGGACACGGCAGCTTGGAGCTGCTCCTCTTGGCCTGGACCTCCCAAAACCTCCTTGCTGATGGCCCACATGTCCCTGGCAGGGGACAACATGCTGACAGCCATGAACGTGGCGCGGGGGTGCCGCATGGTGGAGCCCAGGGAGGGCGTGATCTTCGTCACGGCCTCGCCGCCCGGCCACGACAAACCCGCTGCCCTCAAGTTCGTCCTGGCTGAGCATTCCCAAGGAGAGGAGCAGCCCGAGGTGAGAGCCCAGGACACCTTTTGGGAGCTCAAACTGCCCAGGCACCCTGCAGGGCTTGGTTTTTTGTGGAATCACAGAATTTCAGTGTGGTTTGGGTTGGAGGCACCTTAGAGCTCATCCCATCCCACGGGGAGGGACAATTTCCATCATCCCAGGGTGCTCCAAGCCCTCTCCAGCCTGACCTTGGACACTTCCAGGGATCCAGGGGCAGCCACAGCTGCTCTGGGCACCCTTAGCCAGGGCCTCCCCACCCTCACAGGGAGGAATTTCTTCCTAATATCTAAGAAATGGAGTCCCTCAAATCCGGCTTTCTCCGCAATCCTGGAATCTCAGAATGGGTTGGGTTGGAAAGGACCTCAAAGCTTGTCCCATTTCATGGGCAGGGACACCTTCCACCATCCCAGGGTGCTCCAGCCTGGCCCTGAGCCCTCCCAGGGATTGGAAGGGGTTTTCCATCATCATTATCCTTGGAGGCAATTAAGGCCGTGATCCTGCTCCTCATAAACCCATCCTTCAGGAGATGTTCAGCTGCTCCTGCCTTTCCCTGGAGCACACCCAGGGATCCAGGCTGGAATGGCAGCTCCAAACAACCTCCCCATGGGTGCTGCCAGATCCTGCTCCCAGCTGGGCGTGGAGGGCTGGGCTGCCCCCCAAACAGCCCCACTGGTGTGCCTGGAATTGGGATTTCAGGGAGCCTTTCCCACTGCTCCAGGTCTGGCATGGAGATCTCAGTCAGCCCAGCCCTGCACCCCAAACAGCCCTACTGGGAATTGGGATTTTGGGAGCCATTCCCACTGCTCCAAGCTGGGTGTGGAAGGGCTGGTTCAGCCCAGCCCTGCACCCCAAACAGCCCCACTGGGAATTGGGATTTTGGGGAGTCATTCCCACTGCTCCAAGCTGGGTGTGGAAGGGCTGGGTCAGCCCAGCCTTGTACCCCAAACAGCCCCACTGGGAACTGGGATTTTGGGGAGCCATTCCCTGCTGTTCCAGGCGGGTCCTGGCTTGGCCCGGGGCCCCTGCAGGGACTGGGGCTGGAGCTGGAGCTGTTTCCTGGCAGGGCCTGCAGCAGCGGGACGGCTCCTCCCTCCCACCCCGGCACTGCCACTTCGCCCTCAACGGGAAATCCTTCCAGGTGGTCTGCGAGCACTTCTCCGAGCTGCTGCCCAGGGTGAGTCAGGCAGGGAGCCCCCAGGGGCCTTGGGGAACCCTCCAGTGCCTTGGGGAACCTTCCAGTGCCTTGGGGAACCCTCCAGTGCCTCGGGGAACCCTCCAGTGCCTTGGGGAACCCTCCAGTGCCACTGGGAACCTTCCAGTGCCTTGGGAACCTTCCAGTGGGCTGGGAACCTTCCAGTGCCACTGGAAACCTTCCAACTTTTGACCTCTTCGGGGTTTCCCACTGTGGCCCCACAGCTCCAAACCAGAGCTTCCTGTGATTCCTAGGGACATTGCCAGTTCCCTGCTGGACATTCCCAGTTCCCTGCTGGACATTCACAGTTCTCCGCCCAGTTGAACATTCCTGGTTCCCAGCTGGACATTCCCATTTCCCTGTTGGACATTCCCAGTGTCCAGCTGGACATTACCAGTTCCCTGCTGGACATTCCCGTGCCCTACTGGACATTCCCAGTTCCCAGCTGGACATTCCCAGTTCCCTGTCCCCTGGGAATACTGATGGATCCTCCCTGTTGGCAGATCCTGCTCCGGGCCACCGTGTTTGCCCGCATGCTGCCCGAGCAGAAGACCCAGCTGGTGTGCAGCCTGCAGGAGCTCAAGTAAGGCCCAGGGGCTGGATCCTGGAATTTGGGGTGGGCAGTGTCAGGAGACACCTCAAACATCACCTGGTGGCACCCATGCCGTGGGCAGGGACACTTGACCAGGTCCAGCCTGGAATGGGGTATCCACAGCTTCTCTGGGCTGAGCCAGGGATTTTCCCCATTCCCTGAGGAATCTTGTGTCCCTTCCCCATTCCCTGAGGAATGTGGGCTCCCTTCCCCAGTCCCTGAGGAATCTGGGGTCCCTTCCCCATTCCCTGAGGAATGTGGGGGGTCCCTTTCCTGTATTCCATGAGGACTATGGGGGTCCATTTGCTATATTCCCTGAGCAATGTGGAGTCCCTTACCTGTGTTCCCCTGAGGAATGTGGGGTTCCTTTCCTGCATTCCCCGAGGAATGTGGCATCCCTTTCCCATTCTCTGAGGAACGTTGGCTCCCTTCCCCATTCCCTGACGAATGTGGGCTCCCTTTGCTATATTCCCTGAGGAATGTGGGATCCCTTTCCTTATTCCCTGAGGAATGTGGGGTCCCTTACCTGTGTTTCCCTGAGGAATGTGGGGCTCCTTTCCTGTATTCCCTGAGGAATCTGGGCTCCCTTGCCCATTCCCTTTCCCGCAGTTACTGCGTGGGGATGTGCGGGGACGGTGCCAATGACTGCGGGGCGCTGCGGGCGGCCGACGTCGGCATCTCCCTGTCCGAGGCCGAGGCGTCGGTGGCCTCGCCCTTCACCTCCCGCGTGGCCACCATCGAGTGTGTGCCCAGGGTCATCCGGTGAGCGGGGGAATCCCGGGAATGTGGGGGAATCCCGGGAATGCGGGGGAATCCCGGGAGTGCCGCCCAATCCCTCCGGGGAGGGCTGGCCGGTGGTTAGACTGGGAGGGACTGGGAGGGACCTGGGAGGGGACTGGGACAAAATGGGAGGGATTGGGGGGAACTGGGGGGGCTGGGAGGGGATTTGGGGTTACTGGTTTTTACTGGTTCGGGGCTTTTCGTTACTGGTTTAGGGTGCCCATTGCTGACCATTGGGTGCCCGTTTGGTGACGCCGTTTTCCCCCCACCAGGGAGGGCCGGTGCTCCTTGGTCACCTCCTTCGGGGTCTTCAAGTACATGGCCCTGTACAGCCTGGTCCAGTTCGTGTCCGTGCTCCTGCTCTACACCGTGAGTCCCACCCCGAATCCCTGCTTTTCTCAGAATTCCTGGGGCACCGATGCCTTTTGGGGCTGCCTAAAAACAGAGCCAGAGAAAATTAATGGAATAAAAAGCAGGTGTATTTATTGAAGGGCCCTCAGGTACATTTCGGGCAGACAAACCCCCCCAGGGGCCACACCCAAAAATGGACCACGGCTCACGGGTTTTCACGCTTTTATAACTTTGGTCCATTTGCATATTGGGGGTTAATCCTCCAATTACAGCTTCAGCTAATGAAGTCATTTACCCCAAGTTTGCTCTGCCCAGCTCCTTTTTGTGTAATCTCTCGGGGCCTGAGGCAGTGAGGTGTCCTTGAGGAATTGGAGAGGAATTGTTGTGTCTGCCCCAAATGGGAGAACAGCAGCTGGCACTGCCTGTGGGGTTTGGAGTTACACACTAAAGAACTGCAGGGTCACAAATATGCGGAAAATATAAAAACTAAAACCCTGAGGCATCAGCTCCACTGGGTCTGAGCCTGTCCCTTCCCTCCTCCTCAGATCAACACCAACCTGAGTGATTTCCAGTTCCTGTTCTTCGACCTGGTGATCACCACCACGGTGGCCGTGCTGATGGGGCGCACGGGGCCGGCGCCGGCGCTGGGCGTGCGGCGGCCGCAGGGAGCCCTGATCAGCGGGCTGGTGCTGGGCAGCCTCCTGCTGCAGACAGCCCTGCTCATCACCGTGCAGGTCCTCAGCTACTTCATCACCGTCTCACAGAGCTGGTGAGGGCCCCAGATCCGGGAATCGTGGGATTCAGGGTTGGAAAAGGTCATTGAGTTCAACTGCCAGCCCCTGTTTGCCACTAAACCCCAAGTGCCAGGTCCATGGGGTTTTTGGACACTTCCAGGGGTGGTGATTCCATTCTCCCCTGGACAGGCTGTTCCAGTGCTTTGCAGCCCTTCCCATGAGGAAATCTTTCCCAATATTGCACTTGAACCTGCCCTGGTTTCCTGAGGGTTTGGTGATGGGGACAGCACTGAGGTTGTGGCAGAGCCCAGGGTGTGTCCTGGGATTTGGGATCTGGCAGCAGACAGGGAACCTTGGAATACCCTCAGCTGAAAGGGATCATTTGGTCAAACCCCTGGCCCTGCCCAGACACCCCAACAATCCCAGCCTGTCCTGGAGCTCTGGCAGCCCCAGGGCTGGGACCATTCCCTGGGGAGCCTGGGCAGTGCCCAGCACCCTCTGGGGAAGAGCCTTTCCTGATCTCCAACCCAAACCCCCCCTGGCCCAGCTCCCATTCCCAAGGGATCTATCCCTGGTCCCAGAATAGAGGTTGGAGCTGCCCCTGCTCTTCCCGAAATTGTAACTGATGGAGAACGAGGGGTGGTGCCCAGCCCCCCTTGGCCTCTCTGCTGACCCTGTCCCCTGTCCCCTGGCCCAGGTATGTGCCCCTGAACAGCACGGTGACAGCGCCCCAGAACCTGCCCAACTACGAGAACACCGTCCTGTTCTGTGTCACCGGCTTCCAGTACCTCATCCTGGCCGTGGCCATGTCCAAGGGCTACCCCTTCCGGGAGCCACTCTACACCAACGGTGAGGACACGGGGACACCCACGGGGACATCCACAGGGCACCCATGGGGATACCCACGGGGACACCCACAGGACACCCACGGGGACACCCACAGGACACCCACAGGGCACCCACGGGGACACCCAGGGGGACACCCAGGGCACCCACAGGGACACCCAGGGGGACACACAGGGACGCCCAAGGGGATACCCACGGGGACACCCACAGGGCACCCACGGGGACACCCCCCACAGGGCACCCACAGGGCACCTATGGGGACACCCAGGGGGACACCCAGGGCACCCATGGGGACACGCTGGGGACACCCACGAGAACACCCATGGAGACACCCACAGGGACACCCACAAGACACCCATGGGGCAGACACCGGGGCACCCATAGGGACACCCATAGGGACACCAAGAGCCACCAGCCCTCCCTCCCCTGCCCCTCACCCTGCCCCCTCTCGCCCCCAGTGCTCTTCCTGCTCGTCCTCATCCTGCTCTTTGGCCTGATGATCTGGCTGACCCTGTACCCGCTGGGCTTCCCCAAATCCCTGCTGAAGCTCCAGCACATCGAGGATTTCAATTTCAAGCTGCTCCTCTTGGGCATCGCCGCCCTCAACTTCTTTGCTGCCTTCGTGCTGGAGGTGGGTCAGGGGGGGCTTTGGGACAGGGCATCCCCGTGGAGCTTCCCCAGGTGGGCACGGGGCTCTCCTGTCCTCCCCCAACCCCGTTTCCCTCCTGCTCTGGCCCCAGACTGCCCTGGATCACGGCTTGCTCGGCTGCTTCCGATGGCTGCGCCGGAAAAAAGCCTCCAAGAAGCTTTTCAAGAGGCTGGAGAAGGAGCTGAGCCAGCAGCAGCCGGCCTGGCCACCCCTGGACCAGCCCCTGTTTGCCACACCCAGGATGTCCCTGGCCATGAGATAGCAGTGCCAGCTGTGCCTCTGCCCCAGCCCTCGGACACTTCCTTTATTTATTTATCCCGGAAAAAGCAGGGATGCAGCGGGCGGGATCCCTCAGCATCGCAGATGGGAATCCCACAGTGATCTCGTGGGCACGGTGATCCCATGGCCACCCTGAGCCCACAGCCACACCTGAGCCCACAGCCATGGTGATCCCATGGCCACCCTGAGCCCACAGCCACACCTGAGCCCACAGCCATGGTGATCCCATGGCCACATTGAGCCCACAGCTACCCTGATCCCACAGCCATGGTGACCCTGTGGCCACCCTGATCCCACAGCCATGGTGATCCCAAGGCCACACTGAGCCCACAGCCACCCTGATCCCATGGCCACACTTATCCTGTGGCCACACTGATCCCATGGCCAGACTGATCCCATGGCCAGACTGATCCCACAGCCATGCTGATCCCATGGCCATGCTGATCCTGTGGCCGCACTGATCCCTGGCCACCCTGATCCCACAGCCATGGGTGATCCCATGGCCACATTGAGCCCACAGCCCCACTGCTCCCACAGCCATGCTGATCCCATGGCCACACTGAATCCCTGGCCACATTTATCCTATGGCCATGCTGATCCCACGGCCATGCTGATCCCATGGCCACGCTGATCCCATGGCCACGCTGATCCCATGGCCACACTGACTCCCTGGCCACATTTATCCTATGGCCATGCTGATCCCACGGCCATGCTGATCCTGTGGCCATGCCAATCCCATGGCCACACTGAATCCCTGGCCACACTGAGCCCACAGCCATGCTGATCCTGTGGCCACACTGAGCCCACAGCCACGCTGATCCCATGGCCACGCTGATCCCATGGCCACGCTGAGCCCACAGCCATGCTGATCCCATGGCCACGCTGATCTCCTGGCCACCTTGATCCCATGGCCACGCTGATCCCCTGGCCACGCTGATCCCATGGCCATGCTGATCCCATGGCCACCTTGATCCCATGGCCACGCTGATCCCATGGCCACGCTGATCCCATGGCCACACTGACTCCCTGGCCACATTTATCCTATGGCCATGCTGATCCCATGGCCACCTTGATCCCATGGCCACACTGATCCCATGGCCGCAACCCAGAGGAGCAGGAGGTGGAGGAGGAACGGGCAAGAAGTTCCAGAGGAGGAGGAAGAGGAGGAGGAAGATTGAGCATGGCTCTTCCTGCAGGACTCCCCCCACTCCCATGCTGGCCACTGGGGCCAGTTGGGCCTCTCTTGGCCTGCCCAGGCCACCAGGAAGGGGGTCCCTGATGTCCCCAGCACCGCCAGGAAGGGGGTCCCTGATGCCCCAGCACCCCCAGCTGTGTCACTGTGAAGCCCCAGTCCTCTCTAGATGTGTAGGGAGTTTACAGTCCCCGTTCCCAGCTTGCCGAGGCTGCTGCTCCATCCCCAGCACCTGGGCCCCTTCTCCGCTCGGAATGCTCGGGCAGAGCACCTCTGCTTGGGGATGGGACCTCTGTAGCATTACAGACCCCACAAATTCTCTATTTTTTAACTCTTCCCCGTCGGGAAGGCGACGGCGCCGCTCGCGGGCTCCGGACGGGGCTGTCACGGGTCTTGTCCAATAAATTAACACTTATTTTCTTGGCTGTTCGTCTGTGCTGCCTGCTGGGGGTGGGTTTGGGGTGGCACGGGTGAGTATCCCTTGGATGGACACTCAGGATGGATACTCAGTGGAGCAGGAGGAGGTTTTGGGGTCACCTCGTTCCCAGGCAGGCTGGGAAACACTCGGCTCGATGCTCGAAAGCAGGGCCTGGAGCCAGGGATGACACCGCTGGGATTCCTGCAGCCCAAACTGG
The DNA here is from genome assembly GCF_051311805.1 of Agelaius phoeniceus. Taxonomy (NCBI): domain Eukaryota; kingdom Metazoa; phylum Chordata; class Aves; order Passeriformes; family Icteridae; genus Agelaius; species Agelaius phoeniceus. The sequence continues at coordinate 2,222,384 of NC_135288.1, forward strand.
CCTGGACAACCTCTCTCCAGCTGGAATTTCCTAGAAAATAACAATAATCGCTGGAAAAGCCCAGGTGTCCTGGCTGAGACTCCGAAACCTCGCTCCATCCACCGAGGAAATGCCGGGAGGCAGAGACGCCGCATCCCACGGGGAAGGAGCAGCTCCCCGAGGGTCTGTGCTGCTCCAGCCCCTCCCGGGCTTTTCCAGCTGCCTCCCAGCATCCCGGGCTCCTTCCTGCAGGGATTCGCTTCCACGGAAAGTCTGAACCCCCTCCGAGCGCCGGCGGCGCCTCCCTGCCCTGGGGAGCTGGGATTAGGTCAGGAAATGAGGCACAAGCAGAGGTAAGAGGTTTCCTGATTTCCTGAAGGCCCGGCCAAGGCTGCGGTTGTTAACCCAGGCTTCCCGAGCCTGGAAAAACCCTCCCCGCTCCGAGCCCTCGGGATTTCTGCCCGCTCCTGGCAGCGTCCAAAGCAGAGGCACCCGGGAGCCGCTTCCCTTTGGAATTTCCGAGCGCTCCGGGGTGTTTGGCTTGGATGGGCCGGGAGGGTGTTCCCGGGGGTGGGAAAGTTCATTTAATTATTGACAGGCAGCTCCTGCCCCCCGATGGGGCTGAGCAGGGCTGGGATGGGCACAGTGCTGCACCTGGGGGCTGGTAGAAGCTCGGTGGGAGCAGCTGAGGTGGTTTTGGGGTCCTTTGGGTGGCTTTAGGGATCCTTTGTGTGGTTTTGGGGTCCTTTGGGTGGTTTTGGGGTCCTTTGTGTGGTTTTGGGGTCCTTTGGGTGGTTTTAGGGATCCTTTGTGTGGTTTTGGGGTCCTTTGGGTGGTTTTACCCATCCTTTAGCCTGGATATTGAGGTGGCTGGGAGTCCTTTGGGTGGTTTTACCCATCCTTCATCTTGGAAATTGATGTGTTTTGGGGTCCTTTAGGTGGTTTTAGGGATCCTTTGTGTGGTTTTGGGGTCCTTTAGGTGGTTTTACCCATTCTTTAGCCTAGCAACTGAGGTATTTTGGGGTCCTTTGGGAGGTTTTACCCATCCTTTAGCCTGGAAATTGAGGTGTTTTGGGGATCCTTTGGGAGGTTTTTACCCATCCTTCAGCCTGGAAAACCAGCGGAGAGGAGATGGGAGCACCTTCCAGCCCCATCTTCCTCTCATCCTGCTCTGAAAATCCCTTTTTTCCTGCATTTTGCATCTCTCAGAGCCTGTCCCGGTGCTCAGCCCTCGGCACAATCCAGTGTGGGCTGCTGGGAATCCAATCCCACGGGAGAAAATCTCCTCTGCTCACCCCCATTCCCGTCTCCAGAGACCTCCTCCCTCCACCCCAGTGCCCTCCTTCCTCTCCTTTCCTGAGTTTTTCACCCCAAACCCGCAGGATTCACCCCCAGCTCTGGTTCTGTGTCCCTGCCGAGCTCAGGGGGTTTGGGATCATCCCGATCCCGCCGGGATCCTCCTCCAGGAGCGGGGAAAGGGGCCCCACGCCGGCCCCAGGGGCTGCAGAGCCTCCGGCAGCCCCGGCCTGGGTGGGGAAAGCGGGATTCGGGTGATCTGGGTCCTTTTCCAGCCCCAGCCTGGGTGGGGAAAGCGGGATTCGGGTGATCTGGGTCCTTTTCCAGCCCCGTCCCGGGACAAATCCCCCGCGGGGCTGCAGCATCCTCGCTGCTGGGGGGGATCGGAATCCACCCCTGGATCGGGAGCGGTGCTGTGATCCCAGGATCCCAAATTTTGGGGGTGCAGTGATTTTTTTTTTTTTTTTTTTTTTTTCCCAAGAGCTGAGGAGGTGGCAGAAAAATCCTCGGAGCTGCTCCTTCCATCCCTCCCTCCCTCCCTCCCTGCAGCCCCACAAACCCCGGCCCGCTCCGCGCGGGATCCTCCCCCCTCCTCGCTTTTCCATGGATTTAAAACTCATCCCGCGGGGCAAAAAACCCCAAAACCAACAGAGCACCCCGTCCCCGGCGGCCCTGGCAGCGGTGCGGTCTCACGGGTGGATATTTGGGGTTGTTTGGGGGTTTTCCCGGCTTTCCCCCTCCCAGGCAGCGCGGGAGGAGGAAGGGGCCGGCTCAGGTGTGGCTTTAGGACCCAGCGGATCCCCCGTGCTGGAGGTAGGAGGTTTTTTGGGTTTTTTTTTTTTTTGTTTTTTCGGACTCTCATTTCAAGAGTTTTGGGGAAGCAGAGAGAGGAGACCGAGGCGAGGGCAGAGCCGGCACTCACTGGTAAGGACCAGGCGAGGGAAACCCCCCCTAATTCCCAGGAATTCCGGGACCCCCCCCACCCCCCAGCAGCAAACGGGGCTGAACCCCCATTTTGGGGACTTTGTGAAATCATCTTAAAAACTCCATCGGTTAAGAGCTTGGAAAAGTTGTTTTCAGCTTTTTAACCTCACAAAGACAAATCCCCTTGATTTTTGGGGGGCTGAAGGAACGGCAGCCAGGGGGGGAAGGGGCCCTTCTGTGAGGCCTGACAGTTACTGGAGATTTTTAACCACTTCCAAAAAGTCTAAAAATACCCTAAAGCCTGGAGGAAGCCGTGGGTTTGTTGGTTGGTTTTGTTGTGTTTTTTTTTTTTTTCTTTTCCATCCTGGAAAGAGATTGTAGAAAATGGATCTTTTATTCCAATTTATTTTTTGGGGGGGACGGGCCCCCTGAGGAAAAGGTGATGTGTGAAAACAGGGATGGGGGCACCAAGTTCCTTACCTCTGGTCGGGGGCCAAAAAAATTGGAATCCTTTGATATTCCCTTTGTTCTCCTATTCTCTGGAAACGGGAGAGCTCAAAAAAAAAAAAAAAAAGAAAAAGAAAAAGAAAAAAAGAAAGAAAGAAAAAAAAAAGGAAAGGAAAGGAAAATGGGGGGAAAAAAAGAAAAGCTGAGGGAGGGGGGAAATGCTGGGGGAAGGTGGGGTTTAGCAGAATGAAAGGGACTGTGGTGTTCTTTCTCCGGGGTTGATTGTTCCCAGATGTGCAGTTGCAAAAACATCTGGCGCGGTCGGAGCCGCCGGACCCCTGCACGGAGGGAGCGGAGCCTGGGGAAGGGAAGGGAAGGGGGAACAGCGGGGCCCTCCCGGCGGGGAGCGGCCGGGCCGGGGGGACGGGGCTGGAGGCGGCTTCATCCCCTCCTCGGTGGCCTTGGTGAAGGGGGGACATAGTGGGGATGTCGTGGGGATGTCGTGGGGATGTCGTGGGGATGTCTGGGGATGTCGGCGTCGCTCCGGGGTCTCCGTCGGGAGCAGCCGCTGGCGTCGCCGTCGGGGCAGACGTGACCCGACTGTCCCCGTCCCGCGGCCAAACCCTGCGAGCTCCAGCCAAGACTGGGGGAAATTCAGGGAATTGGAGCTCGGGAGAAGCTGTGCAGGCTGGAAACGGGGCTGGCAGGGAGGGCACTGCGGAGCCGTGTCCTCGGGAGGGCGGGAGGATGGCAGGGGATGGTTCCAGAGGGGGTGTCTGTCCCTCCATCCATCCATTCATCCATCCATCCATGGATCCATGCCTCCATCCATCCATCCATCCATCCATCATCCATCCATCCATCCATCCATCCATCCATCCATCCATCATCCATCCATCCATCCATCCATCCATCCATCCATCCATCCATCATCCATCCATCCATCCATCCATCCATCCATCCATCCATCCCTCCCTCGCTCCCTGCTGGGATGCCGGCTCTGGTGTCCCACAGGATCCTGGCACCTGCAGAGCCAGCAGAGCTCAGGATGGGCTCCCCCAGGCCCCCTCCCCAGTCCCAGACCCCAGCTCTGCCAGCCTGGCAAAGCCTCCGGTCCCTTTAATCCCGGGACATTCCAGGGCGGCTCCTGGGCCGTGGGGAGCAGACAGGGCCTGTCCCACCAAGGCACAGCCGGGGCTGAGTGTGCTGATCCAGCCCGGCTGGGACCGGCTCCATGGATTCCCAAAGCCGGGAGGGTCTGGAGTCAGCACCTCCAGCAGCTCCTGGAATGGGGAGGAGGAGGAGGTTCCCATGGGATGAGTTCTGTGGGGAAGGGGCTGCAGGACGTGGTCCTGAGGGTGCCCTGATGGTGCTGGAGAGGAGCTGGGGATCAGAGGGTGCAGGACAAGGGCCCTGGAAGGTGCCTTCAGTCACTGGGGTGGCTGGGAAATGGGACTCTGGGCATGGAGAGGGATGGGATCCCTGGAAGGTGCAGAATGGGATCCCTGGAGGATCTCAATCTCTGGATCTGATGTGGAATGGGATCCCTGGAAGATTCGGGATGTGATCCCTGGAGGATCCCAAATTCTGGTGCAGGATGTAACCCCTGGAAGATCCCACACTCTGGAACTGGTGCAAGATGGGATCCCTGGAAGATCCCACACTCTGAATCTAGTGTGGGATGGGATCTGTGGAAGATCCCACTCTGAATCTAGTGTGGGATGGGATCCCTGGAAGGTTCGGGATGGGATCCCTGGAAGATCCCACACACTGGTGCAGAATGGGATCCCTGGAGGATCCCACACTCTGGATTTGGTGCTGGATGGGATCCCTGGAAGGTGCAGGACAGGATCCCTGGAGGGTCCCACACTGGGGCTGGTGCAGAATGGGATCCCTGGAGGATCCCACACTCTGGAGCTGGATGGGATCCCTGGAAGGCTCAGATGTGATCCGAGGAGGATCCCCCCCTCCAGAGCCGCTCCCTGCTGGGGTCTGGGCTGGGAAGCTCTCCCGGCACGGGGGGTTGATGTTCCCGCTCCACAGGGATGAGATTCAAAGGGCTCCTCCCCCCCGTGCCTCAGTTTCCCCGCTCCGTCAGCAGAGCCGGGATCACCCGGGGAGGATCCCCCCACCCGAGCACCGGGAATGCCAGTGGGATTCATCCTCAAACCCTTTCCCCTGGATTTCAGAGGAGTTTTGGGGGAGAATTTCTCTTTTTCCCTCGATTTTCCCCCTGGAGCTGGCTGGGGATGGGGGAAGGGCTGCCGGCATTCCTGGCGGCTCCCGGCCTTGGCCCCTCGTCCCGCCGGGAGCAGCAGGCTTGGAAAACGCCGGGAAGCGCCCGAGGCCACCAAACCCCACGGGATTCCTCTCAAAATCTGGGATTTTCTCCTCAAATCCCTTTGGATTTAGGGGATGCCTGAGCTAATGCAGCAATTCCCCAAAACAATTCCTCACCCAAGGAATTGGAAACCTCGGGAAAGGAGCCCCAGATTTCCATTCTGGGGGGTCTGGGCCTCTCCTCCCACACCCCGGGAGTGATCCTGGGAGTGATCCTGACATCCTGGGAATGATCCCAGATCCTGGGAGTGATCCTGAGAGTGATCCTAACACCCCGGGAGTGATCCCAACATCCCGGGAGTGATCCAAACATCCCAGGAGTGATCTCGACATCTGGGAGTGATCCTGGAAGCAGTCCCAACATCTTGGGAATGATCCTGGCAGTGATCATTCCGACATCCCAGGAATTATCCTGACATCCCAGGAATTATCCCAGATTCTGGCAGTAATCCCAACTCGCCAGGATTGATCCTGACATCCCAGGAATGATCCTGGGAGTGATCCCTCATCCTGGCGTTTCTCCTCCCCACTCTGCCCGCGGGATATTCTGGGGTTTGGTCCTTGCAAATCCCCTGGGAATGGGCGGGAAGCATTTTTGGGGAAATTCTTTGATTTCTGAAGACTGGGAGGGGGAGGATGTTTTTGGAGCCAGCTCCCAGGGACACTCGGGATGGGGCAGTGTCCCTGAGTGTCCCTGTGTGTCCCTGCGTGTCCCTGCATGTCCCTGCATGTCCCTCTGCATCCCTGCGTGTCCCTGCGTGTCCCTGCGTATCCCTGTGTGTCCCTGCATGTCCCTGTGCATCCCCGTGTGTCCCTGAGTATCCGTGAGTATCCCAGAGTGACCCTGAGTGTCTCTGTGTGTCCCTGTGTGTCCCTGAGTGTCCTTGCATGTCCCTGAGTGTCCCTGCATGTCCCTGAGTGTCCCTGTGTGTCCCTGAGTGTCCTTGCATGTCCCTGAGTGTCCCTGCATGTCCCTGAGTGTCCCTGTGTGTCCCTGAGTGTCCCTGCGTGTCCCTACGTGTCCCTGCATGTCCCTGCGTGTCCCTGAGTGTCCCTGAGTGTCCCTGTGTGTCCCTGCGTGTCCCTGTGTGTCCCTATGCATCCTTGTGTGTCCCTGTGTGTCCCTGTGTGTCCCTGAGTGTCCCTGTGTGTCCCTGAGTGTCCCTGCCTGTCCCTACGTGTCCCTGCATGTTCCTGCGTGTCCCTGTGTGTCCCTGTGTGTCCCTGAGTGTCCCTGCCTGTCCCTATGTGTCCCTGCATGTCCCTGAGTGTCCCTGCATGTCCCTGAGTGTCCCTGTGTGTCCCTGTGTGTCCCTGTGCATCCCTGAATGTCCCTGTGTGTCCCTGTGTGTCCCTGCATGTCCCTGTGTGTCCCTCCGTGTCCCCTCCCTCTGAATTCCCTCTGTTCACACCCAGACTCCTCCGGCTGCATCCCGGCCGTGCTCCCGCCCTTTTCCGTCATTCCAGCAGGATGAGAGCGGCGGAGCTCCTGGTGCTGTGTCTGCCAGGTGAGTCCCCAGCCCCAGGTGCCACCCCCGAACCCCCAGCACCGTTTGGATCATCCCAATCCACATTTTCTAGCTCCACTTTTACCCGTTTTCCTCATTTTTAAACACCAAGACACAACTGGAGGGTCCAAACTCTCATTTTCAGGATCTAAACCCCATTTCTAGAGAGAAAAACCTAAATTTTTTGTGCCCCTAGCCTCATTTTTGCATCCCAAAACTTCATTTTTATGCTTCAAATCCTAATTTTTAGGTCCCAAACCCTCATTTTTAGATACCAAACCCTCATTTTTGTGTCCCAAAACCTCATATTAACATCCCTAAACCTCATTTTTAAGTCTCAAATCTTCACTTTTGGAGCCCAAAACTCTGATTCTGTGGTTGAAAACCTCATTTTTTATGGTGCAAACCCTCATTTTTAAGTCCCAAGTGCCCTTTCAGAGGTCTAAAAGTTCATCTTAATGCCCAAAATCACATTTTTAAGGCCCAAAGTCTGGTTTTGAAAGTCCAAAGCCTCTGATTTAGAGGCCGAAGTTTTGTTTATGGACCCAAATACTCAATGGTCTGGCCCAAAGCCTCATTTTTACCTTCCAGAATCTCATTCTGGGGATCGAAGCCTCCAAAAAATGCATTTTTAGGGTGCAAAATGTTAATTTTTGGTACTAAAGCATCACTGGAGGGATGATCAGGAGGTGGCCACAACTCCCAGTGATTTTTGGGTGGCTGCGCCATCGCTCATTCCCGTTACTCCCCAAAGTTCCCCCAAATCCCACTTTGGGCTCATCTTTAGGCTGGGAATGGCTCTGAGCCGGCACCAAGAGAGTGGGGACATGGAGGTGGCACAAAATGGGACAAAATCCAGAGAAATGGGGTTTATAACCCCGTGGGCTGGCAGAGGGGATGGCAGCGAGCAGGGAGGGGAGCCAGGAGAGGTTTGGGTGAAAGGGGCTGCACCCAAAGGGGGGGACACAGGGAAACGTCTCGGGGTGAGGGAAGGGCCGGAGCCTCAAACCCTGTCCCGGCAGCATTCCCGGGGTGCTCCTGGGGACAGGGAGGGATGGAGCAGAGGGACAGAGCGTGGGCTGAGCTGAGCCCCATTCCCGGGATTCCAATCCCTTCCTGGAGATTCCAATCCCTTCCCAGGGATTCCGGTCCTTTCCTGGGATTCCAATCCCTTCCTAGGGATTCCCATCCCTTCCCGGGATTCCAATCCCTTCCCCAGGATGCCGGCCCCTTCCTGGAGATTCCAATCCCTTCCCGGGGATTCTGGTCCTTTCCTGGGATTCCAATCCCTTCCCAGGGATTCCCATCCCTTCCTGGGATTCCGGTCCTTTCCTGAGGATTCCAATCCCTTCCTGAGGATTCTGGTCCTTTCCTGGGGATTCCCATCCCTTCCCAGGGATTCCAATCCCTTCCCAGGGATCCCCATCCTTTCCCATGGATTCCAATCCCTTTCCAGGGATTCCCATCCCTTCCCGGGGATTCCCATACTTTCCTGGGGATTCCAATCCCTTCCTGGAGATTCCCATCCCTTCCCAGTGCTTCCAATCCCTTCCTGGGTATTCCAATCCCTTCCCGGGGATTCCGGTCCCTCCGACTCTTCCACGCTGGATTTGGAGCCGTTTCCCCTCCGATCCATGGCCCTGAGGACAGAGGGGTGGGATTGGAGATGGTGGGAGCAGGGATCAGGCTGGGGGTGTCCGTGGGAACCCCAAATCCCTGGGCAGGGGGTGCCTGTGGGATTGGGGGGATGATGGGAGCAGGGAACCCCAAATTCCTGGGCTGGGGGTGCTGTGGGAATCCCATATCCCTGTTTGGGGTGTCCATGGGAATCCCAGATCCTGGTTTGGGGTTTCCATGGGAACCTAAATCCCTGTTTGGGGTGTCCATGGGAATCCCAGATCCTGGGTTCGGGGTGTCCATGTGAATCCCAGATCCTGGGTTCAGGGTGTCCATGGAATCCCAGACCCGGTTTGGGGTGTCCATGGGAATCCCAGACCGGGTTTGGGGTGTCCATGGGAATCCCAGATCCTGGTTTGGGGTGTCCATGGGAATCCCAGACCCAGTTTGGGGTGTCCATGGGAATCCCAGACCCAGTTTGGGGTGTCCATGGGAATCCCAGACCCAGTTTGGGGTGCTGTGCCCCCGCTGAGCCCAGCCCTGTCCCGCAGCGCTCCTGGTGCAGGGACAGTTCAGCAGGTTCGAGGGCATCACCTACCCCGAGCCGGTCCAGTACTCCCAGTACGACCAGCAGGCAGGTGAGAGCCCCGCCCCTTCTGTCCCTCTCCCGGACAGACAGACACCCACCCTCTGATCCGGACAGACAGACACCCTCTGATCTGGACAGACACCTATCCCTCTGATCCGGACAGACAGACACCCACCCTCTGCTCCGGACAGACAAACACCCATCCCTTTGATCTGGACAGACACCCACCCTCTGATCCGGACAGACAGACACCCATCCCTCTGATCCCTCCCTCTTGTGCTCCGTCCTTTTCCTCCGCCCCTGGAATTCCCAGCCTTCCCAGCTCCTCCCTGTGCTCTCACTGACAATTCTCTATTAAACCTTCATCCAATTCCTCATTAACCTTTTATCCAATTCCTTTTTAAACCTTTATCCTTTATTAACCTTTTATCCAATTCCTTATTAAACCTTTATCCAATTATTTATTAACCCTTTATCCAATACTTTATCAACCCTTTATCCAATTCTTTATTAACCTTTATCTAATACTTTATTAACCCTTTATCTGATACTTTATTAACCCTTTATCCAATTATTTCTTAACCCTTCATCCAATTCTTTATTAAACCTTTATCCAACTATTTATCAGAACTTTATCCAATCATTTTTTGAACCTTCATCCATCCCCAATCCCCACCTGTGGGAAGTGGCCCAGGCTCATCCCTGGAGGGGCTGGAGGGAGTTTTCCTGACCCACCAGGGAATTCCAGGGATCTCATTTCCCTCTCCCAGTCCCCACGGGATGAGCTCTCTCCCCAGACCCTCCCTCAGCCTGTTTCTGTTTTATCCCCAGAAATTCAGGATTACTACGACTACCACGGTGAGTGTTTCCCTCTGGGATACTGGGGAGGGGGGGGATCAGGATTTGGGGATTTGGGGATGTCCCTGCACTGGGTCTCTCCCTGCAGATGTCACCCCCCGAGCCCCGGAGGAGCAGTTCCGGTACCAATCCCAGCAGCAATCCCAGCAGGAAACTGTGCCAGCCCCGACCCCAGGTGGGTGACAGCCCCCAGGGTGGGTGACAGCCCCCAGGGTGGGTGACAGCCCCCCCAAGCCCCCCAGTCCCGGGTCTCTCTGTCCCTTCCCTGCCCCTCCAGCCCAGCTGTGCCCTCCAGAGCAGCCAATGGGTGCCAAGGGTGCTCCAGCCCTAAAATCCAGGGAAGGGACGAGGAGACACTTCTGCCTCATCCTGAAATTCCCTCTCCTGTGCCCCTGTCCCCTGTCCCCTTTTTCCTGTCCCCCTGTCCCCTTTCTCCCTGTCCCCTCTCCCCGTCCCCTGTCCCCTGTCCCCCTCTCCCCTGTCCCATTCCCTGTCCCCCTGTCCCCTGTTCCCTGTCCCCTTGTTCCTCCCTCCCCGTCTCCTGTCCCCTGTCCCATTCCCTGTCCCCTATCCCCCTGTCTCCTGTCCCATTCCCTATCCCCCTGTCCCCCTGTCCCCCTGTCCCCCTGTCCCCCTGTCCCCCTGTCCCCTGTCCCATTCCCTGTCCTCCTGTCCCCTGTTCCCTGTCCCCTTGTTCCTCTCTCCCCGTCTCCTGTCCCCCTGTCCCATTCTCTGTCCCCTGTCCCCCTCAGCTGCGGTGCCCGAGACGGAGCCCACGGAGCCGGGACCGCTCGGTGAGTGCCGATCCCATTCCCGTTCCCTGTGCCGGGCTCCGACCGGAGCGGGGCTGTGCCACCGCGGGGGGACAATCGGGGCTGGGGGAGGCGACAGCCGGGGCAGGGGGAGGCGACAATCGGGGCTGGGGGGATTGCCGGGTGAGGAATTGCCGGGCATTGCCGGTTCCCTGCCCGCAGACTGCCGGGAGGAGCAGTACCCCTGCACCCGGCTCTACTCCGTGCACAAGCCCTGCAAGCAGTGCCTGAACGAGATCTGCTTCTACAGGTGCGTGAGGGAGGGGAAACATCCCTGATCCCTCTGATCCGGGGTTTTGGGAACCCTTCCTCTTTACATCCCCATCCTTTCTATCCCAAAATTTCCAGCCTCCGCCGGGTTTATGTCATTAACAAGGAGATCTGCGTCCGCACCGTGTGCGCCCACGAGGAGCTGCTGCGAGGTGAGCGAGAAACCGGCACCGTCCCCATCCCAGTCACGATTTTCCCCGTAATTCCGGGGAGGGAAAATCCGGTGAGCGAGAAACCGGCACCATCCCCATCACAATCCCAATCAGGCTTTTCCCCGTAATTCCGGGGAGGGAAAATCCCGCGGGACCCCCGGAGCAGAGCGGGGTGGGGCTGTGCGGTGGGGCCGGGGTGTGCCCCGATGGGGCGAGGGTCCCTCCCTGCTCCCAAAGCTCCCGAGACCCCCGGAGCAGGGAGGGACCCCCGCCCCATCGGGGCACACCCCGGCCCCACCGCACAGCCTCACCCCGCTCTGCTCCGGGGGTCTCTGGAGCTTTGGTCCCGTGGGATTTTGGGATGGGGCCGGGATGTGGGATGGGGCCGGGGTGTGCCCTAATGGGGCGGGGGTCCCTCGCTGCTCCCAAAGCTCCCGAGACCCCCGGAGCAGAGCGGGGTCGCGCTGTGCGGTGGGGCCGGACTGGGGGCTCCCCTCGCTGCTCTCCCGGAGTTCTCCCGATTCTCCCGGGATAATCCCTCGCTCCCCGCAGCCGACCTGTGCCGGGACAAGTTCTCCAAGTGCGGGGTGATGGCCACGAGCGGCCTGTGCCAGACCGTGGGCGCGTCCTGCGCCCGCAGCTGCGGCGGCTGCTGAGCCCCGGCCCCGCTCCGGACCCGCCCCGCGCCGCTGCGGCTCCCGTGCATGAACGAGCAGCTCCCCGAAACCCCGGGATTCCCTTTTTCTTTGTGCACATAATAATTAAATCGGGGGGGTTTGTTATTGCTGTGCCTTTCTCTGTTCCGCGGGACGGGGAGCCCCGGAGGGTCCCGCAGAGAGCGAAGGGGCCCTGCGGCTCCCGGCTCCTTCCTTTGGGGTTATTCCAAATTTCTGGGCTCCCATCTCCTTCCTTTGGGGTTATTCCAAATTTCTGGGCTCCCATCTCCTTCCTTTGGGGTTATTCTCGATTTTTGGGCTCCCAGCTCCTTCCTTTGGGATTATTCCCGATGTTTGGGCTCCCGTCTCCTTCCTCTGGGGTTATTCCCAACTTCTGGGTTCCCGGCGCCTTCCTTTGGGATTATTCCCAATTCTGGGCTCCCAGCTTCTTCCTTTGGGGTTATTCCCAATTTCTGGGCTCCTGCCTCCTTCCTTTGGGGTTATTCCTGATTGTTGGGCTCCCGGCTCCTTCCTTTGGGATTATTCCAAATTTCTGAGCTCCTGCCTCCTTCCCTTGGGATTATTCCCGATTTCTGGGCTCCTGGCTCCTTCCTTTGGGGCTATTCCTGATTTTTGGGCTCCCAGCTCCTTCCTTTGGGGTCATTTCCAATTTCTGGCCTCCTGGCTCCTTCCTTTGGGGTTATTCCCGATTTTTGGGCTCCCAGCTCCTTCCTTTGGGGTTATTGCTGATTTTTGCACTCTTGGCTCCTTCCTTTGGAGTTTTTCCCAATTTGGGGGGGTTCTGACAATTTGAACAATTCCCAGTGCTGCACACAGGCTGTAGGATGATTTGGGGTGTTTAGGGGGCTTTGGGGTGTAAAATGGTCGGTTTTAGGGTGGCATTTGGGGGATGTAGGGGCTCATTTTGGGGCCTGCAGGAAGATGTGCGGTATGGAAATGTTTGGGGTAAGGTCTGGGTCACTTACAGACAATCAAGGGGTTTGGGGTGGGTTTGGGGCTGGCTTTGGGGTGTTGCCCAGTTCCCCTATAGAGGGTGGTGGGTGGGGTCTCACAGTGAATTTCCCCTCTCTAGGATGAATTTCTCCTCTGTAGGTTGAATTTCCCTTCTATAAGGTGCATTCCCCCCTATAGGATGAATTTCCCCTCTATAGGGTGTATTTCCCCTCTGTAAGGTGAATTTCCCCTCTATAGGGTGTATTTTTAATCTGTAGGGTGAATCTCCCCTCTATAAGGTGCATTTCCCCTTTATAGGGTGAATTTCCCCCCAAAGCTTCTCTCTCATCTCTAGGGTGCAGCTTTATCCTCATCATTATTTGCTGTTTATTACGATTTCTTATCCTTTACTCTTCATTATTAATTATCATTATTGGGTTTTAATTATTGCTTATTTCTATTTATTGTTCATTATTCTTATTATTCATTATTATTTAGGGACCTCATTCAACCCAGCCCAAATTTGGGCATACCCAAAATGCCAACTTCCCCAAAAAAATCCCTCAGAACTCCCAGTTTGATTTTCCATGTTTATTCTGGCTGGGACTGGGAGGGGGTCAGAGCCACCACCTCCCTTCCCATGGCTTTCCCACCCTTGGGAGCACCAGTAAAAACCCCCATTCCCAAAAATTCCATATAAAAACCCTGCTAGTTCCTAAAAAAAGTCCTTCAAAACCAGAAATCCTGGGAGTTTTTTGTTAGAAAAAGGGGAAAAATTAGGATGGGGTGAGGGCAGGGCTTGGAATGCTGGAGGGGAATAAATCAGTTGGGTCTTCTGGGGCTAAAACAAGGGAATATTCCCCATTTTTCCATTAAAAACTGCAACAGGAAAATGAGTAAACCATCCATGAGGTCCCAGATTGTATCAAAAATAGACAAATTTTGTTGGCTGGTGGGAAAAGTGCAGCTTTTTCCTGGAGAAAAGGGAATGAGGAGACAAAAATCACTGTGGGATTGGAGCACAGGGATGGGGCTGGATCCCCCTCACCCCTGAGCGGAGCTGCTGTGGATTTTGGGATCGGGGATGGGGATGGATCCTCCTGTCCCGGAGCTGCGCTGGTCCCTGCGGATGTCCTGGAATTCCCGGAATTCCCTAAGTTCCGGTGGGATGTCGCTGCAGCTCCTGTTCCTTGAGCAGCGCGATCTGCAGGAGGGAGGGAGGGAGGGAGGGGAGGCTGTGGGGCCGGGCCGCGTCCCCGTGTCCCTCTGGGCTGTGTCCCCTGGGGCTGTCCCCATATCATCCAGGCTGTGTCCCTGTGTCCCCTGGGGCCATGTCCCCATCTTCCCCGGTCTTCCCCGAGCAGTTCCTGTGTCCCTGCGGGCTGTGTCCCCCAGGCTGTGTCCCCGTGTCCCCAGGCTGTGTCCCCGTGTCCCCAGGCTGTGTCCCCGTGTCCCCAGGCTGCCCCCGTGTCCCCAGGCTGTCCCCGTGTCCCTGGGCTGTCCCTGTGTCCCCTCACCTGCTCCTCCAGGCTGCCGCGGCCGAGCCGGAGCCGCTCCAGCTCCCGCTGCAGCTCCGCGGGTGCCTCAGGGAGCGGCCGGGCCCGGAGCTCCAGCGCTGACACCTGAGCCTGTGGGGAGGGGTGCCCGGCACCCCGGGATGGGCACTGCCTGCACGGGCACCCCGGGATGGGCACTGCCTGCACGGGCACCCCAGAACGGCCCGGAGCCAGAGCCAGCACCAACAGCAACAGCAACAGCAACACCCAGCGGCAACACCAACACCAACACCAGCACCAACACCAGCATCAACAGCAACACCAACAGCAACACCAACACCCAGCGCCAACACCCAACAGCAGCACCAACACCAACATCAACACCAGCACCAACACCAACACCAGCACCAACAGCAACACCCAGCACCAACAAGCACCAACACCAACAGCAGCACCAACACCAGCAACAGCACCAGCACCAACACCAACATCAACACCAGCACCTCCCTGGTGCTGGCACCAACACTGACACCAGCACCAGCACCAACACCAGCACCAGCACCAACACCAGCACCAGCACCACCTCCCTGGTGTGGCCAGTGCCAACACCTCCCTGCTCCTGGAATGAACCCAGCCCCTTCCCAGTACCAGGACCATTCCTGTTGGGATGAGCCTGGCCCCATCCCAGCACCAGCACCAGGCACGTTCCCATCAGGATGAGCTCCCAAAGAGCAGCCCCAGCCCATGGATCAGCCCCAGCCCCATCCCATGGATTGGGATCAGCCCCAGCCCCATCCCATGGATCAGGATCAGCTCCAGCCCCATCCCACAGACTGGGATCAGCCCCAGCCCATGGATCAGGAGCAGCCCCAGCCCATGGTTCCGGATTGGCCCCAGCCCATGGATCAGGAGCAGCCCCAATCCATGGATCAGGATCAGCCCCAGCCCCATCCTGTGGATCAGGATCAGCCCCAATCCATGGATCAGCCCCAGCCCATGGATCAGGATTGGCCCCATCCCCTGGATCGGGCTCGGCCCCGGCCCCGGGACCCACCCGCAGCACCTGGATGCGTTTCCGAGCCTCCTCCAGCTCCCGCTCGGCCGAGCCCGCGGGGGGATCCGGCCCCGCCCGGAGATCCGGCCCTGCCGGGAACTGCGCGGGTCCAGCCTGGCCGGGAGGGTCCCGCTCCTGCCCGGACACACAGATAAATATTTATTAAAGTACGTGTAATAGATAGAAAAATACAGATAAACCCAAATAGAGGTGTATATATATATATATATGTGGCAATAGATCAATTATCTAATATAGTATCAGATAATTAGATATGATGATATAGGTATGAGATGATAATTAGATCATTAATTAGCCCATAAGGGTGCAGGGCTCTATGGGGGATCCACAGTCTGGGGTCAAAGGTCAGCGAATTTGGGGTGCGGCCCCGCTCACCTCCTGCTGCCGGTCCTGGGAGGGCTCCGGTGGCATTCCCTGTTCCCGCGGCATTCCCAGATCCCGGAGCATCCCCGGCTCCCGCGGCATTCCCAGATCCCGGAGCATCCCCGGCTCCCGCAGCATTCCCAGCTCCCGCTGCTCCCGCAGCTGCTCCCACAGCATTCCCTTCTCCCGCCGTGCCTCCGCCAGCGCCCGCCGCGCCTCCTCCAGCCCCTCCTGGGACACCGGGGGACAGCGGGACAGCCCCGTGACACCCGGGGACAGCCCCGGGACACCCCAGGACATCCCCGGGACAGCAGGGACTGGCAGGGGGCTGGGGGGGACTGGGAATGGGTCCGGGGAGAACTGGGACAGGATTCAGGGGAACCAGGGGAGCTGGGAGGGGGCTCAAGGGGAAGAGGCAGGAGTTCCAGTGGGAACGGAGGGGACCGGGAGTGTTCAGGGTAAATGGGAGCACTGGGAGGGGTTCAGAGGGAACTGGGAGTAGCGGGAGGGGGTTTAGGGAGGGCTGGGAGGGGGCTCACAGAGAATGAGGGGACAGGGAAGGGGCTCGGGAGGAGCTGGGGGCACCGGGAGGGGTTCCGGTCCCACCTGGAGCAGCCTCCGGTCCGTCTCGCCCGCGGCCAGCGCGTTCTGGAGCTGCAGGAGCCGCTCGTGGAGCGGGGACCCGGCCGGAGCCTCCCCCTTGGAGCCGCTCCCCGGCGGAACCGGGAACGACCCCGAGCGGGACTCGGCCTGAGCCAGCTGTGCCCAAACGGGAACGGAGAGTGGGGAACTGGAGGGGCTGGGAGGGGATACTGGGGGAACTGGGGGGGGCTGGGAGGGGATACTGGGGGAACTGGGGGGGGCTCCAGGGGGAACTGGGGGGACTGGGAAGGGATACATGGAGAACTGGGGGGACGGAGTGGGTGTTCAGGAGCAGAGGAAATGGGAAGGGATTTGGGGAGAACTGGGGGACTGAGAGGGGTTTTGGGGGAACTGGGGACAACTGGGATGGGATCCAGGGGGAACTCGGGGGAACTGGGAGTGGGTTCAATAGGAACTGTGGGACTGGGACGGGGCTCAGGGGAAACTGGGGGACTGTGGGGACTGGAGTGGGTTCAGTGGAGCTGTGGGACTGTGGGGACTGGGTGGGTTCAGTGGAGCTGTGGGACTCTGGGAACTGGAGTGGGTTCAGTGGGAGCTGTGGGAACTGGAGTGGGTTCAGTGGGAGCTGTGGGAACTGGAGTGGGCTCAGTGGGAGCTGTGGGAACTGGAGTGGGTTCAGTGGGAGCTGTGGGACTGGGAAGTGCTTCAGGAGGCGCTGGGAGGGCGCTCAGGGGGGAACCGTGGGAGCGGATCCATGGGGAGCCAGCGGAGCCCCTGGAACCCGGCGGGATCCCGGTACCTGCGTGCGGAGCTGCTCCGCTCGCTCCCGCGCCTCCCGCGCCTCCGCGTCCCGCTCGGCCAGAGCCCGCCGGGCCCGGCCCAGCTCCGCCTCCAGCGCCCGCCGCTGCAGCTCCAGCCGGGCGCTGCGGCTCTCGCACAGCTCCAGCCTCTGCCGGGCCTCCTCCAGCTCGCCCAGCTTCTCCTGGAGCCGCCGGAATGCGGGCGTGGAGCCGGGATGTGCCGGGCACGCCACCGTGCCCACCCGGGCTGCCTGACACTCCCCACGGGGCTGCCCGGCATTCCCACCGGGATTATCCCACATTCCCACATGGATTATCCAACATTCCTGCCTGGATTATCCAGCATTCCCTCCTGGACTGCCCCAGCATTCCCACCTGGACTGCTCGGTATTCCCACCTGGATTATCCCACATTCCCACCTGGACTGCCCCCCAATTTCCAGCTGGACTCCCCCATTCCCACCCAACTCCCTCGTTCCTCCCTGGACCCCATTCCCCCTTGACCCCATTACCCCCGGCCCCGTTCTCCCCGGCCCCATTCCCACCCGACTCCCTCGTTCCCCCCTGACCCCCCAGTTCCCCCGGCCCCGCTCCCCCGTTCCCGGCCCCATTCCCATCCCCATCCCCGTTCCCGTTCCTGTTCCCGTCCCCGTTCCCGTTCCTGTCCCCGTTCCCGTCCCCGTTCCCGTCCCCATCCCCGTCCCCGTCCCCATCCCTGTCCCCATCCCCGTTCCCTTTCCCGTTCCCGTTCCCATTCCCGTTCCCATCCCCGTCCCCATCCCCATCCCCGTCCCCGTTCCCGTCCCCATCTCCGTTCCCGTTCCCGTCCCCGTTCCCATCCCCGTTCCCATCCCCATCCCCATCCCTGTCCCCATTCCCATCCCCATTCCCGTCCCCGTTCCCTTTCCCATTCCCGTTCCCTTTCCTGTTCCCGTCCCCATCCCTGTCCCCATTCCCCTCCCCATTCCCGTCCCCGTTCCCATCCCCGTTCCCATCCCCATCCCCATCCCTGTTCCCTTTCCCATCCCCGTCCCCGTTCCCGTCCCCGTTCCCGTTCCCGTTCCCGTCCCCTTTCCCATTCCCATTCCCGTTCCCGTCCCCGTTCCCGTTCCCGTCCCCGTTCCCGTTCCCTTTCCCATTCCCGTTCCCTTTCCCGTTCCCGTCCCCATCCCTGTTCCCATTCCCCTCCCCATTCCCGTCCCCGTTCCCATCCCCGTTCCCATCCCCGTTCCCATCCCCATCCCTGTCCCCTTTCCCATTCCCATCCCCGTCCCCATTCCCGTCCCCGTTCCCTTCCCCATCCCCGTTCCTGTTTCCGTTCCCGTTCCCGTCCCCATTCCTGTCCCCATCCCCATCCCCGTCCCCGTCCCCGTTCCCGTCCCCGTCCCGTTCCCGTTCCCGTCCCCGTTCCCGTTACCTGTCCCGCCCGCCGCTCCCTCTCTGCCGCCCTCATCCCGCTCTCCAGGGCGCTCAGGCGCTCCCGCAGCCCCCGGCATTCCCGCTGCGAGCGCCGCAGGGTCTCATCCTGCAGCAGCAGCGAGGCGCGGGCCCCGCTCAGCTCCCGCCGCCCTGCGCGGTTTGGGGGGTGCAGAGGGGTTTTATTGGGGTTTATGGGGATGGAAGGGGGTTTTACTGGGGTTTGTGGGGTGTTACTGGGGTTTGCGGGGGTGCAAAGGGGTTTTAATGGGGTTTGTAGGGGTGCAGAGGGGTTTTATTGGGGTTTATGGGGATGGAAGGGGGTTTTACTGGGGTTTGTGGGGTGTTACTGGGGTTTGTGGGGGTGCAGTGGGGTTTTATTGCGGTTTATGGGGATGGAAGGCGGATTTTACTGGGGTTTGTGGGGGTGCAAGGAGGTTTTAATGGTGCTTGTAGGGGTGCAGTGGGTTTTTACTGGGGTTTATGGGGATGGAAGGGGATTTTAATGGGGTTTGTGGGGCTGCAAGGGGGTTTTACTGGGGTTTGTGGTTTGTGGGGGTGAAAAGGGGTTTTAATGGGATTTGTGGGGGTGCACTGGGGCATTACTGGAGTTTTACTGGGGTTTGTGGGGGTGCAAGGGGGTCTTAATGGGGTTTGTGGGGATGGAAGGCGGAATTTAATGGGGTTTGTGGAGGTGCAGTGTGGTTTTACTGGGGTTTTACTGAGGTTTGTGGGGCTGCACTGGGGTTTTACTGGGGTTTGTGGGGGTGCAAGGGAGTTTTCATGGGGTTTATGGAGATTGAAGGGGGTTTTACTGGGGTTTGTGGGAGTTCAGAGGGGTTTTACTGGGGTTTATAGGGATGGAAGGGGGTTTTACTGGGGTTTGTGGGGTGTTAGTGGGGGTGCAAGGGGATTTTAATGGAATTTGTGGGGTTGCAAATGGGTTTTACTGAGGTTTTGCTGGGGTGCAGAGGGGTTTTATTGTGGTTTGTGGGGGTGCAGAGGGGTTTTACTGGGGTTAATGGGGATGGAAGGGGGTTTTATTCGGGTTTGTGGGGTGTTACTGGGGTTTGTGGGGGTGCAGTGGGGTTTTACTGGGGTTTCACTGGGGTTTCTGGAGGCGCAGAGGGGTTTTATTGGGGTTTGTTGGCATGCAGAGGGGTTTTACTGGGATTTATGGAGATGGAAAGGGGTTTTACTGGGGTGTTACTGGGGTTTGTGTGTACAGAGGGGCTTTATTGGGATTTTTGGGGGTGCAGAGAGGTTTTACTGGGGTTTGTGGGGGTGCAAGGGAGTTTTAACGGGGTTTGCAGAGAGGTTTTACTGGGGTTTGCAAGGGAGCACTGGGGTTTTACTGGGGTTTGTGGGGTGCTGAGGGGTTTTATCGGGGTTTGTGGGGATTGAAGGGGGTTTTACTGGGGTTTGTGGGGTGCAGTGTGGTTTTACTGGGGATTATGGTGTTGCAATGGGGTTTTACTGGGGTTTATTTGGTTTATGGGACTCGCAGGGGGGTTTATCAGAGTTTATGGGGGATGTTGGGGGGTTACTGGGGCTTATTGGGGTTCATGGGGGATGCAGGAGGGTTTTATTGGGGTTTATGGGAATTGCAGAGGGACTTATGGGGTATGCTGGGGGTTACTGGGATTTATGGGGGGTTACTGGGATTTTTGGGGGTGCAGAGCAGTTTATTTGGGTTAATGGGGGATGCAGGGGGGTTACTGGGATTGATGGGTCTTTACTGGGATTTAGAGGGTGCAGAGGGGTTTTACTGGGGTTTAGGGGGGTTTACTGGGTTTAAAGGGACACTGCAGGAGGTGGCTGGGGTTTACTGGGATTTAAGGGGGGATGCACTGGGATTTAAGGGGGATGCACAGGGATTTGACCAATTTTCCTGGGTTTCCAGGGGATTCGCTGGGGAGTTTCCCAGTTCTGCTGAGGTTTATGGGGAATGCAAAGGGGTTTTACCCATTTTATTGGGATTTACAGAATTTTCACAGGGGGTTCCCAGTTTTACTGGGAATTACAGGGGAGGCATGGGAGGTTCCCAGTTTTACTGGGGTTTCTGAGAGATTCAGGGGGGGTTTACCCACTTTATTGGGATTTATGGCATTTGCTCAGGGCATTTCCCAGTTTTCTTGGGGTGGTTGTGGGATGCAGGGAGGTGTTACCAGTTTTATTGGGGCTTTATTGGGGTTTTATTGGAATTTATGGGGGACAGACTGGGAGGGGTTACTGGGCTCACTGGGATTTAAGAGGGACACACAGGGATTTTAACCCTTTGTTGGCATTTATGGAGACTGCACAGGGAGCTCACCGGTTTTACTGCAGTTTATGGGGAATTTTTTAATGGGTTATTTTTTTTTATTACTATTTTTTAATGTTTTGGATCTTTAATTTAATTTTATTGGGATTTCTGCAGTTTGCACAAGGTTTTTTTCAGCTGTTTCATAGGGGTTTACAGGAAATACACAGGGGATTTACCAGTTTTACTGGGATTTACGTGGGGTGCAGACAGGTTCTGCCCCACTTTATTGGGATTTATGGAGTTTGCACAGGGGGTTTTACCAATTTTACTGGGTTTTGTGGAGTTTACCAGTTTAACTGGTATTTACATGGGATCCATAGGGGAGTTTAGCAGTTCCAGTGGGATTTATGGGCATCCATGAGGGTTTTACCAGTTCCACTGGGATGTGTGGGGGATGCAGAAGGGTTTTACAAGGGTAAAGGGTTTAAAACCCATTTTATTAGGGTTAGAAGGATATATGGAATTATTCACCACCTTGTACTGGTGTTTAAAGGACGCACAGAAGGGTTTTACTGGGCTTTACTGGGATTTATGAGCTTTCCCACCAGGATTTTGGAGGAAATCCCGAGGAGCATCCTCCGCTCTGAGCTTCACCCCCCTCCCTGTGCCTCAGTTTCCCTCCGAGCTCCCGCTGGCCGTGGCGGCTCCAGCAGCCACCAGACCACCCCGAATCCCCAAAATCCCCATCACCTTGCTCGCTCTCGTCCAGCAGTTTCTGGAGCCGCTGCGCTCGGGCCCCGGCGCTGTCCCGCTCCGCCTCCGCCTCCGCCAGGCGCCGGCCCAGGCTGCCCAGCTGCCCCCGGAGCTCCTCCTGCCGGGAACGGGGGCTGGGATCGGGCCGGGAAGGGCCCTGCGGGGACAGCGGGGACGGCAGGGACAGGGACACGCACCCGCTCCCGCTGCGCGTCCTGCAGCTCCTGCAGGAATTCCCGCAGCGCCGCCCGCAGCGCCTCGGGATCGGCCTCGGGATCCGGGACGGAGCCGGGGCTGCCCGAACCCTCCGGGCCCCCGCCTGGGGGGACAAGCAGGGGTGGCAGGGGGACACCAGGGAGCCTGGCAGGACGGGATGGAGCAGCGGGGGACACCAGGGAGGCAGGGGATGGAAAAATGTGGGGATGCAGGGGATGGAGTGAAGGGGACGCCGGGGTGCAGGGGGTGGAATAACGGAGTTTGGGGGGATCCAGGGATGCAGGGATGGAAAAACGGGGTTTGGGAGGATCCAGGGATGAAGGGAATGGAATAATGAGACTGGGAGACCCTTGGGATGCAGGGGATGGAGCAATGGGAGACCCCAGGGATGAAGGGGATGGAATAATGGGGTTTGGGAGAATCCAGGGATGCAGGAGATTAAATAATGGGGTCTGGGGGAATCAAGGGACACAGGAGATGGAATAATGGGGTCCGGGAGATCCCTGGGAAGCAGGAGATAGAATAATGGGGTTTGAGTGGATCCAGGGATGGAACAATGGGGTTTGGAAGATCCCCGGGATGCAGGGGATGGAGCAATGGGAGACCCCCGGGATTCAGGGATGGAATAATGGGGTTTGGGGGAATCCAGGGATGAAGGATGAAATAATGGGGTTTGGGAGATCCCCAGGATGCAGGGGGTGGAATAATGGGGTTTGGGAAGATCCAGGGGTGCAGGAGATGGAATAACGGGGGTTGGGAGACCCCTGGGATGTAGGGATGGAGCAATGGGAGACCTCTGGGATGCAGGGATGGAATAATGGGGTTTGGGGGGATCCAGGGATGCAGGGATGGAATAACGGGGGTTGGGAGACCCCCAGCATGCAGGGGCTGGAGCACCGGTGTGTTGGAGACCCCCAGGGCTGGATCAAGGGCTGCCACTTCCCTTCCCCGAGGCCGCTCACCCTTGGCCCTGGCCACGGCCACGGTGCGGCGCAGGGTGGCCTGGAGGCCGCCCAGGCGGGACTCGGTCGCCCTGCGCTGCTCCTCGCCGCGGGCCAGCTCCGCCTCCAGCCCCTGCGCCCGGCCCTGCGCCGCGCTCAGCCGCAGCCCCAGCTCGGCCACCTCGGCCCGCGCCGCCTCCACCTTGAGCTGCAGGTTCCGAGCGTCCGCCAGCAGCTTCTTCTCATTGCCCCGCGCCTCCTCCAGGCTGCGGGACAGCTCCTGCTCCCGCCGCCGGAACTCCTGCTCCGCCGCCGCCAGGCGCTGCTGCAGCTGCTGCAGCTGAGGGGGCGACAGCGGACAGGGGAAGGGTGGGTGGGAGGGATGGGAGCGGGGGATGGAGCAGTGGGGGACCCCAGAGAGGTGGGGGATGGAGCAATGGGAACACCCAGGGATGCAGGGGATGGAGCAATGGGAACCACAGGAATGCAGGGGATGGAGCAGTGGGGTCACTGGGAATCCCAGGGATGCAGGGGATGGAATAATGGGGCAATGGGAACTCCAGGGATGCAGGGGATGGAGCAATGGGGTCACGGAGAACGCCAGGAATTCAGGAGATGGAGCAATGGGGCAATGGGAACCACAGGAATGCAGGGGATGAAGCAATGGGGCAATGGGAACCACAGGAATAAAGGGGATGGAGCAATGGGAACACCCAGGAACACAGGATACCACGGTGATGGCAATGACTGGGGACAGCAGGCACCAAGCTACAGCCTGAGGGCACAGGGACAGCTCCAGACCCACAGGACAGCCGGCTATGGGGGCACAGGGGCACTCTGGGATGTGGGACACCCACAGCGGGTTCTTGGGAACGGCCTCACCTCCTTCCTGGCAGCCTCGGTGCCGGCCTCGCTCTCGGCCACTTTCTGCCTGAGCCCCGAGGCCTCGCGGCGGCTGCGCTGCTCCCGCTGCTCCTCCAGGGCCACCCGCGCCTGCAGCTCCCCCAGCTCCCGGCCCCGCCGGCTGTTCTCGCTGTCCAGCTCCTTCACCTGCCCGCGGGGGCACCAGCGGTTCGGGGACACGCCGAGGCTCAGGGCCACCCCGTGTCCCCGGGCTGCCCGTCCCTGACCTGGCGGCGCAGCTCCTGCAGCTCCCGGCGGCTCTCCAGGCGGGCGCGCTCCAGCCCCCGCAGCGCCGCCCGCAGCTCCGACACCTCCCGCTCGGCCGCCGCCCGCGCCGCCTCCAGCAGCGCCAGACGCTGCTCCTTGTCCTCCCCGGAGCGCTTCAGGCTGCGGGCAGCGGGGGCTGGCAGCGCCCGGGGGGGCAGCACGCCCCCGGCCCCGGCCGTGCCCCAGCTGTGCCCAGCACGGGTGTCCCCCCAGCCCCAAATTTCCATCATCTTGTCCTGAGCGTGCTCCCGACCTGGAGCACCGCCCCATCCCAACCCGAGCATCCCCTGAACGTCCCAACACCGCCCCCATCCCAGGCATCGCCCTCCGGGGTGGGGATCACCCCTGTAACTCCAACTCCTGCCTTCCTTCATCCCGAGCATCTCCCAGGTCCTGTTTTCCCTCATCCCGAGCATCACCCAACTTGTGCTTCCCTCATCCCAAGCATCTCCCAACTCCTGCATCTCCCAATCTGTGCTTCCCCTCATCCTGAGCATCACCCAACTACTATTTTCCCTCATCCCAAGCATCTCCCACCTCCTGCATCTCCCAACTCCAGCATCTCCCAGCTTGGACATTCCCTTACCCCGAGCATCCCCCCAGCTCTGAGCATCCCCCCAGCCCCGAGCAGCCCCTCCAAGGCCCTGCATCCCCCGCTGAGGCCATCCCGCGTTCCCGACCTGATGCGCTCTCCCTCGGCGCGCCGCAGGGCCGCCCGCAGCTCCTCGTTGGAGCGCTGCAGCGCCTCCTTCTCGCGGGCCGCATCGCCCAGCGCCCGCCGCGCCTCCTGCGCCCGCCGCCGCTCGGTGTCGCGGCCCTCGCGGCTGTCCCGGGCCTCTCGCTGCGCCTCCAGCAGCTCCCGCCGCGCCGCCGCCCGCGCCTCGGCCCCCGCCCGCAGCTGCGCCCGCGCCTCCTCCGCCTGCCCGGAGGGGGAACTCCAGCGATTTGGGGGTTTCAGGGGGGCGGGAAGGGGTTTTTGGGGGGCGGTTCACCTCCCGCAGGGCGCTGTCCCGCTGCTTGGCCGCCGCTGCCGCTTGGTCCCGGAGCGTCCTCGCCTCCCGCTCGTGGCTCAGCGCCGCCTCCTCCGCCCGCGCCCGCAGCGAGCGCAGCTCCGCCGCCAAGGCCTGAGGGACACGGGGGCACCCTGAAAGCCCCCTCCCTCCTTCGGGGGTCCCGGGGGGCGGCGGGGTCCGGGAGAGAGGGGACAATGGGGATGGGGTACCGGAGACGGGGGGGTAATGGGGATGGGGCACAGAGAGAGGAGGAACAGTGGGGTTGGGGTCCCAGAAAGAGGCGGGGGCAATGGGGATGGGGTCCTGGAATGAGGGAGGGCAATGGGGATGGGGTCCCAGAGACAGGGGAACAGTGGGGTTGGGGTCTCAGAGATAGGGGAACAGTGGGGATGGGGTCTCAGAGATAGGGGGACAGTAGGGATGGATCCCAGGGGTTGGGGGCGGGCAATGGGGATGGATCCCAAAAAGAGGGGGAGACAATGAGGATGGGGTCCCAGAGAGGGGGGGGGCAATGGAATGGGTCCTGGAAAGGGGGGGACAGTGGGGATGGGGTCCCAGAGAGGGGGGGCAATGGGGATGGGATCCTGGAGAGAGGTGGGGGCAATGGAGATGGGTCCCAAAAAGAGGGAGGGCAATGGAATAGGTCCTAGAAAAGGGGGGGCAATGGGGATGGGGCCCCAGAGACAGGGGGACAGTGGGGATGGGGTCCCAGAAACAGGGGGCAGTAGGGGTGGTGCAGGGATGGGGTGAGGGGGTTCAGGTACCACAGCTGAGCCCCATTCCTGCAGAAGATGGGGGGTGAAGTTGGGGGGCTGCAAGAAAAGGGGGGGGGGGTCTTGCAATGGTGGGGGTGAGGCTCAAGCTGGGGGGTGCAATGGGGGGGTACCCAGGAATGGGGGGATGCAATGGGGGGGGGCACAGGGGATATTCAGACAGGGGGGGCTGCAGTGGGGGATCCCCAGGAATTGGGGGGTGACAAGGGGACATCCAGGCACGGGTGGCTGCAGGAGCAGGGGACACTTTGGCAATGGGGGTTGCAAAGAGGGGAGACACCTGGGCACAGGGGCTGGAAGTGGGGGCTCTGTGCCACCCTGGGGGGGTTCTGGGAGCCCCCCAAACCCACCTGCTCCTTCTCCTGGTGGCCCGTGACCTCTCGCCGCCGCTGCTCCAGCTCGGCCGTGGCCTCGTCCAGGCTCTGCTGGAGCCCTGCCAGTGTCCCTGCCAGGGCCACCCGCTCCTCCTCCTGAAGTGCCAGAGCCTGGGGACATCGGGGGTGGCACAGGGACAGGGGGACATCGAGGCTGGGGCTGGGGGACAGGGGAGTGGCACAGGGCTGGGGGGACATCAGAGGTGGCACAGGGACAGGGGGACATCAGGGCCACCACCTGCTGCTTCTCGCTCTGGCGCTGCTGCCGCGCTGCCGCCAGATCGGCCACCAGCTCCTCGTGCTCCTGCACCAGCCGGCCCCGCTCGGCCTCCAGCTCCTCCTGCCAGCCCCAAAATCACCAGTGAGCCCCAAAAATCACCAGTGGACCCCAAAAATCACCAGCAAACCACAAAAATCACCAGTGAACCCAAATAATCCCGCACCCTGAGCATCGTGCCCCACCAATCGGTGGGAATGTCAGAAATCAAGGTTGCCCCCCAAAAATCACCACTGTGCCCTCAACAATCAGCATGTGCATCAAAAACCAGCTCTGAGCCCCAAAAATCTACATTTCACCCCAAAAATCACCACTGAGCCCCAAAACACATTTCACTCCAGAACCCAATAACCCACAGTGGTTATTTCACCCCAAAAATAACCACTGTGTCCTGAACAGTCAACACGTGCATCAAAAATCAGCTCTGTGCCCCAAAAAGCTACATTTCAGCCCAAAACCCAACATTTCACCCCAATAACCAACATCGTTCCCCAACAATCACCCTTAAAACCCCCAAAATCACCATCACACCCAAAAAATCACCATCACACCCTAAAAGCCTCCACCACAGCACCCCAAAACCCCAGCGCCGTGCCCCAAATCCCTCCCGCAGCCCAAACCCTCGTCCCCCCCTGCCCTGTGCGCACCTTCTCGCGCTGGAGCTGCTCCAGCTGCTCCCGGTGGGCGTCGCGGGCGCTCTGCAGCGCCGCTGTCACCGCGGCCGCCTCGGCCACCGCCACCGCCTGGCGCCGCTCCCGCAGCTCCTGCGCCCGCTCCCGCCGCGCCACGCCCAGCTCCGCTGGGGGACACGGGGACAGCACGGTCACGGGGACAGCGGAGTCATGGGGACACCCTCGGTCACAGGGACACCCATCAATGATGGGGACAGCGGAGTCATGGGGACAGCAGAGTCATGGGGACACCCTCGGTCACAGGGACATCCCTCAGTGATGGGGACAGCCTCAGTCATGGGGACACCTCGAGTCATGGGGACATCCCAGTCATGGGGACAGCCCAGTCACGGGGACACCCCCAGTGATGGGGACACTGTATCATGTGACACCCCTAAGTCATGGGGAAATCCCCAGTCATGGGGACAGCTTCAGTCACAGGGACACCTTCAGTCATGGGGACACCCCTTACTCATGGGGACAACCCAGTGATGGGGACACTCCCAGTGATGGGGACATCCCAGTCATGGGGACACTGCAGAATGGAACACCCCTAAGCCATGGGGACACCCCCAGTCATGGGGACACCCCAGAGCTAATGGGTACCCACCAGTCATTGG
This sequence comes from Agelaius phoeniceus, assembly GCF_051311805.1. Classification (NCBI taxonomy): domain Eukaryota; kingdom Metazoa; phylum Chordata; class Aves; order Passeriformes; family Icteridae; genus Agelaius; species Agelaius phoeniceus. The sequence continues at coordinate 2,249,591 of NC_135288.1, forward strand.
GGACAACCCCAGTCAGTGGGGACACCCTGTCATGAGGACACCCCCCCATCAGTGGGGACATCCCCATGTCGTGGAGACACCCCCTGTCAATGGGGAGAAGAGGATGGAGCCAAGGATGAGGATGGGGATGGACAGGGATGAGGATGGGGTGATGGATGGAGATGGACGGTGAAGATGGAGATGGATGAGGATGAAGATGTGTATAACAGATACTATGGATGGGTATGGATGGTGAAGATGGGGATGGATGGGATGAGGATGAGGATGGGGATGGATGGGATGAGGATAAGGATGAAGATGGGGATGGATAGGATGAAGATGAAGATGGGGATGGATGGGTGGGAGCTGGGCATGGCCAGGCCGATGGGACACACGGGTGGCCGGGACCCCTCACCCTCCAGCGCCTCCTTGGCCTGGGCCAGTGTCCGGCCTTGGGCCTCCAGCTGCTGATTGCGGGACTGGAGCTGGGCCAGCTCCTGCTGCAGCTGGAACACGGCACTCTCCAGCCCCTCCTTCTCTGATCTGCGGGACACCAGGCACAGGGCTGGGCACAGGGCTGGGCACAGGGCTGGGCACGGGGCTGGGCACGGGGCTGGACCCTCCCCGGCACCCCCTGAGCCCGGCCCCACCTGAGCCCGGCGGCCTCGCGGTGGCGGTGCCGCTCCTGGCGCTGGGCAGCCGCGAGCTGCACGGCCAGCCCGGCCCCGTCCTGGGCCAGCGCCGCCTGGGTCCGGCCCAGCCGCTCCTGCTCCGCCCGGAGCCGCTCCTGCTCCGCCCGCGCCCGCGCCAGCGCCTCGCCCGCCGCGCTCTGCTCCTGCACCGCCTGCGGCACACCAGGGACACCGGGGACAGCTCAGGGACCGCCAGTTATCGCACGCCCCCTCCCAGTTACCCTTGGCACCCTCCCCACCCCTCCCAGTTACCCCAGACACTCTCCCCACCTCTCCCATTTACCCCTGACACCCTCCCAGTGGCCCAATGCCCCTTTCCCACCTCTCCCAGTTACCCTTGGCACCCTCCCCACCGCTCCCAGTTACCCTTGGCCCCTTCCCCACCGCTCCCAGTTGCCCCCGCGGTGCCCACCTGGCCCAGGCTGTGGCGCAGCCGCTCGTGGACCCCGCGCAGCTCCCGCAGCTCCTCCCGCAGCCCCCGCCCGTCGTCCCGGGGGTCTCCCCGTGGCCGCTCCAGGTCTCGCCGCTCGCTGCCGGGCCGGGGGCCGCTCTCCAGCCGTGTCCGCAGCAGCGCCAGCTCCCGGCACAGCTCCCGGCTGCGCAGCCGGCCCCGCTCCCGCTCCTGCTCCAGCCGCTCCAGCCGCCGGCCCAGCTCCGCCTTGTCCCGGGCCAGCCCGGCCGCCAGCTCGCTGGTCTTGGCCAGCGCGTCCCGCAGCCGCGACTCCTCCGCCTCCGCCGCCCGCCGGGCCTCCGCCAGCTCCCCGCAGCTGCCCTGCGCCTGCCAGCGGGCACCGGCTGGCACCGGGGGCACGGCGGGACGGGGGAATGGGGGCTTGGGGGGCACGGGGGGGGCACCTGGGGCTCGGGGAGCACCTGGGGCAGGGGGACACAGGGGCATCTGGGGCAGGGGGAGTACCTGAGGCATGGGGGGCACCTGGGGCTCGAGGAGTACCTGGGGGCACGGGGGGCACGTGGGACTGGGGGACACGGGGGCACCTGGGACTGGGGGACACGGGGGCACCTGGGACTCGGGGAGTACCTGGGGGAATGGAGGGCACCTGAGGCTCAGGGAGTACATGGGGCATGGGCTCACCTGGGGCTTGGGGAGTACCTGGGGCATAGGGGGCACCTGGGGTATGTGGGGACACCTGTGGAACCGGGCCATGGGGGCAGCTGGGGCACAGGGCTGCACCCACGGCAGGCCTGGCACTCCTGGGGCAGGGGGACACCTGGGGCTCACTTGGGGCTTGGGGAGTACCTGGGGCATAGGGGGTACCTGGGGACACCTGGGGTATGTGGGGACACCTGTGGAACCAGGCCATGGGGCTGCACCCAGGGCAGGGCTGCCACTCCTGGGGATACATCCACAGGGATTCACCTGTACCCGTGGGAATGCCCCTGTACCCGTGCCCGGCCCCGCTGTGGGGCGGGTCCCAGTGCCCACCTTGCCCAGGGCCTCTTCCAGCGCCTCCTGCTCGCCCCGGGCCAGCTCCACCTCCAGCAGCGCCCGGCTCAGCTCCTCCCGCGCCTCCAGCAGCTCCTGCTGTGCCTGTGCCCGCTGTGCCTCCAGCTCCTGCACCTGCTGCTGGCTGTGCGGGGACAGCACAGACTGCCTGTGCCCACCTGTGCCCACCTGTGCCCACCTGTGCCCACCTGCATCCACCATAGGGAGGTCCTGGGGGTGCTGTACCCTCCAGCACCTGCCTATGTGCACCTGAGCTCACGTGCACCCACCTACACCCACCTGTGCCTACCTACACCCACCTGTGCCCACCTACAGCCACCTGTGCTCATCTGAACCCTCTTGTACACCCTCTACCCACCCAGACCCCACACCCACCTGTGTCCCCACCTGCACCTGCCCGTGCCCGCCCGTGCCCACCTGTGCTGCAGCTGCTCGTGGGCAGCCTGGGCGTCGCGGGCAGCCTGGTCCCGGCAGTCCTGCAGGCTCTCGCTGCGGCGCCGCAGCTGCTCCCGCTCCTGCTGCAGGGCCCCCGCCCGCTGCTGCTCCTCCGCCAGCGCCGCCTCTGCGCGGCACAGCTCCCTGCGGACACACGGACATGGACACACGGACATGGACACATGGACACGGGCTCATGGATACACAGACACATAGACACATGGGCACAGCTCCCTGCGGACACACGGACACATGGGCACAGCTCCCTGCAGACACACGGACATGGACACACGGACATGGACACACAGACACGGGCTCATGGACACAGGGACACAGGGGCACAGCTCCCTGCGGACACACGGACATGGACACACGGACATGGACACATGGACATGGACACACAGACACGGGCTCATGGATACACAGACACATAGACACATGGGCACAGCTCCCTGCGGACACACGGACACATGGGCACAGCTCCCTGCAGACACACGGACATGGACACACGGACATGGGCTCATGGATACACGGACACATGGGCACAGCTCCCTGCGGACACACAGACATGGACACAGGGACGTGGGCTCAAGCATACATGGATACATGGACGCACATACATGGACACACGGACACACCGACACATGGACACACGGACACAGGGACACACGAACACGTGGACACAGGGGCACACGGACACACGGAGACATGGACACATGGACACATGGGCACAGGGACACATGGACACATGGACATATGGACACATGGACACACAGGGACAGACAGTCGCACACGCAGGACAGACAGAGGGGCGGTACCTGCGCAGCCCCTCGACCTGGGCCCGCAGCTGAAGCCCCTCCCGCTGCGCCTCCTCCTGCGCCCGCCGGCAGCTCCCGGCCTCGGCTCCCAGCTGCTCCAGCCGCTGCTCCAGCATTCCCAGCTCCCGCCGCAGGCTCCCGGCCGCCTCCCGGCCCGCCTCCGCCTGGCTCCGGGCCTCCTGGGGGCCAGCCTTGATCAGATCCCATCCTTGTCCCCATCCTTCCCATCCCCATCCCCATCCCCATCCCCATCCCCATCCCCATCCCCATCCCAAACCCCATTCCCATCCCCATCCCCATTCCCATCCCCATCCCCATCCCCATCCCCATCCCCATCCCCATCCCCATCCCCATCCCCATCCCCATTCCCATTCCCATCCCCATTCCCATCCCCATCCTCCTCCTCCTCCCAGCTCACCTGCAGCTGGAGCTGGCGCCGGCTCAGGGCTGCATGGACGGCAGCAGCGGCGGCACTGGCAGAGAGGCTGCGGAGAGGGGACACAGCAGGACACGGAGGGGACACGGGGGGACACGGGAGGGACACAGCAGGCGCAGGGGACTCGGGGTCATCTGCCAGCACCGCCTGTTCCCGGGAAAATCCAGGGGAAAGTGAGGCAGGGAAGGGAATGAAGTCAGTGAAAGGGGGAACCAAGGTGAGGAAGAGGAGAGAGAGTCCAGGAAGGGGAAACTGAGGTGGGAAATGGGAAATCAAGTCAAATAAAGGGGAAAGGGAAACTGAAGCAGGGAGGGGAAAAGTGAATCAGGGAGAGGGGAAACTGAATAAGGAAATACAAAAATGAATCAAGGAAGGGGACACTGGGACAGAGAGGGGACACCGGGACAGGGAGGGGACACTGAGGCAGGGAGGGGACACTGAGGCAGGGAGAGGCCCCTCCTGGCTGTGGGTGGCCCCGGGGTGTCCCAGCACCTGGGTGATCTCGTGCAGCGTCCGGCGCAGCAGCTCCAGCTCGGAGCGCAGAGCCTGCACCTGCTCCGGCGTCGGCTCCCGGGCACGCGCGGCCTCCTGTGAGCCCCGGGATGGGATCAGGCTGGGAATGACCGATCTGCATCCCCAAACCCCCGCACCCTGCACCCACCAGCTCCCGCAGCTGCAGCGTCAGCGCTTCCACCGCCCGCTCCTTCTCCTCGTCCTCGCTCCGGCACCGCTCCAGGGCCTCCGTCAGCTCCGCCAGCCTGGCCAGGACACAGCCGGCATCCGGCATCCAACATCCAACATCCAACATCCAGCATCCAACACCCAACATCCAGCATCCAGCATCCAGCATCCAGCATCCAGCATCCAACATCCAGCATCCAGCATCCAACATCCAACATCCAACATCCAACATCCAGCATCCAACACCCAACATCCAGCATCCAGCATCCAGCATCCAGCATCCAGCATCCAGCATCCAACATCCAACATCCAACATCCAACATCCAGCATCCAACACCCAGCATCCAGCATCCAACATCCAACATCCAGAACCCAGCATCCAACACCCAACACCCAACATCCAGCATCCAACATCCAGAACCCAGCATCCAACATCCAACATCCAGAACCCAGCATCCAACATCCAACATTCAGAACCCAGCATCCAACACCCAGCATCCAACATCCAGCATCCAGCATCCAACATCCAGCGTCCAGCATCCAGCATCCAACATCCAACATCCAACATCCAGCATCCAACATCCAACAACCAGCATCCAACATCCAGCATCCAGCATCCAGCATCCAACATCCAGAACCCAGCATCCAACATCCAACATCCAACATCCAGAACCCAGCATCCAACATCCAACATCCAACATCCAGAACCCAGCATCCAACATCCAACATTCAGAACCCAGCATCCAACACCCAGCATCCAACATCCAACATCCAGCATCCAACATCCAGCGTCCAGCATCCAGCATCCAACATCCAACATCCAACATCCAGAACCCAGCATCCAACATCCAGCATCCAGCATCCAACATCCAACATCCAACATCCAGCATCCAGCATCCAACATCCAGCATCCAGCATCCAACATCCAACATCCAGCATCCAGCATCCAGCATCCAACATTCAGAACCCAGCATCCAGCATCCAGCATCCAACATCCAACATCCAACATCCAACATCCAACATCCAGCATCCAACATCCAGCATCCAGCATCCAACATCCAGCATCCAACATCCAACATCCAGCATCCAACATCCAGCATCCACCATCCAACATCCAGCATCCCTGCCTCACATCCCTTCCCATCTGTGCCTCAAAACCTTCCCCACACAACATCCCCTATGGCCCCATGGGGGTGCATCCTCCCCATCCTGCACCTCCTGCATCCCCTGGTGCCCCCATACCCCTCCTGATGCTCCTGCACCCCCTGGTGCTCCTGCATCCCATCCCTCTGACCCATATTCCCTTCCTGTCCTGTGCCACATCCCCAAAATCTTCCCTGTGGAACATCCTCCTGTGCTTCTGCACTTCTCTTGGTGCCCCTGCACCCCCTGGTCCTCCTGCACCCCTCCTGGTCCTCCTGCATCCCTCCTGGTGCTCCTGCATTCCATCCCTCTGACTCACTCTCTCCCCATCCTCTGCCATATCCCCAAAATCTTCCCTGTGGAACATCCTCCTGGTCCTCCTGCATCCCTCCTGGTGCTCCTGCACCCCTCCTGGCATTCCTACATCCCTCCCGGTGCTCCTGCATCCCTCTGACTCACTCCCTCCCCATCCTGTACCACATCCCCTGCACTTCCATTCCTCCCCTCGCCCACCAGGTGCCCCCATGCCCCGTACCTGGCTGCCAGGGTGTTTTTCTCCAGCTCTGCGTCCCGTGCCCGCGCCGCCAGCTGTTCCTGCAGCTGCTCCAGGCGCAGCTCCTGCCGCTCCCGGGCCGCCCCCGCCTGGCTCTCGGCCAGCCGCAGGTTGGCGGCCAGGTGCAGGCAGGCGGCGTGGGCAGCGCGGCCCGTCCGCGACACCTCGTGGCCCAGCTCCGACAGGTCCCTGTGCGGGCGGGAGGAGCGGGGTGGGACCCCCAGGCACCCCCGGAGGGAGGGATCCCGCCCCGGGCCCCGCTGACCTCTCGGTGGTGGCTTTCATCTCCCCGAAGTGGCGCCTGAAGGCCACCAGCTGCCGCCAGAGGGTCAGGAGCCGGCTGTGCTCGTTGCTGAAGTAGGTGTTAAAGGACTGGGGGGCGATGGAGTGAGATCAGGGATCCACCACGGTCCCCAAATTCCCAAATATCCGTCCTGGCCACACCCATCACCCCCACAGTCCTCCACAGCCCCACCCCAACTCCTGTGGGCACGGAGAGAGGTGGGGGGGGTGACACGTCCCTGCCTCACGTCCCCTTCCCATCACATCCCCCAAATTCTTCTCCATGCAACATCCCCCACGGCCCCACATCCCTGCCAGGGTCCTGTGTAACTGTCCCCGACACATCCCTGCATCCCCCTGCCTCATCTCCCTTTCCCATCCATGTCACATCCCCAAATTCTTCCCCATGGAACATCACCCATGGCCCCACGTGCCCCACATTGTCCCTGACACACCCACCTGCCTCATCTCCATTTCCCATCCCAAATCCTTCCCCACAGAACAATCCCCCGGCCCTGCATCCCTCCTCAGTGACCCCACATCTGCCTTGCATCCTCTTCCTACCCCATCTCCCCCCATACTCCCCAAACTCTGCTCTCTGCAGCATCCCCCATGACCCCACACCCTCTCCATGATCCCCCATCCCCTGATCCCCCTGCCTCACACCCCTCTCCCCGCTGCTGCTCCCGGGTGTCCCCTGTCCCCTCCCGGGTGTCCCCCACCTCCTCCTCCCGCCTCCACTCCGCCTCCCGCTGCTCCAGCTCGTCCCTGGCCCGTGCCCAGTCCGCCGTGAGCTTCCGGATGTCCTCGCTCAGCGCCGCGTTGGCCACGTTGGCCTGTTCCAGCTGCTCCCGCAGCATCGAGTTCACCTGCACCAGGCTGCTGCTCCTGGGATTGGGGATGACTGGGGTCAAAATCCCCCAGGAATCCTCACATTCCCCTTGGGATCCCGCCCACCTTTGCTGTTCCTGGGATCGGGGATCACTGGGGTCAAAATCCCCCTGAGAATCCCTACATTCCCTGGGATCCTGCCCACCCCTGCTGCTCCTGAGATTGGGGATCACCGAGGTCAGAATCCCCCTGAGAATCCTCACATTCCCCTTGGGATCCCGCCCACCTCTGCTGTTCCTGGGATTGGGGATCACCGGGGTCAGAATCCCCTGAGAATCCTCACATTTCCCTTGGGATCCCACTCACCTCTGCTGTTCCTGGGATTGGGGATCACCGGGGTCAGAATCCCCTGAGAATCCTCACATTCCCCTTGGGATCCCGCCCACCTCTGCTGGGATTGGGGATCACCAGGCCCAGAATTCCCTGGGAATCCTCACATTCCCACCCATCTCTGCTGCTCCTGAGATCCCAGGGGATCACCGGGGTCAGAATCCCCCAGGAATCCCCACCTCCCCCAGGATCCCCCCCACCTCTGCTGCTCCTCCTCCAGGCGGATCAGGGCGTTCTCCAGCTCGTTGCTGCTCTCCTCCTCGGGCTGGGAGCCGCTGGCATCCAGCTGGATCTGTGGGAACATCCCCCACTGGCCATCACCCCCATTTGGGATTTGGGGCAGGGCACCCCCAAAGCCTCCCTCACCGTCAGCCTCTCCTGCTCCAGCTCCGTCGCCTTCTCCAGCAGCTGCTGCTCCACTTCCCCACATTTCTTCTTATACTGCAACACCTGCGGGAGGGACGGGGGGGTGACACCCATGGAGGGTGTCCCCAAATTATCCCAGTGCCTCCCTGGGGAAGGATTTACCTTGGCTTGGAGCTTCTGCACCAGCTGGGCCTGGCGCTGCTGGCCCTCCTGGTAGGCCTGGAGCTTCCTCTTGTAGGCAGCCTGCTCCTCCTCCAGCAGCCTCCGCAGCTCGATGTTGTGCTGGGCCAGGCTCCGGCTCTCGGCCGCTTCCTCCGGCTCCAGCCGCAGGCTCTGCTCCAGCTGGGATCAGGGGAGCCCAGGCTGGCACCTCCACACTCCTGGGCATCTGCTGGCACCCCCACCCACACCCCTGGGCATCTCCTGGCATCCCCACCCACACCCCTGAGCATCCCCCAGCCCAGGCTGGCACCTCCACCCACACCCCTGGGCATCTGCTGGCACCCCCACCCACACTTCTGGGCATCCTTTGGCTCAGGCTGGCACCTCCACACCCCTGGGCATCCCCCAGCCCAGCCTGGCACCCCCATTCACACTCCTGGGCATCTCCCAACCCAGGCTGGCACCCCTGAGCACCCCTGAGCATCCCCCAGCCCAGGCTGGCACCTCCACCCACACCCCTGGGCATCCCCCAGCCTCACTTCCAGGGGTCCCATGGCAAATCTCAGCCAGCTGAAGGCCCCAGTTCCCACATTTTCCCATTTCTCCATGCACAAGGAGGGGGTGAATGGGAAATTTTGGGGTTGTTTTTAAGGATAACTCAACCTCCAGTCTCTGGGGTCAGCAAAGCCCCTTCCCAGTTTGCACAGAGTGGGTGATGGATAAAGGATCCTTGGGTACAGGAGTGGAAACTTGCCTGGGGATATTTTCCTGATATTTGCTTTTATTTTGAATATTGAGGCACAAACCGAGGGATTCCTCCAGTATCCCACCAGTTTGGGGCACACTCAGCACTGGGAGAGCCAAAGCCCTGTGGAATTCCTGGTTGCCAGGGCAAAGTGCTGGAAAACTGAAGGATTCCCACAGGGAGGGGAGGGGGGTTCCTTCCAAAATCCAGCAGGACAAATAAAACAGGGATGGGCAAGCCCTGGCAAGCCAGGACTGGCCTGGACAATTCCCACCACGGGGACACCACAGCTGCCCTGCCCCACACAGGGAATGCCAGGGCTGGAGCTGGCACTGCCCGGAATTTGGGGCTGAAAAGGGGATTTGGGGGGGCTGGCTGAGGGTGTTGTACTTGATGGCCAGCTCTGGAATTTGGGGTTAAAAAGGGGGATTTGGGAGGGTTGGCTGAGGGCATTGTACTTGATGGCCAGCTCTGGAATTTGGGGTTAAAAAGGGGGATTTGGGAGGGTTGGCTGAGGGCATTGTACTTGATGGCCAGCTCTGGAATTTGGGGTTAAAAAGGGGGATTTGGGGGGCTGGCTGAGGGTGTTGTATTTTATGGCCAGCTCTGGATTTTGGGGTTAAAAATGGGGATTTGGGGGGGCTCACTGAGGGTGTTGTATTTTATGGCCAGCTCTGGATTTTGGGGTTAAAAAGAGGGATTTGGGGTGGCTCACCTGCTCACTGAGGGCATTGTACTTGATGGCCAGCTGTGGATTTTGGGGCTGAAAATTAAGACTTGGGGGGGCTGGCTGAGGGTGTTGTACTTGATGGCCAGCTGAGTTTGGGGGTTAAAAAGGGGGATTTGGGGGAGCTCACCTGCTTGCTGAGCATGTTGTACTTGATGGCCAGCTGTGGATTTTGGGGTTAAAAAGGGGGATTTGGGGGGCTCACCCGCTCACTGAGGGCATTGTACTTGATGGCCAGCTGTGGATTTTTGGGGCTGAAAAGGGGGATTTGGGGGAGCTCACCCGCTCGCTGAGGATGTTGTACTTGATGGCCAGCTCTGAGTTTTGGGGTTAAAAAGGGGGATTTGGGGGGCTCACCCGCTCACTGAGGGCATTGTACTTGATGGCCAGCTGTGGATTTTGGGGTTAAAAAGGGGGATTTGGGGGGCTCACCCGCTCACTGAGGGCATTGTACTTGATGGCCAGCTCTGAGTTTTAGGGTTAAAAAGGGGGATTTGGGGGGCTCACCCGCTCACTGAGGGCATTGTACTTGATGGCCAGCTCATCGCGCTCAGCCCGGCTCTGGGCCAGCAGGTCCTCAACGCGGGACAGCTCCTGCTGCAGGATCCTGTTCTCCTCCTGCAGGGACAGCAGCGAGGCCATGGCCCCTGTGGGATGGGATGGAGAGAGGCAGGATGGGATCTGGGATCCAGGATGGGATCTGGGATCCAGGATGGGATCCAGCCCAGGACACAGCCAGGGCATCCTTTGCCACCATGAGCTGCTCTGCTCCCCTTGGGAAGGGGCTGAGCCCTCCCTGGGTGCAGCATTTGGATAAAGGATCCTCAGGGATAGGAACAACAACCTGCCTTGGGATCCTTCCCTGATATTTGCTTTGGTTTTAATAACCAGGCACAAACAGGGGGATTTCCACCAAAATCCCACCACCCCTCAATGTGAGTCTCCTCCAGCCCATGGGGAGTGTTCTGCCCCCTGGCCCGGCTGGAAATGCCACCTCCCACACTCAGACATTCCAAGGAATGCTGTTTGTGAGGGAAGAGCTGCTGGAAATGCACAGTTGTGGTCAAAAACCCACGGGAAGTTTCTAGTTGTGACTGCAAGGATGTTCAGATCCACGTTCACAATCACAAAACAGCCAGAGATTTGCAGCTGCAACCACAAAATGGCCAAAATCTGGAGTTTGGGATCACAAAGTGCTGCAGATCAACGGCTGTGATCCAAACCCACTTCATTTTGCAGCTGCAACATAAAACCTCTGTAAATGTGTGTTTGGGATCACAAAATCAGGGCAGGTTTATAGCTGAAAGAGCAAAACTGCTGCAGAGTTGCAGCTATGATCCCAAAACTGCTGTAAATTCATGAGTGCGATCCCAAAACTGCTGCAGATTTCCACTTACAATCCCAAAACATGCTGCAGATTTACAGTCACAACCAAAAAATCACTAAAAATTCATGACTGTGATCCCAAACCCACTGCAGATTTCCAGTCACAATCCCCAAACTGTTGCAAATTCGTACTTTATCCCAAACAGTGTGTAAATTCATGTCTATGATCCCAAAACTGCTGTAAATCCATGTTTGTGATCCCAAAACCGCTGTAAATTAATGTTTGGTTCCAGAACTGCTGCAGATTTCCAATTACAACACAAAAATGTTGCAGGTTTGTAACTGCAATCACAAAACTGACACAAAATTTGGATTTCTAATGCCAAAAACCTCTGCAAATTCATGTTTGTGATCCCAAAACCGCTGCCAATTGATAGTTGTAATAATAAAACTGGCACAAACTTGCATTTGTGATCCCAAAACTGTTGGGAATTCCTATTTGTGATCCCAAAACTGCTGCAGATTTACAGCTGCAACCACAAAATCACTAAAAATTTGTGTTTGTGATCCCAAACCCTGCTGCAGATTCACAGCTGTGATCCCCAAACCGCCGTAAAATCGCATTTGTGATCCCCAAACCACCATAAAATTGCATTTGCGATCCCCAAACCACCGTAAATTCTCATTTAAGATCCCAAACCGCGGCACTTTTCCATTCGCAGCCACAGACCCGCCCCGATTCTCCGCTGGGATCACGGAGCCGCCCCGATCCGCGATTTTCCCATCACAAACCCCCTTTGCCCTCCCAAAGCCGCTGCCCCAGCGCCATTCCCGACCCCATTCCCGACCCCGATCCCATTTCTGACCCCGATCCCATTCCCGATCCCGATCCCATTCCCGATCCCGATCCCATTCCTATTCCCAATCCCATTCCCGGTCCTATTCCCATTCCCGACCCCGATCCCATTCCCGGTCCCATTCCCATTCCCGGTCTCCATCCCATTCCCGGTCCCATTCCCATTCCCGGTCCCATTCCCATTCCTGGTCCCCATCCCACGCTCCCCGCGCCGGGGGGGACCCGGTGTCCCCACCTCAGCCCCGGGAGCATCTCCCGAGCCCCGGGCACCCCTTGCCGCGGCCTCCTCGTCCCCCGGCCCCTTTTCCCGGAATTTGGGGCGGTTCGGGCTCGGTGCCCGCCCGCGGGAAGCGGATGCGGGGTCGGGATTAGCCCGAAATCCGCGTCCCCTCCCCGTGTGACGGCGGGAGCGGGGACCCTCCTCTTCCTGGAGGTCCCGACCGCGGCTCGGCCCCATCCTCCCCCAGCAACCCCGCGGCATTCCCGGGCTCTGCCGACAAACGCACCCCGAGGCTCCGGGCGGGAGCAGAAGGAGGAAAAGGAAGGGGAACAGAGCCCAGTGCCAGCCCCCGGCGGCGGCCGTGCCCGGGGGCGTGGGGCGGTCCTTACCCGGGACGGAGCCGCTCTCCCGGAGGGCCCCGGCCTTGAGCCTCGCGCTCCTTAAGCTCCTTAACCCCGGAGTTGGCTCGGCAGGAAAAGCTCCGGGGTGGAGCGAGCCGGGGTTGCCAAGGGGTGAAGCGGCTTTAACACCCCCGGGACGCGGGGATGGCCCCGGGACCCCGGATCATCCCCCCCGCCGGAGCTTTAATTATCCCCCGCGTAATTAAAGACTTTCTGCCCGCACCCTAGTAGGGAAAAGTGGGCATAAATCCCCAAGCCGGGCCCCAAATCCCCCAGGACGGGGGCTGGAGGCGTCCCCGCCCCTGAAACAAGGGATGGATGCGGTCCCGAGCCACGCTCCGGGCAGGAGGGGCTCACCGGGCCGCCCTGGCCTCGCCCCCCCGGCAGGGAAAGTGCCCTTTCTCCCCGGAGAGCCGCAGATTACCCGGGCCGGGGAGCAGGCACACGGGATTGAGGATTTACGGCGTCCTGGATGCCTCCAGCCCGGCGGGAGCTGCCTCCAATTGCACCCCCCAGCCCTTGTGTCCCAAACCGCCTCCTTTCCCCCTCATTTCCTCTCTTACCTTTCCCCTCCCGGTGTCCTTCCCAACAGAAACCACTGCTAAGCAACAGGTTCTGTTGTGCTCCGTGTCCAATCCCATTCCCTCGGCACCGGCAAGGAATGGGAATCACAAAAGCTCATCCTGGCTGCTCCGAGCCCGCCCAGGGGAAGAAAAAAATTCCAGTCTGGCATCAAAACCGTTTTATTGTTCAATCAGAAGCGTTACATTCTCACCTGGGTTCGCTGCCAGGCCCAGGGGAAAGCTCTGAAAGCAAAATGCCCATTATCCAGTGGGAAATGGAAAGGAAAATCCAAAGGGTCAGATAAAAATAAATGGGATTTCGTACTCGGAAAAGCCTTAATATAAATAGGTAAGAAAATATTTATTTGTTTCAAGAGGGATCTCAACCCCAGCTCTGTCCAAGAGCTTGGCTCCATTCTGTCCTTAATAAAATGTCCATGGAAATGAGTAAAAAATCGTGTCTTCAAAAGAGAGGAGGAGAAAAACAAACTTCCCAGAGTAGGAAATGAGGAATTTCAGCATGGAAACACCGGGATCAGGCTCCCCACATCCCGGTTAAGTGCTCAGAAAAAAATCCAGGTGGTGCTTGGCATCCTGGCAGGGAAAGGTTTGAGTGGATCCAGGAGGATGCTCCTCGCCCAGGGAAGGATTGATCCAGCCCAAAAGCACGAGCAGAAGGCAGAGGAATCTCTGAGGAGAATCTGAGCTCTCCCTCCTTACCAAGGAGAGGGAGGGACCTGATGGTTTTTCCCAAAGGAGAAGCCTCCAAGGTCTCCCAGGATCCTGGGTGTGGAGTGTTTTAAGGCACGTGGCTGTTTCCTTCTGGCACTTATTCCAGCATTCTGGCACTGGGTGGGTTTAAGGGCAGGAGTGAGGTGTCCTGAGGCTGCTTCTTTGGTCCCATAGAATCCTGAGGATCCCAGCACCCACGTGGGGAAAGGTGAGTGAAGGTGGGATCAGAACTGAACCCAGCCAGTGTTACCCTGAGCCTGGCTGGCAGTTGACCTAGAGAGAGGGAAAAACAGGGGGGAAAAGGGTGTTTAGAGATGGTAAAGGCATCCAGGGAGGAAAGTGGGCTGCAAATGGGTCATCCAGGAGCACCCCAAAACTCTCCTGGAGCAGCAGAGCAAGAAGTGCCCGTGGACCCAAACACAGGGAATTGGCAGCACAGAGGCAGAGCCACTTCTGAACCCCAAAGCTGGGACTGGATGGAGCAGTGCCCCCACCCCAGTGGGGTTTTCCAGCAAAACCAGGCAGTTTTGGGGCATCCACCTCCCCCCAAATCCCTCTCCTGCTTACCCTGAAGCTTTGGCAAAGTCTCCCCAGACATCAGCAGCAGGAGCAGCAGTGGGCTGAGGCCAGGACAACAGGGAGTCTGTCAGAAAGTCAGGAAGAGAGGAAACAGAACAGCAGGAGTGATTTCCCACTCTCATTCCCAGCCTCCCCCCTTGGATGGATGAAGCAGCCCCTCAGGAGCTCTGGGTGAGCACAGACCTGTGATGGGGGTTCCTGGGAGCTGGGCAGGCGTGGAGAGCAGGGCCGGGCGCTCCCCAGAGCTGGATTTTCCTCCAGGGGGTGGTGGGAGCAAGCTCAGGCCCCCAGGCCCTGCAGGACGTGGCCTGGTGCTCCCTGTCCCTCCTTCTTTTTTCTTCATGTTCTGAAAGGAGAGCAGGAAGTTTGGGTGGGATTGCATTTAAATCCAAAGACAGAGTGTGAAAACCCTGGAAGACGAATTGTTTTAATTTGGGAATAAAATCCTGCACTGCTGTGATGTCCCACTGCTGGTGCACCCAAAGGGGTCACAGGAGGGGTGGATTTTACCCCAGATCCCACAGGGCTGGTTTTGGCAGCAGGAATTGATTGCACCACGACCCCTGCAAATCCCTGCAGGCAGCGTTATCCCCACGGGCTCTGCCCTGAGCCCATGCCCAGGGATTTTAGGGAGGAGCTGCTGCTTCCTCATGGCACCCAAAGGAAAAGCTGGAATCAGCTGGGAAAGGCCCTCACAGCAATGTTGAGTTTGATGGTTTGTCCCTCCTTGAAGCCCAGATCCAGTTTGGGTCCCTGCTCCAGGTCCTGGGCCTGCCGGGCCAGCTCGCTCTGCTGCCTCACCCACCTGTGGGAATTAAATCCATGGAAAAGGAGACACAGCCCACCCCAGGCTCCCCCAGACAAATAAATCCTGCTGAGGACCATCCCTCTGTGGCAGCAGCTCTGCAAAGGTGTGAGCTGGGACCTCACCTGAGGGAGCACCCAGGGGAAGATTCCCAGCAGCGGCTGCTGGAGCCCCATGGATCCCCCAGCCAGCACCATGTCCATCCATCCCTCCCCAAAACCCCAAAATTCCAAAACCCCACCATCCCCAGCAGCTGGAGCAGCCCCTCAGGGCAGTCCCTTACAGCTGATACAGGAAGCAGAGGAAGTAAATTAGGGAATCTGGAGTGGGAATTTGGATGCCCAGTTTTGAACTTGGGAAACCCAGTTTGGGACGCTGCTGATTCAGGCTGGGAAATCCTGGAGAGAGGAAGAGCTGCAAGTTCCCTCCTCTTCCCACCACAGCTGCCCAGCCCAGCTCCCACTTCTCCACCTCTCCTGGAGGAGACCTGCCAAAAACAGAGCTGAGAGGACACAGGGAGAGGCACAAACTCACTTGAAGTGGTCCTGGAGGGCCACGTTGAAGTCAAAGGCATCTCCTCGGTCCACAAAGCCGACCCCGATGAACGCCCGGCGGCCTGGGCAGGGAGGAGGAGATTGGGATGGGGATGGGGATGGGGATGGGATGGGATGGGATGGGATGGGATGGGATGGGATATCCCATTCTGCACAGCCCCGTGCCTGGTGCTGCCTCCAGAGGGAGCTGGGACACTGGAGACTGAGCCACAGGACTGGGGATCACAGAATCCCAGAATGGTTTGGGTTGAAAGGACTGTAAATCTCATTCCATTCCATGGCCAGGGACACCTTCCAGTATCCCAGGTAACTCCAAGCCCCTTCCAACCTTGGACACTGCCAGGGTAAAAAATCAGAAGCTTTTTACACAGGGTTCCAGGGGCAGCCAGAGCTGCTCTGGGCACCCTGTGCCAGGGCCTGCCCACCCTCACAGGGAACAATTCCTAATTCCCAATATCCCATCCATCCCTGCCCTCTGGCAGTGGAAGCCATTCCCTGTGTCCTCCTGTCCCTCCAGCCCCTATCCCCACTCCCTCTCCAGCTCTACTGGAGCCCCTTTAGGGACTGGAAGGCCACAATTAGGTCACTCCAGAGCCTTCCCTTCTCCAAAGGCATCTCCAGGTGTTTGACCTCGTTGGCTGCACAGTACAAACAGCTTTTTAATTAACTGGCAGCAGGGGGGTGTTCCTGCATCCTCCTGCCAACGCTGAGCAGCCAAACCCAAGAGTTTTTCTTCCTGGCCAAGGTCAGAGCCGTGGGAGGGAGGCAGCTCCTCCTTCTGCCCCCGCGCAGGGAACATTCCGCCATGGGAAGCAGGAATCCTTCCCGAGCAGGAGCAGCGAGGGCTCTGCGGGGTCCGCGGCTGTGCCGGACGCACCGTTCCCATCTTCAATCCGGATGACAAAGTATCGGCTGGAGTCCGTCACGCCCTCCACAGCGACCCCGGGGAACTGCTCCACAGGAGCCTGGGCAAAGAGCTCTCCTGGAACACAGCAAGGGGCCGGGTAACGCCGGGCCCAGCCCGCAGCGCTGCTCGCCCGGAGCCCCGCGATCCTCCTCACCCGAGCTCTTGTCCTCCAGCTTGATGAAGGCCGTGCTGCCCTTGGCCGTGATCCGCAGGCGGCCGCTCCAGGCCGGCTGGTCCAGCTGCCACTCCGCGGCCCTGGGGAGCAGGAGGGGAGCCTGAGCCCTGTGCCTCCCACAGGCCCCGTGCCGCCCACAGCCCCCGTATCGCCCACAGCCCCCGTGCCATCCACAGCCCCCGTGCCATCCACAGCCCCCGAGCTGCCCCACAGCCCCCGTGCCATCCACAGCCCCCGTATCGCCCACAGCCCCCGTGCCATCCACAGCCCCCGTGCCATCCACAGCCCCCGTATCGCCCACAGCCCCCGTGCCTCCCACAGCCCCCGTGCCGCCCACAGTCCCTGTGCTGCCCCGGGGCACCCATGGAGCTCCTGTGCCTGCTGACAGGGCCAGGGTGGGGACAGTGGCGTTTGTCACAAAATGGCTCGTTTCACCCCAAAACAGCTGCTGCGTTTGGGCAGGGAGCAGGAAAGAGCTGCGCGGGAGGTTTCGGTTCCCTTTCCGCGGAGTTTCCAGAGCCGAAGTTGCGTTAGGGACAGGCGGCTGTGGCAGGCCGGGCTTGGGTTGGGGGTCACTGACGGGGTGGGAACCCCAAAACACACAGGGGGACGGAGACAGCCCGGTGGGGTGGGGATGGGGGCACAGACACCTCCTGAGGGAACCCACGGGGGCTGAGCTTTCACACCGAAGGGCTGAGATACCCCATGAGGGGCAGCTCTTGCTGCCCCACGAGGAGGGAGAGACCCCGAACACCTCTGGGAGCCACAAACCCCACACACCTCATGAGGAGCGGACCCCACAAACCCCGCAGGGAGGGGGCGAGCCCCCCCACGCCAGGAGGCGCTGACACCCCGCGGGCGGGCGCGGGCCCCACCTGTAGCCGCGGTTGGAGGCCCGCGGCGGTACCCGGTACACGAGCACTGCCGGCTTCACGCACAGCACCGACTCGTACTCCTCCTCCGCCTCCGCCGCCATCGCGGCCCCGCCGCCGCTGTGCCCCGCCGCCTCGATGGTACCTCGGGGATGCCTCGGTGGTGCCTCAGGCCGCCCAGGAGGGGGCGGAGAGAGGCGCTTCCGCACCCGCGGCGCCCCCTAGCGAGCAGGAGGACCCGGTGCAGGGCGCTGCAGGGACCGGTCCCAGTTTGCTGCGGGAACTGGAACCGGCTCTGGGCTCCGAGCCACGAAACTGGCAGGTTTCACTGCTTTTATAAATCAAGTAATTTTATAAATTTATAAATCAGATAGTGGAGCCTGCTACTATTTCTATCTATTTCTATTATAGCGTTATATACTATATATGATAGTATTATATGTTCTATGATATATATGTGATATGTAAAATGTATGTATTAGATACTGGGTTGTATAATATATTATATATTATTATTGTTTGTTCTATATATTAATATTTCTATATTCTCTATTAACATTATATGTTTGCATTATTTATTTTATAAATAATTAGTTAAAAATCCTCCAAATTCAAGGGAGCCAGGGGCTGTAGGAGCTGCCAGAGCTCTCGGATTCCTCACCCCAGGAAGTTCCAGCACCTTCTATGGACATTATGGAGCACAACACCTGGGGGGAGCCCAGCACAGAGCAACAAAATAATCACATTCGATTAAATGAGTTCAAGTAACTGATTTGCTTTTCTCCTCCAGGGAGAGGCAGCGCTCACATCCACACTTGGGATCCACATCTTCCCTTGGAGCACTGCCCTTCCCACCCTCTTCAGACCACTCCTCTCAACCACCCTAAAAATGGAGTAAAATCCCCTGGGTTTGGGTGAAATTATGGGCAAAAGCTCCCAGATTTTACCTTCCTGGCAGATTTTTACACACCTGCCACCACTAAGCCTCCCCTGGCAGACACGGGGACAAAAGGAGGGAGCCATAAAGCCGTGAAAAGTTTAAAGACATTTATTTAAAATACAATTTATAAAACGTTTTCTTTCCGGCGCACGTTTTTTTTTGTTTTTTTGTTTTTTGGGGGGCAGAAACACGCGGGTACCGCGTCCATCCTCCCCCTCCTCGGGATGAAGGCGCTTCCCACAGGAACGCCGCCGAGCCCTGCCCGCGGGCGGGACGTGTCCTGGGCACCGTGTCCTGGCGCCGGGACGCAGCAGGAGCGGCCGGAGAAGGAGATTTCAGTGCTGGAAAAAGGGATTTCGGTGCCGGAGTTGGGATCTCGGTGCCAGCCACGGAGGAGGCAGCGATGTGGCACCAGAAATCCGGCAGATTTGGGAGGTTTTTGGCTATTCGATGCTATTTTTAGGAATAATTAAGGAAAGGCGCAGTGACTACAGTTATTGCTGACGGCCTTCTCCCTCCCGCTCCCTCCCGGAGCTCATCCCGGCCCCCAGGCTGAGGGGATGAGTGAGATCCCCCAAAAGTCCCCAGGATCCCAGGGGGAATCCTGGGGGAATCCCGCCCCACCCGGAACCAGCTGTGAGGAGCTGGTTAAGGTTCCGGGGGTTGGATACACAGGTAGTTTCTATTTTCCCGTTTCTGTGGGATTTCAGCCTCATTTCCACACAGGGCTTTTCGTGCACGTCAAGATTGGCTCGTTCCCCCTCGAACCCACTGAAGGCAGCACCCAGATGCAGGAATCCATCAGGAACCACCCAGGTCTCCAGGTCCTGGCCCTCCAGGAAGAGCATTTAGTGTTCATCCAATCCCTTGATATCGAGTGATCCTCAGCTTCATCCAGGGGGGGGAACATCTCCATTCCTGGGGAGCAGCAGCCTCCCCGTCCTCTTCCCAGGAGCTGGAGCAGGACAATCCCTTCCCTGAAGCCTCGCTGCCTCCAGGGAGATGGGGGAATCATCCAGGCTTTCCCCAAGGCTGGTCTGGTTCCCAGGTCTGCCATTCCAGGAGAGCTTGTACCGTCCCTGCGCCGCCGGGCCGGCCCCTCGGGATATCCCACTGCCCGACGTCACAGCCGCAGCGGCACCGGAGCCTCTCCTCCTCCTCCTCCTCACATCTCCCTAATTCTTCACCGCCCGGCCCTCCGTGGCCAGACAGCAGGCATTTGCACGGGGTCACTCTGCATTCCCTTCTCCCCAAACACAAAAGAACCCAAAAAGCATGTGTTTTAAGCTTCTCCTCAAAGCCAGCAGGGAATCGGAGCCAAGCTTGAACAGGAGCAGGATGTGAACTGAGTCCGACTCCGAGGTACCTGGGGGTATCCAGGAGTTCGCTTCCATGGCAGTGAAATGGAGAAGGAGAAACATGAGCTTGTCATCCCCAAGCCATCACATGCATGGAAATCCATTGGAATTCCCTTCGGAACACTCAGCTACCTCTCTGGATTCTAACAAACGGCTCAAACCCTTCCCACGCACTCCGCCGATCCAAGATACAGAAAACAAACAGTAAACCAAATAAAAGAACCTAAAATCCTTGGAAACAGAACTCGTTCTGGAAGTGATGAGGACAACATGTGCGGCTGGGGAGGCTTCCCATCTTTTTTTTTTTTTTTTTTTTTTCCTTAAATGCCAGGTTTGGAGTACAACAAACGTTATTGCTGGCGCTCGCTCCGACCCGAGTGGGACACGCACGACTCCCTGCGCCCGGCCGAGTCCGGCACGGCCCCTCGTGTCCCCCGGCCGCACGGGGGGACAGCCCTGCCGCGACGGCCGCTCACAGTGGGTGGAGAGGGGAGGTCACAGTGCGTGGGGCTGAAGGTCACAGTGGGCAGAGCAAAAGGGTCACAGTGCAAATCACCCCGGGAGGTCCCCTGGCCCGGGTCCGTGTGTCCGTGCCGGCAGAACGGCGCCTCCGCCTCTATCTGCGCTGCTTGAAGCCCTGCGAGCCATCGGGGCCCAGCGGCTGCCGGATCACATTGTTGGGCTGCCGGCTGTCCTCGGGCTGCGAGATCCGCGGCGGCCTGTGGGGACAGAGGGGGACAGCTGAGCCTGTGGGGCACTGCTGGGGCCTGCGGGGACAGAGGGGGACAGCTGAGCCTGTGGGGCACTGCTGGGGCCTGCGGGGACAGAGGGGGACAACTGAGCCTGTGGGGCACTGCTGGGGCCTGCGGGGACAGAGGGGGACAGCTGAGCCTGTGGGGCACTGCTGGGGCCTGCGGGGACAGAGGGGGACAGCTGAGCCTGTGGGGCACTGCTGGGGCCTGTGGGGACAGAGGGGGACAGCTGAGCCTGTGGGGCACTGCTGGGGCCTGCGGGGACAGAGGGGGACAGCTGAGCCTGTAGGGACACTGCTGGGGCCTGCGGGGACAGAAGGGGCCAGAACTGAGCCTGCAGGGACAGAGGAACAGAGCTGAGCCTGCAGGGACAGAACTGAGCCTGCGGGGACACTGTTGGGGCCTACAGGGACAGAGGGAACAGAGCTGAGCCTGTGGGGACAGAACTGAGCCTGCGGGGACACTGTTGGGGCCTACAGGGACAGAGGGAACAGAGCTGAGCCTGTGGGGACAGAACTGAGCCTGCGGGGACACCGGAAGCAGGGACAGGCGAATGAGGTGTGGAATTCTGAATGAGGTGTGGAATTCCGAGTGCCTTGGGGAAACCCCTGCACCACGGGAATGCTGTCAGGTGCTCTGGGGTCCCCAGCACAGGAAGGACGTGGAACAAGTCCCAAGGAGCCTGCCAAGGTGATCAGAGGGATGGAGCAGCTCTGCTGTGAGGAAAGGCTGGGGGAATTGGCATTGGTCAGCCTAGAACAGAGAACCTCTGGGGTGACCTAACTGGGGCCTTCCAGCGCCTGAAGGGGCCAACAGGAAAGATGGAGGGACTCTGGATGAGAGCCTGGGGGAATGGATTCCCACTGCCAAAGGGTAGGGATGGATTGGATATTGGGAAGAATTCCTCCCTGGCACAGGACTCCCAGAGAAGCTGTGGCTGCCACTGGATGCCTGGAAGTGTTCCAAAGGCACACGGATGTGGCACAGGGACACATTTAATGGGGAACACAGCAGCGCCAGTCAATGGCTGGACTCTGTGATCCTGGAGGGCTCTTCCACCCTCAATGATTCCATGGTTTATGGCCTTACCAGGCACTTCCCTCACTCCCACCTAGCTGAGGCTCTAACAGAGCCCCCCTCTCTCTGTGCCAGCCCTGCTGCACCCCCCAAGCAGCCCACCCCCTGCTAATGCCAGGCAGGAACTCCCCAGGCCCACGGGGCTGCTCCCACCTGTCCAGGATGGGCTTCTCCTGCTCCTCCTCGGGGCTGGCGCTGCCCAGGATGCGTTTCCTGGCCTCGGCGTACTCGGCCTCGCGCTGTGCCAGCGATTTGACGGGGAAGGCGGGGCGGCTGGCGGGGTGGCTGCTGCTGAGCACGCCGTTGCTCGTGGGCCGCTTCAGGATGCGGATCTGCGGCGGCGGCCCCGCGGGAAGGCTGTCGTCCTGGATCACAATCGGCACTTTGGGAGGAGATTTGGACTTTCTGCTGCTTAGCAAGAAAAACAAGGGGTTGGTGCTTGTTTGCTGCCCGGTGTCGCTATAGGACATGAAAAAACACAAGCGCACACCGCTGTTCTTAAGGTGAAGTGTCGCAGACATCTTTCATGAAAAATCCTTTCTTAGGATTTTTCCTTGTGAGAAGCTGCAGTTTCAGCAACCAAAAGTAAACAATGGTTATCTGCTGCTGTGGAATGCAACAGGTAGACCTGTGATTGGTCTCCTGTGGGTGTTTGGATTTCCTGACCACTCATGGCAGAGCTGGCTCTTGCTCTGTCTGAGACACAGATCTTTGTTATTCTTTCTTGTCTATTCTTAGCTTAGTTTCTTCAGAAACCTTTTCCTTTCTATTTCTTTTCAGTATAGTCTTAATGTAACATATATCATAAAATAATAAATCAAGCCTTCTGATCATGGAGTCAACATTCTCGTCTCTTCTTCATCCTGAAAACCCTTGTGACCACGGTCACAGTGAAGGAAAAAGGGAAGTTTATTTTCTGACTCTAACATTTATAGTTTTCCAAGAGTGCCAGTGGATTGGAGGGTGACAGTGCCACCTCTCCAATGACACTGGTCAAACCAACAGTTTATCAACTTTCTCTTCTTCTATATAAGAATGCAAAACAATGAGTTATTTACAAAAAGTGTGTGAGAAAGTTCACTACAAAAATGTCAACATTAAAAAGCTTAAAAAAATCTTAAAAAAACAGAGTGACAGCCTGGCGTGTGAACTCCTCATGCTCAGATGGCCTTCCTGTGATTAAGAGCAGCCTGGAATAATTAAAGGCCTTGTTATAGTTGTAACTCTGAAGAGGAGCAGTGGATTAGCTCAGAAAGAGATGGAAAATCAGTCCCTGCTGTGTGTGACACCATTAAACTCTCCTGAAGGAACAGGAACAGACTGCTCCTGTTCCTTCAGCAGAGCTTTACTGTGACTGTGTTCACTGGGGTCTCAGGTTGAGGGAAGAGACGAGGATCTGACTCTGTTTCAGAAGGCCTGATTTATTATTTTATTATATATATTACATTAAAACTATACTAAAAGAATAGAAGAAAGGATTTTATCAGAAGGCTAGCTAAGAATAGAATAGGAAAGAATGATAAAGTTTTGTGGCTTAGACTCTCTGTCCAAGCCAGCTGACTGTGATTGGCCATTAATTAGAAACAACCACATGAGCCCAATCCCAGATGCACCTGTTGCATTCCACAGCAGCAGATAACCATTGGTTACATTTTGTTCCTGAGGCCTCTCAGCTTCTCGGGAGGAAAAATCCTAAGGAAAGGATTTTTCATAAAAGATGTCTGCGACACTTTACCATTTCTAGTAGAAGATATTGGTATAAGCACCTTGACTTCATTCCCTGCAAGGATTTCTAGGGCCCCTCTCACCAGGACACCCAGCCTGTCACTCCAACCCTGCCATTTCTCTCCTCAGAGCCAGCCTCGGCCCCAGCTCACCATCTGAATGTTTTACAGTCCCTTTTCTGCATGGAACTCCCAGAGGATAAATCCCATGATTCTCTAATAATCAAAGGGGAAAAAACCCAACAACAAAGGACTCATCAGCAACGATTAAAAAAGCTTCTGGTAGGAGAAAATAACACAGCCCTGCCCAGGCCCAAAGGAAGCAGGAAAAGAAATTCTCCCTGATGCAAGACACAGCTAGTCAGTCCAGAGCCAGGAGCTGGGATTACCTGACTCACCCATTTCTTCCCCTCTTTCTCACACGGCTTCCCCCAAGCTGGAGCTTCATCCAGTCTGGAGGAGCCGGCTCTGAAATCAGAGCACTCTCAGCTTTCTCCCGCGGCTCCAAAGGGCCACCTAGTGGCACGGAGACAGGGATTCCCTGATTCTCAGCCCCAACCCAGCGCTCCCCGCTCAGTCTGAAGCTGTTTCCCCACTGCTCCCACTCCCCAGGCCCTCAGCTGTCCCAACAGCACCTCAGGAAAATCAGGATTTTACCTTTCCTTCTGTGTGATCTTCAGCTTCTTTTCCAACCGTCTGTCTATTTCCTTGAAAAGAAGGAGAGAAAAGTAAAACCACAAAGTTTTTTATTAAAATGAAGACCAATCTCAGTTTGGAGGTCGGAGTTTGAGCCTGTCTGGGCACACACTCAATTTCAGTACCGATCTGTAAAGGGGGGAGGGAGTGTGTGGTTCCATCTGAGGATGACTTGGGAATCAAGAGGCAGAGAAAAGCAAAGCCACCATGGATAACCCATGAGAAAAGCAAACCACCAGGAATATTTTGCTGTAACCAGCAGCACACCCACAGCAGGCCGTGGATCCGGCGCGGGGCGCTCATCGCTCATTTTAACCACCTCAGCTGGCAAAAAACCACCTGTGAGGGTAAAACCCCACAGAAACCACAGCAATTGCCCAGCAATTCCACGGCAAGGCACTCCTGGATCCAGGCAGGGATCAGGCCAAACCTGCTGGGCATTGGAGCAGCAGTGGCCATAGCCAGGGTGATCCAGGGAAGCTGAGCCCCGAGCCCAGAGCCCCGAGGCAGGGGCAGGGCTGGCCAGCAGGGCCACATTCCTGCCAGGAGAAGGCCCTGCCCTGCCCCACACGCACCAGGGAGCCTCCCTGGGCTGCTCCCTGCCTTTCCACACCTGCAGTCACCAGCGAGTCACCCATGGGCAGAGAGACGCGTTCATCACCCACAGAGCCGGGTCTGAGCGTGTCAGCTCTGCCCGAGGCTGGCAGCCACCTCTGCCAAGCTGGCCAGGTGTTGCAACCAGAGCAATCACAGAGAAAACTCGGCTAAGGAGGAGGACAAAGCCAGGTTTCCACCCCCCTGCAGGCGACCTGCCCCAACCCCGCCGGTATTTTTAGATCCTCACAATTTTTAGATCTTCACGACAGCTCCGAAGCAGCTTTTTGTGTTTGATTTAATCACAAAGGAAGGGGGAAAACACTACCTGAGAGTGTCCTAGTTTAGCCAGCTGATAACTGGCACTACAGAAGGAAATTCCAAACTTGTGGCAGGAGGCAGCTGCTCTGCTTTGAGGCCTGGCTGCAGGAACCACAGCGGGCACAGCTCGGGAAAGGAACGGGTTTGGACAGAAATTCCCTGACCCTGTGAGCAGGGAAGGAGCACAAGTCACTACAAGATGCCAAACCACAGTGCTGGCTGTTGGTCATACAGGCCACAGCAGCCTCCACCTAGAAGGGAATAAATCATTTCAGGAAGATGAAAGGTGGGTGGGAGGTTGAGTTTCCTCACCCAACCCTGTCCTGGGAGGTAACAAAACCAGGCAGAGCTTCACAAGGCAGAGCCTCCTGGGGAGGACAAACACCTGCAGGCAGCTTCCTTCCTCTTCAAGGGGACTGGGAGGGAGGAAAATCCCATTCCAGTGCTGCTCAGGAGGGAGGGAAATGTGTAAGAGCTGCCTCCTGCCCTCCCCAAAAGCAGTGGATATCCCAAAAGCAGAGGATGGAGATGCCGTGGAGCAGCTGGTGGCAAACAGCAGAAGCCAAATGAGGGGAAGGGGTTGGCTCCTCACTGAGCCAGCCCAGGTGTCACTGTGGTCTTGAAACCACATTTTCAGCCTCCAGGAGTTCACCCAGGCCCTCCTGGAATATCCCCATTAAATACTTCAGCACACGGGGGAGAGAGACAGCAGGAAAATGGGGTGGAGAGGGGGGAAACACACTGAGGAGCTCCTCAAACCATTTCACACTGAGTAGAAACAGGGCTGCTGAGCCCTCAGCTGGGACTTTGGGACAGAGGGGTCACAAGCCACATGGCAGCCCTGGGGAAGGCCCTGCTCTGCTGCCTCCTTCCCAGCAGAGGAGAGGTGGCCTGGCAAAAGTCACATTCCTGCATTGCTGGGGGCTCTGAGCTGAGCCCTGGGACTGTTCCTGCACTGCTGGGGGCTCTGAGGCTGTTCCTGCACTGCTGGGGGCTCTGAGCTGAGCTCAGGGCTGTTCCTGCACTGCTGGGGGCTCTGAGGCTGTTCCTGCACTGCTGGGGGCTCTGAGCTGAGCTCAGGGCTGTTCCTGCACTGCTGGGGGCTCTGAGCTGAGCTCAGGACTGTTCCTGCACTGCTGGGGGCTCTGAGCTGAGCTCAGGGCTGTTCCTGCACTGCTGGGGGCTCTGAGGCTGTTCCTGCACTGCTGGGGGCTCTGAGCTGAGCTCAGGGCTGTTCCTGCACTGCTGGGGGCTCTGAGCTGAGCTCAGGGCTGTTCCTGCACTGCTGGGGGCTCTGAGCTGAGCTCAGGACTGTTCCTGCACTGCTGGGGGCTCTGAGCTGAGCCCTGGGGCTGTTCCTGCATTGCTGGGGGCTCTGAGCTGAGCCCTGGGGCTGTTCCTGCACTGCTGGGGGCTCTGAGCTGAGCTGCACTGCTGGGGGGCTCTGAGCTGAGCTCAGGGCTGTTCCTGCACTTCTGCTGGCTCTGAGCTGAGCCCCAGGGCTGCACAGCCATGGTGTGACTGGGAGATGCTGCAATTGCAGGGTGTCACCTCCACCTCAGCACCTGAGAACAGGTGATTCATGGCATTGTCACCGAGCCCCAGCGCTGCCAGACAGCCCCACACGCTCCAACCACAGCCTGCAGCCTCCCCTGCCACAGAAAAATGAAGCTCTTTGCTCTGCTCAACACAAAAACTTATTCCAAGGAATCCTTCAAAACCTCCCCAATTCCTCCACAGCCTGTTTCACTTTTCCCACTCTGGAGCAGGTCACTTCCAGCAAAATTCTTGGTGCCTTTGTCTCCAAACCCCCAAAACTGGCAGTGGTCAGGGAGCAAACACGTGGTGCTGGACCATAAACCAGTGCTGTGTGCTTGGGGAGCTCCTCACCAGGGATCACACGGGGTCATGGAGGCTGGAAAAGACCTTGGATCACTGAGCCCACCCTGTCCCCAGCCTGGTGAGTGCCACCTCCAGGGATGGGAACCCCAAACCTCCCTGGGCAGTTCCAAGGCCTGAGCCCCCTTTCCATGGGGAAACTCCTCCTGATGTCCACCCTGAGCTCCCCTGGCCCAGCCTGAGGCTGTTCCCTCTCCTCCTGTCCCTGTTCCCTGGAGCACAGCCCGGCCCCCCTGGCTGTGCCCTCCTGTCAGGAGCTGTGCAGAGCCACAAGGGCCCCCTGAGCCTCCTTTGCTCCAGGCTGAGCCCCTGCCCAGCTCCCTCAGCCTCTCCTGGGGCTCCAGCCCCTTCCCCAGCTCCATTCCCATCCCTGGACACACTCCAGCCCCTCCAGGTCCTTCCTGAACTGAGGGGTCCAGGACTGGAGGTGCCTCAGCACAGGGGCCTGGCCCTGCCCTGGGCCTGTGCCCACACCAGGCTGGCACAGGGAGCAAAGCCAGGAGCAGTAAAATATCCCCTAAATTCCAGCCTCAGCAGCTGATGGGAGCACTGTGCTCCCTGCAGAACACGAGGCTTCCTCCACACGCAGGGACCTTGGCAGAATAACAGAAACCAATCCCTGACACCAATCACACCCACCCCAACCACTGCAGGATCCACAGAATTCCTGGCACTGCTGAGGGGATTCCAGCTGCCTCCAAACATCCACTGAACTTTTGGGAAGGAAAAATCTCCTTTTGTGTTTAAACAGATGGCCAAAAGCAGCTCCCCACCTCACACACCTCTTGGTGTGTCAGAAATTGTGTTTTCTTCTAAACACAGGCACTGACTCTGCATTTTCCAGGCAGCTCAGTGCTCATTACTAGGATGTCTGGAATTGTAGGAATGGAGTGTTTGAACACCACGTGCAGACACAGTCCCAGCCCTGAGCAGCCTCACAGCTCGTGACAGGGATCACTGCACCAATTTAAAAGCAGAATCACCTTGGCAGTGCTCATTTTTAATTAAAATCAAATCCCTGCTGCTGCTCCTCATGGATCCATCCGTCTGCTGATGTCACCCCCTCTCCTCTGCTGTGTCACGCTGGCTGTCACCGTGTGGGTAAGGAGATAAAATTAGGAGCTGACTCTGAGGGCAAGTGCCAGAGGCACTACAAGCACCACAGGCATGAACTGTCTGCAGAGACAGCTGGATGGGGCATCTGAGGAGCTGGACAGGTCACTGTGGACAAACCCCAGGTGTCCTTCACCTGAGGGGCTCTTTCAGCTCCCCCTTCCCACACGAACTTATCAGCATCACCAAAAACCAAGCCTGCTTCACATCCCCAAAGAGCAAAACCCCCTCCCCAAAGATTAGGAAGGAATCTCACCAGCCTATTTTTAGGGCTATTATTTGTGGATGCCAAACAGGACCCAAACAAACAGCCTGAAGAAGATTCTGTTCTCTGACATTTAGGCTGCATTTGTGGACAAGGACGTCATGGAAACTGAGCTCCAGCCCCACCACAGCCACCCTTCCTACCCCTACCCTGAGGAAAACAGCCAGCAGGATCCATAACCCCCCTTGGAATGCAGACATGGACCCCAGGACACGAAGCTGCTGCTCAGATCCCACATTCCTGTGGCTTGGCATCCCAAAGAGCCACCCAGCAATTCAGCTGACACCTTGGGGGTGCTCCTGGTGAGCTGGAGACCCTCAGCACCCCAGGAATGCATCCTTCAGGAAGGGACAGCCCTCCAGGGGATGGAGGCACATTCCCAGGCAAATCCAGAATATTGGGAAGCACAGGGGCCTGAGCCAGCCACGCTGCTGGCCAGAAACCTTTTGGGAATACACATTTGGGAATACATGCAGTGCCCTGGACACAC
Organism: Agelaius phoeniceus; assembly: GCF_051311805.1. NCBI lineage: Eukaryota > Metazoa > Chordata > Aves > Passeriformes > Icteridae > Agelaius > Agelaius phoeniceus. The sequence continues at coordinate 2,278,515 of NC_135288.1, forward strand.
ACATTGTGAGCATCGTCCCCATCCCTGCCAGCCGGGACTCTCCAAGCACAGCAAACACTGGCAGCTCCCTCTGGCTGCCTTTCACCCCAAGGTGAGTGAGTGAGCTCCACTGAAGGTGCGAGGAAGGCAGAGACTTGGTGTCAATCACTTACACCAGGTGCTATCCGCCCTCTTGCTCCAAAAGTCCTCTGCAGAAATCCAGGGGAGATCCCTACCGGAGCACAGACAGCAGTCCTGGTGCTCTCCTGGATCTCTGGTAACATTCCAAAGCTCTGGAAAACCATTAACCACATTCTCTGCTGTATCTGCTCCCAGCACAACCTTCTACCCCTTCTCACCCCAATAACATGGAATGTCAAACCCCAGAACAAGTGAATTTCAGCTGGAGCTGGATCCTCCCAAAACCACAGCCTTGTCTGCTCCTCATAGCACCACTGGCTGCTCTGGCAATTCCTGACAGAGACAAACTCCAAAGCCTGGCTGATGTTCCTTTCTTTAGGAAATAAAAGCAAGTTTTAAGATCTGAGGTCAGCAGAGCTGTTGATGGGGACCTGAACCTGGAACTGCTTCCCAAAACACCCTCAGGAAAGAACAGACGTGGGCAGTCCCTGATCTCCTCCTTACTCACCTATTTCTCTCCTCCAAAGCGAAATTAATCTATTAATTACTGCAACCCTCCAGTTCCTGAGGCTACTGGGGATCAGCCTGCTGCATTAATCAGTCCTCCCAGTCGCTCTGCCAGGCTCAGGCCTGGCAGTGGCAGCCCAGGACAGCCCCAGGGGTTTGTGTCTCCATGGCAGATCCTGCTCCTCAGCACCAGGCACTGAGGACACGGAGCATTTTTGGGAACAAGCCTGGCAGTGCCACAGGACATTCCCAGCACAGATTTTTAGGGCTGGGGGAAGCACTCAGTGGGGCAGCAGCTCCTTCTCCCTTGCTGCAGAATCCCCAAACCAACCCTCACTTCCCCCTGTTCATTCCCAACCTCCAAACTTCCCATTTCTTACCAACAAACCTCCCTCTGCCCATGCAACACCGAGCAGCAGAAACAGAAACTTCCATTCCCAGTTTCAAGATTTTTTTGGGTCTGTTACAGCACCTAAAGCAAACATTTGGTGAAAGTTTGCCCCAAATCTTTTTGGTGTGGGAAGTCCAAATCCATCCTGGGCTCATGGCAGCAGGGGAGGGGGGATTCTGAGACCCTCAGCACCTGCAGAGCTGCCCCAGCCCTGGCCCAGCACAGGGAGGAGCTGGAGCTGCTGGAGGCTCCAGGGGGATCAGGGGGATGGAGCAGCTCTGCTGGGAGAGCTGGGAATGCTCACCTGGAGAGGAGAAGCTCCAGGGAGAGCTCAGAGCCATTCCAGGGCCTGAAGGGGCTCCAGGAGAGCTGGAGAGGGACGGGGGCAAGGGATGGAGGGACAGGACACAGGGAATGGCTTCTACTACCAGAGAGCAGGGATGGATGGGATATTGGGAATTAGGAATTGTTCCCAGGGCAGGCCCTGGCACAGGGGGCCCAGAGCAGCTCTGGATCCCTGGCAGTGCCCAAAGCCAGGCTGGACATTGGGGCTTGGAGCAGCCTGGGACACTGGAAGATGTCCCTGTCCGTGGCAGGACATGGAATGGGATGAGCTTTAAGGTCCCTGCAAACCACTCTGGGATTCCCTCACAGCCCTGGCCCCAAAACCCAATTTTCCTCACAGACACAGCTCCTGCACAGCCCAACCTCGTCAGTGTGGCCTCTGCCCACAGCAGCCATTAGCACAGGGAGGTCACAGTGTCACACTCCAAGATATTTCCCTTCTACCTGAACTTCAACCCCACTGAGCACCTCCAAGTGACAGGAGCTGACACCTTCAGACGCAGTGACCCAGAGCCTGGCAGGTGACACCCATGGCACCCTCACGTGTGACAGACAGGAGACATCCTGGCACCTCAGGAGCCCTGTCCTCCCTGAGCGCTGTGACACAAGCTGGGGACAGCCCCCAGGCCAGGCCAAAGTGCATTCCCAGCCTCTGGCTGCTCCATCCACCCAGAGTGGCCAATCCCAGGACACAGGGCAGGTTCTCCCCTCCCAGGGACACTGGAGGGGCTGCAGGCAGCAGCTGGGAGCTCAGTCTGCAAACTCCAGGGGGAAAACGACACACAAGGAGGTTAATTCCATGGGATTTTAACCTGTTTAGGATTGCCAGAGTAATGTTTGACCTGCAGGGAACCACGGAATGCCCTGAGCTGGAAGGGACCCACAGGGATCAAACCCGACCCCTGGCCCTGCACAGACACCCCAACAATCCCAGCCTGTCCAAACCCTCCTGGAGCTCTGGCAGCCCCAGGGCTGGGACCATTCCCTGGGGAGCCTGGGCAGTGCCCAGCACCCTCTGGGGAAGAGCCTTTCCTGATCTCCAACCCAAACCCCCCTGGCCCAGCTCCAGCCCTTCCCTGGCTCCTGTCCCTGCTCACAGGGAGGGATCAGAGCTGTCTCCCCCCTTGGGATGAAACTGAAAGAGATTCTGACCTGAAATCAATGATTAAGACTCTGACACACTCCAGTTTTAGCTGGCAAATGAGTAACCAATGAATCCACCTGCCAAGCACCAATTCCAAGCTGAGGATCACCCATGACCATGGATACACTCCAGTTTTGGAGCCCAGCTTCCCATCTAACATTTAATTATTGGTTTAGCCAGGTAAACAGGCCTGAGGTCACCAACTGACCTCTGATTTGTGTTTGTCAGCTGGGCCACACAACACCACACAAAAACAAACCAGGAATTAAGGCTCATTAGTGTTTTCTGACCCAGACTGGCCTTTGAAGCCCTTCCCACCCTTACTCCTAACTCAGACTTTACTCACAGCCTGGTTTCCATCTGTAACTCCCCATTCCACAGACATTCCAGGGCTCTAATTGGACACCAGGGAGGTGACAATGACCCAGAGGACCCACGGAGCTCTGCTGCACCCTGTGGCCCTGGGACAGGGGGCCCTGCCTGCCATGGTCACTCATGGGTGGCACATTCCCAAGGAGCTGCTCCGTGTCTGGGGCAGTCCTGATGGCACATGAGCAAAACACAAACAGAGGCCATGCTGAACACCCAAACACCACCAGGATTTGTTCCACAGCTCCCTGACTGACCAAATCGAGCTGGCTTGGGTTTTGGGGGGTTTTCTTCAACCTAATAAGATTTTCCTGGTGCCTGATTTGGGAGAGCTGCAAGAGAAAAATGAGGTGAATTTTAATTAGGAGGCCATGGGATCTCTGCTCGGCCCAGAGCTGCCTCTTGCTGACAAACCTTCCTTAAGGTCTTGAGCAGAAGTTCTCAGCCTCACCAAAAGCTAGAAACAAAAACCCCCAGAACTAAAAATCTGATGTATTTGCTTTCCCAAGGAGCACCCTGTGGGTGGAATATTAAAAAATTACACGCTAGGACACAGATAATGTATCCCATAAAACCCACCATGGATCTCCTGCTACATCTCTACTGTTCCCTCGTGTGCTGAAGGGTCTAAAAAAATTAAATAACTCAGGCACCCAACAGTGGGAAGTATCAGCATCACAGAATCCTAGAATGGTTTGGGTTGGAAGGGACCTTAAAGCTCCCCCAGTGCCACCCCTGCCATGGGCAGAGACACCTTCCACTGTCCCCAATGTCCAGCCTGGCCTTGGGCACTGCCAGGGATCCAGGGGCAGCCACAGCTGCTCTGGGCACCCTGTGCCAGGGAACAATTCCTGCCCAATATCCCAGCTAACCCTGCCCATTCCCTGTGTCCTGGCACAGCAGGATGTGTTTGAGCTGCTCCCTGGTGTCTCTGCTCTGCTGCAGCCTCCTCCTGAGCACCAACCAGGACAGCCAAACCCTGTTCCTGTATGCTGGGATCCACCTCGTGCTGCCTTGGATGGAAGAAAATCACAGAGTCAGGGAATGTCCTGAGCTGGAAGGGACCCACAGGGATCAAACCCAAGCCCTGGCCCTGCACAGACACCCCAACAATCCCAGCCTGTCCAAACCCTCCTGGAGCTCCCAGGGCTGGGACCATTCCCTGGGGAGCCTGGGCAGTGCCCAGCACCCTCTGGGGAAGAGCCTTTCCTGATCTCCAACCCAAACCCCCCTGGCCCAGCTCCAGCCCTTCCCTGGCTCCTGTCCCTGCTCACAGGCAGGGATCAGAGCTGTCCCTCAGGAGGAGCTGCAGTTGCTGCTGGTGCTACAGCAGAGCCTCCTCCTGCCCTCGCTGCTCTGTGCCCACCTGCTGCCTCCTGTGGCTGTGACTTTGGGGCACCTGAACGTCCCCAGCTGCAGCAGCATCCATCAGGACCACAAGAACCACGGGACAAGGGGAGGTTGAGCTCTCCTGTGACCCATCCTGTCAGCATCCACTTCCTGCAGGCACCACCAGCAGCTCCAGGGCTCCTTCCTGCCAGGCACAGAGTGAGATCCCCTTCCTGACCCCCAGGGCTGGCCCAGGGCAGCTCCTGCCCCTCTCCCAGCCTGCACAGGCGCTCGCTTCCCACACCCCTCCAACTGCTCCTCAGGCATACAGAGCCTAACAACTGCAACAGCAGCTGCTCCTCCTGCCAGGCCTACAGGAGCAGCTGAGGGAGCTGGGCAGGGGCTCAGCCTGGAGCAAAGGAGGCTCAGGAGGCCCTTGTGGCTCTGCACAACTCCCTGACAGGAGGGGACAGCCAGGGGGATCAGGCTCTGCTCCCAGGGAACAGGGACAGGAGGAGAGGGAACGGCCTCAGGCTGGGCCAGGGCAGGCTCAGGTTGGACACAAGGAGGAATTTCTGCATGGAAAGGGTGCTCAGGCCATGGCAGGGGCTGCCCAGGGAGGTTTGGGGTTCCCATCTCTGGAGGTGTCCAAGGAAGGCCTGGAGGTGGCACTCAGTGCTCTGGGCTGGGGACAAGGTGAGGACTGGGCACAGGGAGGACTCAATGGTCCTGGAGGGTTTTTCCTACCCCAACGATTGTGTGATTCCCCAGGGAATCTCCCTGTTTTCCCTGCTCACCAGCACAAGCACCCCTGAGGTTACGAGCACAGCAGTTTGGACTGGAAATGGGTGTGAGAAAGGACAAGTGACAGGGATTTCTCCTTCTAAGGAAAAGCACCTGGGAGGTACCATCAGGAAGGACAAACTGGGAGGACGCTCCATGGCAGGATTGGAGCATCAGGACCATTTTAAACCATTACTCAAGGCCACAGTCATGGGCTCCCGAGGCTCCAGCCGTGTCCCTTCATGGAGCGCTGGAATTATCTCCGAGCCGGGCACGAGGGGCGGGCGAGCGGCTGCGCTGCCAGCCTGGCACCGGCCCCTCTCGGGCATTCAATTACAGGCTCTATTTTGCTCCCCTGGCTCTGGCCAGGTGTAACCCAATCCCTTGCCCACAGTGGCGTCCAGGCTCCTCACCGAGGCCCCGTCCGGAGGTCCCGCTGCCCTCTGATCCCCCCGACCCCGAGGAACTCGCCACAAGCAGAGTTTGCCCGGCGGAGTTTCCCCTCGCTGCGAGCAGCGCGCCCGCCCACACTGCTGCTGAGGCAGGGCTGATCTGCGAGCACAGCACTCGCAGCCCTCGGGGTCCCCGAGCGTGACACACACGGTGCCCATCCAGCCCCGGAGCCGCTGCTGAAGCGGGGCCGAGCCCCAGGGGCCGGGCTGGGACTCTCCCCGTTCTGCGCGAGTGACGGAGCACGTTCCGATCGGGGGGAAAGGCCTTCGGGTGTGCGCCCGCTGCCCCCAGAGCCCGCCAGGGTCACCGCCACGCCGGGCTCGCACATTTTGGCTCTGCTCGTCCCTCCTGCTCCACCCCTCCGGCCAGCGGAGCTTCCCGCGGGGCTGGGCCGCGACCCCGCCGAGCCCCCGCGGCCGCAGCCCCGCCGCGCCGAGGGGGGTTTGGACACCGAGGAGCACACGGGGGGCCGGAGGACGGGCAGGGAGCCGCTCCGAGGAGGGACCTAAAGCGGGACCGAAGAACCGGCGAGCAGCGGGGCTGGGGGCGATCCGCAGCCCCCCGCGCCGAGCGAGGCCGCGGTCTCTTTAAGAGGCCTAGCAGCGCCGCGGGGCCGCCGCGCCGCCGGACGCGTCCCGACGCCTCCTCAAGCAGCGCCGCGCTGCCCGCCCGCGCCCCCCCGGCGCCCCGGGCCCGCCGCGCCGGCCCGCGCCGCCGCCCTCACCCCGCTGTCGGCCGCCTCCTCCCAGCTCTCCGCGACCTCCTCATCTTCCATTTTAATTCCCGTCCGCCGCCGGGCCCGCGCGCCCGCGCATGCGCGCGCCGCCCGCCGGCCCGCGCCCGGCAACGCACGCGCAGCGCGCGGAAAGGGCGGGAAGCGGCGGCGGGGCGGGGGCCCCACAGCGGCCCCTGGCGGCCGGGAGGACCCGGCTCAGGGCGGGGCTTTGAGGCGTTCTCCTTTAATTTTTGTGTTTTCCTTAAATTTTGAGGTGTTTTCCCTCAGTTTGGGCGTGATTTCCTTTTGAGATATTTTCTCTTAATTTTGCTGTGTTTTCCCACAATTTCGATGAGTTTTCTTTTAATTTTGACGTGTTTTTCCTCGATTTTGGTGTGCTTTCCACAATTTTGAGGATTTTCCCTTAATTTTGAGGTGTTTTTCCTCGATTTTGGTGTGCTTTCCACAATTTTGAGGAGTTTTCCTTTAATTTTGAGCTATTTTCCCTTTATTTTGGTGTGCTTTCCATAATTTTGAGGAGTTTTCCCTTAATTTTGATGTGTTTTTCCTTGATTTTGGTGTACTTTCTCTTAATGTTCAGGCATTTTTGTTTGTTTTTCTTTAGTTTTGTTTTCCCTTAAATTTTCGAGTCTTTTCTCTTAGTTTTAGGGTGTTTTCTCTTAATTTTGAGGCGTTTTCACCTAATTTTGGGTTATTGGACAAATCTCTCTCCAAATTTAAGCTATTTCAGCCACCAATCCAGCCTCTGGTTCCTCCTGCAGACATCCAGGTGTCCGTGTGTCCTTCCAACCAATTGGTGCCTCTTCATTTAAGCCTAAAGCTGCTCTTATGGAGCACAAGGATACACTCCAGCCTTCAGAAACATCCAAAATTCCCCAAGTCCCATAATTTCTTAAACCTTTCTCATTTATATCCAAAATATTCACCACTCCAATGTTCTCCTTTGAGAGATTGGGATTTGCATTTCTTTTTCATCCCTCAAAAATTAACTGCCCCTTCAGCACCCTAAAAACCCCACGATTTTCACACAGGGAGTTCGAGAACCTGCCCTTAAATCCTCAACTTTTCCCCAGATTCCCACCCAAGAGCCAAAGTTTGCCAGCAGATGGCGACCGGACTCCTAAAAACATCCCAATAATCCTCCAGCTAAAACAAATCCCGATCCCTGCGGTCTGCCCTTGAATCTGAGCCTCTCTCTCCTCTGCCAAGCCCAAAATTTGGGCAGGGAACCTCCGGACACCCCACAAGTGGATTTTGGGGGGATGTTTATCCAAGGTGGAACTGTTGGAGGGGGTTTGGGGGCTGTGCAGTGCTCCATGGGCATTAAATCCTTGGATTTCAGCTCCTTTGGGTGGGATTTGGCGTTTCCCCTCCAGAAGTTGCAGCAGTCTGGGGCTGTTCCTGCCCGTGCTCTGGGGTTCTTCCAGAAGCAAAAGGAGCTGAGTTTTCCAGCAGCCAGAGCCTGGCATGGTTGGCTCCATCCTTTCCAGCATTCCAGCAGCGTTCCCTGGGACGTTTCCTTCCATCCTGCTGTAAAAAATCCCCCTCCCAGCCATGTCTGACCCCGAGCACCCCAAAAAATCGGGTGGGATCCGTTGGAAATGAGGCATTGATGGCGGTGTCACCCCAGGGGAGCTCAACTGCTGGGGGACAAACCCCAGATGTGTCCCTGGGTTATCCCAGTCCTGCACAAGGCACCTGGGACACATCCCATGGCTCCTCCTGGGTTATCCCAGCCCGGCACATGGCACCTGGGACATCCCATAGCTCCTCCCCGATTATCCCACAGAGCACCTGGGTCACATCCCACAGCTCATCCCGGGTTATCCCAGCCCAGCACCGGCTCCTGGCCGTGGATCCCGGCTCTCCCTGAGGCTCCTGGAGCCCGCCCTCGGGCAGGGCGCGGGCCCGGGATGCTGAGCGGGCTCCTCCGTGCGGGATGCGGGTCTGTGGGACAGACAGCGTGGCAGTGATCGCCTCTTCCCCGGAGAATAATGTCCCCACACAATCCGCCACCGAGATCTGATGGTGAAACACAGCCCTGCACAGGGCTGCTCCCCCACGGAATGGGCTCCGCTCCCTCCCTTCCTCACTTCCATGGGAAGAGAGGCACCACAGCCCTGCGGGCACAGCGCCCATCCCGCCTCCCTGCCGCGCCCTCAGGCGCTCTGGGTCTCTAAGGGGTACACCGGGACATGGCGGGGCTGCAGCAGGCGCTGAGGGGCGCCCCTGCGGGCGGAGCAGGGCCCCGTGCTCCAGCTGCGCCTCACGGGGCTGTGGATGAGGGTGGGAAACCGGGAGGGAACGGGACAAGGAACGGGACCCGCCTTGGCACCTCCGCCTCAGCGCCGACCTCCCCAACATGGCGGCCTCGCCCGCCCGCCTCGCCCAACATGGCGCTGGGACCGTCCCAACATGGCGGCGGGACCATCCAAACATGGCGGCCCCGTGCTGCGCCGCGAAGCGAAGACTTGACCTTCCCATCATGGTGCCACCATAACACCACCCCCATGCCCGCCCCATCAGCACGTGATCCCAGGGAGGCGGTCCTGCGCCTGCGCAGTGCGCGGCCGGCGCGGCCGGGGTAGCGGCGGGAGGGCGGGGAGGGAAGATGGCGGCGCCGGTCGGAGCCGTCACCGGGGCGACGCAGCGGCCCCGCCGCCCGCAGCCCTGAGGGCCCGGCCCGGCTCGGCCCGGCCCGGCGGCAGGTGAGAGCGGCCCCGCGGTGCGGCTTCCCCGGGCGGGACCCTTCCCTGGGGAGCGGGGCGGCGGGACGGGCCCCTCGGGGCGGGACAGGCCTGGTGTGGAGGGGGCCACATTGGAGGGTGGAGGGTGTGGGGAGCCCCTGTGCCAGCCCCTCACAGCGTTTTGGGGGTCGCTGCGGAGGGCAGAGCCCACGGGTGGGTGTAGCCCCTTCTGGGAGGGGGAAGCCCCTTCCCAGCTCCGGGGTGAGAGGGGAAGGCGGCCCCGGGGGCTCCCTTAGGGCGGGGAGAAAGCAAAGCTTGCCCCTAAAAAAGCCGCGTTGCTCCCTAAAAAACCCATGTTGCCCCCTGAAAGCCGTGTTTCCTTCCCAAAAAGCCAAGCTTCCCCCCAGAAAGCGATGTTTCTTCCCCAATATGCCATATGTTTCCTTCCCTAAGATACATGTTTCCCTCCATAAAAGACATTTCCCCAAAAACCTCGCGTTTCCCCAGAAAAGCCATTTGTTCTCCGTAAAAGCCACGAAAATCTCGTGTTTTCCCCAAAAAGACACGTTTCTTTCCTAAGATCTCTATTTTCCTCCTGAAAAGCCATGTCTTCCCTTAAATGCCATGTTTGCCCCCTAAAAGCCATATTTGCCCCCCAAATTCTTCCCGCAAAAAAAGCCATATCACTCCCCCTAAAAAAAAAGAAAAAGCGCCCCATTTTCTCCCTAAAAGCCCTGTTTCCCCAAAATTCAGTGCTGGCACAGGGCAGTGCCAAGGCACAGGCTGGCAGTGTCGGCAGTGGGGGGGAATGGCATTTTTTGGGGGGAAATTCGGCTTTTAGGGGGAGAACATGGCTCTTCTGGGAGGAAACAGCTTTTTAGGGAGGGAAATACAGCTTTTTGGGGGCAAGTGTGGTTTTTAGGGCGGGATCAGCGGCTCTTTGGGGGGCTGACATGTCTCTAGGGGATGTCCCCAGAACCTCAGCTCGCCTTGGGTTGGTGTGAAAACAAAGGTGAGGCTCAGTCCCCGCTTGCTCTCGGCGTGGAGCCGCCTCTCCCCTCGCTCCGCGGCCGCGTTTGTGTCACTGCCCCGGCTTGGGGACGGGATCGCGGTCTGGGAGCAGCCGAGGTGCCCAGCCCGGGGCTTTGGGGTGTCCTTTGGGGTGTCGCTGTCTCCGCTCGGGGCTTTGGGAACGTGGTTCGGATTGATTTGGGCTGCTGTTCTTGTCACGGCGGGGCTGGGCTGGGCTGAGCAGCGCTGCAGGGCTCGGCAGGAGCGATGCATTATCTCATCCTGCCCAGCCTCTCTCGGCTTTTCCAGTCGCCTTTCCAGTCGGCATCTCTCAGGAGGAGCGGGAGCAGGGCTGGGGTGTCTCGCTGTTAATGACCCGAACTCCAGGGAATGCTCGGAGAGGAACAAAAGGGGAGTCGAGAATGGGAGATAACCCCGGGATCGCCGGGAATGTCGTTTGTGCTCGGCTGGCTTTAATCATCCCTGGGAGCCGGCTCGGGTCAGCAGCTGGAACTGTTCCCCGTGGCTGGAAGGGACGGGAATTGCGGCGAATTCCCGTGGAGGAGCTGCTGACCTCAATCCGTGCCCTGGGTGGGAAGGGGCCTTTCCCCACCTGTCCTTTCCCGGGGAAGCCGCGGCTCGGGGGCGGTGCCGCGGTGTCCTGACAAAGTGCTTCATATCGCGACATAGCCTCGCAGCCTGGGCTTGGCCTGTCTGGAGAGCAAGTGCCAGACTGGGAGGTTTCCTCATTCCCACAGCCCTGGGTGTTCCCACCACCATCTCTCCTTCCTTTTCCTTGTGCTGATGCCACAGAAAGGCTGAAAACCGGGATTTTTCCCTCAGGTTGTGTCCATCCCCTGGGCTTAGTGTTTCCTTGGTGTCACAAGTAAAGAAGAGAGCAAAATCTTGGGCAGAATCTGTTTCATAAAATCCGGAAGGGTTTGGGTTGGAAGGGCCTTGCAGACCATCCCTGCCACAGGCAGGGGCACCTTCCCCTCTGCCAGGTCTCTCCAGGCCCTGTCCAGCCTGGACACTTTTCCAGGGCAGGGTGGTGCCTGTCTGGTGTTGTTCCATGGTGTTGGACTCGGTGCTGTTCTCCTGGAGCTGTGTGTGGGGCGGTGGCAGAGCCACATCCCGTGGTTGTTTTGGCATGGCAGGGATGTTTGTGTGTGTTTTTCCTGCTGTGCTCCCCGGAGTGTTCCCTGACAGGTGACTCCACCCAGGGCAGCACCAGCATTGCTTTTCCAGGGTGGCAGGTGAAGCTCTTGGGTTCAGAAAGACTCCAGACAGTTTTGCCATTTTCTCTCGTGGGTTTTTGCAGGCAGAGTGTACAATTTTCAATTTTAATTGGAGTTTACTCCAGTCTTTATTCCCTGGACTCGGTTTTTCCCTGCATTTGGCTGTGGGAGCAGCCCCTGAGGGAAGCTCACCTGCAGGACACGTGCTCCTGCCCTGCCTGGGCTTGGAATGAAGGTGGGGTTGGTTTATTCCCACTGCTGAACGTGGGTGACCTGGGATTTGGGCATTCCCGTCACTGCATCAGGCACCTTCTGCAGAGGTGTTTGCTGCCTGGGAGAGCTGGGATGTGCTCCTCATCCTGTCCTTGATCCCAGGAAATGGAATGCATACAGTCTGCACGTCTGCCAGGAGTGACAGGTTTGAAGTGGGAGATCGGGGATGGTGTGGCTGTGCATTCCCAGTTCGGGGATGGTGTGGCTGTGCATTCCCAGCTCAGGGATGCTCTGACTGTGCATTCCCAGTTCAGGGATGCTCTGGCTGTGCATTCCCAGTTTGGGGATGGTGTGGCTGTGCATTCCCAGCTCAGGGATGCTCTGACTGTGCATTCCCAGTTCAGGGATGCTCTGGCTGTGCATTCCCAGTTTGGGGATGGTGTGGCTGTGCATTCCCAGTTTGGGGATGGTGTGGCTGTGCATTCCCAGCTCAGGGATGGTGTGGCTGTGCATTCCCAGTTTGGGGATGGTGTGGCTGTGCATTCCCAGTTTGGGGATGGTGTGGCTGTGCATTCCCAGTTTGGGGATGGTGTGGCTGTGCATTCCCAGCTCAGGGATGGTGTGGCTGTGCATTCCCAGCTCAGGGATGGTGTGGCTGTGCATTCCCAGCTCAGGGATGCTCTGGCTGTGCATTCCCAGTTCAGGGATGGTGTGGCTGTGCATTCCCAGTTTGGGGATGCTCTGGCTGTGCATTCCCAGTTTGGGGATGGTGTGGCTGTGCATTCCCAGCTCAGGGATGGTCTGGCTGTGCATTCCCAGTTCAGGGATGGTCTGGCTGTGCATTCCCAGCTCAGGGGTGCTCTGGCTGTGCATTCCCAGCTCAGGGGTGCTCTGGCTGTGCATTCCCAGTTCAGGGATGGTCTGGCTGTGCATTCCCAGCTCAGGGATGCTCTGGCTGTGCATTCCCAGCTCAGGGATGCTCTGGCTGTGCATTCCCAGCTCAGAGGTGCTTTGGCTGTGCATTCCCAGCTCAGGGGTGCTTTGGCTGTGCATTCCCAGCTCAGGGATGGTCTGCCTGTGCATTCCCAGGTCCATGGAGTTGTGTTCCCAGGGCTTCAGGAGGCGCTGGGTTTGGGCACAGCCCGCTTCCATCCCAGCCACTTCCACAGGATGTGAGCGAGGGCTGCTGGAAGAGGCTTCCCACTCTCTGTGTAAACAGAGCTGCGCCTCCAAGGGAAGTGATTTTTCCCTGTGTGTTCCGACGGGGCAGGCTTTGTTGGAAAACATCCAGTCAGGATTTTCCTAAGGCTGGAGGTGGGTAAGCTTCAGGCTCTGACTCGGGAAAGGCAGCATCACCTGGAGACGGCTGTGAGGGCTCAGGAGAGGTGTTGGAGCTGGAGGCAGGCTCGGGTTTGGCCCAAATCCAGATAAAAGCTGGGAAGAGGCCTCTGGGAAGTGCTGGTGTTTATCAAGGTAGGGGCTCCCTCCCAAGCGTGTTTCCCGCCGACATCTCTGGGCTGTCCCCAGCAGCATCCAGGCTGTGCTGCCAGGAGCAGCCAGCACAGCTTGTGATGGAGTTGGGAAATCCAGGTCAGAATTCCTTTTGAACTCGCCTGCCTTGCTGGATCAAAGCAAAGCAGGGGTGACACATCCACGTGAAAAACGTGGCTCGTGTCGAGCAACCTGCAGGAATCTGGGCTCTTCCTGTCGGGAATTTGCTGTTTCAGGAGCTGCTCTGGACTGTGTTCTCTCCCCCATTTCTATGGCAATCTTTAAATATTTATCTTTGCTTGCTGAACTCCCACTGCAATATCTGTGACTGAGAATCCTCATTTTCCCCCCATGGGAAACGTGGATGCAGCTCAGGCACCAGCAATTGGCAATTCCAATGCACTGCATCTCTCCCTGGGTTCCAGACTCCTTTGGAAGCATTTCCCTGCCTCATTTTGTCTTGTACCTGTGCCAGTTTTATCATAATTTGGGGTTTTGGAGGCTTAAGGTAAGTTGGCAGAGCTGCTTTTATTTATTTGGAACTTCTCTTTCCAGGCCAGGTTGGATGGGGCTTGGAGCAAATCTAGAAGGTGTCCCTGTCCATGGCAGGGAATGGGATGAGCTTTAAGGTCCTTTCTAACCTGAACCATTCCATGATTTTGACTCCCATTAGGTTTCAGTGGGTGGGCAGAAGATCATCTCTGGTTTGAGGAGTGATTTGGGGTTTTCTGTGTAAAAAGATCTCTGGTTTGAGGAGTGATTTGGGGTTTTCTGGGTAAAAAGATCTCTGGTTTGAGGAGTGATTTGGGATTTTCTGGGTAAAAAGATCTCTGGTTTGAGGAGTGATTTGGGGTTTTCTGGGTAAAAAGATCTCTGATTTGAGAAGTGATTTGGGGTTTTCTGGGTAAAAAGATCTCTGATTTGAGGAGTGATTTGGGGTTTTCTGGATGAAAAGCAGCTCAGAAACGTCAGAATCTTGCTGTGAAGTCGGGGTGGCTGTGGGAAGAACTGTCCATCCCCAAATTTCTCACATCAGGGAATCTGGGACACGGATTAACCATTCCAGCTGGGTTTGTGTCACTCTGGAGAGCCTGCAGTGTGATTTATTTGTGCTTTAAAAGAGACTCCTGAACCCTTTGGGTGCCGTTATCCTCACGCTGAGCTTCCAGGGAAGGGGCTGGCCCTGGGAATCGCTGCCTTTTCTTGTCCCTGGAGCTGGATGCACACCAGCTGCCCAGAACACCTGGAAGGAGAGAACCCTTCCAGGTGTGGGAACCCTTCAGATGCAGCTCCCTCTGAAGCAGCAGCCCTGTGGAATTCCTGCCTTCAGTTCCTCTGAGCCACCTTTAATCCGTGCTGCTCTTCCCAGAGCTGCTCTTGGGCCGGGCGTTTCCTTTCCCAGTCCCAGCAGCTGCTGGGAATTCCTGAAAGCTCCCAGACTTTTGGGTTTTTGCAGACACAGACTCGTGGGGTCTCAGGAGGGGCACAGGGGATGCTGTAGCCTGCTCTGAGCAGGAATCCTGGATGCTTTGAGATCCCAGGGTTGCACACTGTGTGATGATCAGGGATTTGCCCCATTCTCCTGCTCGAGTGGTGCTGGTTAATGATGATTGTTGTGGTGACAGGATGGTAACAAAGGGACATCTTGGGAAGCTCATTTTGTCATTGAATGGTAGAGATGAACTTGAAATTTGCACAATTTCCCTGAATTTTTGTTTGCTCGTTAACATAATATGGATCTGAGTGCACTTTTTTGTTGTTTCTTTCTTAGTATTTGATATTTAAGCCTCCCTAAACACCCAGGCATGGCACAAAGGATGGAAGGATGCCTCCTGCTTTCCTCATCCCCAATATCCAGTGCTTCTGCTTCTCCATGCATTTCCTTTCCTGTTAGCTGAGGAATAAGAAAATCCTGTACTGAACAAGAACAAATGCTCTTATTTATTCTGCTCAAATCAGTGGAAACTGCAGCAAATCCTCCCCCAGCCCATTGGGTGGGTCAGACTCATGAAATGTGTTCCACATGGAATCCCTGGGTTGTATTTTCCAGTCCTGGCTCAGCTGTGGTTGGGGTTTGCCTGGTGGTTGGTGGATGCTGTTCCCAGCCCCTCACACCTCTCTGTGCTGAGATTCCCTGTGCATTTAGTGCCATTTCTCCCTCCTTTCAGGCCAGGGCTCCAAGGGCATGCAGAGCAATCCTTCCAGTTCTGTAATAACAGGGTTGCACTGCCACCACCCTGGGGCTGGTCTGCACCTCAGATCCATCCCTGCCCACCTGCTTTACCCCCTCAGAGATTTCAGACAATCCTCTGTTGCTCATTGCCTGCTGTTTGTTGGGAACTGGTTGGGATTTCCCCCACTGAGGTGCTGGTTTGGGGGGGAGAGGTGGAGGGGCAGCTCTGATCCCTCCCTGTGAGCAGGGACAGGAGCCAGGGAAGGGCTGGAGCTGGGCCAGGGGGGTTTGGGTTGGAGATCAGGAAAGGCTCTTCCCCAGAGGGTGCTGGGCACTGCCCAGGCTCCCCAGGGAATGGTCCCAGCCCTGGGGCTGCCAGAGCTCCAGAGGGTTTGGACAGGCTGGGATTGTTGGGGTGTCTGTGCAGGGCCAGGAGTCGGGTTTGATCCCTGTGGGTCCCTTGCAGCTCAGGGCACTCCATGGTTCTGTGCAGTGTCTGCAGGAGTGCAGCTCCAGGAGAGCAGCTCCCAGCTCCACGGACAGGGAATCCCAGGGATGCTGTCTGGCTGCAAAGCACCAGGCTCAGCCTGGCTCCCTGGGGTTCTCAGCAAGGAATTGGGATGTCTCAAGGTCAGGCCTGTGGTATTTCCCTCTTTCCCAGCCTTTTTTTTTTTTCCCAGCACTGCCCTTTGCCTACACCAACATCTCACCATGGACCTTTAGGCTTGTAGGTTCTTCTCTCCATCCCCATTGCACAGCACAGCAAGGGCTCCAGAGGCTGAAATTGCAGAGGCTGCTGGGTGTCTGCCCTCCCTAATTCACATTTTCTGCTAAAAAAGCCCAGCCATGAATTCCAGCACCTTTGGATTGCACACACTCCAGCACCTCCATGGGGCTCAAGGACACACTGTTTGCTTTTCAGGAATATCACACTTCTCATCACCTTTTTAGGTTTTGATTAGGGCAGCAAAGAATCATGGAATGGTTTGGGTTGGGAGGGACCTTAAAGCCCACCCAGTCCCACCCTGCTATGGCAGGGACACCTTCCACTGTCCCTGTCCAGCCTGGCCTTGGGCACTGCCAGGGATCCAGGGGCAGCCACAGCTGCTCTGGGTACCTGTGCCAGGGCCTGCCCAGCCTCCCAGGGAAGGATTCCTTCCCCATATCCCATCTGAACCTCCTCTCTCTCAGTGGAAGCCATTCCCCCTGGTCCTGGCACCCCAGGCTCTGTAAAAAGTCCCTTCCCATGTTTCTTGGCAGCTCCCTCTGTTCCCACTGTCTGCACAGCCCTCTGAGCTCTGGAGAGGCAGCAGCTCAGCACAGGGAGCTGCAAACATCTGCTCCCTGGATCCCTGTGCTGCAGAGCCTTTGTTAACCCCAGTTTCTTGTGGCTTTTGTTCCTTTACCTGCAAAATGGGGTTAACTATGGAATGTGGAAAGCTGGAATGTTGGAGGCATCATTTCAGGTTGTGTCTCTGTGGTCAGACCAGGTGTCTGTCTGTGCTGGAAACTCCTTTTGTTCCACCTGAGAGAAGGAAAATACCTTCCTTATTGTTTTGCTGTGTTTAGCAAACAGCTCTGCCTTTAAAGCCCCTCGATGTGATCCAGCCCTGCTTCAGGGATGGTTCATCCCTGCCTGGGAGCTTCCATCAAAGGCCTCACCTGGGGAATGGCAGGGCTGGGCATGAAGGGGAGCACAGACAGGTTTGGTGTGAGGCACAGCCAGTGGGCATCCCAAAAGCACCCTTTGGGTGTGTGTGACACACTGCTGTGTCCTGGGAGGGCAGTTTGGGTGCTCATCCCTGGTCATGTCCATGTGGAGGTGGTGGTGATGTCCTGGTTTCCTGCTTGCTAACAAAAACATTGCATCAGCACCACTGCCAAGTCAGCAGAGTGTCTGAAAGCCCTGGGCATTGATTACAGTCAAACCTTGGCCAGCCAGGCTGCAATAAAATGGGTTTTTTACAGTGTATCTTTCTCTTTTTATGGCTTGAAAGTCAGTAGCCTTGAGCTCATCTTTGGGTGCAAGGTCTGGGGGCTGTTTGTGACTGGTGTGTTTTTGTGGGGAGAGGAAGATGGTGGTTGGTGAATCTGGGCTGAAGAATAACTTTGTTTATTGCAAAAATAAAATTGTTACACCCCTCAACTCCTCCTTTGCCACTGTCCAGGGCTGGACAGGAGCCAGGTGTGCCCAGGTGAGCAAGAGGCCAATGGCCCCTGGCTGGTCCCAGGATGTGGCACTTGGGGACATGGTTTAGTGGGGGCATGGTGGTGCTGGGGGAACAATGGATTTGGTGATTGTGTAGGGTTTTTCCAGCCTTACCAATTCCATGAGTCTGTGATGAGTGTGTGTGAGTGCTGCCATGACCATGTCATGATGGAGAACCAGAGGCTGGAGCCTGAACACCCACAGCAGGAAAACCCTGACCTTGACCTGGCTGTGCTTGGCTTCATTTTCCTGAAACTCCATCCTTTGTTCCCACTGCACAACATCCACCTTGAGTTTTCAGCACTGCTGGACCCCACAATCCTGCCTGATTGTCCCACCAGGGATTGCCTGGCTTGTGTGGACAGCACTGCAGTGATGTGTGAATCCTGGGTGTTCCCAGCTTCTGGAAGTGCTGGTGGTTTCTGAAGGGACTCCTGTGTCCAGCCCTCGATGGATTTTTGGAAGCAAAGCTTACTTTGCTTTCCCTCTCACTGATTCCTGATCCTGCTGCCCCCTCTCCCTGGTTCAACAGGAGCAGGCAGGCCTCAAGGATCCTGCTCTAGGATCCAGTAGGTTCAGGTGGGATATTGGGATAAATCCTTCCCTGGGAATGTGGGCATTCACAGGGTGCCCCTGGATCCCTGGCAGTGCCCAAGGCCAGGCTGGACACTGGGGCTTGGAGCCACCTGGGACAGTGGGAGATGTCTCTGCCCATGGAACAAGATGAGCTTTAAGGTCCCTCCCTACCCAAACCATTCCATGATTCCACAATCCTCAGTGCCCCCAAGGTCCCTAAGACTGGAAAGGGACTGGGAGCATCCTCAGCAAAGGCAAGAGAGCTCCAAATCCCAGAGACAGAGGAGGAGGAGGAGGAGGAGGAGGCCTGACACCCCCATCCTGAGCGGTGCAGGGTAGGAAATGCCATTTTCCTGCTCCCCAGCTGCCTGGGGGCTGCAGGAGCTGGATGAGCTCCAGGGCTCTCCCAGCCAAGGAAGCTCCAGCACTCACCTTTCCTGCAGGACACCTGGGGACCATGGGGACCATGGCTTCCCTGGGAATGGTGCTGGGAGACACCCTGGGCATCCCCCACTGCTGCTCTGCAGAGAATGCACTTTAATAAAACAGTCCCACAGGCCCCTAATGCAGCCCATCAGGAATGAAGGCATCCAGGATGTTTGGGTGTTTTGTTAACAAACCCTTTGCTGAGCTATCTGCACGTTTTTCATTTGGTTATTGTGCCTGGGCAGTTGGAACTGGGCATTGGGCTGGATGGAAACCCAGAACTTGCAGGAGTTTTTTTCAGGCTGGTTTTTCAGGTGAGCAGAAGTGGGCTGGATTTAGGTCGGTGGCTGTGTTTTCCTCTTGGTTCCATTATAAATTTCCCTTCATTTGTGCAGATGAACCAGTTTTGGTGACTTTGGGAGGTGTCAGGGGTTGTAGGACTCAGGGAATGCTGTGACATTCTCACAGGCTGTTCTCCAGACAATTCTCCACAGCTTTCCAAGAGCATGTCCAGGAGCTCCTGTGCTCTCCTAGTGAAGGGAGGGGTGACAGCAATTCCCAGGATCTCCCAGTGTGGCTTTGCTCATCATTCCTGATCAGGAATTCTTGCCAGTAAATCATCCTGAGCAGGTTTGAATAAATGTTTTTATCCTGTAAAGTTCATCCTCCTACAGCAGATATTGCACCAGGAGGAGCAGCTGCCCTTTTCCCTGGAAAAACCTCAATTTTCCAGCCCCAGAGGCTTCTGTTTGCTTGCTTAGGGGTTATTCCGGGTTTTGGGGCTTGCAGGGTGTTCAGTTTGCAGATGGAACAGAATTTGTTTGCTGGGAAAAGCCGAGGTGATAATTGGAATTCAGGGCTTGGCGGGGGCCGGCAGAGGGAGTGTGTGAGCCCGAAATCCTCCTCATTTCCTACTAAATTTAGGGGATTTCGGGAGCACGGGAAAAGGGAGCAGCCGATTATTGCACCCGAGGAGCTCCTCTTGTGATGCCAGGGCTTGGCAAGGCAGATTTTGGCAGGTTTGAAACAAATCCAACTCTTTCAAGGGTAATCATATTGTCCAAAAACATGGAAATTCTCCAAATCCATGCATCCATAACAAGTGGAAGGGTTGGTGGATGGTGGAGATTTTGGCTTTTTTCATGGTTTTCTGCAGGGATATTTAAGGGTTGTCTTTTTTGGTGTGGAAAGGCAAATATGGAACTCCCAGGAATTGTGTTTTCAGACTTGTTTTTCATGTGAGCAAAACCAGGCTGGATTTTGGGTCAGTTGAAGTGTTTTCCTCATGCTTTCATTATAAATTTCCTGCATATTACTTCATATTTATTAATATTTTATTACATAAAATTTATTATTATATTTAATAATGATGATTTCCTATGTACACCTCAAGTGTGGTGTCATTAAACTCTGCTTCCCCTTTTCCTGTGAACCCCACACCAAAAAGTCCCTCAAACCTCAGCTCCCAGGTTTGTATTCCTCCAATAAATCCAGGATAAGCCCCCACATTTTCATTCTGGGTTTCAGTGCATTCATTTTGTGGGAAAACAGATTCAGCAGGATTTATTTGTAGGTTGCTGTGCTGTTTGTGCAAGAAATCCTGCTGTGTAATGTCACACTGCTGCTTATTTTTGAACTGAAACCTTGGGAAAAAAAACGAGCAGGAATCTGGAATAGCCAAGGATCAGCTCATCACTGGGGCTGGGAGGAATTCCTGGGATTTTGGTACCTTTTTATTACAGAAATATCAACCAAAATTCAGCTGTGGTGGTGCAGTTCCAGGACAATGGGCAGCAGTAAAAATGCTGTAATTCGGGTTTTTTTCCTGAAGTCCCTAAACCCACAGTTCTAACAGGCAAAACCATCACAGGGGGGTTGTGCTGACAGAGAAATGGTGGAATTTTCTGCCTTGCAGATGGAATTTAGGAATCCTTTCTTTTCCTGGGTGACTTGTATGAAAGAAAAAACAATTTTGTGTTGGGAAAAAAAAAGGGAGAAGCAGTTCTTCAAAGAACCCTTGGAAGTGCCTGTTTTGCAGGAATAAGGAACATCCATGGTGCCGGTGTTCCTGAGGTCTCGCTCTGCACAGAGAGGATGTTGCTCATCCCACGACTTCCCAGAGGCTGTATTTTCTTTTTTTGGACTAAAATCTGTGGTTTTTTTCCCATTGTTGAGCTTGTCCAGCAGTTAATTTCCAAAAGGATCAGTTCCAGCTGCTGCAGGTGAGGGAGGACTGGAAGTGTTGTTTTATTTAATGGTGTTTATCCCAATCCTGTGTTCCCACGGACCTGTCACTCCCTGTGCTGCTGCTTTTATAAAGCATCGTGCTTCTCCTTGGAAATAGTGCTGGATTTTCCTCTTTTCACCCCAGGAAGGGTCTCAGAGCTTCTTTTAGAGCAAAACCAGCATCAGGGAAAGCTGCAGGTGAAGTCCTTGATGGCACAGCTGGGGAGACAAACACAAAAATACTGAAAATGTGGAAAGAATCCTTCCCATAGAGATAAGATTTTTTTTTTAAATGAAAAATGAACCATTTCTGTCTGCTGGAAGAGGATTTTTATTTGAACTGGGGCAGAGAATCAGTCAGAAGTGTGGCTGTCCCCAGAGTGTCCCCTGGAGACGCTGGCACACAGAAAAAGCCATTCCAAAGTATGAGGAAGAGTCTGGAGCAGGCTGGAGACAGCTGCTGCCTTCCACCCCTACATTACCACGAGGGCTCCTGATTGCCAGGTGCAATGAAATCCTTCTCTCCTGGCAGCCCAAGCCCTGGCCCAGCCGGGCTGGCTCCTCTCACACACCTGGAATGTTTTGTTTTGTTTTGTTTTGTTTTGTTCCCGGTGGGAGCAGCAGCTCCTCCTTGGAGGGAGCATTCCTTGTGTTCCTTGTGGCCTGTGGAAATGAGCATTCCCTGTGTCTGCAGTGACTCAGGACTGGTGTTCAGCCTCTCATTGCCATTCAACAGCTTGGCCTTGGAGGCTTTTTTCCATAAAATCCATAAAAAGAGGTGGGAAAAGGGCAGGTCAAAAACCCTGCAGGTTCAAGCACTTCCTGAAGCAGCTGGCAGTTGTGGAGAGGAGGAGGCAGCTCGGGAGGGAGCCACCAGTGCCACCCACACCTGAGCTTTGGGCTCCATGGGACCAGGAGAGGGGCCTGCAGGTAGGAAAAGCTCCTTGGGCCAAGAGGGGATTTGCAGCAGTAGGTTTGGAGCAGTGCTTCAACCCCGTGGGGTTATTTCTGCCTGCACTTAATATTCCTCAGCTGTTTGTTCCAGATAATTACTTTAGGAATAAATAGCAGGTTCTTAACTAATTTCAGCAGGGGAGAGAGGGAAAATGGAAGTGCTCTGAAAGGAGGAAGAGGATTATGAAATGTTTTGCCAGCTGGCAGAGACGCAGCTTTGAGGAAAGGGCAGGCAGATTCCATCGGCGCCGGCAGAGCCGCGCTCCCGCTGCCCTTCCAGTGCTTCCTGGAGCAGCTGCCATTGCTCCTTGCTCCAGCTCCAGGCTGATTCCTCAACACCCCAAAAACCCTTCCCAGTGCTGGGATAGACAGGCATTTCTCTGGGACCAGCAGGGCTCTGGGGTGCAGAATATCATGGAATGTTTGGGGGATGTGTTGGCGTTTTCAGGGCTCGATCCGATGCTGGAGTTAATTGGATTGCAGCTACTTTGGAATGAGACACAACTGCTTAAATCTCTTGGTTGCAGCTTTTTGAGTGCTCAGAGATTCATTTTAGCCCAGGTGCAAAGTGGAGCCCGGTGTGGTGCAAGCAGAGAGCACCTGGAGAGGCAGGATGAGGGAGAAAGCACCTCTTGCATCACCCAAAAATGCAGGAACACTCAGTTCTGCTCCTGGAATAACCAGTAAAACCCCAGGTGTGGGATTTTCCCTCATGGATCTGCTGAATAACTGGCAGCAGGAGCTGCTGGGATGCTTTAGCTCTTTCTTGCCAACTGCCTGGGTTCTTTTTCCTTTTTCTGTATTGGAGCAGGGTTTTAGGACAGGGCTTTGCTTTACATTCCAGGGGTGGTTATTCCCAGCCCGCCCTTCCAAACAAAATCCACATCCGTGGCAGGTCAAGCTTGGAGGGTTATTTTGACAGTGAGCTGCCTTTTGGGAGCTGGGTTTATTGCTGGCCTTGTTTTCTTCCAAAAAAGAACACGG
Source organism: Agelaius phoeniceus (assembly GCF_051311805.1). Lineage (NCBI taxonomy): Eukaryota > Metazoa > Chordata > Aves > Passeriformes > Icteridae > Agelaius > Agelaius phoeniceus. The sequence goes on from NC_135288.1 coordinate 2,300,880, forward strand.
CGTGGGTGTGAAAACTCTGAGGATGGTTATTCCTTATGTTCAAACGTTTAGGAAACAAGAATTTACCAAAGGAGATGCTTTGGAATATTTATAATATTATCAAGTGGCTTGGGAAGAGCAGACAAAACTCAGTGGGGCTTCTCCATCCTCAGATATGCTATTTGAGGCTCCTCCCACTGTTCTAAAGATGATTTTTGGTGTTTTGTGCCTGGGATCAGCCTGCCGTGTTGGGTTATTCCTGAGCCTGCTCCAGAGGATCCAAATTGGGATTTACTAGCTGGAAAACACCTCTTTCTAGTGGGTGTGCATTCCTGCACTTCCCATGACCCTCTCCAGCAGGATTTGGACATTATTTAGAGCACAAATAAAAGTTGTTGGGATCACACAAGGTCCTGACAATGCCCCGGTCCATCACCATCCTCAGGGTCCCACTGTCCCCAGGCCAGAGGCAAAAACTCCTGCTCAGGATTTTGGAAAGGCTTGAGGATGTGAAACCTCTGCCTCCTGGGGAGCTGCTCTGTGATCCCAGGCTGGGAGGGAGGGAGGGACAGACCCTCCTGTCCTTCTGTATCCTGAGCAGGAGCACAGCCCCATCCTGAGCAGGAGCACAGCCCCATCCTGGGCAGGAGCACAGCCCCATCCTGAGCTTGGAGCACAGCCCCATCCTGGGCAGGGGCACAGCCCCATCCTGGGCAGGAGCACAGCCCCATCCCTGCCTGGAGCACAGCCCCATCCTGAGCAGGAGCACAGCCCCATCCTGGGCAGGAGCACAGCCCCATCCTGAGCTTGGAGCACAGCCCCATCCTGAGCAGGAGCACAGCCCCATCCTGAGCTTGGAGCACAGCCCCATCCTGGGCAGGAGCACAGCCCCATCCTGAGCAGGAGCACAGCCCCATCCTGAGCTTGGAGCACAGCCCCATCCTGGGCAGGAGCACAGCCCCATCCTGAGCAGGAGCACAGCCCCATCCTGAGCTTGGAGCACAGCCCTATCCTGAGCTTGGAGCACAGCCCCATCCTGGCCCGGAGCACAGCCCCATCCTGGGCAGGAGCACAGCCCCATCCTGGCCTGGAGCACAGCCCCATCCTGGCCTGGAGCACAGCCCCATCCTGAGCAGGAGCACAGCCCCATCCTGAGCAGGAGCACAGCCCCATCCCTGCCTGGAGCACAGCCCCATCCTGAGCAGGAGCACAGCCCCATCCTGAGCAGGAGCACAGCCCCATCCCAGCCTGGAGCATGGCCCCATCCTGAGCAGGAGCACTGGCATGCTGTGTCAGGATGGAAACCAGCACAGGCACTTCCCAGCCATAGATGCCTTTGCTTGGAGAAGGCCCAACCCTCCATTCTTTCATAATTTTTAGCACAACTCCACTTTTCCTTTCCCTCAGTCCCTGGGAACTCGTGCCTGTTCTGTGTGGGGCGGGTTCCTGGCAGCAGCAGCAGCAGTGCCTGTGTCCCAGCCTTTGGGTTCCAGCCTCCCCTGCCACAACAGTGACTCCAGCAGGGATTTCGACACGGGAAATGTGCTGGGTTCTGCCGTGGTTCCTCCCACAGATTGACAGCCCTGTGCAATTTCCAAAGCTGCTTCATCAGGGAACCTGACCGTGGTGGGGACTGGTGCTGTCGCCTGTCATTTTCCTGGGCATGAATTGGTTGCCATGGAAAGCTTTCCCTCTCCGTGTCTCCACCACCTGCCATTCCCATGGCATGGGAAAAACCTGGACTAGTAACTGCAGCTCAGGTTATTCCTGAGAAATAAACCTCATTTATAAATCAGGTTGATGACCCAAGCTGATGTGGTTTAACATGGGGTTTGTCACCAGGGTATTTCTGTATCAGGGTATTTATCCTGCTAGGTAACCCACATTAAACCCTGATATCAATAACTTCAATTCCTTCCAGCTGTGTTTTCTGGGATAGTTAGGATTTGGAAAAAATAATGATAATATTCTTATATTGGAGGATGTTAGGGAAAAGCTGTCTTGTCTTCCCTATTGAGGAGCTGCTTTGCTTCCTGGCCTGCTGCAGGTGGAGTTTGTCCTATGGACTGTGTGGATTTGTCTCCAATAATCCTGGCCAGTTCAGGGCTGGGGGAAGGCTGGGCAGCCTCTGCCTTGTGGACTTGGGAGGAACCCAAAGAACAGGGAGCTTGCCCTGGTTTGGTCCTTTCCTCATGCTAGGAAAGGATAAAAAGAGAATTTCTGGAAAAGAAAGCCCCATGTCATCCCCAGGAGCTGTTACTGTGGTTTGGGCTATGGATCCAGGAGCACTCAGGGAGCTGCTGCTCCCTTGGTCTCCACTCAGCCACCTTGGAAGGGGAAAGTGCTGCTGCTCTGCTCAGGACAGGCTGTTTGTCTTGCAGGGGCAGGCATGGATTTCACCTCACACGGTGCCAGCTGCCCAAACTGGACACAGCCACTCGTTAAGGTGGATTTATTTCATGATACTTTTCTGTCATCAAGGTGTCACCTTACACTCGAGATGTTGGGAATAGCTGGAGATACAACCTCTGCTATCCCAGCCTTCCATCAGCAATAAATCCTGGGGGGATTTGCTTTCCTCACCTACTGCCAGCCAGGGCTGTGTGCAGGTATTTCACAAATAAAGGGAAAAGGGTGGTGAAAACCTTAGGCAGGGCATTTTTCCTCCCCAAGGAGTTGTTTGGGGTAAAACAGCCTCGCTGGCAGAACAGGTTCCACAGGATGGAGGGACTGTAAATGTCACTGTGATCCTGTCTCACCTGGGGAGAGGTTCCACAGGGATCCTTTCCCCATCCCAGCTGGGCCCCACAGGGCAGGGCAGGGCGATGTCTCCTCGTGTCCAGTGAGGGAGCAGCAGCTCCAGGCCTTGGCTTTGGCTCTCTGCTTCCCACTGCAGGCAGCAGCAGGGTGGGGAGCGATGGAGTGACCTGGGAAGGCCCTTCCTAAACCCTCAGCTGCTGCAAAACTGCAGAACCACCTCCTGCACTGGGTGATTGATGTGGCACAGCCCTCTGGTGTGGCACACAGCTCTCAGTGCGTTCCTGGTGCTCTGTGTTCTTGGGTTTTGGTTGATAGTTGCTGCCCTGAGATGTGCAGGGTGTCTCTGTTTCAGCCCATGCAACTGAAGAACAAGTCTGGACTCTTCAATTTTTGGTCTTGAAGTTGTTTATTAATTCTTATCTATAAAATTTTCTTTCTGCCCAGCCGAGATCTGCTCTGCAGGGCAGCCACAGGCACTCTTTGTGTTGTCCTTTTATACTACAAACTACATATAACACATTGACACTTAATTCCCAATACCTATCACCTGTGTTAGACAGTGCACTTCTACTCTAAACCAATCCCAAAGTGCCAACATCACTGCAGAAAATGGAGAACAAGAAGAAGGAGAAAGGCTGGACATGCCCAGATTCCTCCATCTTGTTCCCATAACCCCCATACCAAAAATCCTAAAATCTACATTTTCACCCTGTGATCATTTTGTTATTACACTATTCAAACCTGTGTGACTTTCATGTCCTCATACAGAGCTGGTAACTTGCTCCAGGGGTCAAAATCAAATCCCCAGGTGTTCTGGGTTGTGTGCCAGGGTCTCTGAGCCCCCTGACAGGGTCCTGGGCAGCTCTGGACACCTGGAGGGATGCACTGAGTTCTGACACGTGTGACCTCCCTGTTGTCCCTTTTGGCAGCTGTGACATGGGATGCCATGGCCAGCTCCTCAGACAGTGACGATGACTGTTCCTGGTGCTCCCTGTGACCTCCCTGTTGTCCCTTTTGGCAGCTGTGACGTGGGATGCCATGGCCAGCTCCTTGGACAGTGATGATGACTGTTCCTGGTGCTCCCTGTGACCTCCCTGTTGTCCCTTTTGGCAGCTGTGACGTGGGATGCCATGGCCAGCTCCTCGGACAGTGACGATGACGGGTTCATGGCCGTGGATGCAGAGGAGGCCGCGGTGGAAGGGACGATGGAGCAGGAGGATGAGCCCCACGCCGAGCTGGAGGTGGAGGAGCCCAGGCCCAGCTCCAGATCGATGCTGGAGCTGCCAGAAGAGGTTTTGGAATACATCCTGTCCTTCCTCTCTCCCTACCAGGAGCACAAAACCGCCGCCCTTGTCTGCAAACAGTGGTATCGACTGATCAAAGGTACAAGTGATGGCAGCAATTTCTCTAATTGGGGGGTTTGGAACCCAGCTCTCTTTTACCTTTGCCTCTTGTTTTCCTCTCAAACTCTGAAATCTGGCTTCTGTGAAATCTCAGGGAAATCCTCACAGCCGTGGGGTCCCTGGCTTTGCTCAAAGCAGGCCTGTAACTGTGCAGAATTGAACCCATCAGCCTCTCCCAGGGTAGAAAACCCAGAGAGGCCATGAATTCCCATCCTGGAAGTGTCCAAGGCCAGACTGGACAGGGCTTGGAGTGCCCTGGGATAGTAGAAGGTCCTCTCCTTAGCAGGGGTTGGAGCTGGATGAGCTTTGAGGTCCCTTCCAGCCCAAACTAAAACAAAGCCCAAGCCCCAGGACAGAGCAGCTCCTTTGCTGCCTTTGGGTGCTCCCAGTGCTGCACTGGTGACCTTGGATTGCAGCCTCCTCCCCAGAGCCCCTGCCAGAGTCCCATGGCTGATGGGGCTTTAATTGCACTTCATTTGTGTCTTGCTCTGTAATTAACATTCCCAAAGCTGCTGCTTTCAACAGCTCTGGCTCTGCTTCTTGCAGCTCTGCTGGAGATAAGTGCAGCATAAAATCTGCATGAGTAGAGATGTGCATATTCCAGCTTCCTGGAAGAGTAGCCCAGAGACACAGATCCTTCCTTTGCCTCTGCACACTCATTCCAGAGCCTTGTGGAGGTATTTTAATGCTGGAGAAGTATGATACAGCAAATAAGGAGGGAACATTTGGACAAGGATACAAGCAGAACCTTCTGCTTCATTTTACTTTAATACACTGGGTGATTTCTGGTACCATTCTGTGGGGTGCACACTTTAATCATGAGCTTCATTTAAAAACAAGGAGTTTCAGAGGAGAGCAGTTCAATCCTAGGAAATGGGACAGGTTGCTGCACAAGGGGAATGTGCTCCTTCTGAAAAACAGGAGTGGGTGTCAGGTGAGGAATGCCCTTGGCAGATTGTGAGGTGATGGCTCATTTATGGAATTCTCCTCATCTGAAAGATCCCAGGCATTTCCCACTCTGCCCAGAGCTGAACAGGCTGGGGGTTCAAAAACCACAGCTACCCCAGCAGGGACCGTGGCCCAAAATCCCTTTTTTTGTGCATCCTTTTGGGGCAGCAGCTGCCCCCAGCCCTGGGGAAGGGCCTTTTCCAAGTGCTGCAGCCCCCGTGGCTGCTTGGCTGTTTCCTGGAGTGGCCTGCAAGGGATGCAGCTGGGATGGACAAACAGCTGGGATTCGCCCCAGAGGGATGTGGGAAACATCCCTGGAGCCCGGGGAGGAGCAGCCCGAGGCACAGCGTGGCTTTGGGCTGTGTCACCTCTCAGGGGACAGGTGGTGCTGGGCAGCTGGGCCCTTCTGGGGCAGTTCCAGCCAAAAAAAAGGTCTGGAACCACCACCTGCGAGCTGTGCCCAGAGAGGTCACTGGAGGTAAACAATTGATTCGTGTTCTCCTGGTTCATTTTTCCTGTTTGCCAGGATACATCTGCTGTGCACTCCTGGAGCTCACATTCCCTTTCCCGTGTGACTCTCAGGGATCAGGTCCTCAAGAACCCCAGGCTTTATTTTTTTATTTTAAAAACCCCTTCCTGCTTTGTATCCCGGAGTGGGATTTCTTGCTGGGGGTGTTCCTGGCACAGGGCTTGGGGAAAAACTCTTGGCTGGTTATGGCATCCTCAGTGCAGGTGCCACCAAGTGTCTGCTGAGCTGCTGCTGCTGCCAGAAACCTTCTCCAGACCTTTTTGTCTCCTAAGAGAGCAGCCTCTGGCCCCTCCCAGAATTAGTGGCAGCTTTGGAGCATCCCTGCTCATTTTTATCACTCCGATTTCTTTCAGATCCCTGGCCAGTAGCTGCATTCACAGTCTCACAAGTTGATTATTGCACTGAGGCTCCTCAAGAGAAGGGAAGCTGCCCCTCAGGTGTGCTGAGGGAACCAGGGTGCAGCACAGAGGGCTGAGCACAAGCTCTCCAAAGCACCCCAGTGCTTCCTTCCTTTCCAAAGGCTCTGCTTCCCGACTGGAGCTGCCGGGATGTCGTGGCCCGGCCGGTGCACGCTGCTGACTTCCACATTTGCAGAGTTCCCTTGTCTTTATTCCCTTAATCCCCCACATTCCCAGCGTGTTTCTAACCCAAACACGGGGCTTTGCAGCTGCTGTCACCGTGCAGGCACAGTTTGTTCCCTGTAGGAGTGTCAGGGGTGGGATGGACAGAGACGAGAGATCTCTGAGGCCAGGGCTTGGAACTTGGGGTTTATTGCAAAGGGCCTGGGTGCAGGGCCCTGCTGGGAGCTGCCAGACACAGCTCAGAGCAGGACTGAGAGAAGAGAGGGGGAGAGAGGATGAGAGGGTAAGAGAGCAAAAACCTAAGAGAGCGAGGTTCCCATTCCAATACAATAAATCTTCTTCTGTGTTGAATATTCTGATTCTCACTAACCAATCTAGTACAATATACAAATCCTATAGCATTTACACACAGCCTATACGAATCACTACATTACCATACTGTGCTACATTTTAAACCCTAAAAACTCCTCTTTGGGCCCCTTCTGCCAAGCTGTAGGGTCTGCTCTGGCCCTTGGAGCTGTCTGCAAGCAGAGGGTGTTGTTCCATCAAAAGGGGATCACCTTCAGCTGGCCACACCATTGTTTTCCAGTTGTTCAGGAACTGAGGGATCTCAAAGCTTGCTTTCATTTCAATCTTGCTTATAGTTTCCATATTCTCAAAATTTTTTGCCAGGCAATCATATTTATAAGGCTTTCCTGTTTCTTCTTCCCCAGCAGTTCCCAGCTTTGCTGACAGTGTTGTTCTCTCCCCAGGTGTGGCCCATCAGTGCTACCACGGCTTTATCAAGGCAGTGCAGGAAGGGAACATCCAGTGGGAGAGCCGCACTTACCCCTACCCTGGCACCCCCATCACCCAGCGCTTCTCACACAGTGAGTATCCCTGCAGTGCCCTGGCAGCTCCTCCCTGCATGGGAGCTGCTTCCCTGAGGGCTGGCAGTGCCATCTCTGGAGTCCCCATGGGCAGTGCCATCCCCTGGAATCCCACTGGGAGCTGCCTCCCTCGGGAGCTGGCAGTGCCATGTCCTGGAGTCCCCATAGGAGCTGCCTCCCTTGGGACCTGGTAGTGCCATCCCCTGGAATCCTGCTCCCATCAGGGGCTGGCAGTGCCATCCTCTGAAATCCCAATGGGAGCTGCCTTCCTCAGGGGCTGGCAGTGCCATGCCCTGGAATCCCGTTCCCATCGGGGGCTGGCAGTGCCACCCTCTGAATCCCAATGGGCAGTGCCATGCCCTGGAATCCCACAGGAAGCTGCCTCCCTCAGGGGCTGGCAGTGCCATCCCTGAAATCCCAATGGGCACTGCCATCCTTTGGAATCCCAATGGGAGCTGCCTCCCTGGGGGCTGGCAGTGCCACACGTGCCCATTGCCACAGTGTTCAGCCCACGGCTGTGCCAACGCTCAGCACAAGAGCAGGGCTTTGGGAGCTGCTGGTCCTGGCGGGCTCATTGATCCTAGGAAGTGTTGATGGAGTGGAAGGGGGGTGGGACTGTGGCTTTCTGGTTGTGCAGGGATCTTTCTGCAGCTCCCCTGGCTGGAAAACTCTCCCACATCATGGGGTCAGCCCTTGACTGAAACGCGTCCCCAGGTGCCACATCCAGGGATGGTGACTCCAGCACTGCCCTGGGCAGTCTGTGCCAGTGCCTGACCCCCATTCCATGCAGGGATTTTCACAATATCCAACCTAAATCCCCCCTGGCACAGCAAGGGCTGTTGCCCTTGTCCTGTCCCTGTTCCCTGGGAGCACAGCCTGACCCCCCGGCTGTCCCCTCCTGTCAGGAGCTCTGCAGAGCCAGAAGGTCCCCCTGAGCCTCCTTTTCTCCAGGCTGAGCCCCTTTCCCAGCTCCCTCAGCCTCTTCTGGTACTCCAGCCCCTTCCTCAGCTCTGTTCCCATCTCTGGACACTCTCCAGCCCCTCAGGGTCCTTCTTGTCCTGAGGACCCGGAGCTGTCCCCGGGATCTGGGCCTGAGCTTTGTGTCCTCCTCAGCCCCTGGACTGGAGTCATTGCCATCAAAGCTGATGGGTTTTGGGAAGAGCAGCACTCAGGGATGTGATTCCTCACCAGCTGCTGGCACAGTCCTCTACATCTGTGAGGAAAACTGGGAATTCTCCAATGTGCTGGGCTCAAATCGAGCAGAGCTGCAGGTGGATTTGCTGACTAAAGGGAGTAATTCAGTCAACAGCACCACTCAATGTTTGGGTGAATTCTTCTCCTGCTTCCAAGATTCTGGAAGAGAACAGGAAGATAAGAGATACCTAAGCACAATGCCTTTGAGGGAAAGATACTGAAATAAACCCTGTTCTTTGGTGTGCAGTAGCATTGAGCTGCCTCAGCTCCAACAAAAAAAAACACAACAAAAATTCCATCCTGTGACTTCAGCACGGGGTCTGAGCCCTCTGGGGGAGAGCTCTTCCAGGAAGCAAATTGCATTTTTCTGAGGCAAGATAAACACGGTGCAAGCCCTGCCATTCCAAGAGCAGCAGGCATCACATTTTCATCTTCCCAAGCAATAATTTATGAGGCAGCCGCTGCGCTGCCTCCTGCCAAGACAAGTCCGGGAGACGCTGCGGGGAGCTCTGGTGAAGTCATTGTGCTCTGCCGAGATACCCTGGCCTTCCTGAAGGATGAAAAGGCTCCGTAGTTCACAGCTCATTTTTAGCAACCTTACTGAAGTGCTTATTAACGACTTCACACTTGCGTGTATTTCCCTTCAATTTTAGCAGCGTTTTTGCCACTGCTGAGTGCTCAGGCCAGCTAGAAATTGCCTGGAAAAGGCTCAGAGTTGCCCCAAAGAGCACTGTGTGCTCTTTCCTTTATCCTGCTGCCTGCCACGGGCTTCCTGGCTGCAAAGTGAGTTGTCTCCCTAAATCCACTGCCCTCGGAGCGTGTAATCCGTATTAGCCTCGCTCGGTGACAGTGCCCCGGCTCTGCCCGGCCCCGGTGGCCACGGCAGCGTTATTAATGCACTTTGTGGGCACAAAGCTAATCTGGATTAACTTGTTTGCTGACTTAAACGGATTGGTTTGTGAGCAGCTGCCCAGATCTGCAGCCTCTGCTTTCCCTGCAGCAGCGTTCACTGCCCGCGGGCGGGATTCCAGCCTTACAGCCGAGCTACAAATCGTCAGTTCCGAAAGGCAAACTCTGAACTGTCACCTAAAATCCCACGGGATGACAGTGAGCTGAGGTGGAGGGAACAGGAGTCTGGGCAGTGGGGAGGGAGCAGGAAGGACTCACAAAGCCCTTTCTAGAGGGATGAGTGATTTGCTGGTTTTTGTGGGAAGACGTCACCGCCCAGGCACGAGTCAGTGCTGCCATCAAAGCTCTGGCTGGGGCTCGCTCTCGCTTCCAGGAATTATTAGAACTGTCCCAGAAGTTCTCAAAGGGAGCACAAACGGACAAGGAGGGGAATTCTAAGCAGCTGGAGGTCAACCTGTCTGCTCTCAGTCCTGAAGGGAGGAATGGCAGAAGTGCTTGATAAGGAATAATGAATGGAAGGCTCTGCCGTGGGGAGGCAGTGCCTGGCAGGGATCACACTGCTGAGAACAAACTGTGGACGGGCTGTCACTTTTCCTGAGGGTTTGACTGGAGCTGCAGGATGTGAAACATCAATAATGCTGAGTGTTTAGGGTCAGAAATCATCCGTGTTTGGGGTTTTTTGGGTGATGTTCACAGGAGTCACCGAGCTGTTTTATGTATGAACCTGCGAGGTCGTAGCAGGGTGATGAGTCACGGGGTGAAATCACTGCCCGCAGTTGGAAAAAGATGTCAGGAGGCTCAGGAATGCAGAAACCGAAAAGCAGCAAAGGAATGTTGTGCCAGGGATATTGATCCTTTGCTGGAGGAGTGACTAATTTTAAGCACTGATTTATTGTTTTTGTTACCAAGGAGCCTGGGGTTGGTGGCACCACCGGCATGAGTAATTACAGCAATTTGTGGGTTTGACGAACCCGTTGGGAGCGGTGAGAGCTGGAATGTTTGTTTTACAGGATGGGCTGCTCCTGGAGCAGAGCTGCAGCTCCTCCCAGCACCCAGCCTTGCTCAATATCCCCGGGTTTTTGGCTGCATCCAGGCTCTGCACTGCAAGGAGCAGGACAATGGCATTTGAGGGAGTGAGGAGATAGAGGTGGAGATGGAGATAGGAGGAGATGGGAAAGCTGGGGGCGTTCACCTGGAGAAGACTCCAGGGAGAGCTCAGAGCCCTTTCCAGTGCCTGAAGGGGCTCCAGGAGAGCTGGAGAGGGACTGGGGACAAGGGCTGGAGGGACAGGACACAGGGCATGGCTCCCACTGCCAGAGGGCAGGGCTGGATGGGATATTGGGCAGGAATTGTTCCCTGTGAGGGTGGGCAGGCCCTGGCACAGCTGTGGCTGCCCCTGGGTCCCTGGCAGTGTCCAACACCAAGGGCTGTCACCCTCCAACCCAAGAACCATGTGGGAATGGGATTTACAGCCCAGCCAGCTCCTCCCCATCTCTCCAGTGGGGAATACAACCCTTGAACTGGGATGGGTGAATTTATTTCATGTTCTCTGAGGTTCAGAAGTCAATGTTCTTTGACTGTGGTGAAGGGAATGTGCTTTCCATCTGGTTTCCCTCCCCAGTCAGCTCTGCTCTGGCTCTCGGCCTCCGGGTGAAAATCTCCTTTGGTTCATTGCTCAGGGCAGGGCAGTCAGGAGTGTGCTCAGAGCCAGAACTCTGCTCTCCCTGAGCATCAGTGTCTTCAAACACCAGAATCACTGATTCCTTTCCAAAGATAAGCCACTTCTGCAGTGCTGAAACTCCAGGGGGTCACTGAATTTTGCTGGGACGTAAAAAAACCCCAACTGAATCCATTCAGTGTTTTCCACCCAAAGAAACCCTAAAACCATCAGGGACATGCACAGTTTCCCTCTGATTTATTCTACACCTGATACAAACTGTGTATAAACGTATCATGGAATCACAGAATATCCTGAGCTGGATCCACAAGAATCATCAGAGTCCAGAGCAGCCCCAACAATCCCACTGTGGAATTCCCACAGGCTGGAATAAACTGCAGTTTTTCACTGTGCTTGCTTTTTCCTGATTTTCCCTATTTTTTCCCCTCAAGCTGCTCTGCATTCCTTATCTTCAGCTGCTTAAAATTACTCTAAAAAAAAAAGTAGGAGAGCACAATCTCAGTGATTTTGCTGTTGGAGGGGGTTATTCCACATGGAATTTTATGGGAAACCCAGAATTCTGCCCAGCCTCCAAGGCAGACAAGCTGAGCAAGCCCTCTCTGCTCCATGTTTCAGTTCCCTCTTGCCAGAGGTACCTGGGTGCTGCAGACACTTCCATGGGATTTGTTTTGGGGCCAAGAGCTCTTGGGTGTCTCTGAGGGGTTGTCAAACGTGGTGTTTGCTCCCTGTTCCCCATCTGGCTGCCTCATCCTTTCCCAGGGAGCAGAGGGAATGCCCCTGCATGGTGCTGGGTTTTAGTGGGGCTCTTTAAATGAGATGGGGTGAAATCCTGAAAAGAGAACAAAGCCCAGGGCTGGGTGCACAGAGGGGTCTGTGAGCTCTGTGATCCAGCTCAGGGCAGGTCAGTGAGCTCAGTGCTTTAATCACAGCTAAGCTCATTAATTACAGGCCTCTAAGGCAGTTTTCCCTGCACTTTGAGGAGCAGCTCTGCCTGAGGGATAATCCTCTTGGGAAGGTTCTTGCTGGAGCTTCACCCTGCTCAAGGATGCCCTGTGGTTCTGGGGAGCTGGGGCAGCCTGGCTGCCGTTCTCCAGGGAGGAAAGGGCCTGATCTGGGGGTGGGACACAGGGCAGTGACAGCAGCTGTGGGGACAGCAGTGACAGGGCTGTGGGGCACAGAGCAGTGACAGCAGCTGTGGGGACAACAGTGACAGGATCTGTGGTCACACAGATCAGCAGTGCCAGGGCTGTGGGGCACAGGGCAGTGACAGGGCTGTGGGACAGCAGTGACAGGGCTGTGGGGACAGCAGTACCAGGGCTGTGGGGACAGCAGTGACAGGGCTGTGGGGACAGCAGTGACAGGGCTGTGGGGACAGCAGTGCCAGGGCTATGGGGACAGCAGTGACAGGGCTGTGGGGACAGCAGTGACAGGCCTATGGGGACAGCAGTGACAGGGCTGTGGGGACTGCAGTGCCAGGGCTGTGGGGACAGCAGTGACAGGGCTGTGGGGACTTCACTGACAGTGCTGTGGGTCACAGGGCAGTGCCAGGGCTGTGGGACAGCAGTGACAGTGCTGTGGGGCACACAGCAGTGACAGTGCTGTGGGACAGCAGTGTCAGGGCTGTGGGGACAGCAGTGCCTGGGCTGTGGGGACAGCAGTGACAGGGCTGTGGGGACAGCAGTGCCTGGGCTGTGGGGACAGCACTGACAGGGCTATGGGGACAGCAGTGACAGTGCTGTGGGGACAGCAGTGCCTGGGCTGTGGGGACAGCAGTGCCTGGGCTGTGGGGACAGCAGTGACAGGGCTGTGCTCCCTTGCAGGTGCGTGTTACTACGACCCCAACCAGTCCATGTACGTGTTTGGGGGCTGCACCCAGAGCAGCTGCAACGCCGCCTTCAACGACCTCTGGAGACTGGACCTCAACAGCAAGGAGTGGATCCGGCCCCTGGCCTCAGGTGAGCCCTGCAGCTCCCCCACGCCCCTCCCTCCTCCCCAGGCCTCGGGTTCCATGGTTCTGGGTGTGTCTGAGCCTCATCCCACCGGGTTTGGGCTGCATCCTGGAGAAATGTGGGGTTTGTGGCAGAGTCTGAGTCCTCAGCACCGCCTTGGGGGCGTTTCTGGGGAGCAGCTGGTCCCTGTCGTGCAGGGTGAGGGACATTCCCTGCAGCCACCAGAGCCTGAGGTGATGAGGCTGAGAAAATCAGAATTGTTCAGCCTGGGAAAGGCTGAGAGAGTTGGGATTGTTCATTTGGGGAGGGCTGAGTTGGGATTGTTCATTTGGGGAGGGCTGAGTTGGGATTGTTCATTTGGGGAAGGCTGAGTTGGGATTGTTCATTTGGGGAGGGCTGAGTTGGGATTGTTCATGCTGCAGTAGGCTGAGAAGGATGTGATGTGATGATTGTTCAGCCTGGAGTAGGCTGAGAAATTGGGATTGTCAGCCTGGAGAGGAGAAGCTCCAGGGAAAGCTCAAAGCCCCTTCCAGGGCCTGAAGGGGCTCCAGGAGAGCTGGAGAGGGACTGGGGACAAGGGCTGGAGGGACTGGACACAGGGCATGGCTCCCACTGCCAGAGGGCAGAGCTGGATGGGACATTGGGAATCAGGAATTGTTCCCTGTGAGGGTGGGCAGGCCCTGGCACAGGGTGCCCAGGGCAGGCCCTGGCACAGGGTGCCCAGGCTGCTCTTGGATCCCTGGGAGAGTCCAAGGCCAGGCTGGAGCAGCCTGAGATAGTGAAGGCGTCCCTGCCCATGGCAGGGGGTGGCACTGGGTGTGTTTAAGGTCCCATTCCGTGATTCCATGGTGAGAGTCATTGTCACAAAGCTGAGATTTTCTTTGCTCATTCCAGTGGCTCCCACTCCAGGTATTTTGGGGGGTGGAGCAGACAAGCCCGTGCAGGTGGGAGAGCGTGGGAAAGCAGGTTCATTCCTGCTGTCCAGGCACCCTCAGCCGGGCAGGAAAACACCACAGATTATTTCCCACACTGGTTTTTGTGCTGGAAATGTCACCCACAACAAGTTTGGGGTTTTTTTCCCTTTTAATTTCTGAATTCCACTAAAATAACTTTGAGGAAAGCAGAAGAATTGGGGGAAGCTCTTGGGACAGGGGGAGAAATCAGTGTTAGAGCAGCTGTTTTGGCAGGAGGAAGGAAAAAAGGAGCTCAGCATCCACCAGCATTCCTTGTTGGGCACAGAATTCATGTGTCCCAGGTATTGTGGGCTGCTCAGATATTTTATCAAGTGTTTTCTTGTCTGCACTTGAAGTCCTCCAAAATCCAGGGAATAAGGAGACAGAGGTGGAGATGGATATAGAGGGAGATGGGAAAGCTGGGGGCGTTCACCTGGAGAAGAGAAGGATCCAGGGTGACCTCAGAGCCCCTTGCAGTGCCTGAAGGGGCTCCAGGAGAGCTGGAGAGGGACTGGGGACAAGTCCCAAGTGCTGATGTCACCTGGGAAGTTCCAGCCGTGAACACCTCCCTTGGTGCTTGGATATCCACCCACACTTCCTTGGTGTTTCTGGTTTTGTGTCCCACAGCCCCTGTGGGACTCCCACAGGGGAGAATTGGGGAGTTGTGGATTTAAACAAGGGGAAAACAAACCCCAGTCCTCCCAAGGGGCTCCTGCCCTGCTGGGGCTGGAGAGGGGAGGATGCACACGCAGCTCCCTGGCTCTGCAGAGCTTGCTCTGCCCCAGGCCATGGATTCCTGCAGCCCGGGGAGCTCTGCCCTGTCCCCAGTGCCCCAGGCAGCCCTGCCCTGTCCCCAGTGCCCCACAGAGCCATCCCTGCCCTGTCCCCAGTGCCCCACAGAGCCATCCCTGCCCTGTCCCCAGTGCCCCAGGGAGCCCATCCTGGAGCCCATCCCAGGCTGTGGCAATGTGTGGCTCTGTGGCTCTGTGGGAATGTGTGGCTCTGTGGGAATGCGTGGCTCTGTGGCCCTGTGGCTCTGTGGCCCTGTGGCTCTGTGGGAATGCGTGGCTCTGTGGGAATGCGTGGCTCTGTGGCTCTGTGGATCTGTGGCTCTGTGGCAATGTGTGGCTCTGTGGCTCTGTGGCCCTGTGGCTCTGTGGGAATGCGTGGCCCTGTGGCTCTGTGTCCCTGTGGCTCTGTGGCTCTGTGGCTCTGTGGGAATGCGTGGCTCTGTGGGAATGCGTGGCCCTGTGGCCCTGTGGCTCTGTGGCAATGTGTGGCAATGTGTGGCTCTATGGCCCTGTGTCCCTGTGGCTCTGTGGCTCTGTGGCAATGTGTGGCTCTGTGGCCCTGTGGCTCTGTGGCCCTGTGGCAATGTGTGGCTCTGTGGCTCTGTGGGAATGCGTGGCTCTGTGGCCCTGTGGCCCTGGCTCTGTGGCTCTGTGGCTCTGTGGCTCTGTGGCAATGTGTGGCTCTGTGGCCCTGTGGCTCTGTGGCCCTGTGGCAATGTGTGGCTCTGTGGCTCTGTGGCCCTGTGGCTCTGTGGGAATGCGTGGCTCTGTGGCAATGTGTGGCTCTGTGGCCCTGTGGCTCTGTGGGAATGCGTGGCTCTGTGGCTCTGTGGCCCTGTGGCTCTGTGGCAATGCGTGGCTCTGTGGCCCTGTGGCCCTGTGGCTCTGTGGGAATGCGTGGCTCTGTGGGAATGCGTGGCTCTGTGGGAATGCGTGGCCCTGTGGCTCTGTGGCCCTGTGGCAATGTGTGGCTCTGTGGCTCTGTGGCTCTGTGGCTCTGTGGCTCTGTGGCCCTGTGGCCCTGTGGCCCTGTGGCCCTGTGGCTCTGTGGGAATGCGTGGCTCTGTGGCTCTGTGGCCCTGTGGCTCTGTGGCTCTGTGGGAATGCGTGGCCCTGTGGCTCTGTGGGAATGCGTGGCTCTGTGGCTCTGTGGATCTGTGGCTCTGTGGCCCTGTGGCTCTGTGGGAATGCGTGGCCCTGTGGCTCTGTGGCAGTGTGTGGCTCCGTGGCTCTGTGGCAATGTGTGGCTCTGTGGCTCTGTGGCCCTGTGGCTCTGTGGGAATGCGTGGCTCTGTGGCTCTGTGGGAATGCGTGGTGGGGCTGGGTCCCACGGGAAGGGAAGATCCCCTGAGGAGATGTTCCTGCACGCTGTCATGGGTGAGATGGGATCAGCTGAAACTGGAGGCCGGGCCGGGGAGTGCTCTGGTTCCTGCTTTTCCAAAGGGATGAGTCAGCCCCGGTGGGATCCCACAGCTCCCACTCTGCTCTTCCCTTGGGTGCCCCCAACTGGGGCTGGCACCGCCTGTCTGGGAAAGGAGAGCCTGGAGGGGGCAGAGCTTTGAAATGCTGGGATGTAAATAAGGCAGGAGAGGGCTTCTTAAAGAAAAACCGAAGAGTTGACATTGATTGATCACCGCTCATTGTGTGTGCAGGCTAATTGCTGTGGAGGAGTTCCCACACCTGCCCCACAGACTCCAGACTCTGGGATGAGACCCTGCCTCTTCCCCAAGGCCAGGGCTTGCTCAGAGAGGTTCCCTCACACTCCACGTGTGCCCTGGTTCAGCATCTTCTCTAATGAGCCCTGGGCAGGGAATGGGAGCACAATGTCTTGGGCACAACTTCATCCCTTCCTGAGAGGCTTTTCCAGGAGAAGACACCCTTTTGTTGTTGTTGTTGTTGCTGTTTGTTCCTACCTGTTTTCATCCGGGTTTTCTGGCTCCCAGGCATGAGATGACATCAGAGCTGGATAATTCCCCTCTAGCCCCAGCTGCTTCATCTGGGAGTAAATATTTAGCCTTCAAAGAAATAATTGGCTTGGGTTTCTTTAGTCTCAGAGACGGAGGAGGGAGATAATTACTTCAAAAAACCCTAATTTTTGAGGTTTCAAAGTATTTTTTTGCTTAGATCTGAAACAATGGCTTTGACGTGTGACGGATGGAGCTGGAGCAGCACAAGAGAGTTAGTGCCTGACTTTTCCAGAGAGCTTTTGGTGGGGTTGGAAGCTCTGGAAAGGAGGGTGGCAGACAGCAGGATCTCTATTTTGGGAAGGTGCCTCCCAGCTCTTCTCCCTGGAGCTCTCCTGGCCATTGTGGAGCTGCTCCCACCCTTCCCATCCCACGCAGGATGTGCTGGAGCAGGAGCAGGAGCAGGAGTAGGATAATTTGCAGCCCCACGTGTGGGATGCTGCAGTGCTGTCCCAGGGTAGGTGGTCCCTGGCAGGCAGAGGCCTTCTCCATGTGCTGGGGGTGTTTTCCTTGCCCTCACTTGCACAGTTAGCCTGGGCAGTTGTTGGAATTTGAGCCCATCTGTGCTCAGGGCATCCTGGTGGAGGGCTGGGGGTGGTTTATGCTGGAATCTGTTTATCCTGTGAGTCCAGCTGGTGGAGCATGCTGGTTTCAGTGGTGAGAGTCCCTGGTGCTCCCCAAAAATGGGCTGAACAGCCAGGAAAGAAACCAAACCCCATTTGAAACTGAGAGTTGCAGGACATTCAGTACCTGGAGGGGCTCCAAGAATGCTGGAGATGGACTTTGGACAAGGGCCTGGAATGCCAGAGGGGAGGGTCAGATGGGATATTGGGAAAGAATTGTTCCCTGTGAGGGGGATGAGGCCCTGGCATGGATTGGAAGTGTCCAAGGCCAGGCTGGACAGGGCTTGGAGCACTCTGGGCCAGTAGGAGGTGTCCCTGCCCATGGTGGGGCTGGGACTGGATGGGCTTTAAGGGCCCTTCCAACCCAGAGCATTCCATGATTCCATGACTTCATGCAATGGGAGCTTGCAGGGGGTTGTGCTGAGGCCTTTGCTGATGCCTGGATTCATCCCTGGATCTGCTGCCCTGCTGGCAAGGAGGGTTTGTGCTGCTCCCATGCAGGTCTGTGGAACCCTCCTGGTGAGCTCCCACCCTCCCTGTGCAGGGGAAGCTGCTGGAGGCTCCCAGAGGAGCCCCAGGTGCTTTGGCACCATCTGAGCCTCCTGTCCACACGTCCTGCAGGGACAGCTCACAGGCAGAATGGGGAGTGTCCCCAGGCAGGCTCCTGGTGCCCTGCTGGGCTGCTCCAGGCTGTGTCCCTGCAGGCTTTGTCCCTCCTGGGCTCCTTGGTTCCAGTTCCTCAGAGTCCTGCACTTGGCCTCACTCAGCCAGAACCACACCAGAAAATGCCTTTTTGAATTAGGGAGGAAAGGGCCAGGAGCTCTGCTCTCCCAGGGGCTCATGGAACAGAGGGGAAAAGCTTTTCCCTTCAAAACTGAGCCTGTTGTGTTTATAAAGCCAGGAATGGTGCTGGAACACCCCGGGCTTTGCAGGGAGAGGCATTGCTGTAGGACATGCACATCCTCCTCTCAGCTCTGTTTTATCATCCCCCTGTGCTCCCACCTGGGCAGGCAGGAGGGCTGGAAGGGCCCTGTCCCTCCTGTCCCTGTGTGTTTTCCCTCTGCCAGGCCGGGATATCCCTCCCTGATCCCACAGGGGTTTAGGAGCCCCGAGGCTCCACTTTTCCTGTTGCTGGGAGGAGGCTCCTGCTCCTGCTCCTGCTCCTGCTCCTGCTCCTGCTCCTGCTCCTGCTGCTGCTCCTCCTGCTCCTGCTCCTGCTCCTGCTCCTGCTGCTGCTCCTGCTCCTGCTCCTGCTCCTGCTCCTGCTCCTCCTGCTCCTGCTCCTGCTCCTGCTCCTGCTCCTGCTCCTCCTGCTCCTGCTCCTGCTCCCACTCCTGCTCCCACTCCTGCTGCTGCTGCTGCTCCTGCTCCTGCTCCTGCTCTGCTCCGGCTCCTGCTCCTGCTCCTGCTGCTCCTGCTCCTGCTCCTCCTGCTCCTGCTCCTGGCTCCTGCTGCCCTGGGCCACCCTGCCCCAGCACAGGCACCTCCCCAGGACCTCTCTCCCTTTCTCCTGCTGTTCCTGTCCCTGCAGTCATTCTGGGGAGATGGGAAAGCTTCTCATCTTCCTGAGGATTTGGGGATCAAACCAGGCTCAGAGGCAGAGCTCCTCCATGAGGCTTTGATCCCCTCTGCCCTCACTGTCGGTCCTGGCTGATCTCCCTCCTGCTCCAGCCTGGAGTTTGTGCCTAAACCTCCTGGGTGGCCTTAGCAGGACGCAGTAAAACCACTCTGCCAGCGGCTCCTCGTGGCTCAGCTCTTCCCCCAGCCCCCTGCATGCCATGCCGGGAGTGGGAGGATCAGTTTCCCTTTGTGACTGAGGGGAAGGTGCCTTTGATGGTGTTGTGTCAACAAAAGCAACAGCCCGAAGGAGGCAGGAGAGGCTCGGCAGAGACTCCTGGTGTCAGATGTGGTCCTGGTGGAGAAACCTCCCCGTCGCTCCTGGAGCAGAGAAGTTTGGCCTTGACAAAGCTGTGCAAAAACCCTGCCCCGAGCTAAAAAGCCCAGCCTTGTTTTCATCTGCCCCTTCTAGAAAACAGCAGCGAAAGTTTTCAAAACAATTTTCCAAACAGTCGCTGGAGTTTCACGGTGCTGAATTCCTCAGTTGGGATCTCCCCAGCTCTGGGAGCTTTGTGGAGCTGAAGGAGATGCAGGGAAGGACTGAGTGGGCTTCCCAAGGAGAGGGGTGGTGCTGGATCCCACAGGATCCCACAGGGTCCCACAGGATCCCACAGGGTCCCACAGGATCTGACAGAATCCAGCCGTGCACAGCCACAAACCAGAGCCACACCGGCACTCGAGGAATGAATCCCACTGGGACAGGAGCAGGGCTGTGCAAGGGCACGAGGGAATCTGAGGAATAATCAGAGGTGTGGGAATAGTGGGGAGCTCCTCATGTGTGGATTTAAACCCTCTGTGACTGCAGATTGTGCAGCTCCTTCAGTTCAGGGTCATCAGCTGTGTCCAGTCCTGGACCCCTCAGTTCAGGAAGGACCTGGAGGGGCTGGAGCGTGTCCAGGGAGGGGAACAGAGCTGGGGAAGGGGCTGGAGCCCCAGGAGAGGCTAAGGGAGCAGAAAAGGGGCTCAGCCTGGAGCAAAGGAGGCTCAGGGGGCCCTTGTGGCTCTGCACAGCTCCTGCCAGGAGGGGACAGCCAGGGGGGTCAGGCTGTGCTCCCAGGGAACAGGGACAGGAGGAGAGGGAACGGCCTCAGGCTGGGCCAGGGGAGCTCAGGGTGGACATCAGGAGGAGTTTCCCCATGGAAAGGGTGCTCAGGCCTTGGAACTGCCCAGGGAGGTCTGGAGTGCCCATCCCTGGAGGTGTCCAAGGAAGTCCTGGAGGTGGCACTCACCAGGCTGGGGACAAGGAGAGCATTGGGCACAGGTTGGACTGATGGTCCTGGGGGCTTTTCCCACCTCAAGGATTCTGGGATTCTTTTTCCTGCCGAGCAGTAACTGAGGTGCTCTGCCCTGACCCCAAACTGCAGCTCTGTTCCCCTTGCAGTCACTTCCCCCACAGGGGATCCCTGCTTTGCTTTGGGCATTAAACCCCCCCAAAATCCTGACCTGACCAAAACTCTGTCTGCAAAGTGCCTTTGGTGTCCCCCTGGCCTCTGAGCTCCCTGTGTGACTGAGGGCGAGGCTCAGTTTTGTGAAAGGCTCAGGATCACCTTGAGCCCCCCCAGCCATGTGTCCCTGTTGGCCTCCCGGGAGCCTGGGGCACCCAGGAGCTGATTCCTGGCAAGGAACAACCTCTCTAATTATGGCTGAGTGCCTGAGCCTCCAAAGTGGAGCAGGTTAATGGGCTGGATGGAAATCCCTCGTGCTGTGAGCGGTCTTGGTGAGCCTGGAAGAGAGGAAAGCTTTTTCCAGCTCTTTTCCTGATCTGGGTGGTTTTCTCCTCATTGCCCTTTGAGTTTGGTGGCAGTAGGGCCCGTTCCTGCCTCTGCAGAGCTGAAACATTCCGTGTTATCCTCCAAAAATCCATGGTTTTCCCACCACCACCCAAAGGCTCTTGGAGCCCTCAAACTCAGAGTGACTTGGCACCTTTGGAAGTTCAGCTTTAATCCTGTGAGTCCCCTGCCTGCAGCTTCCTTATCCTGCCCCTGATTTCTTCCTTTTCACACACCCAGCTTCCTCCTGATCACACCCCTCATTTCTTCCTTATCCCACCCCTCATTTCTGCCCTTCTGGAACAGGATTTCCCAGGCTCTGTCCCGTGCCCTTTGGGGCAGATGCTGTCCCAGCACAGATTGCTTGGAATTGCTTTCTTAATTTTAAACATATTAAACATTCATTTTAACATTCATTTTCTTCATTTTAAACATTACAAGGAGGTGAGTGACCACTCCTGCCAATCCTTTGACAAACAAGCTCTCCAGCAGCATCCCTGGATACAGAGTTTGGACTTCATTCCTGCCCTTGCAGAGGGTGGACTGGCAGCTCTGGGGTGGGAGCAGGGCTGTTCCCAGCCCCTGGATCCATCTGACGCTCATTTGTTCCTCTCTTTGCCTGGCTGCTTTTGCAGAAGGTCTCTAATGGAATTTGTAGTGTTCAATATGAAATATCTCAAGGGCAAGAGATGAAAAATCAACCCAAATCAAGTGAAGGGTTTTGTTGGTGTTTTTTTTCTGTGTCAGCTGCCACCCGGTTGGGAAGGTGCTGCTGGTTTCCAGGAGACTAATCCATGGTTTAGGTTTACAGCACACACCTCCCCTCCCTTTGATTTGCCAGGCTCTGTCCTCCTCCAGCTCGTGCCATTGCTGGCTGTGTTTAACCTCTGCAAGGTTTTTGTTGTCTGGATCCAAACCACATTCCAATGGCATCCATCCTTGGATGGCCACCCTGCCGTGCCTGGCACGGACCAGTCCCAGGGACCATGGGTACAAAACCCACGAGCAAACTGAGCGAGTGGTGAGCTGTTTGCAGGTATTGATCCCACAGCTGCACACTGAGTGTGCAGTGAGCTGTTTGCAGGGATTGATCCCACAGCTGCAAACTGAGTGTGTGGTGAGCTGTTTGCAGGGATTGATCCCACAGCTGCACACTGAGTGTGCAGTGAGCTGTTTGCAGGGATTGATCCCATACCTGCAAATTGAGTGTGTGGTGAGCTGTTTGCAGGGATTGATCCCACAGCTGCAAACTGAGCGAGTGGTGAGCTGTTTGCAGGGATTGATCCCACAGGGGCCATGCCTGAACCAGGGAGGAAAAGGCAAAAGATCCCTCCCTGTCTGGGATCTGCTCCCTGCAAACCAAGGCCTGTGCTTGGAGAGCCCAGCAGGGTCAGTGGGATGGGGAATGGGTGAGGATCACCCGTCACCACCAGGGGAAAACATCCCTGTGCCTCCCGCTCCCGAATCCCACATCTGAAATGTGGGATTCTCACATTCCTCCCTCTCCCCCCGACCCTACCTGGCTGCATCCTGCCCCTCCCTCCAGCTGGCAGCGCCTTATCCTTATCAATGCCGTGTTCCCACGGCTTTTCCAGCGCTCCCGGTATCCGCCAAGGTCACCGAGGCACGGGGAGGGGGCAGAGGCAGCTCAGCAATGCCACTGAGGTGTGCCTGGGCCTCCAGGAATGCGATGCCCGAGGCAGCCGGGAATGGCTTTGAAGCAGCCATGGATTCCCGGCCCAGGGAGGTGGGAATGTGCCCAGGGAGGTAGGAATGTGCCCAGGAGCAGGGCTGCCTCAGTCGGGGCTGGCACAGGGGTTTTACCCCGGCAGCCCAAAGCACTTCTCCTCTCCCATTCCCTGCTCTCCGTGCACCGCAGGACTTGGAAGTTCAGCCAGGTTTTATCCGAGGGCAAAACGTGGGGGAAAGCATTCCCTGCTGTGGGAAATGGGCTCCTCGGAGCGGGGCTGGGCTGCCCGGGTCAGCAGGGCAGGGAGGCAGCATCCGGCTGTGGCTCTCCCTCAGGGAATGATCCCTCAGCCCGAGGGTGCCCTCCTGCCCTGCCCCGACAGCTCAGCCTGACGTGGCCGAGTCCTGTGGGGAGGGAACAGAGGGAAAGGCTGAGCAGGCTGCGAGAGGAGCAGCTTGAAGGGAGTGGGTGGTGGAGTGAGGGTCCGGATTCCCTCTTCCCTCAGTTCCTCTGGATTCCCTCTTCCCTCGGTACAAATTTGGGGTCTCACCTTGTTCTACTGGCAGGGACACCTTCCACTCTCCCAGGGTGCTTCAAGCCCTGTCCAGCCTGGCCTTGGACATTTCCAGGGTTGAGCAGGAATCCCTCCTAGTAGTAGTAGCAGGTACTACTACTGCTACTACAACTACTACTAGTACCTGGTACTCCCTCCTCCACCTTGGGAAGCCAGCACTTGGAGAACAATTTGTATTTTAATGATCCCAAAGTGCAGGACTGTCATCCCTTTAACCTAGGCAGAAGTTAGGCTGGATTTTCCAAGAGGGTTTTTTTCTATCAGGATTTTTTTCCCCTTTTTCCTGATGTTTTATTTGCCAGCCCTGCAGAGAATTTAATTTCTCGCTTGTCCGAATTTGGTTGGAGCCAAGGAATTTGCAAACTGTGGCTCAGACAAAGCATCTCCAATTTATTTCCTTTTCAGGAAAAAGGCTCAAAACCCCAGAGCCACACACGGGGTTGTTGACACTGGTGGTGTCTCACATCTCATGAATGTGTTGCACCTCAGAGGGAGCCGATCCCTCCTTCCCGAGGCGTGGGAGGCACCCAGGGGTGACGGTTTCCCTGGACACAAATTCCCTGATCGTTTCACACCCAATTATTTCACTTTCCTGGATCTCTGACAGGCCTTGCCTCCCGGGCAGGTACCTCCCTGTCCCTGTGGGGTCAGCGGGATAAACCCCGCTATCCCACGGCTGCGCTGTCAGCTGGGAGGGAAGGATCCTCCCGGGAAATTCGGGCAGGCTGTGCTGACATCTATCGGCAAGAGCTCCTTCCAAGGCAGCCCAGCCTTTGCCTTGAGGACTCAGTCCGCCAGGATTACGTGTGTAATCCTTGGGATTGAGCAGGCAGCATTCCCGGGGCAGTGTGATCCACACACAGCACCGTGTGCCTTCCAAGCCTCTGGGCATCCCGGTGCTCTGTATCTGATTTTAATCTTTCCCCAAAGCATCTGCTGTAAAACTCCCTGAGAATGGGGCAGGCACCTGGAACAACGGAGCCCACGTTCATGCTTGACTGCTGCCCAAAGGTGGATTTTGGTTCCTGCCATGAAATATTCAGGGAGTTTGGTGCTCAGGGCTGGAATTACTGGAATGAAGGAGAAAAATGCTTCCCTGGCGTGGAGGGAGCAAAGTTCAGGAACCAATGGGTTGAAAACAGGAGTGAAGGGAGAGACAACAAGGGAAGGGAGTGCAAAGAGCTGCACTGAATTTCCTTTCTGTGCTGGGAATTTCAGTGGGAAGATGCCGGGGTTTCAGTGAATAACTGTTGTCCTTGCAGCAAATATTGGGAACAGCAAAGCCCTGGCTCTTCCCAGGCTTTTTGCACTTCCTCCCTCTGACTGCATCCAGAAGGGCTGTGGATTCCCTGTCCCCAAAAGTGTCCAAGGCCAGGCTGGACAGGGCTTGGAGCAACCTGGTCCAGTGGAAGGTGTCCCTGCCCATGGCAGGGGGTGGAATGGGATGAGCTTTTAAGGTCCTTTCCATCCCAAATCATCCTGGGATTCTTTGGCTGTGCCTACGGGGTGCTCTTTAGAGGATAGTTGAGGTTTGGAGCCCCGTGGTAGCTGTAACCTCACCAAATTACACAGCAGCCATTTCATGGAACACCAGTCATTTTGGGATTCTCCGTGGCTGGGGCGCCTCCCTCACGCTGCAGGAAATGAGCCGGGAGCGAAAAGTGTGGAGCTCAGCAGGGCTGGACACAGCCCCATGTCCCACCCCAACCTCCCCCTGTGCTGCAGGTACCCCCTCCTTGGGGCTGGGGAGCCCAATTCCCAGGTCTTCCCTTGCCTCCTGCAGGGAACATGAGCTGCAGGAGCTGCTCAGCCCTTTCTGGGAGCGCTGAGCTCTTCAGTTGTACAGGGGCTGATCTGGGGAGTTGTCAGGCTGGGAAATCACCCGAGAAGTCTGCGGGGCAGCGTCACTTCAGGGGGAACAAAACCACCAGCGTGGAAGCAGGGCGAGGTGGATGCTGGGGATTCCACCCACGGAGAGAGGGAACAGAGGCTTTTGCAAGAGCAGCTCCCCGTGCAGGGCCAAATCCTTTCCCAAAGGATGGCTGCCTTTCCCAAATCTGCCTTTCCCAAAGGACGGCTGCCTTTCCCAAATCTGCCTTTCCCAAAGGACGGCTGCCTTTCCCAAATCCACCTTTCCCAAAGGATGGCTGCCTTTCCCAAATCTGCCTTTCCCAAATCCGCCTTTCCCAAAGGACGGCTGCCTTTCCCAAATCCTTTCCCAAGGGACGGCTGCCTTTCCCAAATCCGCCTTTCCCAAAGGACGGCTGCCTTTCCCAAATCCTTTCCCAAGGGACAGCTGCCTTTCCCAAATCCACCTCTCCCAAAGGACGGCTGCCTTTCCCAAATCCACCTTTCCCAAGGGACGGCTGCCTTTCCCAAATCCACCTTTCCCAAAGGACGGTTACTGAGGGTGACCTCACCCTCAGAGCTCCCAGCACCTCGGGGCACTGCTGCCAGGGAGAGGGGCAGAGTGTATCCCAGTAAAGCCTCTCCTGCAGTGCAGCTGCAGGAATTGCGGCAGGAATTGCGGCGATCCCATCCGGGGCTGTTGGGAGATAAGAGGCCGAGCCCGCGGCGTTCTGGCGCGGTTATCTCAGCATTGTTTGCTCAATGCTGCATGAGGACATTTTTGCCAGGCATTAGCACAGAGTGACTCAGTAAATCCAGTTGCACGGGGTTCGGAGGGCACTGCCTCTCCTTCTCCACGGCTTTATCGGAGCGGCAGCACCTCAGAGCGCCGGGGTTAAAAAAATACCCACGGGCACCTTGCAACAGCGTGGAGGTGACTGATCCTCCCCGGGGCCTCTGCCTGCACCTCCCAGGGATTGCGAGAAACCAAACTTGGCTTCCACGCCGGGGTTTGACTGGGCTTGTACCACCGTCCTCAGTCTCTGCAGGGTGGAAATCCCACACTGGGAATTCTGTCTGCATGTCAGCATCAGGGGGTTGCTGACCTGCCCCCTAAAAATTGCAGATAAACTCAGGATATTCCCCTGCTTCCTTCCCAAGAGGTTATTTGTGTCTGCAGAGGTTTTGTCTCTCTGCTGAGGAGGCAAATCAGCAGAGATTTGTTTGGTTTTTCCTTAAGACTCCTGCAAGGCTGAATTCCTGTCTGCTTCCCAGCATGGAATTTGGGGTTTTTCTGGAAGGGAACACTAAATTGCCTGTGGTTTTGGTAAGAGAAGATGATACTTCTGTGGCTTTTAGAGGCTCTAAGGTTTAGGCAGGCCTGGTCAGAACTAGTCTAGAACGTGTTCATAATCCCAGTGCTCTGTTTTAGACATTTTGGGATTAAAAACAGGTGAATGTCAAATGCTGGATCAGAGGCAGCTGAGCAGAGTGCTCAGTGTTGGGTTTGACTTTGGGAATGAGTGGGTGTGCAAGAGGGATGTCTGCTCTTCCCATGGGAGTGCTCCTTTGGCATCTCCCAAATCCAGTGCTAGTGCTGGGATTGCTGGGATGTTCACTCTCTTCTGGCCTCTGGACTGCTGCTCACCAGCTTGTCCTCTTCCCTTTGGGAAACGTGGCAGGGAATCTGCTGACTGCTGTGGAAAAATCCCTGCTGGCTTGGGAAGCAGAGGGATTTATTGTTTTTTCCTTCTCTGGTTTTGCTTCCGGTTGAAGGGGAAAGATTTGGGGATTTCAGGCTGTCACACAAGTTTGGGATGGAACTCTGTGGGATTGGATGTAGTCAGGGCCATCCCTCGGCTGGGGTGGATGAGGGTTCCAGGCTGGAAACTGGGATTTGAAAATCCAGGTCCAGCCTAAAAGCCAGACTGAAAACCAGCCCCTGGATGTGGCTCTGCTGCTGCCTGAGCATGGAAACACAAAACTCGTGGTGGGCAGGGTTGGATCCAGTTTGGGACAACTCAGAGTGCAAAACAGGCACTGTCATCCTGCCTTGGGAAGAAGTGTCCAAGGCCAGGCTGGACAGGGCTGGGAGCACTCTGGAATAGTGGAAGGTGTCCCTGCCCATGGCAGGAGGTGGAATGGGATGAGCTTTAAGGTCCCTTCCAACCCAAACCATTCCAGGATTCCTGTGAAAGGACAGCCCTGAGCCCTTCCCAGGGATGGTTTCCTGTACCTCTGGAGTGCAGATTGCAGGTGGCTTTTGAACCTGGGAGCTTGAATTCCTTTGCACCTTGAAATCCATGGGGTGCTGGAGCAGCTCCCTTTAATTTCCCAGCTTTGAGATGGGACACATGGCTTTGGTTATCCGCATGTTCCGTGGAAACCCGATCAGCCACAATGTCAGCTGCCTGCAGGATCCACCAGATCCAGCAAAAACAGCTCCTGGCTGCAGCTCCCATCCCATCCTTCTCCAGAATTAAAGCTCCTCAGTATTGATCCCCTTGACACAACTCTTTCCATGTGTTCCCTGCCCCCTGGGTCAGTGCAGACCTGCTCCAGCCCCTCCTGTGGAATATTCCCCACACCCCATCGATGGACCTGAGCCCATCCTTCCACCTGGGCAATCCCAGCAGATAACCTCGGGGTGACCGTTGCTGGTCCCCACTCCAGCTGGTTTTTGGAGTCTCTCAGGGCTGCCCCTTCCAGAGGTAAAAGGCTGGTCTGGCACTCTGTGTTCCACGTGCCCTTCAAGCCAGGCTTTTCCTTTGTTCCCGTTAATCTCCGCGTGTGCGGCTCCGGTGGCTTTAGAGGGCTGGATAACTGGGCTTGAAAAACTGCTTATAAGGACAGATCCAACACAGATAAAACACTCAGAGCTCGTGTCGGGAGCAATCAGAGGCTGGCATTTCTTTTCCAAACATCTCTGGAAGCCAGAGATCTTTGCTTGGTTGGTTTTTTGGCTTTGCGAGCCAGGAAAATCCATCAGCTGGGAAAAAAATAGCTCAGCCCAGCTTTTAGCTCCTCATCCCAGCCGAAAGAACAGCGTCAGCTGTGCAGGGATGGAGCCTGCTGTGCTTAGGAGGAGTGAGCTGTGCTACACCCTCAGCCTGCTCCAGCCTTTATCCTCAGCAGGGATAATCTGGATGTTGGGCTGGATAATGTTGTGGAGGGATAACCTGGATTTTGGGCTGGATGGTGTTGTGGAGGAATAACCTGGATGTTAGGCTGGATGGTGTTGTGGAAGGATAACCTGGATGGTGTTATGGAGGGATAACCTGGATGGTGTTGTGGAGGGATAACCTGGATGGTGTTACAGAGGAATAACCTGGATATTGGGCTGGATGGTGTTGTGGAGGGATAACCTGGATGATGTTATGGAAGGATAAACCTGCATGGTGTTATGGAGAAGTAACTTGGATGGTGTTACAGAGGAATAACCTGGATTTTGGGCTGGATGGTGTTGTGGAGGAATAACCTGGATGGTGTCATGGAGGGATAACCTGGATGTTGGGCTGGCTGGTGTTGTGGAGGGATAACCTGGATGATGTTATGGAGGGATAACCTGGATGTTGGGCTGGGTGGTGTTATGGAGGGATAACCTGGATGTTGGGCTGGATGGTGTTACTGGGGTGGGGAGCTCAGGGTGGCAGCAGTTCCCCACTGTGACCGGTGGGATCCAGTGCAGTTCATCAACCAAGTTCTGATGGCTCCTCAGCCCGATCCATGTGCTATTCCAGAGAGGATCCCCTGTGTTCCTGGGAGTCTTTGAAGGGCCGCTCCCACCTCCCACATCCTCCAGAGGGCTGGACTTTGAGCAGGTCCTCGGTCCCTTTGATGTCCCTCTGTGCCAGGCTCCTCCGCATGCCTGAGTCCTGAGCTCACAGAGCGGCCGCTGCCTTCCCCTTCCAGCAGCTCCCTTGAGATGTTCCTGCCCTTCCTGAGGACCCAGCACCCAGCAGCTCTCCCCTGCTTTAGGGATAAACAGCATTAATTCTCCAGATTCCCACACATTCCTGCTCCAGCACAAGATCTTGGAGATGGTTGTGGTGCATCTCATTTGTGGAGAGCGTCCACAGATATCCCAGTTTTGCTGTTGGAAGAGGCT
The DNA here is from genome assembly GCF_051311805.1 of Agelaius phoeniceus. NCBI lineage: Eukaryota > Metazoa > Chordata > Aves > Passeriformes > Icteridae > Agelaius > Agelaius phoeniceus. The sequence continues at coordinate 2,329,616 of NC_135288.1, forward strand.
TTGGGAGGCCAGCTCTTCTTTGACTTGTTAAATGCAGAGTTTTCCTGCATTGCAGAATGAAACTCAGCTCATTTACATCCGTACAATGTCCAATAACAGGCAAAGCTTCCTGAAAAACCGGGGCTGGCCTCTGCCCTGGGCTGTTTGCACGGCACTGACTCACTTGGGAATTGTCTTCTTGGCTGAGGCTGGGGTTGACCTTCAGGTTACAGCAGTGGGAGGGTGACTTTCCTCACTGCTCCATCCCAGACCTTTCTGAGCAAGGTGCCAATGTTTTTTCCATCCTGGAATGACTCTAGCTGCCCCTTTTGGTTTAAAAATAACCCAATTTAACCCCAGCACCTTGTGGCATCCCTGGCGATATCACCCAGCTGGGATTCACAAGCTCTGGTACAAATGTTTTATTGTGGTGCCAGGCTTAGAAGAAAAACTTTCTGCACTGTCAGGAAATTATTTAGGCTGGAAACCTGCTGGTGTGGGTTAATGAATTGCACACATGGAACGAGCCAGGAAAACTGGAATTCAGGAACAAGGAGTAACCAAATGTGACCCTCACTGGCATCTCGTCCTCACGGAGACCTTGGTACAGCTCTGGCCACACATTACCTTGCATTAAATGCTTCTGCAGAGCTTTATTCCCATTTTTCCCTCATCTCCATGAGGCTGAGGGCAGCAGAACTCTCTGTCCCTGGGGAAGGGCTCAGGGACACCATGGCCATCTCTGCATCAGGCCAGGGGCTGCTTTCTGCTGGGCTCTTCCCTCCCAGCACCTGGAACCCATTGCAACGGAATTGCTTCCCTCAGCTGCAACATCCTAAAATAGCTGCTCCGGTTTCTTTTAAAAATAGTCTGTTCTGGGTGTCATTCCCTGCTAAAATTGTGTCTCTGAGTCCTGCTGGGACAGGGGAGGGGACAGGGGCCAGGTGGGAGCAGCAGCTGGTTCAGAGATGTGGCCACATGTGAGCCGTGCCCTTGAGCTGCCCCGCTCACAGAGCTGGGCTGGGGATGCCAGGATGAACTGCAAGGAGTGGCTGTGGAGCTGAGCAGTGTGCTGGGGATGAACTGCAAGGGGTGGCTGTGGAGCTGGAGCAATGTGCTGGGGATGAACTGCAAGGGGTGGCTGTGGAGCTGAGCAGTGTGCTGGGCTGGGGATGAACTGCAAGGGGTGGCTGTGGAGCTGAGCAGTGTACTGGGCTGGGGATGAACTGCAAGGAGTGGCTGTGGAGCTGGAGCAGTGTGCTGGGGATGAACTGCAAGGAGTGGCTGTGGAGGTGGAGCAGTGTGCTGGGCTGGGGATGCCAGGATGAACTGCAAGGAGTGGCTGTGGAGGTGGGGCAGTGTACTGGGGATGAACTGCAAGGGGTGGCTGTGGAGCTGAGCAGTGTGCTGGGCTGGGGATGAACTGCAAGGGGTGGCTGTGGAGCTGGAGCAGTGTGCTGGGCTGGGGATGAGCTGCAAGGAGTGGCTGTGGAGCTGGAGCAATGTGCTGGGCTGGGGATGAGCTGCAAGGAGTGGCTGTGGAGCTGGGGCAGTGTACTGGGCTGGGGATGGACTGCAAGGGGTGGCTGTGGAGCTGGAGCAATGTGCCAGGTGCTGGTGACCGCCATGGGAAGGAGGATGCTCAGAGTCAGGCCCTGCAGAGGCTTTAGCTGTTGCTGGGAAGCAGCTCAGCCCCTCACACATCAGCAGGGTGCTGACACAGACACAGCACCTCTGGCTCCAGGGCCAGGCAGGGATTGGGCTTTTGCAGTGTCTGATTTCCCAACATAAATTCAAAGGAATCAAATCCTTTGATAGTTGCTCTTGCCAACAGGTTTCTTGCACTGAGGCTGCTCCTGCTCTGAGCGGGTTAAGAACCATAAAATCCCAGAATGGTTTGGGTTGGGAGGAGCTTAAAGCTCATCTCATTGCACCCTCCTTCCATGGACAGGGACATCTTCCACAGGAATCACAGAATCCCAGAATGGTTTGGGTTGGAAGGGACCTTAAAGCTCATCCCATTCCACTCTCTGCCATGGGCAGGGACACCTTCCACTGGACCAGGTTGCTCCAAGTCCCATCCAGCCTGGCCTTGGACACTTCCAGGGATGTGGTGGCCAGGGGCCACAGGAGCAGCAGTAGGTTGAGAGGTGAGCTCAGGAAAGCCCTTGGGATCCATGGAACCATCAAATCCTGACAGCACCGAGCCCAAGAGGTCACCTTGTCCTTGTGCAGGTCCTGCTCAGGAGGCCCCTGGTCCTTGCAGAGTCCTTTGAACCTCAAACAGGCAGCACAAAAAGGTTTTCCACGATTTTTAGAGCAGCACTGCAGACTCGAGGAATGACTCCATTCACAGCCAGAGCATTCAGGGCTTCCTCTCAAAACTGGGGTTCAGTGAGTGCTGCCGCTTGTGGGCACCCCACACATCTGCACGAGCTACTCTGGGTGCCTTGGAATTGTCTCCCTTCTCCCTCCCTCCTCAGGGACAGACTTAGGAGGTATTTGGAGGTAATTATTGCTTTTATTCGGCGCTAAAGCAATAATTTGGAGGGATCGCTGGAAAACCGGCAATTTCCTGCCAGTGAGTGACAGATGTTTTGCTGTGTTTGAGATGTGCTTTCAGGCTCCTACTAATTACCATGACACAAATTGGCAGGAGTTTTCTTCCCAGGCTCCCAGCTCTAATTTTGCCTTTTTTTTCCTTTTTTTTTTTTCTTTTCTGTTATTTTCATTTTTTCAGAAAGGTGGAGTCTCCACGTTGTGGCACTGAAGAAGTGATGCAGAGTTAGGGGCTGGTGTTCAAACATGGTTTTCCTAACTTCTCCTCCCTCCCTGCCAGGTTCCTACCCCTCTCCCAAGGCTGGGGCCACGCTGGTGGTCTACAAGGACTTGCTGGTGCTTTTTGGGGGGTGGACCAGGCCGAGCCCTTACCCCCTGCACCAGCCCGAGAGGTTCTTCGATGAGATCCACACCTACTCCCCCTCCAAAAACTGGTAAGAGCAGGCTTTGATCCTGGAGAAATGGCTCTGGAATGCAGCTGGAGGAATGCCTGGGAAGCTGTGCGTGGTCCTGGTTTCCCAGGTGTGTCTCTAATGCTCTTTCTGAAACAAAAAAGCCACACAAGCACAGCAGAGCTGAGGACAGGGTGCTGCCAAGCAGCTCGTGGGTGCTGTTGCTTCCATATGGTTCTGGACTTGTACCTAAATATTCCAGGCTTCCTGAGCATCCCCATCCAGGTGGGAAGCCTGGGTGTTTTAAGTGCCTTATCACTTTGGCTGGGAGCACTGAGGTGTTTCTGAGATAAGCCTGAAGTGCTGGAGGTCTTGTTTTCAGTGATGATCCAAAACTCAGCTCCCTCAGGGACATGTGATAAATCTGATTTCTCCATCATTTCAACCTCTGCCTTTACAGCTCCAGGACTGGAGCATCCAGCAGTGTCCATGGACCTGGCAGGAATTTTCCTTTTCCCTTTAAACACCATTTGGCTGATTTTAGACCCAGCTTTCTCACTGATGGTGTGTGTGAGAAGGAAAATGCTGTATCAAAGAGAAGGTTCCTGCTCCTCTTGTGCTGAGAACTTTTCATCCTCCAAAGTATCAATTATCCAGAGCACTTTGGGCAGTGTCATTACAACTCTGTAATTAAGATTTCCAATTCTCTTGGAAAGAATTTGAGGCAAACTTAATTGGAAGGGGAGATGTTCCCAACTTGGCCATGAGACTTGGTCATGCCTTAAAAATGTTTAGCACATTGGGATTTCTAATTAGTTTAGTTGCTATTTGGATATTTGGAGGTTTTCCCTGTGGTTTTCCTCCATTACGTGTTCTTGAGGACTTTGCAGGCCTTTGGGATTTTTTGTTTGGCCTTTCATCCAATGTTTTCCTTCACTGGGGCATGTGTTCCTGCCTCTCTTCCCAGGTGGAACTGCATCATGACCACCCACGGCCCCCCTCCCATGGCAGGACACTCCTCCTGTGTCATTGAAGACAAAATGATCGTTTTTGGGGGCTCCCTTGGATCCCGGCAGATGTAAGTTTGGGGTCAGGGTGGCTGACAAGCGCCCCTGTTAGCCACAAGGAGGTTGGGATGGTCTTGGGGTCACCCATGAGGAATTTTCTGCAGGATTCCGGGGTCTGCCTGCTGCCTTAGAACACCCTTCACCTCTCACAGCAAATCCCAAGCCTCCAGCCTTCAAAAATCCCAATTCTGCCATAAAACCCAGCCCTGAACCCGAGTTCCACATCCCTGCTTGTATCCTCAGCCCGTGTTGTCTCATCCCTGCAGGAGCAACGACGTCTGGGTGCTGGACCTGGAGCAGTGGGCTTGGTCCAAGCCCAGCATCTCGGGGCCCAGCCCTCACCCGCGCGGGGGCCAGTCCCAGGTGAGCTCAGCCAGAGGGAAGCCAGGCACAGCCTCACTCCCCGCTCCTCAGCTTCATTCATTCCCTCCCAAGTTATCTGTGGAGCCCTTGCCCGCCAGGCCCTCTCCCCCAGTGACTCAGAGCTGTAATGAACACATCCCTGCTTTACCCCACTCATGCCCTGTGGCACCTCAGATCAGTGGAGAGGCAGCACAGCCTGGTTTGGCTCCGGGCCCTTGTGACTGCTCCTCTCTCCCAATCCTGGGATTGCTCCTGCTCCAAGCACAGCTCCAGCAGCACCTGCTGGGGCAGGGAGCTCGTGGCTGTCACCTGGCCTGAGGCAGCTGTCCCCATCTGGGATGGTCAGTGATCCCCAGAGTGTGGCTGGTCCCAGCAGGGCTTGGATGGCTCGTGCTGGAGTGTGCCTTCCATGCCCTGGGAAAGGAGCCCACGGGGATCCCTCACCCAGCAGCAGCACTGATCAGACACTGCTGCCAGCACCTGCCCTCCCAAACAATCCTTCCACCTTCCCCTCCTTTGCAGAGGGATCTTGGGGCCCTGGAGCTTTGGGAAGGGTGATTGCTCCCCTTGGAGAGAGGAACTGGTTTGGGACAAGGGGTGGGATGAGCCCTGCATCCCACTCTGTCCTGGGCCTGGCAAAACCAGCTCCACCCCAGCTCCACTCCTCATCCCGGGGACACAGACCCCAGCAAAGCCCATGCAGTGAGAACCTGCCTCTATCTGCCCTTGGAGGCCTGGCCAAAAATCCTTCCCAGGCTGAAAGTCTCTTTTGTCCCCTCCAGATCGTGATAGACAACGAGACCATTTTGATCCTGGGAGGCTGCGGGGGTCCCAATGCAGTGAGTACCTGGGGGAGCAGGGACATCACCATCCCCCTGGCACCTGGGGGCTGGATTTGGGATGGAGGGACTCTGCATGTTGGTGGCATTTTATTCCTCAAGTCAGGGCACCCACCTGGTAGATTTTCCAGAGAAGCTGTTTAGCTGTTGCTGGAGCTGCTTTAATTAATAAAAATCACCCCAGGCACTCTCTGAGCAGCTCTCTGGGTTCACTGAGGCTCGTCAGGATGAGCCCTGACTTTGTACTGGGATAGCAGATGGCAATGAAGGGATTTATCCATGGCCATAGTGAGGTGCAGTCACTCATGGGTGATTAGCTCCTGCCCTGGGTCAGCATCCTCCGTCTGCAGCAGCAAAGCACCGCTCCCACCACGGCCCTGATGGACTGAGCCCAGCAGCAAACTGGGCTAAAACTCAGCCAGGGCTTCTGAATCTCTGCCTGGGCTTCTGAATCTCAGCCTGGGCTCCTGAATCTCAGCCTGGGTTCCTAAAACTCAGCCTGGGCTCCTGAATCTCAGCCTGGGATCCTAAATCTCAGCCTGGGCTTCTGAATGCCAGCCCAGACTCCTGAATGTGTGACCCTTCCCTCCCCAGCTGTTCAAAGATGCCTGGTTGCTGCACATGCAGGCCAACCCCTGGACTTGGCAGCCGCTCAAGGTGGAGAACGAGGACCATGGAGCCCCGGAGCTGTGGTGCCATCCTGCCTGCAGGGTACGGACACGGGGGGGTCCCTGCTCCCTCACACACACCCCTCCCTCTTTATTCCCTGCCCAAAATGTTCCATAACTGCTTCTCCCCAGCACCAAGGCTCCTCCTGATGTCTGTTCCCTGCTCTCCCTCAGGTAGGACAGTGCGTCGTGGTCTTCAGCCAAGCTCCCAGCGGCAGAGCCCCGCTGAGCCCCAGCCTCAACTCCCGCCCGTCTCCCATCAGCGCCACGCCGCCCGCCCTGGTTCCCGAGACGCGGGAATTCCGCTCCCAGTCTCCCGTCAGGAACACGGACGAGGCTCCCTGCGTCAACGGCCGCTGGGGCACCCTGCGGCCCCGCAGGCAGACGCCGTCAGGCTCGCGGGAGGGCAGCCTGTCCCCGGCCAGAGGGGACAGTTCCCCGGTGCTCAACGGTGGCACCGTGTCACCCGGAGCTGCGCCGCCCGGCGGGGCCTCCCTGGACAGCCCCGTGCAGGCCCTGTCCCCCAGCACCCCCTCGGCCGCCGAGGGATTCGACCTCAAGGTGGGGCCGGCCCTGGCGCCGCGCCGGGGCTCGCTGCCGGAGCAGAGGGATCTGCGCCTGGCCTCCGTGGAGCTGGGCTGGGAGCAGAAGCCCACGTCCCTCCTGTGCCAGCTGGACGGCGCGGAGGGCAGGACAGCGGGCACGCGGAACCCCCCGGAGCACACCAACGGCATCCACACCCCGCCCCACGCCGCCCTGCCCGGGGCCGTGTCCCCCGGCGCGCTCCGCCGCAGCCTCGAGGCCGTCAAAGCCCTCTCCTCCAAAGGCGCCTCGGCCTCGGCCGCGCTGAGCCCTCCCCTGGCCTCGTCCCCGGGATCCCCGGGTGCCGAGCCAGGCTCGGTGCGGCCGAGCAGCACCCAGGGCGAGGGGCACTCGCTGCCCCCCATCGCCCGGCGCCTCGGGCACCACCCGCCGCAGTCGCTGAACGTGGGCAAGCCGCTGTACCAGAGCATGAACTGCAAGCCCATGCAGATGTACGTGCTGGACATTAAGGACACCAAGGAGCAGGGACGAGTCAAGTGGAAAGTGTTCAACAGCAGCTCCGTGGTGGGGCCACCCGAGACCAGTTTACACACAGTGGTGCAAGGCCGAGGGGAGCTGATCATATTCGGTGGCCTGATGGACAAGAAACAAAACGTCAAATATTACCCCAAAACAAATGCCTTGTACTTTGTGCGAGCAAAGAGATAATGCGGCCCCCGCCCGCCGCCCGTCCTTCCATCCCTGCGGCTCTTCCTCCTCCTTCCCCAGCCCCTTCCCAACACGCAGGCGTTCAAACTGTGAATTAGGGAGCAGGAAACCAATAAAAGTCCAAGCAAACCCTCCAGCACTGCCCCGGCAGTTCCCAGTAAGACCCCAGTCGTGTTTACAGGCGGGGAAGGATCCGAGGATTCGGGGTGAGCAGTCAGGGAATTCCTCTGCTGCAGCCAGGATCCTCCTGGGTTTATTCTCTAAGTGTTTGTGAGTCTCGGTCTCTCCGAAATTCCTCTTGGGTTGTGAGCAGAAGTGGTTTTATAGGAATAACCTAAATTGCAGCAGGCAGGAGGCTGTTAGCTTGATTAATTCCATGCTCAACTCTGTCAGGAAAACAGCAATATCCCTCTGGGAATCTCCCAGCGCTGCCAACCTTTGCTCGACACAAACACGATGCCTTTTTATTTTGCCTCTCACCTGCCGCTCTCGTCTCTGTCCTCCAGGCAGGACCAAAAGAAGGAGGAAAGGACATTTTTTTGTGTCAAAATGCCAAAAATCTTGATTGTTAGCATCCCTCCTCTCCCTGCCCTGCTGGATCAGGCTTAGGGGTCAGCCCTGATCCCCTCTGACCAGCAAAAATACTCTGAAAATCCCATTATTCCCCCGAAACAGAGATACTTGGCTGCCAATTCCCTTCTAGACTTAAAGGTTTCATTTCATTGAACGGCCCAAACCCGTTCAAGGCCGAAGCAGCCCCTTGGAGCCCGGGAGCAGGGTGGGTTTTCCAGGGAAAAGGACATACTGGTAAATGTGAGGGCAGCCTCGATGCAGTAACTTCACCTCATCTTTGCACGTGCCTCCTTCCGCAAAGATTAAATCCAAATCCGAAGGGATTGAACCTGTGCGTCCTTCTGGGACAACCCCTCCTTCCCTGTCCCCTCCAAGGGGGGGAAACGGGGCGGATTCTGCCAGGTTTTGGTCAACAACCTCCAGCACCCTAAAACCAGGGAGCCCTCCCCAAACCGGCAGTGCCATGACGTGGTCCCTTCTTCCCAAAATTTTTCTTCTCCATTCCCACTGAGCTTTCTGCCGGTCGGAGCCTTAAATCCCATCCCAGCCGCGTGGGGACGGGGAGGGATTTGCTTCACCTGCGGCATTTCCACCTCTGTAAATAAACCCCTCATCGAATCCCACCTCTCCCGTTCATCCCAGAACAATTTGATTTGTCCTAAGGGAAAGCAAAATTCAATTTCCTCCCCCTCCCTCAAAAAATCCCCAGACCTCAGGAGCACCTCGGGTGAGCTGTGGAATTTTGGAATTTTCCTTCTCCACGCGTGGCCGCGGGGAAGGCGGTCGAGGCTTCGCCATCGATCCCCACGTCCCCTTTGCATGTTTTTTGTCATCCATCCCCAAAAAAAGAGTCAAAGCTGGGCATGGATGGCGCCTTGATGTCCTCCTCCCTCCAGAGCATCCCTCCAGGGCTGCTCTCCCAGTTTCCATCCTGCCCCGCTCCCGGGGTTCCCCTCCCGGGGTTCCCTACCGGGAGATGCATGTTCTGTGCCCTTCAGAGAGATTCACCCCAAATTTGGGTCCCTGTCCCCGAATCCCACGGGAGCTGCTGGTGCTGTGAGCGAGGTGTCCCCCCCACCCACCGCGACTCAGGTGTCCCCCCCGTCACTCCCAGGCCGAGAGCAGCAATGGGAAGCGATTCCGGTGATATTTAAAATCTTGTGTACATTTTGGGGGGGTTCATGGGGGTCCCTCCCCCCCCTTCCCAACGAATTTTTAGTGGTTTAACAAATAAAAAGGAAAAGAAACAGATGGTTGATGCTTTTGGGGAGGGGTGGGAGTGATTTGGAGGGGAAGTTCTTGCTGTGCTGCTGTAAGTTTGGGGGTGAAAGGGGGAATTTGGGGTCTTTGTGTAAGAGAAGGGAAATATTTGTACAGAGGATGCTGGAGCAGTGGAGGGAGGCAAAGAGGGACACAGAGAATTTGGGACACTGAATTTTCTTGGAGCCAGAAATTGGGGATGGGGACCCCAAAGCCTGTTGGGGTTGGAAACTGGGGATCCCAGAGCCTGTGGGAGCTGGGAATTCAGGGATCCCAAGCCCTGTTTGGGATGGAGGTTTAGGATGGAACTCCAGAACCTCTCAGGGCTGGGAACTGGGGAACCCATGTCCTGCTTGTGCTGGAAATTGTGAATCCCAGGTCCTTCCAGGGTTGGGAATTAGGGACAGGAACCCAAAGCTGTCAGCACTGGGAATGGGGGACACCAAACTCTTGTTAGGGATGGAAACTGGAAATGGGAATCCCAAAGACTGCTGGAGATGGTAACTGGGGATGTCAAAGCCTCCCAGCACTGGGAATTGGGAACCCCAAAACCTGTTGGGGCTGGAAATTTGGAATAGGGAGCCCAAAACCACTTGGGGCTGGAAATTGGTGCTGAGGACCCCCAATCCTGCCAGTGCTGGAAACTGGGGATCCCACAGCCTGCTGGAGATGGGAACTGGGGATGGAGATCCTAGAGCCTGCTGGGGCTGGAAATTGGGACCCCAAGTCCTTCCAGTGGGGGAGATGCTGGAGCCCAAAGCATTCCAGTGTCAGTGATTAGGGATGGGGGAGGGTTCCAAAGCCTGGAAACACTGGCAGCTGGGAACCCCAAATCCCGGCAGTGCTGGGAACTGGGGATGGGGACCCCCAAATCATTGCAGTGTCAGTAACTTGGAGTGGGAACCCCCCCAAATCATTGCAGTGTCAGTAACTTGGGATGGGGACCCCCAAAATCCGCCGGGCCGAGGTCACTCCACGCGTTCCCCCAACTCACCGCGCACGCGCAGCTGTGGCTGGGCGTGGTCTCCGTGGCGCCCCGCCTATTTTCGTGACGTCACGGGGAGGTGGAAGCTGCCTCAGGTGAGCGGCCGGGCCGCGTCTTAAAGGGCCCGCGCGGGAAAATTGGTGTGGGGAACAAGACATGGGGGGGATTTGGGGGGCAGCGGGTCCGGGGAGGGGACAGGGGCTGGGACCCCCCTCCTAAATGCTGTGGGGGCACCGGGGGCAGCTGGGGGAAGCACAGAACCCGCGGGGGTGGCAGGCACCCCTCGGGGGAGTGCAGGGACTCCGTGTGGGCTGTGAGGGACACCCTGGGAGGGTGGAGGGACACTGAGGGGGACAGGGACCCCAGAATGGGGCTGTGAGGGACACCCTGAGGGGATAAAGGGACACTGAGGGGGGCAGGGACCCTGTATGGGGTGTGAGGGACGCCCTGGGAGGGGGGAGGGACACTGAGGGGGAGAGGGACCCCAGAGTGGGACACAGGAACCGGAGAGGGACAGGGAACCCATGGGAAGTCGGCGGGACCCTGCAGGGAGTGCAGGGACCCCAGAGAGGGGTCAGGGACCCCATGGGAGAGTACAGGGACTCCATAGGGAGGGCACAGACCCCATGGAGGGGGGGCAGGCACCCCACAGGGGCGTGTCAGGGACCCCGTGGGTGGTTTTGGGGCCCCCATGGGAGGATGCTGGGACACGGGGGGTGTTTTAGGGACCCGATGGAGGATTTAGGGGCCCTGGGGAGGATGCCTGGACCCTGGGGTGGGCTCAAAAGGAGCCCCCAAAGCTGCGGATGCAGTGACCCCATGGGGGAAGGGGGGCTCTTGGCCGTCCCCCAGGTTTGGGGGCCCATGGCAGAGCAGGACTGGGCGCTGGAGCCGGGCTGGCTCCTGTCCCCCGCCGGCCGCCCCTACCTGGACTCCATCCTGCACAAGAACCAGCGGAGAGTGTTCGGTGCGTGCCCCCCCTGCGCCCCCCAGCCGAGCTCTCAGCCCCCCCAGAATGACCCCGAGCCCCTCCCCAGGTCTGCTGGAGCGCCCGGCGCTGCCGCCTGCGCTGGCTGTCCCCACGGTCACCTACAAACTCTTCCTGGCGGGCAGGAGCGGCGTCGGCAAGACAGCGCTGGTGGCCTGGCTGGGGGGGACCCCCGCGCCCCCCGCCCACCACGAGACCCTGGGTACGGCCGGGGGGGACCCGGGGGTGACAGTCCCGCTGTCCCCGCAGGGATCGAGGCCACAACGAGACCCTGTGTATGGCCCGGTATGTCCCGGGGGTGACAGTCCCGCTGTCCCCGCAGGGATCGAGGCCACCACGGGACCCTGTGTATGGCCCGGGATGTCCCGGGGGTGACAGTCCCGCTGTCCCCGCAGGCATCGAGGCCACCACGCTGTTCTGGCCGGCCAAGCCCCACGGCAGCGGCCGCCCCGTCCTGTTCCAGCTGCACCTCTGGGACTGCGGGGACGGAGCGCTCAGGAAGTTCGAGCACCTGCTGCCCGTGAGCGGGGGACGCGTTTTGGGGTGGGGGACGCGTTTTGGGGCGGGGGACACCGCCAGGACCCCCGGTGAGCGGTGTCCCCGTGCCCAGGCCTGTAAGGAGGAGGCGGACGCCGCTCTGTTCCTGTTCTCCTTCACGGACCGCGCGTCCTTCGAGGAGCTGCCGGCGCTCATGGGCCGCGTGCTGGGCCCCGGGGACCGTCACCTCGTCAGGGTGGTCGTGGGCACCAAGTATCCTTTTGGGGGGGGTCCCCAAAAGTTACCCCATGGCCGGGGGATTGCACCCCCGGGGCTCTCAGCGCTTGGCATGGCAGGGGCTGAGAATGGCACACCGGTGGATTCCCGACTCCTGCTGATTTTCACAGGGTTTTGGGGTTTTTCTAGGTGTTCCTTAACCCCCCCTGCCCCAAAATGGGTTCGCACCGCCAGATTTCTCAGCATTTGGTATCTCAGCAGGCTGAGAATGTGCACAAATGGTTACACTGATGGGTTCACGGCTCCTGCTTATTTTTAGGGGGTTTTGCCACTCTAAAGGAGATTTTTGGGGTGTTGGTGTCTCCTTTGACCCTATATCTCCCCACCCAGTCAGGTTTGCACCCCGATTTCAAACCACTCAATCCCTTGTTAGGCTGAGAACATGCAACACTCATTACACCAATGTGCCCTCAAATCCCATTGATTTTTTAGGGGGTTTCTTTGGGTCACAACCCCTACTTATTTTCAGGGGGTTTTGGGGGGATTTTCTGGGTCTCCCTTGACCCTGTGTCCCCCTCACAATCAGGTTTGCACCCCCAGATTTCAAACCACTCAATCCCTTGTTAGGCTGAGAACGTGCAACTCTCATTACACCGATGGGCCCTCAACTCTCATAGATATTTTAGGGGGTTTGGGGGGGTTTCTTTGGGTCACAACTCCCACTTATTTTCACGGGGTTTTGGGGGGATTTTCTGGGTCTCCCTTGACCCTGTGTCCCCCCCCTGTCAGGTTTGCACCCCCAGATTTCTCAGCACTTGTTATCTCAGCAGGCCGAGAACGTGCAGCCCTTCATTGCACCAATGGATTCACAATCCCCATTTCTCTTTAGGTGGTTTTGGGGGGGTTTTTCAGGGTGTTGATGTCTCCTTGACCCCGTGTCCCCCTCACAATCAGGTTTGCACCCCCAGATTTCAAACCACTCAGTCCCTGAGCAGGCAGAGAGCACTCCCACCTGGTTACACCCACGGGCTCACAACTCCCCATGAATCTCGGGTGCTTCTGGGGGGATTTTCCGGGGCGTTGCTGTTTCCCTTGACCCTGTGTCCCCTCCCCACCCCAGATTCGACCTGGCCCCGCACGCGGCTGTGACGGAGGGGGACGTGCGGGCCTTCGAGGGCTCGCAGGGGCTGCGGGTGCTGCGGGCAGGGGGCACCGCGGGGGCCGGCGGGGCGCGGGCGGGGCTGGCCCGGGTCGGCCCCGTCCTGGACGCCCTGGTGGAGGAGCTCTGGCGGCGCGACCAAGTGACCGCCGGGGTCACCCCGGGGGACACGGGGGACACCCCCACCTGAACCCCCTCTTGGGAAGGGTTTGGGGAGTGGGAGGGGTAAAAAAGGTGCCTTTTTGCTAAAATCAGTGATTTTCTATGAAAAAGATCATGGATGGCCTGGCTTGTCCGTTTTGGGGGTGGTGGGTTTGGGGGGATTTGGGGTGCTGCGGTAATGAAAATTTGGGGGTACTGGGGGGTGTGGGGTGCAATGGGATCATCAGGAGGTGGGTGCTGCAGGATTTGGGTGCTGAAGATCCTGGGAGATTTGAATTTCAGTGGGATCATGGAATGAGGGTGCTTGCAGGATTTGGGGTGCTGCACTTACTGGGAGATGTGGGGTGCACTGGGATCCTGGGGATGGGGGTGCTTGCAGTATTTGGGGTGCTGCAGATCCTGGGGGATTTTAATTTCAATGGGATCATGGAATGGGGGTGCTTGCAGGATTTGGGGTGCTGCAGGTGCTGGGGGATTTTAATTTCAATGGGATCATGGAATGGGGGTGCTTGCAGGATTTGGGGTGCTGCAGATCCTGGGGGATTTTAATTTCAATGGGATCATGGAATGGGGGTACTTGCAGGATTTGGGGTGCTGCAGGTGCTGGGGGATGTGGGGTGCACTGGGATCATGGAATGGGGTGCTGGGCCTATTGGCAGATTTGGGGTGTTGTGGATCCTGGGGCTTTTGGGCTCCGTGGGTATTAGGGGATGTGGCTGCAGAGGGATTATGGGAACAGGGGTGCAGGATTTAGAGTGCTGTGGGATTTGAGTTGTTTTGGGGTACTGGGGGATTTGTGGCACTAGAGGTGAAGGGATTGGGGCGCTGTGGGATTTGGGGTGCTATGGAAAATGCAGGATTTGGGATGCTGCAGGATCATGGGGACAGGGCTGCTGAGGGATTTGAGGTGCTGGAATTGAGGGGATTAGGGCACTATGGGATTTGGGGTGCAACAGATGATCCAGAGTTTGGGGTGCTGTGGGATTTGGGGTGCCGTGGGTGATGGGATTTAGGGTGCTGTGGGATTTAGGGTGCTATGGGTGGTGGGATTTGGGGTGCCGATGGGATTTAGGGTGCTGTGGGATTTGGGGTGCCGTGGGTGATGGGATTTGGGGTGCTGTGGGGTTTGGGGTGCTGCAGGTCCATGAGGACGGTGGTGTTGAGAATTTGGGGCCCGGGCAGCCCCCCCAAACCGGTCCCCCCCAAACCCCCCAGTATCGAACTGGTGGGCGGGGGGCGTGGCCGGTAGTAACCGCGTGGCCCCGCCCCCTGCATCCATTGGCTGCCGCCCCCCCGCCCTTCCCACGCCGATTCATGAATGAAAGGGGAGGGGGCGGAAGGGGGGGCGCGTTCACCCCTTCGGGGCCGGGCGCGGGGGTCCCCGCGGGGCTGCGGGACCCCCGAACCCCCTCCGGGGCCGTGCCCCACCTTGGGGGGGCTCCCACAGCCCCCTCCCCTCCACCCGGCCGCGTCCTTCCCTGGGGCGGGCGCCCTCCCAGTGCCGTACTGGTGCGTACTGGGAGCGGCTCCTGCGCCTTTAAGAGCGGGCGTGGCCGGTGACGTCAGCAGGGCATGAATGAACAGGAGCGGGCGCGCGGCCCCGCACCCCACACCCCCCGCACTCCCCGCGGGGCCGCCGCTCGTGGGGCGCGCCCGGGACCCCCCAAAACCGCCCCGCCATGGCCGGCACCCTCCCGGCCCTCACCCTCACCCTCCTCCTCCTCACCGCCCTCAGCCCCCTCGCCGCCGAGGAAGGTGAGTCCCCCCCACTTTTTTTTGGGGCGGGGGAGCACCCCGAAACTCCTTTATTGCGGGCACCCCCAAGGGTGGGGTGGTTTTGGGGTAAATTCGGGTGGTCTGGGGGGAGCTGAGGAGTCGGGGAGCGCTCTGAGGGTAAAGGGGGATGTGGGTTCCCCCTTCCCCCCGCACAGTTTGGGGTGCGGTGGGGAGTCTGCAGGTGCCGGAGCACCTTTGGGGCAGGGGGGGAAGGTTAAAATTAGGGGGAAAGTTGAAATGAGGGGGGAGAAGTTTAAATTAAAAGGAGAAAAGTTAAATTAAGGAGCAAAAGTTAAAGTAAGGGGGGGGAGTTAAAAAGGTGTATGGGGAGATAAAAATACGGGGGGGGGGGGCAGCTAAAATTGGGGGACAACTAAAATAGAGGAAAAAGAATTTTAAATGGGGAGAAAAAAGTTAAAACGAGGAAAAACCCAAGAGTTTGGGGCAACTTTGCCCATGCCGAGCGTCCAACTGACGCACCGGGGCCAGGTCCTGCCGGGAGCCCCCAAAGGAGACTGGCCCAGGGGTGAAGGTGGGGGGGATTAAAAAATAAACCCCCAAAAAGGGGAATATCACCTTAAAATGGAGCGTTTCCCATGGGTGGTGCAGGGTCGGGTAGGATCCGGCCAGAGAGCTGGAAAACAATGTCAGGAAAATCCCAAAAAATTGCTGGGAAAAAACAAGCAGCGTCTCGGCCTCCACCTCGCAACCCTTCCCCCAGTGATTTAGGGGCTTAGTTTGGCAGGATTTGGCAAAAGAAAAGGGGGAAAATCACTTTTTTGTGTATACCTGGAATTTTTTTAGGACTGAGTTTCTATAAACTCTGCCTGACGGCTTTAATTCGTCATTTTTTGAGGCTAAAGTGGAAGAATCCAGCCCCAAATGCAAATAAATCAGAGGCTGGGATCAAAAATACTCCCTGAAAACTAAAAATGGGGTAAAAACCCCTAAAATGAGGATTTTTGGAAGTACTGGGGGGACAGCAGAGGGGATGATCCCGTGGCAGCTGTGGGATTTGGGGTGTGTTCCCAAAGTGCTGTTTCCCAGGAGGGAATACTGGGATTTGAGGTTTTAAAAGTGCGTGGGGGGAAAGGGAAAGTGGTGGGAGAGTGGTGGGATTTGGGGATTTTGGGGGGATTGGTTCCCCTCTGTGAGATCCAGTGGGATTTGGGATGAGCTGAGGTGGGGACGAGGTTAAAGAGGAGAGAATGGAGCAGAATTGGACTGGGATGGGATCAATTTTGGGATTATGATTGGGGTTCAGATTGAGATTGAGGAGGAGATGAGGTTGGGATGAGGATGGGATTCATTTTGGGATTGGGATTCTCGTTAAGGTTGAGACAGGGATGGCATTGGGATGGGGACAGGAATGGGAGCGGAGGGGATGGGATTGGGATTCTCGTTAAGGTTGAGACAGGGATGGCATTGGGATGGGGACAGGAATGGGAGCGGAGGGGATGGGATTGGGGTTCACTTTGGGAAGGGAATTCGGATTCAGGCAAAGGTTGGGATGGGGTTAGGGCAGGGCAGGGGACAGAGATAAGGATGCAGCCGGAATGGGACTGGGAATGGGACGGGGATGCTGCTCCGGAGCGCGGGGGCGGCGCTGAGGGTGGCGATGGAGTTGGTGGCCACATCAGGTGGCACTGGGGGTTGGGGCGGCCGTGGCCGGGTGACGAAGGCGACGGAGAATTTGATGATGATGGCGATGGCGGTGGTGGGTACAGGTGACTCCCGGGACGTGGCTGCGGCCCCGGCGCTGTCCCGGGAGCTCCCGGCGCTGCTGCGCCCCTGGAGCAACCCCGGCCCCGGGACTGTCCCCAGAGCCACCCCCGGGGGCACTGGCGGGGAACCCCCGCCCGCTCCGGCCCTGGCTCCGGCAGCTTTCCGCTCTCCGGAGGCTCGCGGGGGGGATTTCCAGCCTCAGGAAAACCGGGATATCCGCCCCGGCATCCTTCCTGACCCCGGGCACGGCGCGGGGGGGACGCTGCAGCCACCCGCGTCCCCCCCAGGCAGGTTCTGGGGTCCCCCCCAGGCAGGTTTTGGGGTGCCCCCCAGACCTGACCCTCCCGGCACCCGCCGCGAGCCCGTCCGTGCTCAGCCGTGGGAGCTGGGGGGGCACATCCGTCCCGGAATGGCCCCGTCCCGCCGGACCCATCTCGCCGCTGAACCCGGGCGTCCGGGCACATTCCTGGGGGGTGATTCACCGGGGGGCCCCGCTCCCTCCCCGGCCTCCTCTTCCTCCTCTTCCTCTCCCGGCGCTGGATCCGGCCGCCGCCCTCGGCGTGCCAGGGCAGGTCCCGCCGGGCCCCGCGGCTTCCCCGCCTCTGGGGGCGGCCCCCGGGGGGCTTCTTCCAGCGGAATCTGCCGGGAACGGGGGGATCCGTGGGTCCAGGGGACACCTCTGGGGCCTGGGACTGTTTGGAGGTCCTGGGGACATCCATGACTCTTGGGGACCTGGGGACATCCATGACTCTGTGGAAATGGGGTGGATCTGTGGGTCCTGGGGGTATCCAGGGGTCTTGAGGACATCCATGGAACCTCCTGGCATCTGTGCGTTCCAGGGATGTCTGTGAGTGCCCAGGCCATGCAGGGATCCTGGTGGGATGTCTGTGGGTCCTGATGGCATCCACAGGTCCCAGGGATATCCACAGGTCCCTGGGATATCCACAGGTCCCTGGGATCCACAGATGTCCCCAAAATTCGTGGATCTCCTGGGCACCTGCACCCAGGACATAGATAAATTTGGGGGCATCTGTGGATCCCAGGAGTGTTTGCACATCCTGGGGACTTCCATGGGGTTGTCCGTGGGTCCGGGGGGATGGACATCCAAGGGCCAGAGGGGGTCTATTGGTGGCACCTGCAGGTCCTGGTGGCATCTGCTGACATCCCTGTCCTCTCTCCTCTCCCACAGTGGTGCTGCTGGACTTCGCCAAGGCACATGGGGAGCTGGGCTGGCTCACCCATCCCTATGGAAAAGGGGTGAGCACCCATGGATCTGACATCTGGCCCCGCAGGCCAGCACCCGGATGGGGAATGGGGACAGCCATGGGGGCGCTCCACGGGGATGGGACAAGGACATCTTTGGGGACCTTCACAGGAATGGGGATGAGGGCATCCATGGGGGTGGCAAATGGGGACCTCCATGGGAATAGAGACATCCATGGGGATGGGCCTGGGAGCATTCATGGGAATGGGGACAGGAGCATCTGTAGAGAGGGACCTCCACAGGAACATCCCTCAGTCATGAGGATCTCCATGGGCATAGGGACAGGGACACCCATGGGGTTGGAGACTTCTGCTGGAATTGGGCTGCGGCCCTCCATGGGACCAGGAACACCCATGGGTATGGACATGGGAACACCCACGGGGTTGGACACCTCTGGGATGTGTCTGGGGACCTTCATGGGGATGGGGACAGGGGGAATGAGATGAGGACAAACCCATCCCTGGGGACAGTGCCTCAGTTCCCCTCCATAGCCCCATTTCTGTCTCCGGGGACAGTGGGACCAGCTGCAGAACGTCCTCAACGACTCCCTGATCTACATGTACTCCGTGTGCAACGTCCTGGAGGGCGAGCAGGAGAACTGGCTCCGCACCAACTGGATCTACCGCGGCGTGGCCCAGCGCATCTTCATCGAGCTGCAGTTCACCGTGCGCGACTGCAACAGCTTCCCCACGGCCGGCGGCGGCTCCTGCAAGGAGACCTTCAACCTCTACTACGCCGAGTCTGATGTGGATTACGGCACCAACTTCCAGAAGCGCCAGTTCAGGAAGATCGACACCATCGCTCCGGACGAGATCACCGTGCAGGAGGATTTCGCCGCCCGCAACGTGAAGCTCAACGTGGAGGTGCGCTCGGTGGGGCCGCTCCACAGGAAGGGTTTCTACCTGGCCTTCCAGGACCTGGGCGCCTGCGTGGCGCTGCTCTCCGTGCGCGTGTACTACAAGCGGTGCCCGGCTGTGGTGCGGGGCATGGCGCGCTTCCCGGAGACCGTGGCCGGTGCTGACTCACAGACCTTGGCCGAGGTGCGGGGCTCGTGCGTGGCCGAGGCCGTGGCCGAGCAGGCGCCGGCCCTGCACTGCAACGCCGACGGCGAGTGGCTCGTGCCCATCGGGGAGTGCCTGTGCCGGGCCGGCTTCCAGAGCCTGGGAGACACCTGCCAAGGTACGGACTGGGCTAAACCGAGGGGTTTCTGAGGATGGGCCAGCTTGGTGCGTGCCTGGGGCGGGATGGGAGGGAACAGGAGTGGGGGTTTGGCCCCAAAATTCCCAATCCTCAGCCTTGAGTGGATTGTGGAAGGGCTTAGCTGAGAGAGGGGTGGGGTGTCACTATAGGACATGAAAGAACACAAGTGCACACCGCTGATTTCAAGGTGAAGAAAAAAGGGAAGTTTATTTTCTGACTCTAACATTTATAGTTTTCTAAGAGTGCTAGTGGATTGGAGGGTGACAGTGCCACCTCTCCAATGACACTGGACAGACTAACAGTCTATCAACTTTCTCTTCTTTTATAAAAGAATGCAAAACAATGAGTTATTTACAGAAAGCCTGTGAGAAAGTTCGCTACAAGAATGTCAACATTAGAAGGCTTAGAAAATCTTAAAAAACTAAAGCAACAGGCGGGGCAGTGATTGCAAAAATGAGGTGAAACGCCTGAAAAATTCCTGATTCAGAGTTGGAGAAACGAGGTTTTGGCTCCAAAATTCCCAGCCCTGGATTCTCATTTTTCAGCATCACCACTGTAGAGAGAACTCAGACAGATGAAGGGTGGGCTGGGGGGATCCCAGTAGTAATAATAAAGTAAAATAAAGTAGCAATATTTTACAGTAGCAATACAAAGCATTGTTAAATTGCTACTTTAAAGTAGCAATACAAAGTAGCAAAAAAAAAAAAGTAGCAGCTGCAAAATAAGATTAAATACCCTAAAATTCCTCATTTGAAGTGGAGAAATTAGATGTTGGACCCAAAATTCCCCATCCTGGATCAGTCCCCTTCAGCATCACTAATGCAGTGAGTGCAGCAGGGCTCAGCCAGGAGGGGGGTGGTTTTGGGGGGGCTCCCCAATAATAAAGAAGCTGCAAAATGAGCCAAACTCCCCTAAACTCCTCTCTGGGTGCTTGGGGGGTGCTTCCCCCCACCTGCCAGTTGCTGATCCCATGGATGGGGAGCAGGATTTGGGATCTCACCGGTGTCTCTTTGTGTGTCGTCCCCCCCCCCAGCTTGTCCCCCTGGCACCTTCAAGGCCGCGGTGTCCTCGGGGGGCTGCCAGCCCTGTCCCCCCCACACCCTGCCCTCCCCGGCCGCTGCTGCTGCCTGCCCATGTGAGGATGGATTTTTCCGGGCCCCTGAGGACCCCCCGGAGCATCCCTGCACCCGTAAGTCACCTCCGGAGGGGGAACACTGTGTTGTCACCTCACTGAGGTGACACAGAACCACCCTGTCCCCTGACCCTGCCCTATGTCCCCTGTAGGTCCCCCCTCGCCCCCACAGGCTGTCACAGCCCTGGGGTTGGGAGCTGCGGTGCAGCTGCGCTGGGCCCCCCCGGCCGACCCCGGTGGCCGCAAGGATGTCACCTACAGCGTCACCTGCGAGCAGTGCTGGCCCGAGAGCGGCGAGTGCCGGCCCTGCGACGGGGGGGTCCGGTTCTCACAGCCCCCCCAGGGGCTCACGGGGACAGAGGTCACTGTCACCGACCTGGAGCCACACGTCAACTACACCTTCACCGTGGAGGCCCGCAATGGGGTGTCCCCCTCCAGCCACCAGCGCAGCGTGGCCAGCGCCACCATCAGCGTCAACCAGACAGGTGAGGGGACACCAGCAGCTCCCACACCTTCCCTCCGTGGTGGGGACACATCTGTGGTGTCTCTGTCCCCCATGGGAACACCTCAGTGATGTCACTTTGTGTCCCACGGCAGAGCCCCCCCGGGTGACATCAGTGAGCCTGGATGGACGGACGGCCACCAGCCTGGTCCTGTCCTGGACGGTGCCACTGCGGCAGCAGAGTCGGGTCTGGAAGTACGAGGTCACCTACAGCAAGAAGGTGACAGCCTGATACCTCCGTCCGTGTCACCTCCATCCTTGCCCCCACTTGTGTCAGCTCTGTTGATGCAATCTCCATCCACGTCATCTCTCCATCCTTGCCCTGAGCCACATCAGCCCCCCATCCACGCCACCTCCATCCTTGTCCCCATCCCTGTCACCTCCATCCCTGCTCCATCCACGTCACCTCCCCATCCACGTCACCTCCCCATCCACATCACCTCTGTCCTTGCCTCCATCCATGTCCCTCCCATGTTCATCCCTCTATCCATGTCACCTCCATCCCTGCCCCATCCATGTCACATCCCCACATCACCTCATCTTTGCCCCACCCGTGCCACCCCTCCCTGCGTGTCACCCTAATGTCACCCTGCCGTGTCCCCAGGTGGATGAGAACAGCTACTCAGTGCTGCGCTGCGAGGGCACCTCTGTCACCCTGCCCAAGCTGTCCCCAGGCACCGCCTACGTGGTTCGGGTCCAGGCTCTCACCGCCGATGGCCACGGGGCCTTCAGCCCTCAGCACGAGTTCGAGACCCTGCCCGAGGGTGAGGAGGGGCTGGGGGGTGTCAGGAGTGCGGGGTGGGGGCTCCAGGGGGTGTCAGGAGTGCAGGGTGGGGGCTCCAGGGGGTGTCAGGAGTGCGGGGTGGGGGCTCCAGGGGGTGTCAGGAGTGCGGGGTGGGGGCTCCAGGGGGTGTCAGGGGTGCAGGGTGGGTGCTCCAGGGAGTGCAGGGCTCACCTGGATGGTCCCCGCAGGTTCCGAGGCCATGGCATCAGCCACCGTCATCGCTGGCAGCATCGCCGGCGTCGTCTTTGTCGTCTTCCTCTTGGTCACTCTTCTCTTCATCCTCCGGCGGTAAGGGGGAAAACCCTCCCCAAAATCTCCCAAAAACCCCAAAATGTTGTTGTCCCACCACCAAATATGGGCGAGGGATGATCTTTTGGGACAAAATGCTGCTTTTCCGCAGGAAGAGGAGGTCACGGCCACGCCAATCTGCCGAGGACGTCTACTTCTCCAAGTCAGGTGAGCCATGGGACAGTGGGGACAACAGGGATGGGCAGGGGGTGACAGGGGTGCTGACCCCCTCCTTGACACTTCCAGACCAGCTGAAGCCCCTCAAGACCTACGTTGACCCCCACACTTACGAAGACCCCAACCAAGCCATGCTCAAGTTCACCACCGAGATCCCTCCTTCCTTCATCACCCGCCAGAAGGTCATCGGTGCTGGTGCGTAGCTTTGTCCCCCCAGAGACACCCCAAAATCACAGTGGGACAGGGGGGCTAAAGGTGCCCACATTTTTTGGAGCAGGTGAATTTGGGGAGGTGTATAAGGGCACCCTGAAGCGCGGCAGGAAGGAGGTGCCAGTGGCCATCAAGACGTTGAAGGTGGGGTACACGGAAAAGCAGCGCGTGGACTTCCTGAGCGAGGCCACCATCATGGGACAGTTCTGCCACCACAACATCATCCGCCTCGAGGGCGTTGTCTCCAAGTGTGAGTGTCCTCTATGTCCTGTCCCCACAAAAAAAACACCCCAATTTCCCAGCAAAACACCCGAAAAAAAGCCATATAAAAATAGGGTGTTTTGAGCAACGGTGCAAAGGGGAATTTGGGGGACTTGGCTCTTTTTGGGGGATGAGGTTGGGGATTTTTCTGGGGAGGGAATTCAGGTTAATTTGTGAGGTTTTTATGGGGAGCTTCAGGGATTTTTGGAGGAGTTGGGGGAGTTATTTTGGGGTTTTGGTGTTGGGGTTTATTGGGGTCTGTAAGGGGGTTGAAACTTAATTGTTGTTTTGGGAATGTTTAGTGGAGGTGACTTTTTGGGGAGTTGGGGGTCTGGAGTTTTTGGGGAGAATTGGTAGGGTTTGGGTTTTGGGGGGTGGTTGGGGGTTTTTTTGTGATTTTTGAGGGGTTGGGGTTGTTTGGGGGGATTGAGTTTTTTTGAGGGACATTGGGCATTTGGGGGTTTAAGGATTTTGGGAGGGCTTGTGGGAGGTTTAGAGATTTTAAGGTGGTGACATTTTTGGGGGTTTGCAGGGATATTTTTTGGTGTTTTTACCTATTTTGGGGTCTTTCTTTTGTACAGACAAGCCCTTCATGATCATCACGGAGTACATGGAGAACGGGGCACTGGATAAATTCTTGAGGGTAGGTGACACGCCATGGCAACAATCACGGGGTGGTGGAACCTCCAACATCCATCAAAGGAGGTGGGACAACAGATGGATTCCAGGCTGAATTCTCCCCTTTTCCCAGGAAAAAGAAGGTGAATTTGGCATCATCCAGCTGGTGGGGATGTTGAGGGGCATCGCTGCTGGCATGAAGTACTTGGCCAACATGAATTATGTCCATCGGGACCTGGCTGCCAGGAACATCCTGGTGAACAGCAACCTGGTGTGCAAAGTGTCCGATTTTGGGCTCTCAAGGGTGCTGGAGGATGACCCTGAAGCCACCTACACCACCAGCGTGAGTGTCACTGCAGCGGGGTGGTGGCCAGGGAGGGGTGGCTGGCTGGCCATGGAAGGGTGGCCAAGGTGAGGGGGTGGTTAGTTGTGGTGATGGTTGGTTGTTGGTGGTGGTTGTCCAAGGTGGGTGATCGTCCATCATGGTGGCCATGTTGGGGTGGTTGAACAAGGTGGGTGATTGTCCATCATGGTGCCATGTTGGGGTGGCTGTCCAAGGTGGGTGATTGTCCATCATGGTGCCATGTTGGGGTGGTTGAACAAGGTGGGTGATTGTCCATCATGGTGCCATGTTGGGGTGGTTGAACAAGGTGAGGGGGTTTATTGGGGATGCGGGGCTGACCCCAATGTCGCTGTAGGGCGGGAAGATCCCGATCCGTTGGACAGCACCCGAAGCCATCTCCTACCGCAAGTTCACCTCTGCCAGCGATGTCTGGAGCTACGGCATCGTCATGTGGGAAGTGATGTCCTACGGAGAGCGGCCCTACTGGGAGCTCTCCAACCATGAGGTGAGTGCCCACCCTCCACCACCACCCACCAGCATTTTGGGAGACATTCAAGGCCAGGTGGGACAAGGCTGGGATTAACCTGGGACAGTGAAAGGTGTCCCTGCCCAGGACAGGGGCTGCAATGAGATGAACTTTAAAGTCCTTCCAACCCAAACCATTCTGGGATTCTGTGAATGAACACCTGTTTTGGGGGGACCATCCCTGACCCTCCTCCTCCTCGTAGGTGATGAAGGCCATCAACGAGGGCTTCCGCCTCCCGGCGCCGCTGGACTGTCCGTCAGCCATCTACCAGCTGATGATGCAGTGCTGGCAGCAGGAGCGCAGCCGGCGCCCCAAATTCCCCGACATCGTCAGCATCCTCGACAAACTCATCCGCGCCCCCGACTCCCTCAAGGCACTGGCAGATTTCGACCCTCGGTGAGTGCAGGGAGCGCCAGGATGGGGTGGGGGACAAGAAGAGGGAGGGGAGCAGTTGCCCACAGCAGCTGTGGCTGCCCCTGGACCCCTGGCAGTGTCTAAGGCCAGGCTTGGAGACTCCTGGGATAGTGGAAAGTGTCTGTGCCCATGGCAGGGGTGGAATGGGGTGGGTTTTAAGGTCCCTCCCATCCAAATCAGTCTGGGATTCTCTGATTCTTGCACGTCTGTGTGTTTTCTATAATTTTTTGCATAATTTTGTTTTCATCTTTGCGTTTTGTGCATCATTTTTTGTACTCTCATGGTGCTGATTTGGGTTGAGTTTTGCATCTCTGCACTCTCTCATTGCTTCTGGCATCTCCATTTCTGCATCATTTTTTGGTATTGCCCCATTTTCACATTTCCACTTTTTGAAGCATTTCATTTTCTGCATCACAATTTCATCATCTCATTTTTGCATTTATGTTTTGGCACCTTCCCATTTCTGCATTGTTTTTCCATCCTTCCATTTTCATATAATTTTTCACATCCTTCCATTTCTGCATCATTGTTTTAACCTCCTACTTTCACCTCACTTTTTGCACCATTTCATTTCTGCACTATTTTTGCATCCTTCCAGTTTTTGGCATTATTTTTTTCCTTTTTCCATTTCCACTGAATTTCTCATCTTCCCATTTTCACATTATTTATTGCATCTTTTCAACTTGTGTTATTTTTCCATCCTTCCACTTTTGCATCTCTATTTGCCACCCTTTCATTCCTGCATCATTTTTGCACCTTTCCGTTCTTGCATAATTTTTTGCATTGTTTAATTTCTGCAATATTTTTGTGTCCTCACCTTTCTGTGTCATTCTTTGCACCTTCTCATTTTCACATTGTTTTTTGCACCTTCCATTTTCACATTATTTTTTTGCACCCCTCCATTCCTGCATCATTTTTTGCATCATTTCCTTTCTGCATCGCTTTCACGCCCTTCTGTTTTCACATCGCTTTTCCAGCCTTGCATTTCTGCGCCACTTTTTTTGCATTTTTCTATTTTTGCCTCATTTTCCCGCAGGGTGTCCATCCGGCTGCCCAGCACCAGCGGCTCCGAGGGCGTCCCGTTCCGCTCGGTCCCGGAGTGGCTGGAGTCCATCCGCATGCCCCAGTACACCGAGACCTTCATGGCCTCAGGCTACAGCACCATCGAGAAGGTCCTGCAGATGACCAGCGAGTGAGTGCTGTCCCCGTGCTGTCCCCTTGACCCTGCCAGGCTGTCCCTAGGATGTGTCCCCACGCTGTCCCCATCCCCTCCCCTCCAAGTCCCAAGGGACAGGGATGTGCTGGGAACGGAAACCACTTCTGTGGCCTTGGTGGCCTGAGGGATGGGATAAAATTAGATGTTCCTTGGCTGGAGAGGCCAGGATGAGCTGTATCTGTCCATCTGTCCCTTGAGATGAGCTATGTCCATCCATTCCTTAGGATGAGCCACGTCAGTCTGTCCCTCCCCCGGGATGAGTCATGTCCATCCATCCATGTCCATCCATCCATGTCTACTCTGATGAGCTGTGTCCACCCCCTCATCCATCCATCCATCCATCGGGATGAGCCGTGTCCATCCCTCCATCCCTCAGGATGAGCCGTGTCCATCCATCCACCCTCCCCTGGGATGAGCCATGTCCATCCATCCCTCCATCCCCTGGGATAAGCCGTGTCCATCCGTCCATCCGTCCATCCATCCATCCATCCATCCATCCATCCATCCCTCAGGATGAGCCATGTCCATCCATCCCTTGGGGTTAGCTATGTCCATCCATCCATCCATCCCTTGGGATGAGCCGTGTCCATCCATCCATTCATGTCCATCCATCCATTCATGTCCATCCATCCATCCCTTGGGATGAGCTGTGTC
Source organism: Agelaius phoeniceus (assembly GCF_051311805.1). NCBI lineage: Eukaryota > Metazoa > Chordata > Aves > Passeriformes > Icteridae > Agelaius > Agelaius phoeniceus. Next base: position 2,355,665 of record NC_135288.1, read on the forward strand.
CACCCCCTCATCCATGTCCATCCATCCATCCATGTCCATCCATCCATATCCATCCCTTGGGATGAGCCGTGTCCATCCATCCATTCATGTCCATCCATCCATCCATGTCCATCCATCCATCCCTTGGGATGAGCTGTATCCATCCATCCATCCATGTCCATCCATCCATCCCTTGGGATGAGCCGTGTCCACCCCCCATCCATCCCCCGCCCCAAGGATGCTGCTCCTGGGTCCCCCCAATCCCGGGCTGTGGCCGTGGTGGCCCCAGCCCCTCCAGCCCCATTCCCCCATTCCTGACTCCGTGTTCTCCCGTTCCCTTTCCCAGGGACATCAAGCGGATCGGGGTGCGGCTGCCGGGCCACCAGAAGCGCATTGCCTACAGCCTGCTGGGGCTGCAGGAGCAGGCAGGGGCTGGGGGGGCCCCGGGCTGACCCCGCACCCCCAGAACTCCACATCAACCCCCCCTCCTCCCCGAGGGGTTTATTTATTATTTCTGTAATTATTAAGGGGTTTTTTATAGTGTTATTGATATTGTCCCCGCGCCTGGGGATGAAATGGGTGCTGCCCCTTCCCTCCCCCCTAAAAAAACGGAATTTCAAGCTTTTTTGGAACTGGGGGAGGGATTTTTCTTCTTATTTTTCCCCCACATTTCAAGAAAAAAGGGCTCAGTCCCAAAACTGATTTATTTTTGCTTTTTTTCTCCCTATTTATTCCTCTCCCACCAGGTTTTTGGGTGTATTTTTTGCCCTTTATTGCTGATCTACCAGTGTTGCCTTGTATTTTTTAACCTAATTTATTCTATTTTTGTATATTTATTGCGAAGAATTAAAGGTCGTGTCAGGTTTGGGAGAGAAAAAAGGGGGAAATTTTAAAAACCCAGCTCGGATGCTTTTTCCCCCCCCTTTTTTCATAGATTTATGGGGATTTTTGTGGGGTTTTGAATAAAAACATGTGCTTTTTTTCTAGAATATTCTAGAATATTGTGTTTTCACACTGGTTCACAGAGATTGAGGGAATTTGGGGGACAAAGAAAGGGGGTTTCCCCTAGATTTTAGGGGTTTTAAGGGCATTTAAAGGATTGTAAGAGGGTTTTAAAGGGTTTTTTTAAGGTGTTTTAAGGATTTTTAAAGGTTTGGGGGGGCATTAAGGGGGAGTTAAGTAGGTTTAAAGTTTTGGGGTTTTTTAGGCATTTTAAAAATTTTAAGGAGTTATCAGGGTTTTTAAGGGGGGTTGGGGGCTTTAAAGGGGTTTTAAGTTATTTTTTAGGGAGGCTTAATGTTTTTTAAGGGGTTTATTTAGGGATTTTTTGGAGAGTTAAGGGGGTTTTAAAAGTGAGAGGTTTTAGATGTTTTAATGGGGGTTTAAATGGGTTAAAGAGGATTTTTAAGGGGGTTTAAATGAGTTAAAGAGGGTTTTTAAAGGCGTTTACAGTTTTTAGGGGGTTATCAGGGATTTTAAGGGGTTTCACAGGGCTCCGGGAGCATTTCCCATCCGGGGCCCCTTTCCCCAGCAAAACCCAGGAGGAATTTGGCCTTTTCATCCCCCACCGCTCCCCCGAAGCCAAAGCCCGGCCGCGCCGGCTGCCCGGAGCCTGCAAATGACTGGGTAGGAAAACGCCGGAAAAAGGGGTTTGACTTTTTTTTTCTGCCCCAAACCATAATAAGGGACGGGTGGGAGGTGAGGGCGGACCAACATCGCGCTGCGAAAGCCGCGGGTTTGGGGGATTTTCACCCCGTTTGGGGGCACTTTGGCCCGTGGATGTCACGAGTCCGTCGGGCTCAGCCCCGGCGCCGGCCGCGATCGCGGCTCAAAGTCCGGCGGCGCCCGGGAGGGGCCGGATCGGGAGGGGCCGGATCGGGAGGGACACCCCGGGCTGGGCCGGATCGGGGGGGACACCCCGGGCTGGCCCTGGCACTCCCCGATCGCCTGTGTGCCCGGGCGGGGCCGGGCAAGGAGCCCACGGGCTGGGGAAGCCACGGGGAAACTGAGGCACGGGGACAGCGGGGCTTTTGGGGTGACGGGCAGGGCTGGGGGTGCTGCTCGCTGACCACCCCCGGGCGATCGGGGGGCTGCGGACCCCTCCCCTGCTCCCCTCGCTCCTCCCGTGGGTGCCGCAGCCCAGCCCCGCTCCCAGCGCCCAGCCCGGAGCCCAGCCCAGCTCCTGCCCCACTTTTGGGGTGTCTCCCTGGCGCTGACCCCGCTTCACCCGTCCTGCGCTGGGCCCGGGCATGCCCGCCCTGCCCAACCTGCCCCGCCACACCTAATTAACCCCCCAGGCTTAATTACGGCTTCGTTAGCGCCCGATGCGCCGCCCAAACCCACTGTGCCCCCGTCCAGGGGCACCGAAGAGCTGGGGGGACTCGGCCCCCATTCCCCCCGGATTTTGGGGTCACTAAACACCCACCCCCTGATTAATTGCACTAATTAAAATGAGGATAATTATGTGATGATAATTTTAGAAGGGGGGCACAGGAGGTGTCACAGAGACTGGAGCACTTTGCTGCATGTCCTGGGCAGTTTTGGGGTGATTTGGGCGGTTTTAAGCATTGTTGTTGGGTTTGGGAGGGGGTGATCCCCCCAAAAGAAGCCGGCAGGGCTGGAGGAAGAGGAGGAGGAAGCACTGATGGGTTGATGGTTTAATGCACAACTGGGGTCTGCCCGCAGCCCAGACCCCCCACACCGACAGGGGGGTCAGGACTCCGTCTCTTTTCATGGGGGACGCCTGTGGGGAGGGGTCCCCTGTGGTCCCAAAACGTCATCACTTGGGGTTGGCCAGGTCCTCGATGGCTCTCCGCAGCTGGAAGGGGACAGAGGGGGTGGGATGAGGGCTCTCCCCCCACTTTCCCCTCTCCTTTCACCCCCTTCTCCCCTCATTCCTCCTCCCTTTCCTCCTCCCTTTCCTCCTCCCTTTTCCTCCCTTTTCACCTCTGCCCTGCTCACGGCTCCCACCAGCTCCCCAGAGCGGGTGACAAAGACTCGCTGCAGCTTCAGCAGCTGGAAGAGGTGATAGGCCTGGGAAAGGGACAACAGGGACACGTGGGGACAAAGCCACCCTCGCTGTGTCCCCTCAGTGTGACACAGACCTGGGGGGGCTCCCAGGACATGTTTCACACCCCCAGACCTGGTGCAGGGAGGTCCATGGAGAGAACTGGAGCATGATGGGCTCGATGGTGCAGTCATCCCCAAGTGTCCCCACGGTGGCCAGCTTGAGGAAGGTGACATGTTAATTTTGGGGTGGAAAAGCAGCTTTTTTGCTGTGGTAGGGTGCCCCCACCCCATTTACCTTCTCCCCTTGGGGGGCCTGAGGGTGCTTGTGGCTCTGGAGGAAGGTGACCAGCTGGGACCTGCTGACGGTGCCCACCAGAGTGGGGGACCCTGGAGAGAGGGGACAGTATGGGGACAGTGTGGGAGTACCGGGGGACACCAAGGGAACAGTATGGGAATAACAGGGGGAGGTACTGGGGACACTAAGGGGACATCTCATGGGGACAAGCAGGGTGATGGTATGGGGACAGTATGGGAATATCGAGGGAACACCCCACGGGGACACCATGGAGACAGAATGGGAATATTGAGGGAATAGCATGGGGACAGCATAGACAGAGTACAGGGACACCATGGGGATGGTATGGGAATGGCATGGGGACACCGTGGGAATACTGAGGTGGCACCATGGCAATATTGAGGGTACAACATGTGGACACCAATGGGAACAGGATAGCCTGGGAATAACAAAGGACACCATAAGAGCAGTATGGGGACACTGCAGGGACATCCCATAGGGACAGCATGGGCAAGGCATGGAGATGGCAGGGAAATATCAAGTGGGCACTGGGAGGACACAATGGGAACAGTTTGAGTAGACACAGAAAGGCCACCACAGGGCCAGGGACTCGCTGGCCACCCCCTATGGTGACAGTGGCCCCCCAGGTCCCACATCCCACCTGTGCTCTCCACCACGGGGTACTCAGCGTCAGCAGAGGCGTCCAAGGCCACCAGCACCTCCTGGAACCCGTCCCCCTTGGCCAAGGCCACCACCTGGCGCTCCATGAACTCCTCCACCACCACTCTGTAGGAGCTGGCGAGCACAAAACCCCCCAAATTTCCATCGTTTCCTGGAGAATGCCCCCAAAACATGGGGTTTGGGGCGGGGGCTTACGCGATGTGCCGGCTGCGGATGGGGGGCAGGTAGGGCAGCTTCTTGACGATGATGCCGGCGTCGTAGAAGGACGGTTGGTTCTTCTGGCTGATGGCATTGGCCACCAGCACGGCCAGCACGGTGGGCAGCAGGTGGCCCAGGTGCCCGGTGGCCTCACACACCAGCAGGGCCGTGGACACCGCGTGGGTCACCGAGCCCGCGAACGCGGCTGCGCCTGGCGGGGAGCGGGGTCAGGGGATGGGGGTGAGTGTCCCCTGCCCATGGGGGTGTCCCCTGCCCGTGGGGGTGTCCCCTGCCCGTGGGGGTGTCTCCCCCACCTCCAGACTCACCAGCCAGGGCGTAGCCAGCAGGAATAATGGACCGTGGGGGTCCTTCTGAATGGAGCCCCCGTGGGAAGAGCAGGGCCACAACCTCCCCTGTCAGGCGCCCGATGGCTGCTCCTAAAATTGGGGGAGGAGGGAAGGTAGGGAGACCCCAGGAGCCCCCCCCAGAATGGTGGAGGTAGAGTGACCACCCTCCTGCAGCTGTCCCAGAGCTGGATGCCTCCTCTGTACCCCCCTCCAGGGCTGGGCACCCCTCGGTATCCCACTCCAAGGGCTGAATGAACCCCCTGCACTCCTCCCCTGGGCTGGCTGTCCCTCCGATGTCCCCCCCAGCCTGGCTGTCTGTCCCTCCCATGTCCCCCCTCAGCCTGGCTGTCCCTCCCATGTCCCCCCCCAGCCTGGCTGTCCCTCCCATGTCCCCCCCCCAGCCCCCGACTCACCATAGATGAAGATGGGCATGAAGTACCCGGCAGGCAGGGGCAGGGTGGTGGCCAGGATCAGCATCCAGAACTGGGGGGACACAGGGGGTCACCTCATGGGGACACCATGTTGGGGGGCTCACCTGGGGACTGGGGAGCCATGGTTACCTTCATGAGCAGGAAGAAGGTCAAGGTGCCGTAGATGGTGGCAGAGGGGTGGTCCCACTCCTGCCAGAGCTCCCCAGGCTTGGCCACCCCTGAGGCGTTGGCAGCCAGCACGCCCCACGTGCGGTTGTCAAAGAGGGAGATGAGATATTCCTTCATGGTGAGCTGGACAGATGGACAGATGGACACCCTGAGCCCCGACTGGGAGGTTTTGGAGTCCCCAGGGAGCCCCAGGTGCCCCCCACTCACCCTGGAGGCCATGAACTGCCCCAGCCCGGGCGGGAAGGTGATGGAGGCGAGGAGCAGCACGGCCAGCACTGTGTACACGGGTTTGCTGCAGGGGGACACGGGGGTGGGTACATGGGGACGGATAGACAGACATAGGGGAGGGACCCAGGGACACCCAGGGTGGATGGGGTTAGTGAGCAGGGTGCATGGGGGGACATTGGGGCACCCAGGGTCGGAGGGGGGACAGATGGATGCACAGGGTGGACACATGGCCACCCAGGGTGGATGGAGGGCATATAGGGACACTTGGGGTGCAGGGAGGGGACACAGGGACACCCAGGGTGTATGGGGGTGACACAGGGACACCCAGGGTGTATGGGAAGGACACAGGGTGCACGGGTGGAGGGACAGAGGGACACCCAGGGTATATGGGAAGGACACAGGGACACGCAGAGCCTGCACGGCACGGACACACGGACACAGCGGGTGCAGGGTGCAGACAGACAGATGGACGGATGCCCAGTACGGACTCGGTGGCCAAGAGCTTGGCCGTCAGCCGGTTCCTCTTGACAGCCACCATCATCCAGCGCTGGCAGAAGAGATAAGCACAGGCCACGATCCCACAGATGGTCCTGTGAGGAGAGGGCAGGTAGGGCACAGGCAGAGCACAGAGAGCACCCCAAAACCGGACCCTCCATACCCCAAAATCAGAAAAAAGAAGGTCTCCAGGAGGTCAAAGGGAAAATCAATCTTGAGGTCACTCTTAAAAACAGCAGCGATGGTTTCTGGGAGGAGGGACAGGAATGAGGGTGTGGGTTTGGGGTGAGCACCCCAAAAATGTCCCGGGGGAGGGTAAAGGGGAAGAGGGGGCACATCCTGCCCGCCCTGCCTTGCCTTGCTCGCTGTTGAACACGGCCAGGAGCCGAAACATGAAGGCGCCGCAGGTGGCAGCAAAGAAGCCGCGCCAGTAATCCCGCACGGCAAAGTGGGGGGACATCACCTCGATGCTGAAAAGCACCCCTGGAAAAACGGGGAAAGGGATCAGGGCGAGGTTTAGGGGGGCCCAGGGTGGGATTAGGGGGGGTCCTCACCGCTGATGGGCGCCCCAAAGACTGTGGCCACCCCGACGGCTTGAGCTGCCACCAGCATCTCGTGCTGCTTGAACTTGTTCTGTAAGGTGAGGGGGGGTTAGGCACAACCCCAACTTTTTGGGGGCAAAATCAAATCCCTCCGTTCGTTTTTTGGGCGGTGCCACCCCCACCTCATATTCCCTCGTGACCGTGGTCCTCATCTTGCCCAGATAAGCTGCGGCCATGGCGGAGAGGTGGACATAGGGACCCTGAGGGGACACAGTGCTGAGCGGCCCCCCCACCCCGGCACCAGCTGAAACCGCCGGGGATTTTGGGGTTCAGAAGGGGCTCCCTCACCACTTTGCCAAGGAAAACGGTGCTGCCGCACGTCAGGGTGCAGGTCAGCCCCACCACCTTGGCTCCGAAGTTCTGGATGGCCAGGTAGTCCTCCAGCACCACGCCCATCAGGATGGTCTTCAGCTCCGGGATGCCGGAGCCTGGGGGTGGGTGGAGGGAGGGGGGAGGGCAGGATCCAAATTTTAGGGGTCCCCCATTACCAAAGGTGCGTTTTAGGGAGTCAGGGAGGTCGGGGTGCAGCCGGCTCACCTCCGGAGTGCGGGGTGATGCTCTGGGAGAAGCCGGTGGAGAAGGCGGCCAGTGCCGTGGGGAACAGGGTCCACGAGAGGTACTTGAGCACCCCGATGTCCCCGATCTCTCGGTACAGCCACGTGTGGGCTGGAGGAGAGGTGTCGGGAGGGGAGCTGCACCCCCCTAAAGACCCCCCCCCGTATACTCGGTGAGCCCCCAAAAGCCCCCGGGGCGCCCCTCGTTTACCCGCGTGGAGCCTGGCGGTGATGATGTCCATGGCGAAGCTGATGGTGGCCATGAGCACCCCCAGGATGAAGAGGAAGTACCAATCCTCCCCGACGCGGAACAGCTGCCGCTTCACCCACTCCAAGCACCCTGCGAGGGGGAAAACAGGGTGCTGACCCCCCAAAAACCCCCGCCCCCAGAATCCCCCTTTTTGGGTGGAGGTCTCACCTCGGACCCTTCTCCGGGTGGTGGGGCAGGGTCTCCAAATGTGCTCCGACACCAGCACCCTCTCCACCTCTTCCTCCTCCTCCTCCTCCTTCTCCCCCCGCAGCCCCCTGGGGACAGGGCGCTCCATCCCGGGGACGCTTCAGGTGGACCGCACCCCCTTTTTTGTAGCACCCCTGACCCGTCCTCCCGCCTCGGCCTCCGCTGCCCGACTGAGTTTGCAAACGAGCTCATTAAAAACGACCTTGACGAATCCGACGGACCCGCTCGGGCCGGAGCGAGCCGGGTTTCCTCCCCCCTCCGCCACCCTCCAGCTCCCAGTCCCAACGTACATCCCGCGGTGGGGAGGATTTAATAAGTATTTTAATTAATTATCATGATTATTCCTTAATAATAGGCATCGCATTCCATGGCGTTGAGCTGGGGGGGGAACGGAGAGGGGAAAAATTTCCACCGTCTCCGGCGCAAGACCTAAATTTAGCCGGTTTTACGAGAGGTCTGGCAGGCGGCCGGGAGCCTTAACGAGGCTTTAAAAAGCTCGTCAAGTCGAAATATCCCGAAATAACCGATCCGGCGTCGCCTTCGCCGGGAGGAGAGCGAGGAAGGGGGTTCCGCTCATCCCCCCGGCGGGAGCTGGGGGTCGCAGGTGGGGGCAAGCGGCGGCTGAAGGTGAAATCCTCGCCCGCCGGCACCATGGAGCTTTTCGGGAGCTTCGTCCGGCCCCACGGGGAGACCTTGGGGTTCCCAGGTGAGTTTGGGGCACACTCGGGGAGGTATTTGGGGGGGGGGATCCCTCGGCAAGCCGTGGCTGTGACCCCCCAAACCCTGCCCAGCAGCTCGCCCCGGTAACACGGGCGTGGTGAAGACCCTGGGGAACACCTATCAATTCACGGTGGACGTCAGCGACTTCGCGCCCGAGGACATCATCGTCACCACCTCCAACAACCAGATCGAGGTACACGCCGAGAAGGTGGGTGCTCCCTCCCTTCCCTGCTCACCCCCAAAGCGGGGGACCCCAAAATCCTCACTGGGGGTGTGGGGACCGCCCAGCTCCCATCCAATTTCCAAACAGCTGCGACCACAACCCCAGGGGGGTTTAATTCACCGTTAATTAATAATGGGGAATAATGAGTCCCCGTTCTGTTTGCACCCCAAAATCGCCTCTTTTCACCCATTTATTTCTCCCAGTTGGCCACGGATGGCACCGTCATGAACACCTTCACCCACAAGTGCCAGCTGCCTGAAGATGTGGACCCCACGTCCGTGTCGTCCTCGCTGGGGGACAATGGGATGTTGACCATCCGGGCTCAGCGCCGCCCGGCCAAACACTCCGAGCACGTCCAGCAAACCTTCCGGACTGAGATCAAGATCTGAGGGGTCGGGGGGCTCCTTTCCCCCCCTCTCCTTTCCCTCCCTCGCTAATTAAATGGGTGGTTTGGGAAGGAAGTGGGATGTGGGGAAGGGAATGGGAAGGCTCCCTCCAAAGTGGGGTCAGACCTGTGCTGAACGCATCCCATCACCCAGCGGAGAAATTCCGGAGGGGAGTCCCAGCTCTGGCAATTTTTAGCTGGCGCGTGTTGAGGGGGGAGATCCAGCGTGCCAAGAGTCCTGCCGGGAGCCAGGTTCCCTTCCCAACCCTCTGCCAGAGCTTGTCTTTGTATATAGAGCTTGGGATAAATTATTGAGAACGTCCGACTGCCGCCTTCTCCGTTTTTGACGTTTCCCTGATGCTTTACCCTCAAAAAGGGGCGCGGGTTCAGACCCGAGGGGTGTCTCGGTAAGGGATATTCTGCCATCCCCACAAAAACCCTCACCAGGAGCCGCTCGGGCGCCCGCTGCCCTGTTTATTTCCAGCCCGGGGTGACTCATTTCTTCCCTGAAGCTCTATTTCAGAGCCATTCCCTCAGCTGTCCGGCTGCCGACCCACCTGGAAGGGCACCAAACCCTCCTCCTCCTCCTCCCCTCGCCCACCCTCGCCCACCGTCCCCCAGCACCCTGGGGATGCCCCAAGGCCGGGATGCCGGCCCCAGAGCCAAGAGCTCGTTCTGGGGGAGGAAGGGCCTGGCTGTCCCTGTGTCCCTGTGTCCCTGTGTCCCTGTGTGTACCCACAACAGCGAGGCGCCCGCTGGGGCAGCAGCGCCTGTTTATGGCTACACAGCCCGGCTCGTGTTGCTGCTCCGCCCGTGACTGCCTCCAGCAGCCTGGCAGCGGCCCAGGCACGGCGCCCAGGGCAATCCCCCTGCGGCAGAAAGGGCTGAAAGCGATGATGGCCGAGGTGGTGAAGGCTCGGGGAGCCGGGGAGGGCAGCACCCGTCGGGCCCCGGGCAGGGGACGCGGCTGCTGCGGCCCGGAGCCAGCCCGGGGCCCAGCGGCGGTCGCTGGTTGCCATCTAGCGGCCCTGGCCCAGGGAGGTGCGGGGAAAGGAGGAGGGAAATGGGAAAACCGCCCTATTTCTGCCCTATTTCTGCCCGAATGGCTTTGGGACAGGGGAGATGAGCAGAGGGCGGAGGGCAGGCTCAGGCCGGCCCCAAACACAGCCCACAGCAGCTCGTTCGTGGCAGGAAAGCTGGGGAGAAAACCAGTGTGTTGGGACGTGTTTAAGCTCTTTATCAATGATCTGGACAAGGGGATCGAGGGTACCCTTGTAGCCCATACAAAATTTTTTCACTTATTTATACATTTTAAGCAAACAAATAAATTAATGTTCATTGGTTCTAGGTCACATAATTATCTTAATTAATTAGCATGCTGTCCTCTTATTGATTTCTATTGTGCTTTTATCATCTTCTCCAGCTTTTTAGGCCTTAACGCCCTCTGTATTTTCAGGTTACTCCAATGTCCTTGAAGTACCATAAATTTAAGATCCGGACCATAAATTTAAGATCTCAGACATCCAATCTTCGAATACTTTTCGCTTTATTGAAGCTTGTCAGGGTTAGTTTTAACAAACTTAAGGTTTTGGTGAATAATGATCTGAGTAACAAGAGTCTGTGTAGAAACTTAACCAGTACTGGCCGAAAGTGGGTGCTGCTCACAATTAATTAAAACAACTAATTAAAAATTAGTTAGGAAAGTTGTATTATTTCCAACAACAGGGAACCTTCTCCGTGATGAACTGATGAAGCCAAGAGAACAAGTGACAGGAAAAGAGGAACGGCATCGAGTTGTGGCAAGGGAGGTTTATGTTAGATATACGGAGAATTCCTTCATGGTGGGTGGTCAGGCACTGGGACAGCGGCAGATTCACCACCTCGGGGGTGTTTAAGCAGGGGTGATGTTGTGGCTGGCAACACGGCTGGCGAAGAACACGGCAGTGGAGCTGGTACTGGGACCTTCGAGCCTCACAGCTGCGCTTGGCCTCCCCTGGCCCCTCACGGATCCCCTCATGGCTCCTCTGGGCTCCTGTCGGTCCCTCAGGGACCTTCATAGCCCCCCTCTGTCCCTCATGGCCCCTCAAGGTCCCTCTGGGCCACTCAGCACCGCCCCGCCCCCCCCCCCCCCCCCCACAGTCATGGCGGCGCCTCCGCGGCAGGAAGGGGCGGGAAGGTGACCGTGCCCCGCCGCGCATGCGCAGTGACGCCGCCGCCGCTGGGCGGGCCGGGGCGACGCCGCTTCCGCCCGGCGCCAAGATGGCGGCGCCCTTTGTCTGGTCGGTGTCACGGTGAGGGCCGCGGGCCGCGGGTGAGGCCCCGCCGGGCCCGGCATGGCAGGTGCGGCACGGGGGCCCCGGGAGAGCGCTGGAGGGGCTGGGGAGAGGGCTGAGTAGGACACGGGCGCTGGGAGGGGAGGAGGCTGCGGCCTGGCTCGCTGCCTGTGGGGTAACGGAGCCGCTTTGGGGGTCACCCCGGTGCGCGGCCCCCGGTTCTTTGAGGGCAGGCTGCGGGGGGGGGCGGTCCTGCTGGCGGGCCCTGGGAAACGGGGCACTGCCGGCCGCCGTGGGGGGAACGGGGGCTTGTCGCGATAGGAACGAGGTACTGCCGGATATCGCAGGGCTTGTTGGCTGCTGCAAGGGGAGCGGGGGGCTCCTGGTTGTCGTGAGGGGAATGGGGGTTGGTGGCTGTCGTGAGGGGCAGCGGGGGCTGTCGTGAGGGGAATGGGGCTTCTGGATGTCGTGAGGGGAGCAGGGTGGTGGTTGTCGTGAGGGCACGGAGGGGTTCCTGGTCGCATCCCCTTCCCGAGGTGTCCCTGTCCGCTGTGTCCCTCCCCAGCCGTGAGGTGACTCGGGGCGAGGCCATGGACGAAGCCGTGTGTCCCCCGGGCTTGGGGCATCACCGTCCCCTCGGGCCACCCAAAGATCCTCGTGATGTTGGGGGTCACAGCCCCGAGCCAGCGCCAGCCACATCCCCGCACCTCAGGGACGGGCAAACCGCAAGGAAAACGCGATTTTTCCCCGTCCTGGCGTTCTGGCGAGGTGACAGCCCCTCGTGGCTGTCCCTGCCCGCTGCGGGCCAGCACGGGTGACACATTTCCTGGACCAGCCGCCTTTCCTTAGTTTTGTTTCTGCATCAGAGGCTTCTCCCGAGATTCCAGCACTCAGCCAGCATTCCAAAGGGTGTTTTTCCCCGAGGAGACAAGGGCTGGTCATCCCTGGTGCTGCAGGCACAGGAGGGGTTTCAGGGCAGATCTCAGGCTCAGGTGATGTCTTGGTGTCCAGAGCAGCACCAGCACATCCATAAGCCTGAGATCCAAATAACCAAGGTGTCCTCAGGATGTCTGTTCCCTGTGGGGAGGTCCAGGATGTCCCTCTCCTCGTGTCTTTCTCATTTTTTTTCCTTTTCACCACATTTTTTTCCTCTTTGTGATCATTTCCCCTCTCACAGCTCGCCTTCCGCTTCCGACCACAAGCTCTGCAACCCTTCCCTGTTCCATGATCTGTATTATTATTGTGCTGTGGAGCTGCTCTGCTCAGATCAGCTCCAGACTCGGCTTTTTTCATGAAAACCCTTGCAGGATCCGTTGCTGGAAATGAGGACAGAGCCCTGTGGGCAGAGGCAGCGAGGGTTGGGGCCGCGCTGTTCCCCGAGCTGACGCACGAGGCGGGAGATGACGGTGGGTAGGAAACAAACCCCCTCTTCCCCTTCATCCTCCCAGCATGGATGGCTGGGTGGTGACAGCCTGGAAAGGCAGTGTTTAACTCACTGTTTTTACAAGTCAGGGAGGTTTGGGGGTTTTTAAAAGGTAGATATTCATGTGGCAGGGAAGGGGAGAGGTAATGCTGCTAATTAGCGAGTGCTTAGCAGAGCTGGCGTGGGAAGCTCCCTGGGACTGCAGCTGCTGTATTTATCTGTGTGGAGGGTGTGGGTGGGCTCATAATGAACTTCTGCACGATTAATTGGATAATGAGAGACTCAACAACCTCGTCGGGGAGAGGTCAGGAGGGGAATTGTCTCCCCTGAGGGGAAATCAGAGAATGCCCAGTCCTGCATCAGGGATTTTGCACCTTCAGCACCCAAGACTGGAGGTTTAAAATTGAGTTTTTCCATCCTGTTTTTCCCAGGATGGCTGCGTAGAGACTGACCTGAACACCTGGAAAGGGGAAATCTCTGCAGGAGAGACTCAACCCTCTGGCCCTCGATCCTCTGGGTATCTCTGCTCCCTGCAGCACAGGGGTGAGCTCGGGCACCACACCTGGGGGTTGGGGCCAGGTGTTTGGGATTGTTAAACCTCAGAGTCAGGGGTTTTAGTGGGTAAAGGTGACATTGGCTGCTGGGTGTGGGTATAGAGAGCACGTGACATTACAGGGGAGACCACAGAAAACTGGAAGTTTTTTTGGGGAAGAGTTGAGTTTCCTGGATTTTTACTTCCTTCTCAAAGCTGGGGAGCAAAGCTGAGACAAGTCCAATCCTGGAACATTAAACATCATCGTTCAGATGCTAAGTGCCTCCCACAAATTCCCCAAAATACCCTTTTAGTGCATGGAACTGTCAGGATTCCTCAGGTCTGCAAGCACAGAACACAGCCTTGTTTACCCTGCAGGGAAAATGCTCCCCCTTTTCCCCAGAGCTTTGCCAACCACACTGGGCCATGCTGTGCAGTATCTTGACCCAAGTACTGGTTTTTTCTGGCTGTCAGGGATGTATTTTGGGACAGGCTGGGCGAGTTTGGAGGGCTGGGGGAAAGCCAGGGCAGGGAGTTCAGTGCAACGACAAAATGGAGTGGAACTTCCTCTCTCTGTGTGTGATCCAATGCTGTCAGAGAGGTCCTGGCCTCTCATCCCCGCTGGAAGGGGATGCCTGTGGAAGCTGAGTGAATCCCTGGGAGGAAGATCCTTCCCTGAGTGTTGCTGGCACCCACAGCTGACAGGAGGAGGCTCCCTCTGACCACTGATCACTGGAAGGAGCAGGAGCTGGAAGTGCCTGGTGTTGTGGATCCAAACCTTTCCCTTCTTCCTGACTGGAAACTCCTGATTTAAGAGGTGATGAAGTGGAAAAACAACTTCCATGGGCTGGAAACTTTCAGAGACACCGAGCATGGAATCCAGGAGTGTTTGCCCAGCTGTGACCTTCCTGCTCCAGCATCCAGAGCTTTGGGGACTTCCTGCATGAACAATAACTGGATAGTCCCTGTTTTCTTTCTCCCCACTCCTTGCTAATCCCTTGAAACAATCCCTTCAGCACCGGAATCATTGTTGGAAGACAAAGCCAAGTGAAAGCCCTTCATTCACCCTGCGGATGCAGCTCAGGAGAAAATCCACAGTGTGGCACTTTGCTGACAAGGACCTGCTGGAAAATTGGGGTTTTGCCATGTTTCCAGCAATTTGCAGCATTCCTTAGGCAGAGCTGTGCTCCAGGCGTGGAGAACTCCCTCCAAAGACAGAATAAAATATAAAAATTTCTCTTTATCACGACATGAGCATCTGAAAGAGCAGGAGCTGGAAGGTTTGGATGAACACTCCCATGCTGTGGCCTTGGCAGGAGCTGTGACACAGAGGAGGGACGGTGGCACTTGTGTCTGCAGAGGTGACAAGGCTCCTGCTCACTGCTTGGGCAAGCTGAGGAGCAACAGCTGTGTTCTGAACATTGTCATGGTTGCTAAAACCATCGTGGCTGTTCCCTCAACTCCTTCTAGCCCTGTGCTGGAGTCGTGGCTGTTCTAGGAGAGGGTTTGGGGTTGGATTTAGCCAGGAGAGGAGCTGAAATTCAACTTTTTGTGCAGCGAGGTTATGTTTTGTGATCTCTCCTCCTCCACGACCCCTTCAGTGGTTTTACCACACACCTCACCCCCAGCCCTGTGGTGTTTTTTCCCTCCCACAGCCATGGATTTCCCGCAGCACAGCCAGCAGGTGCTGGAGCAGCTGAACCAGCAGCGGCAGCTGGGGCTGCTCTGCGACTGCACCTTCGTGGTGGACGGCATCGACTTCAAGGCCCACAAGGCCGTGCTGGCCGCCTGCAGCGACTACTTCCGCATGCTCTTTGTGGACCAGAAGGATGTGGTGCACCTGGACATCAGCAATGCTGCAGGTAGGCCTGGGGTTTATGTCCAGGATCCCTCCCAGCTCCTCAAACAACACAGTTCTGTGCTCAAGCTTCAAGGAAGGCTCTTCATTCAGCTCGTTGAGTGTGTCAGAATAAAGGAATGAGGGGATGAGGGCTCATTTCTGGTTGTGTGACCTCTCCTGCAGGCCTGGGCCAGGTTCTGGAGTTCATGTACACGGCTAAGCTGAGCCTGAGCCCTGACAACGTGGAGGATGTGCTGGCCGTGGCAGGTTTCCTGCAGATGCAGGAGATTGTCAGTGCTTGCAACGCACTCAAATCTCTCTCTGTGCCCCCAGAAAATCCCCAGCAGCCCCCCGAGATTGGTAAGTACCCTCCTGGCTTCCCCTCACCCAGGCAAAGTCAAGATTTACCTACTTGTGCTTCATGCAGTCCAAAATTTATCCACTTATGCTCCTTGGCCACCTTGCAAACCCAGTTCCCGGGTGCATCTGGTACACCTGGATGGGGTTTGATCCTCTTGGGCAGCACCAGCAGCTGAAAAATTGCTGCTGCTGTGAATTTTGTGGGATTTGGGAATCCTGCTGGCAAACCCAGTTCCCAGGTGCATCTGGTACACCTGGATGGGATTTGATCCTCTTGGGCAGCAGCAGCAGTTGAAAAATTGCTGCTTCTGTGAATTTTGTGGGATTTGGGAATCCTGCTGGCAAACCCAGTTCCCAGGTGCATCTGGTACACCTGGATGGGATTTGATCCTCTTGGGCAGCACCAGCAGTTGAAAAATTGCTGCTTCTGTGAATTTTGTGGGATTTGGGAACCCTGCTGGCAGCAGCAGCTGGATGGCTTCTCCTGTTCCCTCGCAGAAGCCGACAAGGTCCCAGCTGATGTCAAGACATCGGTGGTGGCAGAAGCTCTGGGGGAGTCTGACAAAGCCAAAGCAGCCGCTCCTGACAGCGAGGGGAAGGAGGAGAAGCCGGAGGCGGCGGCACAGCCTGAGGTGCCTGCGGAGCAGCCGGCTGGCCAGGAAGGGGAAGCAGCGAGGGGTGACAGCCTGGCTCCTGCTGTCACCCCCAGCACGCCCTGTCCTGACACTGCAGCGCTCTCAGGGACGGGCGCTGCCATCCAGGAGGATCCCAAGGCCGACGTTCCCGGGCTCCCGCAGCCGTCGCAGAGCGCCGTGGGCAGCGGCAGCCTCGCAGGTGAGCTGGGCAGGGCTTGAGCCCTCCTTATCTGTGGAATTCATTGTGTGAGTGTGAGTTTTGTGAGGCATGGATCCTCTGGGAGCAGTTGGTCTGGAGCATAGTGAGGAGATGTGGAAAATTCTCCTCTGCCTGCACAGGCTTTGGGAATTTAGGGCTGATCACCTGCAAATTCAAAGTGATTCCAGGCAAAGGTGATGATGGATGAGCTTTCACTTCCCTTCCAGATGTTTCTGTGATTTCTCTGGGGACAGAGGATGCCTAATCCCAGTCTCCTTAGGTTAGGAAATACAGGTGGATTTGTGCCTCTGCTGCCACTCCCAAATTTGAGCACCCCCATTTTCTACCATCCTGCAGAGATGAAGCTGGAAAGGAAGGAGGAAGAGGGGGAGATGATAGTGGAGGAGGAAGACGAGGGTAAAATCCCCAAGGAGGAGCCTCCCCAGCTGGAGAATGGGGAAAATGCTGAGGATAACGAGTCGGGAAGCGCAGATTCCGGGCAGGAGAACTCAGGGGAGCCGCGGCTGCTGCGCTCCGGCACCTACAGCGACCGCACCGAGTCCAAGGCCTACGGCTCCGTCACACACAAGTGTGAGGTGAGGCCAGCCGGGCTCCTGGGCAGAGCTCCGGGTGCCACCGGGTGCCTTGGGGACAGCAGGGTGACAGTGCCTGTCCCTCCATGCCTAGGACTGCGGGAAGGAGTTCACCCACACCGGGAACTTCAAGCGGCACATCCGGATCCACACCGGAGAGAAGCCCTTCTCGTGCAGGGAGTGCAACAAGGCCTTCTCCGACCCGGCCGCCTGCAAGGCCCACGAGAAGACACACAGGTATGGGTGGAGCCAGGGAAAGACACCTGAAAAATGTGAGGTTTGCTGGGAATGGTCGAATCCTTTGGAAATTCACTGGTGTGTTGGGGTATCTGGGTGGAGATTTGTTTTTCTGCCTCTGTCAAAGTCACAGAATAGTCCTGAGTTGGAAGAGATCCACAGGGATCAAGTCCAGCTCCTGGTCCTGCACAGACACCATCAGAATCCCATCTTGTGTCTGAGAGCATTGTCCAAATTTGTGTTGTTTCATGGGATCCCATCCCTGGAAGTGTTCAGGGTTGGATGGGGCTTGGAACAACCTGGTCTAGTGGCAGGTGGGGTCTGGTGGAACAAGATGAGCTTGGAGGTCCCTCCCAACCCAAGCATTCTGTGATTCCTGGGTCTGGCTGGGAGTGACGCTCACACTGGGGGCAGTGAGACCCCGGTGCTGGGTGTGACATTGCCCCCCATGCCAGCCCGCTGAAGCCGTACGGCTGCGAGGAGTGCGGGAAGAGCTACCGGCTCATCAGCCTGCTGAACCTGCACAAGAAGCGGCACACGGGCGAGGCCCGCTACCGCTGCGAGGACTGCGGCAAGCTCTTCACCACCTCGGGCAACCTGAAGCGGCACCAGCTGGTGCACAGCGGGGAGAAGCCCTACCAGTGCGACTACTGCGGGCGCTCCTTCTCCGACCCCACCTCCAAGATGCGCCACCTGGAGACCCATGACACCGACAAGGAGCACAAGTGTCCCCACTGCGACAAGAAGTTCAACCAGGTGTGCTGGGGAGCGGGGAAGCTGGGCCAGCGTGGTCCTGGAAAGGGGGATTTGTCCATGGGATGCAATTTGGGGGTCCCAGAGCTGTCCTAGGGTGGTGGTGTATCCATGAGGTGTATTTAGGGGTTCCAGAGCAGTCCTGAAAGGGTGGATTATCCATGAGATACAGTTTGGAGTATTCACAGTGGTCCTGGGATGGTGGTGTATCCATGAGGTGTAGCTGGGAGTCCCAGAGTGGTCCTGAAAGGGTGGATTATCCATGGGATGCAGTTTGGAGTATTCAGAGCTGTCCTGTGATGGTGGTGTATCCATGAGGTGTATTTAGGGGTCCCAGAGCAGAAAGGGTGGATTATCCATGGGATGCAGCTTAGGGGTCCTGGAGCTTGGAAGGAGTGGTTTATCCATGGGGTGAAGCTTGGAGGTCCTAGAGGCCTCTCCAAAAGGGATCCACGGGGATTTGGGTTGCTCTGAAGGGAGATGAGGTGGTTTGGGGCTCTCTCCATCCTGTGCTCCATCCCCAGGTGGGGAATTTGAAGGCTCACCTGAAGATCCACATCGCAGATGGGCCCCTGAAGTGCCGGGAGTGCGGGAAGCAGTTCACCACGTCAGGTAACACAGGGGAGAGAGGGGCTGAGGAGCTGAATAATGGGACTTAGATGGTCTGGGGGGAGCAGGGAGTATTCCAGGGCTGGATCAGAGCCAGAGGAAGGATTTCATCCCGGCTTTACGGTGCCATGGTTGTGCTGCATGAATTCCTAGTTTTCCCCATGGAGCCACACCCTGGAAGGGAGATGGGGATGTCTCCTCTCATCTGCTCTCAGCCTGCTGCAGAGCCAGAGGGTTGGAATGATCCCAGTGGAGTCTTTTGATCTCCTCAAACACTGGGTGCTTGTCCTAGCTCTCTCCCCTTCCACGTTACTGCCCGATCCCAGGCAGGGTGCGGCCAACTTCCCTCGATCCCTGCTCCCTGAACAGCACCAGGCCTTTCCGAGGGAGCTTCTGGGGCCCTGGGAAGGAGGGGAAGGGGGAGGAGGATCTGGTGTCCTTCAATCTGCCCCGCTCCCAGGTAACCTGAAGCGGCACCTGCGGATCCACAGCGGGGAGAAGCCGTACGTGTGCGTGCACTGCCAGCGCCAGTTCGCCGACCCCGGCGCGCTGCAGCGCCACGTCCGCATCCACACCGGTACGGACCCGCTCCTGCCCCCGGGTTCTCCTGCCCCTCGTGCTCCCCACCCACCTTCTCCTGTGCTTCCCCAGGAGAGAAGCCGTGCCAGTGCTTGATCTGCGGGAAGGCCTTCACCCAGGCGAGCTCCCTCATCGCCCACGTGCGCCAGCACACTGGGGAGAAGCCCTACGTGTGCGAGCGCTGTGGGAAGAGGTGAGGATTCCTCTTGGGAATGCCGGCAGATATTCCAGTATTCCACCACTTTGGTGCTGCTGGAATATCAGGGGGCACCTCCATTTGCTGTTCCCAGCCAGATGCCATTCTCTGGAGGGAGGGTGGAGGTGCCAGGGCGATACCAGGGTTGTGGTTACCATGGTCTCATTCCCCAAGGTTCGTCCAGTCGAGCCAGCTGGCCAACCACATCCGTCACCACGACAACATCCGGCCCCACAAATGCACCGTCTGCAACAAAGCCTTTGTCAACGTGGGTGACCTGTCCAAGCACATCATCATCCACACAGGTGGGTACCTCCCAGAGCCCTGCACCGCCCCCGGGCATCGCCCCCTCACCCACCCATTCCCTGTCCTCTGCCAGGGGAAAAACCCTTCCTGTGTGACAAGTGCGGGCGTGGCTTCAACCGCGTGGACAACCTGCGCTCGCACGTGAAGACCGTGCACCAGGGCAAGGCTGGCATCAAAATCCTGGAGCCCGAGGAGGGCGACGAGGTCAACATCGTCACGGTGGCGTCCGATGACATGGTGACATTGGCCACCGAGGCGCTGGCTGCCACCGCTGTCACGCAGCTCACAGGTGAGTGAGGGGCCCGTGGGGTTCCCAGAGGGAGTTCATCCATGGGGGGCAGCTTGGGAGCCATCCAGAAGGGAAGGTTAGAGGGGGGGTACAGCTGGGAGGTCCTGCTGTTGTCCTGAAATGGAACCTTATCCATAGGGAGCAGCTGGCTCGTCCCAGGGTTGTCCCCAGAGGGAGATTCATTTATGGGTGTTCACCTTAGGGGACTCAGGGGGCTTCCCAAAATGGAAATTTACCCATGGGAATGCAGCTTGGGGGTCTTGGAGGTGTCCTGAAAAAGAGGTCTATCCATTGGGGGCAGCTTGGAGGTCCCAGATGCCATCCCAAAAGGGAGATTTTGTCCCTGGAGAGGAGCTTGGGTGTTCCATGAGCCACCCCAAAAGGAAAACTTATCTGTGGGGGGCAGTTGGAGGTCCCCTGGAACTGTCACGAAGATGGGGTTAATTTATGAGGTTAATTTATAGAGATGTTGCCACCTCCATAAAGAGGTGGCACTCTAGAGGTGGCATCTCCCAGGAGCCAGCATAAAAGGGAAACTTGTCCATGGGATGCAGTTTGGGCATCCCAGGACTGTCCTAAAAGGGGGCTGGATCTCCAAGGAGCAGCTTAGGGTTCCAAGAGACACCCTGAAAATGAGATTTTTCTGTGAGGGGCAGCCTAGGGGATCCCTGGAGCCCTTCCAGAGGGGAAGCTTAACCCTGGGGAGCAGCTTGGGTGCCTTGGGGCAGTCCTGGAAGGGAGGTTCATCCATGAGGTGCAGTTCGAGGGGCCCAAGAGTCACCCCAAAAGGGAAATTCATTTGTAGGGGGGCAGTTTGAAGCTTTTCCATGGGGTGCAGCTTGGAGGTCCTGGAGCCCCCAAAGGCTCTGGAGATTTACCCAAGGGTGCAGCACCCGAGCCTGGGCAGCCTCACATCCCAGTGGAGCCGCTCCCAACCTCAGCACTGGGCAGGAGCCATGGCCAGGGGGGAATTCCTGCCCAGCCAGGCCCCACTAATGTCCCTGTCCTCCCTAATGTCCCTGTCCCCACTAATGTCCCTGTCCCCCCTGATGTCCCTGTCCCCCCTGTTCTGCAGTGGTGCCCGTGGCAGCCGCGGTGACGGCGGATGAGACCGAAGCACTTAAAGCTGAGATCACCAAAGCGGTGAAGCAGGTGCAGGAGGCAGGTGAGACCGGGAATACCGGGCTGGCTCCTCCCATCCCACCACCCCTGAATCACTGGGAATACCGGGAATACGGGGCTGGCTCCTCCCATCCCACCGCCCCAGAACCACTGGGAAGACCGGGAATACCGGCCTGGCTCCTCCCATCCCACCACCCCAGCACCTCTGGGAATACGGGCACGGGCCGGCAGCTCCCAGCCTGTGGAATTTGGATGAAGATTTGTAGAGTTTTCTACAAATCTGTTTCCTCCACCATCCCAGCACCCCCGAGCCTCGCCCATTTGGGTGTGTGTGTGTTTCTCTCTCCCCCGGCAGACCCCAACACGCAGATCCTTTACGCCTGCGATTCCTGCGGGGAGAAGTTCCTGGACGCCAGCAGCCTGGCACAGCACGTGCGCATCCACACGGCCCAGGCGCTCGTCATGTTCCAGGCGGAGCCCGACTTCTACCAGCCCTACGGCGCGGCGGGCTGGCCGGCAGAGCAGGTCATCCCCGCCGGGGAGCTCCTGTTCCGCCCCCGCGACGGCCCCGAGCCGCCCCCGGCCGCTGCCCCGGCCCCCCCGGCCGAGGGGCCGCCCCCGGCCCCCGAGTGACCCCGCCCCCGCCCAGCCTTTATTTAAGAGACAGCTCGGAACTGGTGTAAAAAGTGTATTTCTGGAAGGAAAGAGATGGAATAAAATGCAGTATTTTGTAAGGGTTGGTGCTCGGGGAGGGGGCTGCGGGTTCACCCCCCCTGCCAGGGGATGTTTTGGGGTTCCTGCAGAGCTGGAGCCCAGTGGGGGACACTGCAATACTCCAGTTACTGCTGAGAGTGTGATGTAGATGGAGAGCAGGGACAGAGGAGATGATAAAGGATAAAAACGGTGGATTAAGGTTTCCAACCCCACCCAGAACAGCAGATGGGGATTTTTGGGGTAAAGCCCCAAACGACCCTCCCATGCTGACCCCCACTGAGGGAGGGGTGTGGAGGCAGGGGAGCTGCCCCTGTTTGGGGGTAAAAAGAAGAAAAAAGGTGCTGCTGATGGAGGCGGGGGGTGGAGCCTGTCCTGCCCCACCCGGGGTCTGGGGCTCAGCTGGGAACACCCACAAGGGACCCCAGGCCCTGCAGCTGCCCCTGTCCGTGTGTCCAGCTGGACACTCCCCCCCTGCTCTGTCCCCTCAGAGCCCCCAGCTCCCCAGGGCATGCAGGGAAGGGACACACAGACACAATGACGGGTGGGTGCAGCTGGGACAGACGGACACAGGGACGGCTGCAGGGCCAGCTGGACACAGGGAAAGCTCCATGGATGGCTGGACAGTGGCAGAGACACATGGACATCTTCGGACTGGACACGGTTTCACATCCAGTTGGACACCTGGACACGTGTCTGTCCATCCATGTGTCCATCTGTCCTCATCCCTGCTCCCCAGCCTCAGGGGGGTTGGAGGATTCAGGACTGGGCTGTCCAGCCGGACACATGGACAGGGCTGTTGGTGCTGGACCTTCACTGGAAATGGCTGGACAGATGGACAGAGGGATGGATTGACAGGCAGACAGAGACAGGGACATGTGCAGCTGGACACACGGACACTGCTGTGGATGGGCACATGGCTGGCTACATTCACAGCCAGAGGGACCATTGCAAGTCCAGTTGGAAAGACAATATAGCTGGACATACGGACATTGTACAGACAGACAGACACCTGCCCAGCCAGACACCTTCCTCCTCCACCCATGAGCATCAATGCCCCAAAAATGCACTTTTCACCCCAAGGCTCCTCTCCAAAAAGCAGCGATTTCACACCCCCGCCCTGCCCCCCTCACACCCCCCTCACACCCCTGCCCCGCCCCCGCAGCCCCGTGTCCGTCTGTCCGGGCCCATCCCTGTGTCCATCTGCAGCCTCTGGGCATGGGGAGGCTCCGGCCCGATCCCGGCTCCAAACCCGGGGACAGTGGGAACGGGGCGGGGGCGGGGCGGGGGCGGGGCGGGGGTGTGAGGGGGGCAGGGCAGGGGTGTGAAATCGCCGCTTTTTGGAGAGGGGCCTTGGGGTGAAAAGTGCATTTTTGGGGCATTGATGCTCATGGATGGAGGGGGGAATGTGTCTGGCTGGGCAGGTGTCCGTCTGTCTGTACAATGTCCGTGTGTTCAGATGGACAGACAATGTCCAACTGTCCATCTGGATCTATATGTCCACCCGTCCAGCTGGACACACAATGTCCATGTGTCCGGCTGGACATACAGAGTCCGTGTGCCCGGTTCCATGTACAGTGTCCAGATGGACAGACAGCTGGACGGACAGCTGGACACACGCATGGTTGTGGGGATGGATGGACATGGAGCTGGGCAGACCAACAGGAGCACGTTCAGCTGGGAATGGGCACGGTGGAGCTGCCAGAACAGGGGAGTGTCCAGCTGGACAGCTGGACATTGTATGTCCAGTTGGACAGTTGGACATTTTTATGTCCAGTTGGACAGATGGACATTGTACAAGCAATTGGACTTTGTACATCCAGTTGGACACAAGGCCAGTGTACATACAAGTTGGACAGTTGGACACTTGGACATTGTTCACCCATCTGGACACACGGACATTGTACGTCCATCTGGACAGTTGGACAAACATCTGCTGAACCGGTCACCTCCTTCCAACCCATGAGCATCAATGCCCCAAAAATGCACTTTTCACCCCAAGGCTCCTCTCCAAAAAGCAGCGATTTCACACCCCCGCCCCGCCCCCCTCACACCCCCCTCACACCCTTGCCCCGCCCCCGCAGCCCCGTGTCCGTCTGTCCGGGCCCATCCCTGTGTCCATCTCCAGCCTCTGGGCATGGGGAGGCTCCGGCCCGATCCCGGCTCCAAACCCGGGGACAGTGGGAACGGGGTGGGGGCGGGGCGGGGGCGGGGCGGGGGTGTGAGGGGGGCGGGGCGGGGGTGTGAAATCGCTGCTTTTTTGGAGAGGGGCTTGGGGTGAAAAGTGCATTTTTGGGGCATTTATGCTCATGGGTGGAGGGGGAAGGTGTCTGTCTAACTGGACGTTCACTGTCCGTCTGTCCAACTGGATGTACAATGTTCATCTGTCCAACTGGACATTCACTGTCTGTCTGTCCAAGTGGACGTACAATGTCCATCTGTCCAACTGGACGTACAATGGCCATCTGTCCAGCTGTACGTACAATGTCCATCTGTCCGGCTGGACACTCCCCTGTTCTTCTGTCCATCTGGCAGCTCCACTGTGCCCATTCCCAGCTGAGCGTGCTCCTGTTGGTCTGTCCAGCTCCATGTCCATCCATCCCCACAGCCATGTGTGTGTCCAGCTGTCCGTTCATCTGTCCATCCATCTGGACACTGTACG
This sequence comes from Agelaius phoeniceus, assembly GCF_051311805.1. NCBI lineage: Eukaryota > Metazoa > Chordata > Aves > Passeriformes > Icteridae > Agelaius > Agelaius phoeniceus. The sequence continues at coordinate 2,379,756 of NC_135288.1, forward strand.
TCCAGCTGGACACATGGCCATTTTTATGTCCAGCTGGACAGACACCTGCCCAACCGGACACCTTCCCCCTCCATCCATGAGCATAAATGCCCCAAAAATGCACTTTTCACCCCAAGGCCCCTCTCCAAAAAGCAGCGATTTCACACCCCCGCCCCGCCCCCCTCACACCCCCGCCCCGCCCCCGCCCCGCCCCCACCCCGTTCCCACTGTCCCCGGGTTTGGAGCCGGGATCGGGCCGGAGCCTCCCCATGCCCAGAGGCTGGAGATGGACACAGGGATGGGCCCGGACAGACGGACACGGGGCTGTGGGGGCGGGGCGGGGGCGTGAGGGGGGTGTGAGGGGGGCGGGGCGGGGGTGTGAAATCGCTGCTTTTTGGAGAGGAGCCTTGGAGTGAAAAGTGCATTTTTGGGGCATTGATGCTCATGGGTGGAGGAGGAAGGTGTCTGGCTGGGCAGGTGTTTGTCCAACTGTCTAGAAGGAAACACATTTGTCCATTTGGATGTCTGTCCATCTATTCATCCCTCTGTCTGTCCGTCGATCCAAGCCTGTGTGTCCATCTGGATGTCCAATGTCCGTGTGTCCAGCTGGACGCTCCCCTGTTCTGTCCATCTGACAGATCCATGGGATGGGTGCAGGGGATGGGCCTGGATGGACGGGCAGGTGCAGGCCCAGCTGTGTGGACGGACATTGCACGGACACCTGGACACACAGACAGTTCACACCTGGCTGGACACACGGACAGTTCCCTCCAGCCCCCCCAGCCCTTGCACAACACCCCAAAAATGCCCCTTTTTACCTCAAAGGCACCACTCAGAAACCAGCAGGGTCAGACCCTTTCCCTCTGCCCGGTAATCCTTGTGTCCGTCTGTCCAAGCCCCACCTGTGTCTGGGGTCTGTCCCTCTCCCTGGGGAAAAGGGGGGAGTCCAAGGTCCCGTCCTGACCCCCCCAGTGGGACTTGGGGGTCGCTGTGGGGTGTCCTGGCCTGGCTCCCCACACCCAGCTCCATCCTGGGGCACCAGCAGCCCCTTTTTGTCCTGGTTTTACCCCAAAACAGGCTCTGTTCCACCCCCACCCTCAGCCTGGGGGTGCAGGGGGAGGGTCTCCCCTGGTTTTGGAGGCCACTCCCCAAATTCTGTCCTAAACCTCCTTTTTTACCACACCTGCTTGATTTTAACCCATTTACACCAGCCTTGATTAGGCTTCCCACTTGCACCTGGCAGGGATTTGGGTGGAAAAGCAGTGAAAAACACCAAGTCTGGCTCTTACATTTCCATGTATGATGAATATCAGAATCCAGGGGTAATTTTCAGCGAGGAGTTGGTGCGTGGTGAGATTAAAAGTGGGGGCAAACGCTGTGATTTCAGTTTTCATAAGTATTTATGAGACAGGAGGGAAAATCAAGAGGAATTGGTGTGAAATGACCTTTTTTCCTGGTTGTCTTTGAGGGAGAGGTGAGTGACCCCTCCCTGGCAGCCCCAAACTCCCCTTCCCCGCTCCCCCTCCCCACGCCGAGGGACGAGGTCGGGGCGCCGACGTGTTTTGTATTTTTTAATAAAGTTCGTAATCCAATGGACACACAAAACAAAACTGCGCTGAGAAAAAAAAAAATAAACCAAAAATAAACCAAAAAAAAACCAAGTTCCATAAATTAATTAAGTGTTAGGGGAGGCGAGGGGGGCCGGGGCAGAGTCTTTGTACAAGTGTATAACACTTCCACAGCTGATGAGACGAGGGGATGTTTAAATGAAGCGCACTTACAAATGAGTGACAATACAAAGTCTGAGTATGAAAATAAGATTTTTTTTCTCTGAAAACACATTTTTGGCACAGATTAAAAAAAAATGTATGTTGTGGGGATTTGATTTTTTTTTTTAAAGTCAGTATTATATATATTTATATATATTATATATATATTTATATATACACACACCCACTGAGTTCTGCATATCCCACCAGGAAGGAAAAAAGCTCTCCCTTTTGTTTTGTTGTTTGTTTTGTATTCTCTTGTTTTTCAGTGTAAACTGTACATCCCAGATGAAGAGAAGACGGCTGCAGCAGGGGCAGGTGGAGGAAGAGGAAGGTTCACATCCGGAAAAAATAACCCCCCCCAAAAAATAAACAACCCCAAAAGAAGGAAAAAAAAAAAAAACCAACAAAAAACCCAAGGAAACAACCAATAAAATAAAAAATGACTGTGAAATGCTCCTTGACCCACAAATCTCAGCAGAGTCCCTGCGGAACGTCCACGGCGCGGTCAATGTGTGTCAAGACATCCAGAACGTCACAGCGTCTCCAACTGTGCAAAGTCCGAGTCACTAATTTAGTGCAAAGGCAGTTCAGGTTCTTTTTTATTTTTTTCCTTTTTTTTTTGTTAAAAAAAATAAGCCATCCTTTTCTTTTTTTTTTTTTTCTTTTTTTTTCTTTTTTGTGTGTTTTTTTCCCCAAAAAGGAGGCATGGGAACCCAAGCCCAGTCCACCTGCTGAGTGCATCAGTTGTCCATAAGCTAAAGCAACATGTAAACATCCAAGGTTTGATCGAGGCCAGTCGGGCAGGAGGCTGGTTTCTGGCAGCATATTTCTTGTTTCATAACCTTCTCTCCTTCTTCTGAATTAGTTTTATTTTAAAATTAATTTTTTGTGTGGTTTTTTTTGTGGGATTTTTTTTTTGTTGTTGTACTTGTAGTTGTTTGTTTTTGTTTTGTTTTTTTTTTTTTTTGCTGCAGGGCCTTGGAAAAATTAAAAAAAATTAAAATTAAAATAATAAAAAGTCAGTAACTGGTAAACAGCTCATACCGACGCGATGACAATCATCAGGTGAGGAGAGATGTTGGAGATGCTGGCGAGGAGGTCGGGGGCCAGGCGGGACAGGTGGCTTTCCGAGAACTCGCAGGGTGGGAAGATCTGCAGAACGTAGGCAGGCTGCAGGGAGGGCAAACCACAGATCAGAGACAACCCACGCCCACAGAGGTTTAAAAATGAGACATTTCAGTGAGTTCTAGGTGCTTAAAGCATCCTAAATCGGGTATAAGAGAGAAGCCATGGGTTTTGTTTCCCAGATGGGGAGTTTTCCACACCACAGGCTGACTTGGCTGGGAAAGGCAGAAAAATTCCCATTAATTATAATTTCAGTGGTTGCTCAGAGTGCTGGGCTCATTCTGGGCTCTTTATACCCAGAATTAAATTACACCCAGGTTAAACTGCAATCAGTGCAGCAACACACCTGGAATAAACCCTCCACAGCACCAAATGCATTCTGCAAGAGAACACCAGCTGTCCTGGAAAAATCAGGATATGGGGAATAAACCAGGACTCTACTTCAGAGATAAAAGAGCTGAGAAATGCATTTGGGAAATGCTTTTTCAGTCCAAAAATGAACTGGGAACACACCAAACATACATTTGGGTTTTTTTTTGGCTTGGGGTTGCTTTCATAAAATCCATCAATGATTATATTGATCCCATCAAAAATTTATGGATCCCATCCATGTCTTTGATGGGTGGTGATGGAAATGTAGGGGTTGTTTGACCAATAAACCCAGGCAGATCCAGCAGAAGCCCAAGCTGCCTGTGCCAAAAGGGACTGGTTTGGTGTCCCTGTGGCACTGCAGGGTACCATGACTGTGCCATTAGGGCCTGGTTTGGTGTCCCTGTGGCACTGCAGGGCTCTGTGCCCAGGCCATTAGGGCCTGGTTTGGTGTCCCTGTGGCACTGCAGGGAGAGTTCTGTGCCCATGCTGCTGGGCTCTGGTTTGGTGTCCCTGTGGCACTGCAGGGCTCTGTGCCATGCCATACCTGGTTGGAGCCGGGGTTGGGGACGTTGATGATGCCTGCAGCCTGCTTGGCCTGCAGGTAGCTGATGAAGGCGGCCTTGAGCGACTCGGTCTGACTGACCACGTCCTCCTGGTCCCGGCCGCAGGGCAGGGCCAGCAGCAGGCAGTAATCGCTCTCCACCTGCAGGGGAAGGACAGGCTCAGGGAAATGCTGCATCAGGGGGTGTTTTCCAGCCATCCATCCACTATCCATGGGGGAAAACCCTCAATTTAAATTCCTTGATGTTACAATTTGTACCCCAGAGAAGCAGTGGCTGCCCCATCCCCAGAAGTGTCCAAGGTCAGGGCCAGGCTGGACAGGGCCTGGAGCAACCTGGGATAGTGGAAGGTGTCCCTGCCCATGGCAGGGAGTGGGATGGGCTTTAAGGTCCCTCCAATCCAAACCCGTCTGGGATTCTCTGATTCCAAAACTTGCTGAGAGCTCAGCCATAGTGAAAAGACTAAAAATGGATTTCATGGCCACCTGAACTCCCCTTCCCACCCTACTCAGACACATTGAAGCCAGCAGGAGTTTGTCCCGGGGCTCAGCATGACCTAAAGGTTTCCCAGCTCTCATTGTCTTTTCCATAAGTGCAGTGTAGGAGCTATTGCTCATCATCTGAAATCCGTGTTACACTCCCTGGGTTGAAGGAATCAATGTAAACACCAGGATCCCAAAACAGAATCACAGCGATTTCCTGGATTGGAAGGAATCCACAGGGATCACCAAGTCCAACTCCAGGCCATGCACAGGATCCCAACAATCCCTCCCTGTGCACCCCTGAGAGCAATGTCCAAACGCTCCTTTGGGCAGCCTTGGGGCCCATTCCCTGAGGAGCCCACGGGACAGAAGCCGGGGTTTTGGGGAGCCCTGGTGGTTTCCAGCCCCGCAGTTGGTGAGCCCAGCCAAGCTCTGAGACTCCCAACCTGCCCCCCTGCCCCAGCCTGGGCTCTCACCATCATCCTGCGTGCGACGCCCTCGAGCTGGGAGGCCTCGAGCCGCATGCGCTGCGCGATGCGCAGCGGGGGCCCTCCCTCGGGCGCCGGCAGCGAGCGGTGAGCCAGGACGTTGTTCCCGGACACAAAGTGCAGCTGCACGGCTGCTGTGTCGTTCTTGAGAGCCAGCAGACCCTGCCAGACAATGGGGTATTTCTGGGAAGAGAGGGAGAGAGCATTACACCCACAGCAAGGAGGGTGGGATCTGAAAGGCTGAGCTGCTCGGCTGCCACCGACGCCTCCGTCGGAGTTTTAAAGGCTCAGCAGAGATGCAGCACCAGATCAACCCTCCACAGGCCAGGCCTGGGTTACTTCCTGCTAAATCAGGAATTCAGTCCTTTTCCTTCCAGCTGGCCAGCCTGCCTGGGTGGATCCCATCATCCCAATCCCTCTGCCACCCACCCAGCACAAGGCTGTTCCTGAATGCTGTGTTCCCTTTTACAAATGGACAAATTGAGAAATAACAGAAGAACTGCTCGAGGTCACATGGGAGACATTTGGTGCTGAACACAACTCTCAGCTCCTTGCTGGTACCTGTTCCCTACTGCCTCCCTCCTCTTTCTCATTTTCTACACTTGAGAGAGTGGTTTTTCCTTTTTATTTAAATGAAATACACCAACTCTCTCCCCTGCCTACAAGGAAACACTTTCCAGGAAAATGCTGACTTGTAAAACTGACTTGGAATAGTAAACATGCCTAAAATCCATCAGAGACAAAACAACCCAAAACCCAAACAATGCCTTTTCTGCATCTGAAGTTTTTGATGCAAGAAAGGTCAGATTTGGTGCTATGGCTGAGACAGAACCAGGTGATTTCCCCCCGGATCAGGAGCACGACACTCACTGTCAGCAGCTGGACCATGTCCACAGGTCTCTGGGACACAGGGTGAGGGGATGGCTCCTGCTTGAGCGTGGACTGGGGCTCCGGGCGGCTGAGGGGCGGCCCCGAGGTCGTGGGGATAAACATGGATTGCTTGGGAACTGCCTGCGGCTGGTGCGGCGACGGAAGCTCCTGCTTCATGGAGATGGCGACGGGCGAGGGGTACGAGGTCTGGCTCGTGTCCCCTTGTGCCCTCTGCAGGTGGACGTGGGGGTCCATCTGTGCCGTGTGCCTGTTCACAGGGGCGTGGTGACTCTGCTCCGGCCCTGCTGCCGACGGGCCCTTGGGATCCTGCGGGATCTGAGGGGTCTTGCTGCGGACTGGCTGGCTGGGGTGCGAGTGCTCGCCCTCCGGCAGACCCTGGGAAGCAGGCAGGGAGGAAAAGGAAAGATGTTTAGGCCAAGGGTGTATTTAACCCCATTATAAGGCTGCCAGGACACCATGAGATTCCTGGTGGAGACATCCGTGTCACAGCAGCAGCTCTGCTGCAGCAGCACCTGGGACAGTCTCCCACTTCCAAGCCCACCTGAGCTGAAACCCCATGCCCTGAATCCTGCCCCAAGCCCATCCTTAGTCACATCATCCATCCAAGGATCCCTGACCCATGCACCACCTTGGTACTGGCAATTCTCACCCTGTCACCCCATCCAGAAACCTGCAGGCACCTTCCCCCCTCCTGGGTGGAACTCCAGAGGGGTTCAGGAGTTTTCAGCTTTCTCTGATGCTAAGCAGCATTTCAACCTCATTTCCCATAAGAAACAGACCCAGATTCCAGGGAGACAGGTAAAGGGTTTTCCTTCTCACCTGGGACGGGGTCATGCTCCGTGAGGGCAGCCCGATGGGCGAGGCGCCTGGGAACTGCGGATGCCCAAGCTGTGCCGTGTGGTAATTCCTCATGTCGCCGTACACGGAGCGGTAATCGTGGAAGGAGCTCCCGGCGGGATGCATGATCTGCACCCCGTGTGGGACCACCACGGGCTGCGTCAGGGGCAGCCCGGGCAGCTGGCTGCCCGAGGGCACGCTGAGCAGCCGCGGCTCGCTGTGGGGAGAGTGGGCCATCTTGCCTTCCGAGGATTTGGGAGTCTCTTTGCCAGGCTGCGGGGTCTTACTGACCGGGGGAGTTTTGACGGCCCCTTCGGGCGTGCGGGATTGTCGCGTTTCCGAGTGGTGCTCGCCCACGGCGGCCATGTGCGGGTGCATGATCATCCTGACGTCCCGCGGGACGTTGTACTGCTCCAGCCGCAGGCTGCCGGGGTGCATGCGGTAGTCGGGCTGCATCACCAGCACGTCGGACTGCACCGGGGCTGGCCCGCGGCACACGGCCGTGTGGTGGAAGTGCAGCTCCTCCTCGGGGGGATGCTGGGAGGACAGCGGGGGCATGACGATGTCTCGGATGGGTGCTGGCTGGGGCGTGCTGGATCGCTGGGGCTTCATCTCCATCTGGGGTTGCAGAGCAGCTCGGGGGGAGTGGAGAGCTTCCGGGCGGATGCCGTAGGGAATGCCGGAGAGAGGAGGGGTGTTCATCCTCACCTCACCTTGGGATAGATGGCCCAGGGACACAGTCTGTGTTACGCTGTGGGGGGGCATGATAACAGATTGCTCGGGATGCATGCTGGATATGTACTGAGGAACGGGAATTCCCGGCGCCAGCATGACCGGGGTGCTGCTGGACAAAGCCGGAGACGAGGTACTGCCGGGGTGACAGGCCCGGGGGAACGGCGACGGCGAGTGCCCGCTGGTGCGCGGCGAGTGCGGCTCCTGTTTGCTGACCCCCAGGTGGGAGATGGCCCGGTCGGTCGGGGTGCTGGGGCCCGAGCTGACGTGGTTTGCTTCTGAGTGCATCTTCCCAGAGAGGGAAGGGTGGTGAGGACTAACCCCAGGACTCAGGTTGGAGGGTTGCAGAGTCTTTGTCTCCACTTTCAGAGCAGCTGGGTCAGAGAGTTTTTTGTTCACAACCATCTGGTTATGGACCAGCACGGGTGGAGTGTTTACGGTCTGCGTCAGGACCTTGCCAGGCTGCGACGCCGGGGTCTGGACAGCGAGGTGGGACGAGTCAGGCTTGTCCAGCGCGGCACGCTCCTGTTTGACGGAGGAGATGACGGGCGAGGTGTTGTAGGGCTGTGCTCCGAGTACCAACGAAGAATGGGTGGAAACAGTCCCATAGCCCGCCGAGGTCTGGGAGCCTTTCGGTGCCGGCTGGGATGGCGTGATAGGCTCCTGTTTAATCTGAGACTTGGATACAGACTGCTGGAACTCAATGTCCACAGCGCTGGCTGGGGGAATCTGGCTGATCTTGGCACTGATTCGCTGAGGACCTTCTGTCTTCTGCCCTGAGTAACTCAGGAGCACCACACCTTCCGAGGTGTTCACCCGCAGCCCTGGACTGGACCCAGTCTCCACCGGCCTCTCCTCGATAATGGACATCGATCCTGGATGAAACCTGCTGTTATCATTTGCACTTGACCTCTGCTTAAATTTTGGAGAGGGAGCATTGACGAGGCAGGTCTGGGTTTGGGGAGCTTGTTTCACCAAGGTGATCCTTGGAGCCTCCTCCAAATCCACGCTGTGGGGCATCCTGCTGATGACAGAAGTGGCTTTGGGAGCAATGACTGTGTTGACCTTTTCCTTCTCGCTGAACACTGGCGCTTCGGCCACCGGTGGGTCCAGGGCGTTGGTGATGGGAACGGCCGGCTTCTCCTCAGAAACCGGCTTGATGGCCTCCACGGCAGGGTGGAGAGGCGCCTCCTCCAGGCACGGTGCGCTCACTGGCTCCGTGTGCGTCGTTGTCACGTGCGTGGAGGTTATGCTCGTTGCTGAGACGTATTTGGGCTCCATGAGTATCTTCCTCAAAGTGCTGGAGTTTGTGTCGATATCCGACGCCTTTGTGTCCGGTGGGAGAGCGGGTGGGGGTGTGGAACGGGCACGGGGCTCCTCATGCCTGACCATCCACTCTGGCACCTTGGCAGCGCTGGAGTGAAGGGGGACAATGGTGGTGGGCACCGGGGTGGGCAGCTTGGCCGCCGCTGCCGCGGGGACAGCAGGAAGGGCCGCGTTCGGGGCACTCGGTGGTGTGATGGCAGCGTTCTCCAGGGGCGACCGGATCTTGAATCCGCTCTGACTGCCCTCGTCGAGGGGGACTGGTGGGGGACCCAGGTCCAAAGGAGCCGGAGCAGGCACCTTTGGAGAGGTGCTGCTCTCAGGGACAGCCTCATGTGCAGCCACAACGTCAGCAGCTACAGCCTTGGTGACCTCAGAAGCACTTGGCTCCATGGATGCTGTGGGTTTGATTTGCTTCTCCTCCTTTGAGGCTTCTTCAGGTTTTGTCTTTACTTCATTGGCAGGGGGTGATTTGCTCTGCACCCTCTCCGGCTCAAAGGTGTTGACTTCAGCAGCGTCACCCTTCCTGCTTGTGCTCTTCTTGCGTCTCTGCCGTGTGGTTTTCTGACGGCCCTTTTCCTTCCGAGCAACTTCAGCCTCCTGCAAGGTCTCGGCCTCCTGTGCAGAGTTGGAAGATTCACTGAAGCTGACCTCAGACTCCTTGCTCTCAGTCTCCAGCGCTGATGGGACAGAGCCAGGCACTGGCTGCACAACAGGCTCGACGGCAGTCTCGGTTTCTAGGATATTGTTCACTGCCTGATCTGTCTCAGGCTCCATCTCCTCCCGAGGGGATTGCAACACCAAGGGCTCTGTGGGGATCTCAGCCTCAGATTCAGCAGGATATGTCGGCGGTGCAGGGAAGCTTTCTGTCTCCCCAGAAATATCATTGATGATGGAGCCGATGGCTGCTGCCAGCTCTGTTTCACTGGCCTGGTGTGCAGGTTTATCTGCCTCCTCCTCCTGACGGACTTCAGCCACATCTGTCGTTGGCTCTTTGTAGGCAGCAATTGTCGGAGGAGTTTCAGTGAGTTTTGCAATGTTCTCCACTGCCTGCTCGAGCTCAATCTGCTTTGCTAACTGGGCAGCCTCAGGCGACTGCTTGGGCTCCCGTGTCACCTCCTTTTCCATTTCTGGGAATGAATCTTCTACCTCATTCTTAGAGAAGTGGGGTGGCAGGATGTCCTCTTTTGGAGGGCTCTTCATCTTGGGTGGTGACACTGCCACCGGCTCTGCCTCCTCTTCGGTGGGCCTCAAGGCACCCTTGACTTCATCGACGTTGAGGCGTATTTCTACATTTTTGAGACACACGGATGCCTTATCAACGACCGTTTTGGTATTTTTGTACCTTCCCCTTTTGGATTTCGTAACCTTTTCTGGCACTGGCTTCTTCTCAGTGATCTCAACTGTGGGGATTTCTAGCTGATTTTTCTCCACATCCAGTTCCTTCCGATCACGTTTCTGCTCACTTGCTGCTGGCTCTTTCTCAGCAGCTTTTGCTTTATTGCTGTTGTCACTGATGCTTGATTCCTGACCGCTTCTTTCAGCAGCATCTTCGGATTCAGCCGTGGTATCGGCTTTCGGTTCATTCTTCCCTTTCTTCCCCTGTTGGCTGGCAGCAGCTGATGAGTGAGTGTGTGTGAGCTTCTGGGATCTAGGAGACCTCCAACCCTCTGCAGGTTTAGGAGCTTCCACAGTATCTTTAGTTTCAGCTTCCTCCACCTCTTGTTGTACCGGTTCGGTCTTTATTGGAGAGATCTCCTCCTCTGGCTTACGGCGGGATTTGGGAGGTCTTCCCCTCCTCGGGGTTGTGGGAACAGTAGTCACTGTTTCCTGTGGTTCCTTTTCCACTCTCTTCCTAGTGGATCTAGTGACCTCCATGGAGTCCTTCACCGGAGATGGGCCTTCGTTGTCCCCTGTGGTAGCATAGACTGACCTCACGTTTCTGCGCCTGGTCCGGCCTATCGGCAAGCTCAGCTCCACGTTTTCTGGCTCTGCAGCAGAACTTGGGGATTTAGCAGCATTCCTTGAAACCTTTTCTGCCTCCACTTTCAATTCAGAAAGCTTCTGGGTCTCCCCGCGAGGAGAGCTCGACCTTTTCAGTTTCTCTCGGTCAATTCTTTCGCTCTTCCTCGTGACGGGCTTTTCTGTGACATTAGCTGCAGCCGACTGCACGGGAGTCTTGGACCGTTTACTTTTGTAGGACTTTTTATCTTTTACAACAACCGGAGGTTCCACTTCCATATCATTGTCGGAAACAGGCGGCAGGACCTCAGCAGCCGCCTCCACCTTTTGACTCACACCAGCATCGGTGTTGGCAGAGGGTGGAGGATTTTCCTCTTTAGGTTCTGCAGCCTCATCTGACTTCTGAACTAGCTTGGGCGGAGGTGGAAGCAGCTGGGCAGCCTCAGGTTCTGGATCTACACTGATGTCTGCATCAGAAAACGAGGCCCCAGGAGTGGGAGGTTTGGTATCCAAGTACGAAGGATGCTCTGTTGCCACAGCATCTTCCTCTGGCGCCAGGGTTGTAGCAATAATTTCTTTACTCGCTTCTACAACTGGCGGAGGTTCTGTTTGCTCAGGAGGTTCCATTTTGACAGGAGCAGCAAGTTCAGGAAAAGGTTTTTGTTCCTCTGCTGCAGCAGCAGCAGGTTCAGAAGGTTTCTCTTCTTTGACAGAAGCTGGTTCTACCAGGACCTTTTCGCTCACTATTTTCTCGGGAGCGATGGGAGCTGGTTCCTGTGGGAGGACAGTGACTGAAGAAGGACCAACAGCTGAAGAAGGTTTATGTTCTGTTTCTTTACTATCAGGAACCATTTCTGGTGTTTTTGGCCGATTTTCTTTATCTTCCTGTTTCTCGACTTCTTTTGGTTTCTGATCTTTCTCCTTTTCTTTCTGCTGCATTCGTGTCAGCTCAACAAACCTACTGTGGAAGAGAACCACCGGCTCTTGCACCAAATCAGCCGTGCTGTTCGTCCCATCGGAGGAGGACTGTCTCCCATACAGCCTTCCAGAGATGAAGTCCAGATCATCATCCTTCCTCTCTAAATGCTGCAGGCGTTTGGAGTCCTGTTCAAAGATTGAACTGTGCAAAAACCGAGAAGCGAACAGTTCCTGCCGCTCTTGTTCCTCCTCTTTATGATCCTCTTTTTTATCATCCAGTTTTCCACCTTCGGAATCGGTTCTGATTTTTTTCTTTTTCATATACCAGGATGGAATAGGTCTTGGAGCCGAGTCAACCTTCTCTTTGTCTTTATTGTTTCTGAAACTAGCAAATCTTGAATCCCAGTCTAGAAAGGACCAGTTTTCCTCTCTGGAGGAAGAGAGGGATTTAGCCCTTTCAAGCAAGGCCTTTGTGTCAGGTGTGATTGTCTTGTCCAATGCAAAAGAGTAGAATTTGTTTCTTTCTAAGGAACCGGACTGGAGTCTTTCCTCTCTTTCACGGAACTTCTCTTCTCTGTCCCTTAATAAAAAAGACAACCTGGAACTCTCTAACAAGGACGAGGCTTTTGGGGAATGGGGCTTGTTTTCGCCATCATCATCCGAATCTGAAGGCACCTCCCCAGGTTCCAGGTCTCGGACAGACCGTTTCCGTATACTGTCTCTTTTCACAATGCTGCTTGGAAAGCTGATATCGACTCTGCCAGGCTCTTGTTTCACTTGGGTTTCCCACCTACTTGAGTCTTCCTCAGAACTCAGCACAGAGAGTTTTATTTTAGCCATTTCTGCCATCTGCTCCCTTCTGCTGGAATCATAAGGATTGAATTTCAGCGAGTCCTCCCTCACAGTCATGTTGGAGTATGAAAGACCCTTTTCTTCTATTTTAGGTGACTCTTTGGTTTCCTTCAATGGCATTAACCTTGGAGAATCGAGTGTGTCGTCATCCTCATGGAACGGGAAGTGCCTGATGCTTGGGGAACATGACATCCTTTCGGAGTCCTCACTCACCTGACGAGAACTTCTGTAGTTCCTTTCTCTCTTAGTGCTGATTTCAAAGTCAAACTGGTCAGTCTTTTTCCTTTTACTTGGTGGAGAGTCATCGGTGACGTCTTGTGGAGGCTTTCCCACCTCGTGAACCAGACTCCGCTTTTCATATTCATCCACCTCTTTCTTTGGACTGCCAAACTTCTCCGACTTTGCTATCTCCATTTCCAGCTGCTGTTTCAACCTGCGACTCTGCTCCATCTGTTTCCGGTAGCTCTGCGTGTGGTCAATGTCGATGCTGATTTTCTCCTCCGTGTCAGCTGACTGAGGTTTCTCTTGGCTGAGTTTATGGTCTGGTGTTTCTTCAGGAAGGCTGGAGTAGTTCTTCCTTGTGTCCTCTCTCTCTGTTCCCTGCTCATCCAGCAGCTGTACCTGTTTATGCTGGGGTTTTACTGGGTTTAGTTTTTTAGGAGGGAGTTCCTGAACTTCCACAGGTTCCTCAGGTGCCTCCATGAGCCTCGCCTGCAGATCCAGGGTGGGACGCATGCCAATCCCACCAACATTAAGAGTGTCCTGAACTTCTTTGGGACTAGTAACAGGAATAAGTCTTTCCAGTTTGAGTTTTTTAGATTCCCTTTTAAGCATCTCCTTCCTCAGGGGTTTTCTCTCCAATTCTCCTTCCCTTAACACTGGTGCTTCTCTAGACGACGCTGTCGCATCAAGCTGCTTTTTCAAAACCATGCGTGCATCCTCCTCATCTTGGCTACTCCGTTTTACATCCAGTTTTTGCCTGTCAGGTTTTGGATTCGCATCGGCAAAACGCCTTTTACGAGCCTCCAACTTGTCTAAATCCACTGCATTGGCCCCCTCGGAAGTTTGCTCTGTCTTCAAGTGCTTTTTGGGTTTAATTTTTCCCTCCTTGTCCACCACTTCGATGTGACTGGCAAGGGCTTTCTCCTTCTGTACCTTGGTTCTGACAGGTTCTAGTTTAGACTGCTCCGACTTGGCTTGCTCAGCCTGGGACGTCTGGGTTTTCTGTTCGAGCAGTGGAGATTTCAGAGTGTCATTATCCAGCTTTGCCCTCAGTTTCTCCAGCGCAGGTTGATCGATCACCTTCCCCTCCTTTTCCTTCACACGGGTCAGCACAACACAGGGCATCAGTTCCAGGCGGTTCTTTGCTGTCCCTTCTTTGTCGCCCCTCTCTTTGCTTTGTTTACTGTTGCCCTTCAGTTTTTCTGGGCTGGGCTCTCTCTCATTCTCCTGATCTGTTTCCGAGGACTGAGAGCTGGGCGAATGGATTTTCGCTTTTCGTTTCTGCTTATCTGTTTTCTCCTTTTCTATTTTTTCCAGCTTTTCCTTCCTCACCAAGCGCTTCTCCTTGTCCACCCTCTCCTGCTCGAAAACGCGCTCTTTCTCCACCTTCTCGTTTTTTGCGTATCGCTCCACGCGGGCTTTGTCCAGCTTGTCGTATCGCGGCGGGGACAGCGAGCTGCAGCTGCCGCTGCGATCTGAGGACCTGCTGTAAATCCTCCTCTCCGAGTCGCTCTGCAGCCGTTCCGACTGCGAGGGGGACGCTCCGGGGCTCTGCGGGCGCCGCGAGTGCGTCGGGCTCTGGCTCCGCTCGATCGGCCTCCGTTCGTGGTCTCTGTCCCGATCGGATTCAAACCGTTCCCTCTCCCTCTCCCTCTCCCGTTGCCTGTAGCTGTACTCCCTGATGTCCTGCTCGTACGGATCTCCCCGGTAATCCCGGTACTCGCGAGGGTCGTCGTAGTATCGTGGGTCGTAGTAGTCTCCTTGGTAGGGATCCCACTCGGCGTAGAATTCTCTGCCCCGAGCTGGGTATTCCCGCCGAGGATCCTCGGGATACGTCCCCGGGGTCCGAACGGTCTCGTAGTAAGTACGGTCAGGGGCGTATTCGTAGGATCCTCTTCGCTCGTCTCTGCTAAACATAAGAATAAACAGATTCTAGCTCTCCTTCTCAACCAATCTACTCTGTTACCATAGTTTTTTGCTATGTAAAGAAACTGTTTTCTCATCTTTTTTCCTACGTGCATCAAGGCAGCTGCACACAGAGGTTTGGCAAGGCATCTCTGTGCAGTGGACTAAATACTTTTGTTAACTTATCAAATACCAAATGCACTTTATGGGTAATGTCATAGCAGCTCTTCCAAGCATTGTTTCACCACCCTCACTCCTTTGTTTTTGTCAAATTCAAACCTTGCATGAAATGAAGGAAAAACCAACACAGCACCTGTGCATCACACAAGGCTGGCAGGGTGAAGACACCCCCTTATCCAGAACCTGAGACCTTAATTTGACTCTGAAATCAAGAGTCAAATCAAAGTTCAGGCATGGAATCTCTCCATTACTAAGCAGCAAAGTGATGGTAAGATTTCTTTAAAAAACCTAAGCCCTGCAAGTGATCTTTTAATTCCCAAATTAGCTCTTTCACTGCATGTGACTTGCTGGCGTTGCCTGTTTACAGTAAAACCAAGTCAACAAATACCAGGCTGTTTATAAGATCAGGTGAATTCATTCAGCAAAGCAAGTCAAGCAATTAATGCTGTTATTTCAATACCTCCAAGCAGCAAAAATAAGTGATTTTTAAGACTGAGCGTGTCTGGGAGGTGGAATAAAGCTGGAGTTTCAATTCCTCACTATTGCAGAGTGTTTTTCACACTCTGTACTAAGGTGGGGTCGGGCTCTGCTCCCAGGGAACAGGGACAGGAGGAGAGGGACCGGCCTCAGGCTGGACCAGGGCAGGCTCAGGTTGGACATCAGGAGGAATTTCCCCATGGAGAGGGTGCTCAGGCCTTGGCAGGGGCTGCCCAGGGAGGTTTGGAGTCCCCATCCCTGGAGGTGTCCAAGGAGGGCCTGGATGTGGCACTCAGTGCTCTGGGCTAGGGATAAGGAGGGGAGGGGATCAAGGTTGGACTCAATGACCTTGGGGGTCCTTCCCAACCCAAATGATTCTGGGATTCCTCATAGGTTTATTTGGCTTCAGAGTTTATGTTTTATGTTAAAAGCTGGCAACTTCCACCTTTTAAGAAAAGTAAAAAATTGAAAAAGGGACAAAACAGAGAAGACTAAAACCTCATCCTGCAAGTGAGGTGGGATGTTGTGAAAAGCAGCTGTGAAGTTAAAAATATTGATCAGGGATTTTGTTTGTTTTTTCATGGTCTTTTTTTCCCCCTTGGATCCTATTTAGACTGGCTCCAACTACAACCTCAAGAGAAGGTGGTTAGGTGGTTTGTGCAGATCTCAGCACATCTGCAAGGAGGAGCTTGGAGGGGCACCAGAAGCTGCAGAATTACAGGAGTCACTGCAGAGCTCGCTCCACTGCTCCATGATCCATTATCCCTATGGATCTCCTAATGACTGTGTGAGCACAGAGTGACAGAGAAGGAAAAATCAGGATTATTCCATGGCAAAGACAAGTCCACCTGAGTCCCATGTGCTAAAAAACATCCAAAAATGCCCTTTTCTTGCCCGAATCCAGCACAGTTCTGAGGAAATGCTTGTTGCTGGCACATCACAACATCTGGCAAGACCTGGGGAAGGCACACTTGTATTTCCATTATGCAAATTCTCATCACCAATTTCCAAACTCTGCTCGCTTTTAAATCTGCTCATTTTGCATTGTCAGAGCAATCTGTTTTGCTGCAAGGAACTGTTGGGTTTATCCAGCTCCCAGGTACACCCAGCATCATGCTGTGCTGACTCCTGGGCAGGCAGAGCCCTAACCATGAGCCAGGCTCTGGAGGGAATAAAACATGGGTGTTTTTTCAGTCAGTGAAGGTAAAAAAAGCCCAAAATGTGGAGTGTTTCTGTGCCAGGTCTTCAGGGACAAATAAGTGGCTGTGCAGCATGTGGTGCCAGCTGCTGCCAAGGAGCAGCCACACAGGACCCAGCTTTATTCAAAATAAAAATGCATCCTTACTCAAAATGTATTATTTTATCAAGTTACAAAAAAAACTGTTGGAAAGAGGGAGCTGGAAGATCAGATTTTACTCTCTCCTCAAGGGCTGAGCAGCAGTTTATCAGACTTTATGTACATCCACCAACACACACATTTCTCTGTTACAGATAAGCTGCTCTTTGCATTCCTAAGCCATGATGAATGACTCCCAACTGCGTCCTGGTGACCCACCAGAGAAACAGGATACTTAAATATGGCTCATGCAGACAACTGAAACCTCCACCTCAGCAGGAATTCCACTAACTGGCTACGCCTCGGATGTGTGAGAGCTTGCCTGCTCTAATCTGCACAGCTTAAGTCTGATCACCTAAATTTAATTTTAAAAATAGTCAAGAGGTAAAAAGAAAAAACTAAAATGCAGAAGTGTTTTTAATAAAACTTAAAAAATAAGGATTAAGTTGAGAAGAAAAAAAAAACTTTTTTAAGAATTATGGCCTGAAGAAAGTTTGATTGTATGATGTGGAGGACAATGATAGTGAAAGGATTGTGTAAGGTGATGCTGGAAAACAAAAAATGGAATGAAAATATTGATACATGCCTTCTTTCTGCAAGCATTTCATAGAAGTCTCTGATATCTTGACCCGTTTTCTCCATGGAATGATAAAATGCCAACTGACTCTCCCGATTAGCAAAGTCCACCTGAAAAAGAAAGGGGAAATCACATTCAGTCACAGAAATATCTCACTCTGCCAACATTTCCCTGTCTGCTGAAGGTGGGAGCAGAACTGAAAATGGGGTAAAATTTAATAAAAAATGTCAAACTCTTCCCAATTCTGGCCCTGCACATCCCCAGGAATAAAGATGCTTCTCAGGAGCTGTGTAACTACCTCCTTACTATGTTGTTGTAAGCTGCCATCCCAGAGGCTTCTGTTGGGCAAAGCAGCAGGAAAAATACACATTATTATCGTGCTATTGATGTTTTTAATGCCAGGACAGTTCCAAAGTCCCTTTTATCTCAGGGCAGTGCTACAGAGGGTCAGGATTACAAATCCATTCTGGACTCCATGATGTTTGCCTGGGGTTATAGAGCAGGGAAAGAACCAAGGCTCCTGAACTGCAGCTTCCTATTCCAGCTGCTCTAGGAATTGGTGTTTTCTAGTGCTCAGAAGCTAATGGCATAGTGAAAAAAAATTAAGTATTGGAACAGATTTCATGATGTGTACGCCACATAACAGAATATTTCTAACATTCTAGTTCCTGTTATTTTTTGAATCAGCCCAGTCCTGTGTGTAACCACAGCAATGGAGCACAGGCCCACACTGGGGGTGTTGCTTATTCCAAAGTCATTAAGCAACAATATCCACACAAATTGTGAAAGTTTTAAGGGACCAAACGCTTTCCTGCACTGTAAAGTGATTGATACCCAAAACCATGCTCAGAAACTACAGAATAGCCAACTCCCAGCCCTGGGTGAGGTGGGAAGCTGCTGAGACCATGCCTGACATCACTGCCCACTCTTTAGGAGAGGAGAAAGGAGGAGGAGGAGGAAGATAATTCAAAGGGTTGCTGACACCTCACATCCCCAGTTAGTGGGACTGATGGGACAGTCAGAACAGGCATCACCACATTCACCCAAATCCAAGATATCCCTGTACATGTTAAGTGTTGCTCCAGGAAGAAAAGTATTTTCTGTGTGTTTTTTAAAGCAATGTTTTCAATTGTTGTTTAAAATGTGTTGCAAGGAAGGACAAGGTGATCTTTAAGGTCTTTTCCAACCCAAACCATTCCATGATACCATGACTGCATGTTGAGGTTAGCGTACCCCAGAGCCTGGACATCAGCTATGGGGCAGCTGGATGCAGCCATGTGTTTTCCTGGAGGAACTCACACCTTCAGATTTCCTTTTTTTAACACAAAAACAGACAAAAGTGTGCCTTGGATTGGGGTAAACGAGGCAGTGACACGGACACCAACACTCAGGAGCTCAGAGAGACAAGTTCAGCGAAACAAACAGCAGAATACTGGAAAAGGCTTTAAAAGTAACAGTTCAGGATTCCCTGACATCTTGATAAGCCGAGCATAAAAATATAATTTAAGCCTTTGATATGTGGGACATGTGTGTCCTGCCAAGTATTCCTTGAGCATGGCAGTCTGCACTGCCAGCATTTAAGGGGGAAGGCCTAAACACAATTTTTTCCTCTTTTTTTGCCTGTTTTGCTTTGGTTTGGAGGTCATTCTGCACACCTTAATTTTATTCCCACCGATTTTCCTCCCCTTGGTCTCTTTTACAGCTGCTTGTGCATATTCAATCTCATTGTAGAGAACCAGGGCCATGCCTTTTAAGCGGTCAAACACCACCTGTAAAAAACAAAAAAACAAAACAAAAACCAAATAAGAGCCTCATCCACAGGACTTAATGTCAGTCCCAACAAAATCCTAAGTCATGAGGATACCAGGAAGGAAATAATTTTTAGCAAAGTGAATTTCCAGACTTTTCTGATGAGGCATATTGGAATGAAGAGACAATAAAAGGACACGGGACTGCTTTGAATTGTGGATATTGTGGCTTGAGGTATATTATGCCTTTATTTTGTTTTTCTGTATTTTACTTTGAATATTTTTTCTTTGTTGTCTGAGTTTTGTATAATTTCTTTGTTAAGGGGTTTTTCTTGTGTGTGTTTTTTTTTTTTAAATTTCCAATGTGTTTTAGGGGGGAAAAAAGGTAAAGGAAACATTTAATCCCAAAGTGGAACCAGCTTTTGTTATCAGTCTGCAGTACCACTCACCACTTGTTAAACACCCAATTTCCAAATACTGCCTTCCTTTAGCAGCATAAATGTATTATTCAAGCAACAACAGCTACAATAAAGAATGTCAAAGCTGCAACACAAACCCACAAAAATCCTTTGGGGAGGCCAGAACCTGATCCTGCAAAGATTTACACACGTTGCTTAATTTTAAGCACATCCATGTCCAATAAAAACACACAGGACAACTCCCACACTGAAGTTCAGCACGTGATAAATCACTTGCATGGGAGAGGCTCCCGCTGTGTGACAGGGGTGTGTTGCACCATTATTGACTTTCTCTCTTCTTCCATGTACTTTTGGCACTGTGATTGTCCTGACTGCTTTTAAAAAGTCTTTTTTTTCTCGGTCTGATGAAAAAAAAACATAGTTATGTCTAATTATGTAATTAGCAAGTATGAGTAATTACGTAATTAGACTGTTGTTCTTCCAGCTAACATTTAAAAAATTTTGCTGGGGAGAGACTGTACTGCACAAGAGCAACAAATGGTTTCCAATACTAAACATCTCGGCTCACTCAAAACACTTCTTTTTGGTTGCTGTCTATGTTGACAGAGCCCTGTCAGCCAAATTCCACCCCAGAGAGAATTTTTTCTACCTGAGCTATAAAGTCCTGGACAGTGGGGTTGAAAGGACAGGATGGGAAGAAAGGAAGACAGTAACGACTTGGAAGCACATGCCAAAGCCTCCCACCTACCTTCACCACAGGCCCGTATCGGCAGAAATGTCGGGTCAGATACTGATCCGTAACGTTTGTGGAAAGCCCATCTAACCACACGCAGTTTGTAGGCATGCTCTTCCCAAAACCCAGCTGGACACAAAAGGGCAAAACTTCCATCAGTACAGTGCACAAGGGTTAAACTCACTGATCAGAGCCTGCCTGATGAAAGACTTATCTGGAGAAAGCTGTTGTTTGTATGGGTTTTCTAAAATTAGCATCTGGTGCAGGTGCAAAACAAAAATCAAAGAGCAATTAATGAAAATAATTCTGCTTGTTTAAACAAATAGAGTGTTTGACAACATTGGGTTCTTCTACAGTTTGAATGTCTGAGAAGTGACAGGTTGACAGCTCTGGGGCCTGACAGGCCCCGTTTGCCATGGGGAGGGGGATGGATTCCCAGCACAGCCCTGCCAGACGTGGTCCTTCCAGGCCAGGGAATGTCAGTTTCTGAGTGCTCAACCCCAGGATTGCATGTGCACAGAGCCAACAAAAATGCTGATTAATCCCAATCAGGTGGTGGTTGAAACCATCATGCTCTGATATGATCTTGCATTAAAAACCATCTTACTTCCATAAACTACCTCGCTGCAAAACATCCCCCGATGCAGCAGTGGGAGACACAAGAAGGATACAGTCCAGGGGAGGATTTCTTTACCTTGAGCCGGTTATTTCCAAGATATTCCCCATCCATCTTCTTAATGGCTTTGCAGACGCTGGCGATGTCGCAGTACTGCAGGAACGCGTACTGAGGGACACCGTTCACCTTCTTAATGTCGATGTCCTGGGGACAAGCACAAAACACAACAGCCCACAGTCAGCAGTCAATCCCATCTAAGAGGACTTGTTTTTTTTTTTTTTTCAGGGGCACGTGGCACAGCAAGCTCTTTAATTAATATTTTCTTCAGAGGGAGGATTTAAACAATAGTAGACAGTTAAAACTTTGCTGTTCTGCTGCATCTCAAAACCAAATCCTTACTGAGCAGGGAAAGCTCTTTATCCCGCAGATTTAAAATCCAAGCCTGCAGAACTAAGCCTGACCTGATCAACAAACACCAGCTTTAGGCTGTTAATACTATATCAAGAAGAGACAATTCAGGATCAAAGAAATACAGATTAATTTTCTCTCACAAAGGCTCACAAGAAAACAACCTGCCCCGACCCTCATCTCTGAGCCAAGCCGGGCTTCTTTTCCAAATAATCATGATCCATCCTGTTCCTAGAAACACAAAGTGATGCTGGACTCATCTCTTGAACCAGTCTGACTCATGGCAAAGGCAAAAAGAGTCTCAACTTCGGTTGCTGCTGCTCTTTAAAACCAAGCCCATTCACAAGTACAGCCAGAGGCTCACAAAGCCAAATAAAGGCTGATTTTAATCGATTTAAAAAAGCCCAGCAAGCCAGGAGCTGACATTTGGTTAACAAACAAGCTCAGCACTAGCACTGGAAATGTACCCAAAGCCTCTGAACAAACTCATGATACTATGATTCATTCCAAGCTGAAAATAGGAGGTGGAGGGTTTGGCTTTATTTGTTGGAATAGCAGGAGCTGCCTTTGTGAGCCACATATGGATCTAAGCACAAATGTTCCAACATTCAGGACAGGCTAATTTCATGGTTAATAAATTTAGGGACAAGGCAGCAGTTTGACACGGTCTCACCCAAGAGCTCTTTATCTGGGAAAACAGAAGTAAACAGGGACATTTACACAACTGTTAGACTCCTACAGCCCTGGCCTAATGATTTAAGTGAAATATTAATAGAAAACTACATTTCCAAGTGTCTGAAGTAGCACAACTGCAACCATGGCAAATTATACTTGACCACTCACCCTGGGCAAGCAATTCCTTGTGACAGGCAAATAAAGTATCATTATTGTGCTCATTACCCCTCAGAAAGGTTATAAAGCTGGTCCTTCCTGCACCTGAGCTTGCAAGTTTTCCTGGAAACAGCAAGGCAGTGCTGCCTCCCAATTCTGAGCCATTAATAATGCTGACAGGGAGCACCACGGCACACAAAAGCCAATTTACACTAGCACTGATAAGCATCTTTATCAGGAGAGCTCTGCTGCTCTAACACTGGAAAAGGGTTCAAGCCACAGACATGGCACAAATTCATAAATCACTACTGATGTCAAGGATACAGCAGAGTCTGCATACACAAGGGCTGCCAGACATCATAAAATGGGGATTTTATATTTGTTCACATTGTACATGGAAACAACCTCCTCCTCTTTTGGGGAGTAAAAGGGATGGGGCTCCTGGAATGTGTGACTGATTCCTCAGCTGCAATAGACATGTCAGAGCAGAGTGAAGGAGGCACAGCACATTCACAAGCACCCACAGCTGACAGGGAGAACACAAACTGTTTGAAGCCCAGACTCAACAGGAATCACAGAATGAATCCCAGAATGGCTGGGGTTGGAAGGGTCCTTACAGCTCATCCAGTTCTATCCCTGCCATGGGCAGGGACACCTTCCACTGTCCCAGGCTGCTCCAAGCCCCCTCCAGCCTGGCCTTGGACACCTCTAGGAATGAGACAGCCCCAGCTGCTCTGGGCACCCTGTGCCAGGGCCTCCCCACCTTCCTGGGGAAGAATTCCTTCCCAATATCCTGCCTAACTCTGCCTTCCTTCAGCTTAAGGCTTGTCCTGTCACTCCATGCCCATGTGAAAATTAATTAAGCAGGACAGTTGCAAAACGTTTATGGAAAATTTCCCTTAAATATAACATTGATGGGAATTGATAGAAAGTCATGAGCAGACACAAGGGGGCTGCTCTACCTCATCTGGATACTCCTCCTCAGCTGAAAACCCAAATCCCTCACGTGCCATCACTGATCCCTCTGCTCCAGTCCCTTCTGCCTGGGCACGGGGCTGCTTCCACACACACTGACCAAGCCCCTTGGTTCCAGGAATCAACAGGAATCTCAGATTCACACAGTTGTAGGAGTCAACATGAGAACATCACCTGGCACATTCACATCCCAAATACCCAGTCAGCTTTGGAACTACCAGGAGAGAATTACCAGGAGAAAACAGCAGGAGAGACATTTGTTGTAAACACTCCTAGAACTCTTTTTCCTGCTAAGCTACCCCTCAACATTTGTATGCTGAACTCTGAACACAAAGAAAAGCTTTCAGGTATATTCCAGCAAGATAAGTGACTCAGATTATGACAGAAAGACTGAATTATTTGTCGTTGACAGATTTAGCAGCACTCAGAGCATTTCACAGGTCTGTACAGAAAGGGGGGCAGTGCCACCCCACACAGGACACCATTCACGTACCACTATTCCCCCAAAGCGCTGGAAGATGTTGCGAAGGTCGTGGTAGGTGGTTGTTTTCTCCAGGTTGCCAATGAACAGAGTTCTCGTTGCCTTTGGGTGAAATTCATCTATCCTTTCATCCAAAGGACGAAATTCATTCTCGCTTTCGGTTTCTAGGATAAAAGAGAGCAGGAAATTTGTAATGACCGGAGATTTGGATCATGTTGGTTTATTCAGGCCTCCTTGATCTGAACAAGGGTAACCACTGTCTTTGAGAAAAACACCCAGTACTGCACCCATGACTTGTTATTTATGTGGGATTGAGAATCTTTACATTCCATGGAGGAATCTGAGCATCCTCAGGTGAAAGGGAGCTGCACCTTTCAACTGCTTCTCTGGAAATTTACCAAGTATCAATGCTCGAGTGCATGAATTCCAGTAAGGCTTCCCTGTGCTTGGGGAAGAGCACGTGGCAGGAGTTTGTTTTCAGGAATCAATTTTTAAAGAAGCTATTGAAGTGCAGTCTGAGAACTTCACCACGTGCTCAGGGCTGCAGCTCTCACTGGTTGGTCACGTGGGCTGTGCTGCCACAGCCTCAAAAGGCAGCACTCATTGGCTGTTTTAATTAAAAGGAGACGAAACGAGGCTGGGAGGACTCAGTGCTGTGCTCACACCACCCACTGGCAGCTGCTCCACTGAGACATGGCAGATGAGATCGTTCCTTGCAGCAGATCCCACTGTTTGGGAGGATGGCAGTTTTCCTTCTCTCTGGCTGTTTGATCCAAGAGCATCCACGCTTTTTGCTCCAGAGTTTATCGTGGCGTTCTCCCCAGTTTCTTTAACTATGCTTCCTACTTCTATTCAGCCTCTTTACAACAGCTCCTAAACACACCCAGAGTCCCATGGGAGAAGGGCATGGACCTTACCTGGTCCTATCCAGGCTGTGACTTCAATCTGCATGCCAAAGAAGAGCTTTCCTTTGGAGGCATTCAGTGCTTTCTCCTGGTCCTCCTGCTGCCGGAAGAACACGAGCCCATAGCGCTCCTCGGACGCGCCGTGGATCTGCACCGACGTCACCTTCCCGTACTTCTTGAATTCGTGGAAAAGTCCATCTTTAAGGCTTGTATCTAAACCAACAAAGAAACATTAATACTGCAGAAATGTCACTTCTACCAGCTCAGCAGCACCATAAAATACATTAAGAACTCTGACTGTCTTCTGAAATGTGACTTCATCCCACTTAACTCTGTGCTCACACGACTGCCCTTTTCAATTTGGGATGTTAATTTTGACAGTGTCCAAAGTTTCTTGCTGATCTTTCTCTTTTAAACCCAAGAAACTACAGACATGGCTTTACATGGCTAAAGCTGGCGGGGGATGGTTTTTGCTTGTAAGAGACACCCAGCTCCAGGCAAAGAAGAAATAACAGGGATACTCTATTAAAAATCCCACAGGAATACTGTGCATAGCTGGGATGAGCTGTCTGGAGTGGAGGCTGGAGTCACACAGCGTTCAGTTCAGTCAATTCAGAAATATAACCAGGCAGATTCATCAGATTTTGCAGAATCTGACTCAGCCCCACACAATCTGTCTGAGATTTGTGGGATATTGACCTCAGCTTCGTGTCCTTTCAAGGAATATGACAGGCATTAAATCTATAGAAAGATACCAATACGTGAGGTACTCTGCTCACAAGATTAACAGATATTATTTTAGCTCAGCCAGTGCTTCTGCATCCATGAATTCTGTTAAAACTGTTTCCCAACTGATGCCATGCTGGTTTTTCCTGTGGGATCTCTCCTGTGCTAAGCCCAGGGAACAGGGAGCAATCATGGGCGCTCCTCAGCACGTGGTTTCCTGGGTTATTTTCCATGCAACATGCATTGCCTTTACAAATATGCTCAGGGGTGTTTTAAAGCACTCAAACTGCAACAGAAATCTCTTGCCTTTTTTGGATTAAAAAATAAATTGAAGCAGGGTGAGATAAACCAATCGGTTTTAAAGTTAAAAATGGGGATGTGTCAGTTTTTTCCCTGAGAAAGTCCACATTACTGTTGGAAGCACCAGTTCCAGGAGCTGGAAATGCCCAGTACTTGGAGATGGGACCAGCAGGGTTTCTCACAGATGGTCACTAATTAAGCAATTTTCCCACTGTCACAGAAGAAAGGAGGCAGAAGCAGGGAGAGAATCCCATCCTCAGAGGCAGCACGTGGCTGCCGTGCGTCAAAGACTCAGTTCAGGTTATCCTACCGGTCCCATCCCATCCCCTTTTCCTGCTCCCCTTTCCCGAGTGAATTCACCTGTTGAGCGCACTGGAAGATTTTGCACCTTGATCCCAAAACTCTTCCTGGGCTCATCCTTCTCCAGCGATGGGAGCAGCTGGGACGCGGGCGCGGGCACGGCCGTCGACTGCACCGAGCGCGCCGGGGACTCGTCGCTCGAGCTGCTGCTGGAGTCACTGCTGGGAATGGCATGGAGGGAAGCACAGGTGAGTGCAAAGTCAACCAGGAAATGGTTATCTTATTAAAAAAGCAAAATTCCAGAGTTTCTGCTCATCCACAGGTCTTCCTCCCTTTTGTGCCCGGTTCTGCTCTGTGCTGCCGCCCGCTATTCACACAGATTTAAGTGTCTTCCTACCAATATCCCCCTCCAAAGCCCCCAGAGGAGACAGACGGGGAAATGGAATGTGGGTAAAATGTCAGGGAGATCCTGTTACCCACACCCTGACAATGGTGGAGATTTAATTAAGTGTAATGCAATGTTGGACCAGCTCAGGAGCTGTGTAGGAAGAGTGGAGAAATACAGGGAGGATGCACAGGTCTGACAATGCCTCAAAACCCCTCCCAGCACTCTCATATACAGGAAAGAAGTATTATTGTGCTCTCAGGCATCTTCCCTGAAAAGATCTGTTCTCCAAAGAGACCACGTATGAAAATCATGGCAAGCATTTTGGTCAACTGCTTGGGAACAACCTGGATGGGTGGGGATGTCCATGTCCCTGTCCCAGCCCATGGCCAGGGTGGAACAAGATGATCTCTAAGATCTCTTCCAGCTCAAACCACTCTAGGATTCTCTATGAACCAGCAAACACTATTTCCAGGCTCAGCCTCAATCTCCAACTCCAGACATGAAAAATTCAGACCCAAGAACACCTTTTATAAACAATAATTACAGCGGAAGAGGATTTGCATATTAGATCACAGAGGGAGTCAATCTAACCCACAGACTCAGGATCATTCGATGCTTCGAGGAGAGGCAGAAATACAGAGAATATAATGTTATTAAAGCTTGCCCAGTGGGGACACGTCATCCTGCTTCAGTGGCTCATTTCTTCCCCGAGGCACGAGGGCTCAGAACAGCGCTAAAAATAATTTTGTCTGACATAACCCCGGAGACTTTCATTCTCCATTACACGAGCAGCCTTCGAAAAAATTCTGCTGGAATTTTAACTCGGAGGCTGGAGGGGGGGAGATGTGCCACGTACTAAAATAACCCTGTCAGTCTGAAATTTGCTGCTTGATTGAATTTTTATATTCCTCTCCACCTCGTATTAGAAAAACGATACGCAAGTTTATCTTTTTCTTATCTTAAATATTTCATACCCTTCTTACAAACCTTCTTGCCATTAAACCACTTAACTTTTCCATTTCTTTTCTCAGGGAAACCATTTCAGGCTTCTAGTAATTTCCAAGATTTGATTTTGTGAGCTCTTTTACTGCTTTTTTTGTGGGTGTTTTTCTTCAAACGTTCAAAAAAACCTGGTTTTCTTTCTGAACATCTTGGTGTAACAAGCACCGTGGCACATTCCCAAAAGCCCTTGGGCTCTGTCCCCATTATATTTGGAGGCGCAGAAGGGAAGACAATCTCTGTCCCAAAATACTTACAAACAATCCAGAAGGATATAAAAACAGGCCAGACCAAAATAAAACACAACAAAAAGGGTCAAAAATGCAGAAGTAATAATAAACATGAGAAACTGCTGCTGGTCTCACCCTCTCATTACAACCCTCCCATCCCATCCAGCCACTTCACACGTTGGTGCCTTTCCCACACATTCTCCTCCTACTCCTCCAGCCCCGGAGGAGGAAGTTCAGCATCACTTTGGGAGAGGAGTGAAAATAAAGCCATGCCAGGAATGGAGTGAAAAACTGAGCCCTTCCCCCTGCCCTGCTCTTGCCCAGGGCAGCTGCCCTGCACCACCCAACCTCTCACTTCATGGATAATAAATAACATTTCCCTTCCCAGCTACAGTCCCTTGTGCTTTCCAGCAACGAATCTCCCACCATCAAGATATCCCTTCACAGCCTCATTTTTCTGCTAAATTGGTAAACTGCCTTTATTTCTGTCTCATCTGTACACCCTCCTTTTGTGCCCTCTTCATTAATGAACTATTTCATCACTGAAAGTGAAGAGTGGAGCATTTCTTCCTCATCTTTATTCCATTCCCTCTGCCATTCCACTAAATCACCAAAATGAAGTTCTTCTCTACAGCATTTTGGGAGAAAAACAAACCCAATCCCACATGAACAGGCCCTCAGTGTTCTCCAGGAGTAACATCAGCCATCGCCTGCTACTGGGAAATAAACTGACAAAGAATAGAGAAACTTCTTTAAACACAAATATAGGGCAGAGAATGTGTGTGGGGAGAAACTGAAAATAATTCCCAAGCTGACAGCAGCTCCATGTGCTTCAGCAGCCCCTGGGAAAGGCAAAAATAGGACTTCAGGGCTGTAAAACCCTCTGCCCTGTGCCCATTTCCACTTTCCCTTCTCACATCTTGATGATCCTAAAGCCCTTAGAATTCCAGTGTGCTGAGATTGTATCTCTCGAGCAAGAGGCTTGATTTGAGCAGTGCTTTAGAATGGAGACAGGCTATTTTTACAGTTTGGGGTTTTTTAATGAGGATATTAAAAATATGGAGCATACTGTTAAAATCACAGCATTCCACTAGAGAAAAAATATTATCTTGGGATAATACCATTAGATATCCAAGTGATGACAAAGCAGTGCAACAGGGTGATAAATTCTACAAAGGAGCCTGAATTCTGTGCAACTTTGGGAAACAAGGATCATACTGGTAACTTCCATTTCTCCAGGGAGTTTTAAGGATATGTGTCCCTTAGCAAAGCAAGGCTTTCTGAGACATTCCAGAAAAAAAAAAAAGTCATTATTTCCTGACTATTTTTAGACAAGAAAAAAAATTATTGCAAGAACAATCCCTCCTTTCTTTAGGGAAATCCCCATCACTTTTCCAATTGAAGAAACATGGATATAATAATTCAAAAGTAAGTCAAAGGTTTGATGTTCTGTGAATGGGAGAATGATGGAAGAGTTAATTATAGCTGCTGTGTCACCCAGTTATAGCTCACAGCACAATCAAAATAAAGCATCTGACAGGGAATTATGTGGAGTCTTGAGCAGCAAAATACAACTCTTTTTCAGCTTTAAAAATATACAGATCTGAAGCCTGAAAGCTGCTCAAGGACAAGTTCCCAGAATATTAAAATGAGAATATGGCTTTGCTTTTCCCTGTGAGTAATTTTGAAAACAACCACCCGTTGCCAACGCAGAAAATAAGTTATTAAAAATTCTTCTGGCAAAAGTGGGTTCATAAAGCTTTTAGAATGAGCTAGGGAAATTTTAACACTGGAACATAACAGGATAAAACAACAACTCTGATAATCTCCTCCTTAAAAGTATTCCAAGCATCAATAGGTTTTGGGGCAGGTCAAAAATGGCACAAAAATAGCTCTGAAACTTCATTTTGGGCTTCCGCTAGCAGCATTAAAGCCGGGGTGATTTTTTCCAGAAGCCAGAGCGTGCTCTGGCACTCAGCCTTTTCCCAACACGGGAGAACCTGCTCTTCCACATCGCTGTGAAGTCAGCAGAGCAGAATGCCAGCACGCCGAGGAACTAATCTCCAGAGCTGTCACAACACACGCGCGGCGCCGCGAGGGAGCTGGGAACCAACGCCGCTCCCGGAACGCGGCACCACCGGGAACAGTCTGAGCACTTAACCAGCAGCTCAGATGCTCTTTTGTCCAGCCCTGACACTTCTAAAATCAGTTTCGCTCCACGGTATCACAGCATTGAAGAAAAATTATTTTTGTATTTTCTTGTCGGCAAAATCAGATGGGAAAATTGAGCAATAAGAGAGATTGTTCTTAATTAAACAAGGGGTGGACATAAAATAAGCAGTGCATTGATTTCTTCTGATTTTAATCACTGGAGAAAATGCAATATGAGTTGTTTATCCAGAATTAATGTCACTTGATATAAAAAGTCTACAAACACAAGAATGTGGAGATTTACTTTTCTAGTCCACCTCAATATTAGCTTGTGATTTTCATGCTGTAAAGTTATAAAAACTAAATCCAGATCTGTTGAATTACATGCCTTTCAAGTAGAATATAAAATACAACTGACAAAAGAGTGGATGAAATGAAATCTACATGCCCTTTACTACAGGTGTAGTTTACAAGCCCTTTTAAAACACTTATTGGCATTCCATGATTACCTATAAGGATGTGTGTTCTTACTCACACTATTTATGTGTCCATTTTTTATAAATCATGATAAAATCTATTAATAACTTACAATATTTATCTATGTATCTACTTTCCATTAATCAAGATTAAACTTGTTCATAATCCAATTTAAATTTTGTCCACATTGATTCTCAAAGACTCAACATGTAATAATCCAGCCATGAGATTCAGACTCAAATACATCTGGTTTCATGGAATATCCTGTGTTGGAAGGGACCCACAAGGATGGTGGGGCCCCATTCCTGGTCTCAGTACATTGCAGCTCATTTAGCGCACAGAATTTTCCTTTGCTCAGTTCTAAATGCAAAGATGACATTTCAAATCCTGGAATCCCACAAACCACTCCTCATTTCCAGAGAAATTTCTCATTTTCAGGCAATTCCACTTTGCAGGCCTAGTGGCGATGAAGTTACGCTGGGTTTACGTGTGAGAAATGAAAGCACCGAGCGGAGAACACAAAGCCAGCTGTCCTTTGTTCCCACAAAAGGAGATAAAAGAGAGGCTCCAAGCCCCTGCTTGGAACAGAGACCTGCTGCTTCCCCTCAATGGCAGCGGCGCTGAATCAAGGGATCTCACAACCTGCCCTGCACCCTCCTGCAATTTTAAAATGTGGCACAATTGTCATTTCTGCCCGTTGATTTATTTGAGAGCGGTGAGTCAGCTGCAGGCTGGGGGCTCCCCACGAGCGGCAGGCGGGAAACAAAGCTGGAAACACGGCTGGAAACACGGCTGGAAACACGGCTGGAAACACGGCTGGAAACACGGCAGCCGCCGTGGAGGATAAAGCACAGGGAAGCTTTAACATCCTGCGGGCGCTGAGCTGCCAATGCAGGTTTAAAAAAGCAAAACAAAACCAACCTGCTGTTGCCCAGAAAAGCTGTGAAAGCTGTGACTGCCCAGTCCCTGGAAGTGTCCAAGGCCAGGTGGGACAGGGCTTGGAGTAACCTGAGGCAGGGGTGGAATGAGATGGGTTTTAAGGTGCCTTCCAACCCAAACCATTCCAGGATTCTGTCATTCCATGATTCCAACCTCTATAGCTGGAGCAAGTTAAAAACAAAGCCACCTAAAACCAGTTTAAAACCTTTGCATTTTTCACACCTAACTTCAGCTGTGAAAAATATAAAAATTAATACTTAAATTTTTTTTATAGCTGACTTCAAAAACTGTTTCACCAGACCTGGTGAAGCATCCAGGATTTTTTATTTTTACAGAAAATATGCAGAATGATCACTTTTTCCCTGCCAAAATTAACTTGAAATCAGGAATTCTGCCTGGCTCAGCTCGACTCAACACCCTGTCAGAATAATCTCTGAGTGCAGATTATCTCCTAGAAAGATCTACTGAGGACAGGCTCCATCCCTGCTGACGGAGGGTTATTCTCACGGCTGATGTCAGCAGCAGATTCCCAAGCCGGGTCAGGAAATCCAAAGTTAACATACAGTCATCCCTGAACGGAAGAACAGGAACCCTCGGGTTTTCTCCCTGTCCCTCCCTTTCCAGATCCAAGTTAAGTCACCACAGATGATCTCCATGCACAGAACACCGGCAGTGACAGTGTTGTATGATCAGCTCTATCCAGAAGACACAAATCCTTGGGATACTTTATAGGCTTTGGGAAAAAAAAAACAAAACCTGCTGGTTAGATTTCCTCAACTTGGGAAAACAGCACTAGAAAATTGCTCCAAGTTTCCTGAATGTACCGGTGTGTTATTTGGGAATAAAAAGAATTAAAAAGACCTGATTACTGCCAGCCAACACCCACAAAAAACTGATGGCAACTGCTTAAAATAAAAGCTTTAAAAATGCACTGTATTCCATTCTAGCAATGGACTAAAGGATCTTCACCTGTGAAACACTTCAACTTCTGGATGGAAAATTATACATTGGAGCAATATATGCACAAGGCTATTACAGACTGGTATTTCTGACCTACTCATAACTATAACATGAACCTAAGAAGATATTTACCCAGAATTTCCCCTGCTCTCTACACACATGTAAGTAAAAAACGCACATCAAATCACACAGGACAGCAGTAGGCCATTCCCACAGAACTCCTGACACCACCCTGTTCATCCAACAATCCAGGTGGCTGTTCTGCCACACTCAAGCAGGAATCAAAGAATCCCAGAAGGGGACCCTAGAGATCATCTCATTCCAACACCCTGCCACAGGCAGCAATAACCACAATGAAAATTACAGAGGTCTGGGCACACCGACCTTAACTCCTTATCAGAGCTGATTCCAACACTGACCTAAATATCCAAGCAAGCAGCAGGCAGTTGTTCTGTACACATGACACGTCCCACACCAGGGCATTTGTATGGGAAAAAAAACATTTCACACACCTGCGGAAATAAATACAAGGGGTTTTTCCCTCCTTCAAAGGAGTTGTTGAACCTGAAGTTGAAGACGTCAGAAAACCCAGTCCAACCTCTGAGGTTGGTTTGTATGAAGAGATCAAGAGGAAACGAGCGTCACCGCATTCTGCCAACGGCAGGCGCGCGCTGAAGGGGCTCAGCCCACACAGGGAAACCACGGAGAACCCGAACCCCTTCCTCCATGTGCAAACAAGGCTTTCCACTGGAAACATGGATATAAGAGGAAGGGCAGAGAAAGCCACCTAAACATTCCCTCAGTGTAATTACCCTGTGCCCATCACACCGGCCTCGGCCCTCTGGAGCACAGCTCGCCGGGATGGGATTCTGTGACATTCCTGGCACCCGTTCAAGCCGCTGAGAACTCGCCACCCAAGGAACTTTGGTTTGTGCATGTCACACACTCTGCAGTATTTAACAGCACTCAGCTACGATACAACAATCCACCGAGGGGGGGAAAGGTCAGTGCTGCACAGAAACAGAAACAGCCACAAAAAGCATGCAACAGATAAAACCAGCATTTACAAGTCTAAAGAGAGATCATTAAATACTGCAGACTCATGAAACAAGGACATCCTCCTTCCCTTAACTTTTTCTGCTTTATCACGCCCAGAGAGAAGACTACAATGATCTCCTGCTGGGCTGGAATCCTAAATCCAAAGAAACAAAATTAAATGATGTTTAAGGGCCATGGGAAAGCAACACAACTGTGACAACTCAATGTCCTTTACATTGCCAACTAACACACACTGTTGCTGTATTTATTTCAGTCTCTGACCAGCAAGTTTTTGAAGACAGAGCCTCCAGGTACTATTTACCATATATTTATCCTAAGCCAAGTGAGTGGCTTATTAACATTCCATTTGCATTTCTGTGACAGGCCATGTATAAATATATATAAATATATTTACGTCAGTTATTTTATCCTGATGTCTGACACCTGATCTTTGATGAAAGTCTGAAAAGAATCATGGAGAAGATGGAGATGTTGCTCAGAAGGATGGACTACTCCCACTCCCAAAACCACCTTCCCCTGCAGCCCTCAGAGATTCCAGACAGCCTTGGGCTCCTTTTAATTCTGCCCTGCAACTAAATAACCCATTATGATTGCTAAAAATACGTATGTTTATATTAATCTCTGTCTGGCTGAGGACACTGTGCCCAACCCACAGTCGGTGTTGTCACCTCGCTCCTTGACCTACGTCCCCCTGTCCTTGGGCTTGAACTTCGTGCACCAAGAATTAAAAACATTAACCTGGGGGGAAAAAAAGTGTTGGTTACAAACACACTGGCCTATCTCTGGAGCCAAGAGCTGACTCAGCACTGACAACAGCTTCCCACTCTGGGAAGAAGCTGCTCAATCCCTGCACTCCCCATGCTGGCAGGTGGATGTGGATGGGTTTGGTGTTGAATTTGGGAGCAGCTGGAGTTACCTGCCTGCCCAGCCAATGCCTCTTTGAACCATGGATGCTCCCTGGGAACAGTGGGATTGCTCATGCTCCAAAAGAAGCCCTGGGAAGCTGAAGGAAATGCTTTCTCAGCAAACGGCCACGGTGACGGAGCTCGGCGCTGGGAAAGATAAAAGTCATCGAGGCCTTGAGGGTGAAGTACAAAGCAGCTCTTCAGCTCTGCTTTCCCACAATTAAACTTCCACCGATGCAAAGAGGGAAGAAAGAGGGTGGGTGTGAGAATGGGTGAGCAGGATGAGCCTCTGTTTCACATCACCTTCACAGAGTGAAGCCCTGGGTCAAGGTCCCTCGTGAGAAGTCCTGCTGCAGCCACCCAGAACTGCCACCTCCTCCAGCCACGCTCCAAATTATTCCAAGCAATGCCAGCACATGCCTGAGGAAGTGCTGCTGCTCCAGGCATGGATCAGGCAAAAGTTGGCCAAAACCAGAGTAATTGTGTTAAAGGGAAGAGCTTTTGCCACCTATCTGCTGATGATCTAAATTAGTATTTTGTAACTGACACTTCAGAGCACGTGAGATCTTTGGACAAAAGCTGTATTTTAGTACCAGGTTCATGGGAGGCTGTCTTAACATCCACTGCAGATGGAAAAGGAAGGTATGAAGAGGCCAAGGCTTTGCCCAAGGTCATTCCATGAATCACAGAGGGAACTGCCTGAGGAATTTGATCTCCGGGCTCACGGGTGGCCAAGAATTTTCAAAATACCAAGAAAGCAGCAGAGAATCATTCAAGCTGGAAGAGAGCTCCATAATCATCAAGCCCAATATTTAAAGGCAGTTTCCTCAACAACAGCACTGCTTTCATGAAGGGACCTACTCAGCATCCTAGGAAAAAACACCAAACTCTACTCCAAGTGCTGCCTAAGAGCCAGGAGAGTCAAATGCCATTGAAAATGCAACCACCACTGCATCCAAGTAGGCTACTACACATTTACTCAAGGAGCAAAATGTAACCTCTTTTGCCTTAAGAGCCCTGTCAAATGAATTCCTGGGAATAAACACTTCTAAGTACAATTTTAAAACCATTTGGCATTGACTAAGTGTTGAGCACTGGGCATCTTTCAGAAGAAAAGCCTTTTTCAGACATATGCTAGAACAAAAAAAAACCCAGCACTGATTCACCTCTAGGTTACTGCAGTTACTTTTTAACATAAAGCTGCCAGAAGATCACGGCAAGCAGCCCCATAGAATTAATTCTGTCTTCATGTTTTAGAAAAGCATCACACCTTGCCTTAAAAAAACCAAGCCAGGCACTATTTGCATGCACTGCCTCCTCCCAACCCAAGGCAGGGGGTTTTTTTAGCAATACACAAAACACCATTTGTTGAAAATCCTGATTTGGAGCAGTTTTGAAATGGTGCATCCTCTCCTATAAACAGAATTGTTCCTGGGATGGGAGCTGCAATGGAAGGCATGCCAAGATACACAGCTGAGCTACAATGCTGCTTAAGTAAATTTGGGAACATGCAAAGCTTAATATAGAAATTCCCTTTATGGCAGATAACGCCATGGAAGTTTAGTACTTCTAAAAATGGTCACTATTGTCCAAAGAGAGAAATCCAAATGGAAATGGACAGGGCAACCCTAGCTCTCCATTCAAAATAAATCCATTTATCAAGGGTGTTTTTCAAAGAGAATTTCTATTCCCTTACATCTTAGAATCATAAAATACTCCTTCTGATCTAAGATTCTAATAGAATCTTCAACAGCCTTTCAAAGAAACACCAAAGAGATGAAGGGAAGAATAATTTTGGAGGCTCTTTTTTTTTAATGCCCCCTTTTAGACCAACAACAGAGACTGGAGGAATCACAGGAGAGCTCTGTAAAACCAGAATGGGAGCTGCTGTTCTGGAGTAAAGGACTATTTAAAATGGAAGGCCTGGGAAAAAAAAAAAAAAGTCATTTCTGTGATCTCAGGCAGCATAAATTATAGAGAGAAGACATTTGATGAGTTCTATGCTAAGGATTAATTTGCCATTTAAAAATGCAGGGAACAGATGGATCTCTTGGCTAGGACTATATTTGGGAATTACTTCATTTTGCTGCCCACATGCAAATAAAAATACAACTAAAAGTAGAAGTTTTTGTGAGCTTTCACATGGGTAGAAAACACTGAAGTAATGAAAATAAAACCAAAAAGAAAATGTCTGTATGAAATAGGTAAAGTGCCACAGCACCTATTGTGGATCTGCAGTAGGTTGGGGGAGAGAATGTGATTTTACTTTGTTAATCAACTATGGAGAGTAATGCCAGGCTTAAAGAGCAAATTTAAGAGAAAAACAACTCCAAACCAACCCAGCAAAACCCGGATCATATGACAGTGTTTGTCACTTCAGAGTAACTTCTGAAAAAGCACCTTGCTGTAACTTAATTCCATGGAATTTGTTAGGATTTAGCGATTACATCTCCACACATGGTCAGAAGTCCAGGGATTCTCTTTCCCAAAAGCCTGGGCCAGTTCCACCGCACTCACCAGGGATCACAAAGCACGGGTGAGAACTTAATTTGCGAGAAAAAATCCAAAAGTAGGGTGGAATCCAGAGGGAAATGCCTTACACCTCCCTGGACCGCGTACAGCCCCGGCCTCCACCCGGCATGGCAGCAGCTGGGGAAGGAGGAGCAGCGCGAGGCAATCCCGCTGGCACTGCGAGGGCACAGCATGGAAGAAAAGTCCTCTGGGGGACTCCCACAGGCAAAGCCTGTGAGCTTCCTTTATGGGAGCCGGTGCTTTCAAACCCCCAAACCATAGCAGCCACACGTACAGGGTAATTAAGCACCTTCCCAGTTTCCATGTGATTTCTCAAAGTTCGAGATAAACTGTGTATTAAAAAGCAAACCCAACATCAACTCCTGAGACAGCTGTTAGATACCATCTCTGTTTCTCCTCTAGCAACACAATGAGCCTTTCTCCTCCCTCTCTCCATCTCAGAAACAAACAAATTGAAAATTTCACCCAGCAAAGGCGCGAGTGGCGCAGGACGTCCTCGGCGTATTCCCAGACTCCGGAACTGGGGTAAGCACAGCTCCAAGCGCGTTCAGAAAACAAAGAGGAACAGAAAATCTGTACTAACCCGACAGCCTCCTTTCTGTGACTATTCATCCTTCACAGTCCAACAGGACACATCAGCCAGTAAACAAACATGGAAGGGAGGGACCAACTTCAAAGCAAGTGTGTAAATCTTACATAATTTGAGGGTTTGAGATCTTGCAGCAACCTCTTACCCAACGAGGTGTCAGATGATCCAAGGAGGTCAGACCTGTAGCAGCCACGGTAAGTAGGACACTCTGCACCTCACTCTGCCCAGCCCGGCACTGTCTGTCCACAGGGACCTGGGGCTGGGCATTCTTGGGAATTCACTTTCAGGAGGAGAACAGTGCCTTTCTTTCATGTGTTATCACACCAGAAAAGCTCTCAAATGGATGAAAGATAATAAATACGTGAATGCCCTTAGAGCTGGGATCTGCTGGAGATGTGTTTCAATTATTTTTGATTTTTAAACTGTTTTATGAGGTTCTCTTATTTTTGCCCAGATATAAAACCAATGATTTCTGGACATCTGCAGAGAACACCCCACAACCATGGAAGAAATGAGGATACAGGCCTGAAAACTACTTCCCTCTTGTAGAAAGGATTTTCTAAGAGGTACTTTTCCTGCCATCCTGGATTTCCAAGTGTCTTCTAGCCAAAACCATCGCTTTGAGCTAAATAAAGCAACTGAGCACTGAAGCCCAGACATTTCTCAAAGAGAAGGAATTAAAAGGCTCCACGTCTCGCTTCTCCAGACAGCAGAGTGCACTCACGGCTGGAAGGACCAGGAAACAAAGGAACAGGTCCCCTACCTTTGTTATGGGCCACTTGCGAGGAAGGATCACAGAGAAGTCCAGTTTCTTAATGCCAAAGCTATTTTTGTTCTTATATTAGGCACTTAATGAATACTCATGCAAAGACCTTATTCACACGGCATCTACACAGTGCATGTCTCCCTGCTCCTCCTTTTGGAAACTCAGCTTCCCTTCAAGATTTAAACAAAATTTGGACCACACCCCAACACATATAAATTTTTTCTCCTCTACAGAACACATCGAAGCCCTCACCTCTCTCCCGAGCCTGTGATTTTCCACTCAAGAGCCACGCTGCCTTCTCCTCTCTGAGCAGCATTAGGAGCTGACCACAAGGATCTGCAGAGGGATCCCTAATCTGCTGCTAAGAAGCTTTTGCACTTAAACCCTTGATGCCATCATTAGTGGTTTCGGCACTCACAGCGTCACAGCCAGACTCTGGGATGATGAGGGCAAAGCTAAGCGCATCAGGTACACAGTTAATTCAATGGGCAAAGATTAGGGGATGATACTATTTTTTATTTTTTCCCCAATAAGGCTTATTTACTATTAATTCCCATCCTGTGACTTTATTGAAGTACAGCATGTTCCACCCGAGATTGTTTGTAAAGTTAACGCCCAAGTTGCATCGCTATGCCTGGAGGAGACCTGTTCTCCCAGCCCTCAGGTTTTACAGGGAAGGTTCTCCTTCTGCATCCACTCCTCTGGCAGAGCCAGAAACATCCTCTTTGGGGAAAAAAAACCCCAAAACAAAACCAACAAATCACTGTATTTGCAAGTTCGAAGGGAGGTGGTGTCTAGGCTTTAACTGGAACACGTATGGCTGAGCCCAGGCAGTGGGCTGGATTTTTTTTGTTTGATCACTGTAATGACTGCTATTTTTTCAAGAAGCGTTCAATACAGCCTTCCTCTTCTGCTATTCATCCCTCCATGTGAATATTCATCAGAAATTATTAAACTGCCCTTTATTCCCAAGGTCTGTGTGATGGGAATGATGCTCCCCCCCAGCTCTGGTGCCTGTGTCTCCATCACCGCTGCAGATAAGCACTTCCAGGCTGCGATCCTCTAATCTATTTTAGCCATGATTCACATCCGAGCTGTGTGTCTCCCAAGGAAAGGCGAATCTGGACTGCTCATGCAGAGGGAGGCAGCCACCACAGCCCACGGCACCACACGTTTCCCTGTTTTCCTTGGCTTTCTCGGGGCTGGTTTCCCCTTGCTCCCCCAGCGTGCAGCAGGAAGGGAACACATTTCTCTTCCTGCCTCCAGGATCCCTCAGACTAAGCCTGGCTTCTGAGCAGTAACACGGGCAGCTTCAACTTCCCTGACCTCAGCTAATTCTTTCCTTCCCTCAGCCTACTCAAGATGATTAAGCAAAATACTTGGAAGGAAATCAAAGCCTTAAAAATGCAATTAGAAGTGACCATTTTGTTAATACGCACACGCACAACCCCAAAGTCAAACCCAATCCAACAGCACCTGACCTTTGGGAAAACAGCAATTTTTAGCAGCTCCCATGGACTTAAGGAACAGCCCAAAGTCTCCCACAACACTGGTGGGAACAGTGCTGTCCACATAGCTCAGGTTTTTCCCACTATTCCTAAATAAGGAGGTTAAGAAGACATGAAATTGCAAATTCTCACACCAGACACTGGCTCCCGCAGACCTACAGCTGTCCAGGGGTGACTTAAAAATATCATTTATAATACACATCCTTCCACAGACCCAGATCTTGCTCCCCCAGCTGAGGAAAAAGCAAGTTCACCGGAGGGTCTAGAATCAGCTACCACAAATCCTCATACTCTCCAGCAAAGATTCTGATCTCATTGCAAGAAACCTTTAAAGCATTGAAATAATAATAATGTCTTTAACAACAATGAAGTTGTTTGAAATCATCAAAACAGTTATCATAGTAATTAAACAGAAATATTTTTCTAAGGCAATTTCCACTTCACCCATCCACAACGTTATACATTTTTAAGCCTCCTTTCCTGAAATTAACTTGAAAAAAGGTTTGTTTTTTTTTTCCTCTGCCTGTAAAGAATCAAATGCACTTTGAGAAAGCAGCAGTTGAGCTTCTGGGCCCTGACAGAGAAACAAAGGCTGACAGCCCAGATTTAGATAAACACCTACTTCTGCACATTTAGGAAGAGGCTTAATTGCTTTTCACTTAGAGCCAGCAATTACCAACTATTACTGGGAGTGCAGCAGTGGTGGGGGTATTAATTGCAGCCAAATGTCCACTCTTTTTGGGCAGCTCATGCCAAGAAAATTAAATACTAAATAAAAAAGAAATTAAACCCCCTCTTAGTTATAACGTTTTAAAGTATTTTATTGTCTGTTTATGTGTAAGGGGGGGGAGGTGGGGGTAGGTTCTCCCAGAGGGGCCAACAAAGATAGAATTTCTATTTAATTTTGAAATTGTGTCAAATCACGGCAGAGGTGGCATTAGGATGTTGGGGCAGGCTTCAAAATCGCCCTTTTGGGGGATTTTTGGGGCTGTATCCTCCAGCGAGGAAACCAGTGCTTAACCTCTAGAGCGAGCAGAGCATTTAAGGTATAAAACAAATAAATAAACAACCTAAAATAGGTTGAGAGGGAAAGAGGGTGGTTCTCCCGCCTCAGAGCCGGCTCTGACACAGCCGCTGCTACTTCATTTCTCTGCGCTGTATGAGGGGAAAACCTCCACGCAGGAGCGAGAGCCGCTCCAGTGATAAGGTGGGGGAGGGATTCTATATATTTTTTTTTAATTTAAAAGGCTTTTTTTGTGGCAATGGCGGTGTTTTTCCGCGGGGCTCGGGCGGCCCCGCCCCGGGGGCGGCGCGGCAGCCCCGGCCGGCTCCCGCCGGCTCAGACCGGTTCTCAGCGCAAACAACCGCCCCCCGCCCGCCGGGGCACCACGGCGGCGAACCCCCGCTTATTCCTCCAGAAACACCCGCTTTTCCTGCAGAAACACCCGCTTTTCCTGCAGAAACACCCGCTCTCCCCCCACAAAACACCCGCTTCTCCCTCAGAAACACCCGCTCTCCCCGCCCCCCTGAAACAACCGGGTGAGGCGACTCTGCGGCCGCGCCGCCATTACAGCGGCGGGCGCGCTCCGCCGGCTGTGAGGCGAGAGAAAGCGGCGGGGTTTTCGGAGCGAGATAAAAATCTTATTATGCAACGCACATTTTTCATAGATTATTGCCGAGTCTAGGGCTAAGGTAATGCGGGCTGTCAGCAGCTGGGGCGAGAGGCTGAGGGACAAGCGGGCTGCGGCCGCTCCCTGCCAAGGGCGCGGAGGCACCATTTCTTCACCA
This sequence comes from Agelaius phoeniceus, assembly GCF_051311805.1. Classification (NCBI taxonomy): domain Eukaryota; kingdom Metazoa; phylum Chordata; class Aves; order Passeriformes; family Icteridae; genus Agelaius; species Agelaius phoeniceus. Next base: position 2,420,479 of record NC_135288.1, read on the forward strand.
TCCGTGAGGAGAACTTTGATATATCACACGTTATTTTTTTTTCCACAGAAGGATCTATTTATGTGATTACACATGCACAGGTACGTCTTTTTCGGCATATCTCGAGTATAAAGGTTTGCTTTCTGTATTATAATCTCTCCAAAGCCATCTGAAAACGTTCTGCCTGTGCTCAATCTCAAGAAACCCGATACAGTCCCAAGGGTAAAAAAAGCCACGTTTAAAGGATGGTCTCGGTTATATTTAGCTGAGCAGCAGCGCAGGCTGACACGAGCAGAAACACAAGGAAGAACAAAGTGAAAACGCTCGACAGTTGTTAACAAAAACCTGCGAGTATCTGAGGTGGATTTTTTTCTAAATTTTCCTTTCCCTAATTCACATTTTGCGGCGCAGAGAGAACATTAAAGCAGCATATGGGTTTATGTGAACAAAAGGTAAGGATGAGGTGTTTCACCTGACTCTTGACAGGATTTACTGTTGCCTTTGTGCAATGGAAAAGGCCTCCTACTCTAAGAAATTCTTTAATTTTCTTTTATAAATCTTAACCTAATTCTTTTCCCATACAAACACGAGCCTGCTCAACCCTGTCGTTCTACCAGAAGAGATTAAAATTTTTCAGCTCATCTCTACAGTACTAAATGTATGTAAGAATTATTTAACCTCGACAAAAGCCATCTCACAGAGGCTTCAATAAAGACTAAATAGCTACATTTAACCCCATTGTTCCTGATTTTTCATCTGTCCTCAGCACAGGCATCTCCAAACCCACTCAAAATCCCAAATCCCAGCTAAATCACTGATTCATCACTTCTGGCAGCAAACGACACTGGAAGGAGGAGATGAAGACAATGGTAGAGAAAGGTTTGCATTATGTAATGAAACTAAAACTCACTTTTTTCTACTTTCACTTCAGTTGTTGAAACAGGGTAGGAAAGTCCCTGACTAAATAAAATACACAGGAGGTTTCAGGGAGCCTGTTTTTCCCATGATTAAAATTCTCTTGGCAGTATTTTTCATCAGTTTATTTCAATATTAAGACACACACATATTCCATTCCAATGGTAATTCCTTGCTCCAGAAAGAATTTCATCACAGAGAAATCTAAAATTAAAACCAATCTCTAATTACCTTCTGCCTTGCCCACTTGTCACGAGAACTTTAAATACAGCTATCAGAATTACAAAAAAAAATTCCCTTTTCAAATATCTCTAAGTGCAACTTCTTCCTGTTTCTTGATTTCAGGAAGACTGGAATAACTGTGCTCACATAGATCTTGGTGAATATAAAACCAGTGTTGTATCTAAGCTGAAAATGCTCTTTTAATTTCCCAATATCTATTTCATATTACAAGCTATAGAGAAATAGTCATCTAAGTAATTATTCATCCAACTCCAGCATCCTGGATATGAGACAACCAAACAAACACTCTTAAAAATAAATTAAAGGCAACTACATTACACATTATAGGAAATTATTCATTTAACTGGTAAATCCCCCAGCATCCTCCACATCAGACAACTGAATAAACACTCTTAAAAAATAAATTAAAGGCCAAGGGAAACCTCAGGTCGCTTATCTGCAGATGGAACACGTGGGGTGTTCAGGCTTTCACAGCCTGAACATCACCTACAGGAAATCAAACACTTCTGCCTGGGTTTTTGTAAATGAATTTGAACCCCATCCCAACAATTTTTAGGAGTGAAATGCTCTGCTCTCAGCACTGGGTGGTTCAGCACTGCTGCAGCAAAGCTTTAAGAATAATCACTAACACATGGAGCAGCAAGAGACGTGTCAGGCCATCTGACGTTACAAAACTGAATCAAAAAGCCCAGAAATTATTTTTAGTGCATTAGAGCACCTCAACAAGCAGCCTAGAAAAGAGCTTTTGCTACAAAAGAAAAAACCTAAAAGCAGGGAGGATGTTTCCAGGAGGCTGGGCAGGGCACAAACAAAATCTTGTTTGCTTCCTATGGGATCAGCCAGCTTCCATCCAGAGCCAGCCTCTTCCATGACACAGTACAGAAAATATGTTTGCTAATGTATCATTTGTGGTGTGTGTCTGAATCACCAGAATGGAGACAATGAAGCTTCTGGTGGTGGCAAATTATCATTTTCAAGGGCTTTTTTATTCTTTCAAGGTGATAAAAAAATTCCACCAACCCTTTTCCACTACATAGGTGGGGAATGAGCAATCTTACACTAAGAAGACTTCAAAACACAAATTCCTCCTCAAATCCACGCAGGAACCATCCACATCCACCAGCTTCCTCACCTCAGCAGGCAACTTCTGAGAGGCCACAAAACACCCCAAATAAAGCCTGGCTTCAGAGAATACTGGGTATTTTTAATGTGTTCTTTCTGGTTTTAGTTTCTAAATTACTCCCTGCAACACCATTACCTGCAAAGGCCTCCAAACAGCAATTTGAAGCAAAGTTCAGTGGCAATCCAACACAACAAACTCTGAACCCCTGACAAGATAAAGGCTTTTTGGGTTGTTTTTTTAATTTTTAAGCAAGCAGTGTTTCTTCAGTATTGTCAAGGAAAAATCAGCTCCATTTAATCATTGTTATGAACTTCACACAATTCTTGAAAACCACAAGCAAGGAAACCCAGACTTCTCCTTCAGCACCTTTGTGCTTTTTCACAGCTCCGGAAGGACAAAGTTCCCAGCAGTGCTGAACACCCCCAGTGTACCCCAAACACCCCCCAGGGCAGGAACACGGCTCTGCCAGCTGAGACCAACAGGACCACACTTCAGTCACCAAAGTCTTACATTTCAGAAGAATGCAGTGTCATAAAGACCTTAATAATACCATGGCCCCTCAAAATTGGCCATTTCCATTTATTAAAAAACCATAAGAGAATCTCTGGCTTGCTGCAATCCTCGAGACCATGGAAACTGCAGGCAATAATTATTCTCCAGACAAAAGAAACTGGACCTATCACACAGCAAGTGGGAGCACCAAACCAGAGAAAAGGGGGTGAGGCTGCTTTTGCTCACCAACAGTGTATGAGGAGCTTAATATTTACATGGCTAAATTTCAACTGTGTTGAAAATTAAACATTTGTGCTTTGAAAGACTTCAAGGCCAGGTGGGGTTTTGCTTCCCAAAGTAAAGAGAGGGTTAAATGTTTATTATTATCTAACTGATTGCTAAGAAACATGTAAAACTCTTTTCTGATCCTTCAAAATTAAATATACAATCCACCAGATTCTATTACTTGCTCGACTGAGTTTGATTTTATTGTATTAATAAGAAAAAAATGTTTTATTTCCTCCCAGAGTATCATCTACTTTTCCATTACTACAACTAGAAATTGCCAAGAAAATGAAATGCTCAAGCACAGCAGACGCTGCTTTTCTTCTCATTAAATCTTAAAACTTGGTTCCAGTGGGATCATATTTAGTCCTCTCAAATTCAGAACAGGATTTCATCCTGCCTCGACATCCCAACAATGACATTTTATAAATATTACGAGTTTCTTGGACGCCTTTCTCATTCCACAAGGAGCAGAGAAGCACCAGTAAAAATTTTTTCTTCTTTCCCTTCTTGAGATTTTTTTTTTAAACCTTAAATGTAACCAGCCCTCCTTCAATCCATTTTCTCTAGGATTTTTTGAGAACCTCTGGAAGTCTCACAGATTTTTCTGAGATGTAATAAGTGTGAAAAATCTTTGTCAAAGGATTGTCTTTATTCGAGCATTAAGCTCTCATTGAGAGAGGTGTTGGAAATAAACAAGTGCTTAAAAACAGCCTAAAAGTTGTCTTAAATATTCACCTGCTCTCCAGCTGAGACAGGACCTGGATTTCTAAATCCAAGAGGAGAAAACAATAATTAAAAGAAGTAAATAAATCCTTGCATGATTCTTTAGACATGAGGGGGTGGGGCAATCAGAAGAGGAGACACTGATTTCCTCATCTTCTGTAGGCCCTCCGTGGGTGTCAGCCCATCTCACCCTTCCAGAAGGTTCAACATTCAAGGTAAGACTTTGTGAGAATAATCCCCTTGGTCAGAGAGTTCTGACAGTGGTAAAATTCCATTCACAGTGATAAACACAGAACCCTAGACAAGGTTGGAAGGGACCTTAAAGTTCACCTAATTCCACCCCCTGCCATGGCAGGGACACCTTCCCCTGTCCCAGGTGCTCCAAGCCCTGTCCAGCCTGGCCTTGGGCACCTCCAGGGATCCAGGGGCAGCCCCAGCTGCTCTGGGCACCTGTGCCAGGGCCTGCCCACCCTGCCAGGGAAGAATTCCTTCCCCATATCCCAGCTAACGCTGTCCTCTGGCAGTGGGAACCATTCCCCCTTGCCCTGTCACGCCAGGCGTTTGCGAAATCGAACACTCTACTGATACACTTATTTACTTAATGAATATTTTCAGTTTTAGAAAAGACCTGGTATGCAAAGGAAACGCTGCCAACTCTGCAAACCCTCCTAAGGAGCAGAGCTTTTCGCCAAAGAGCATAAAATATTTATGGGTGCAACCGTAGCTTTGTGGCTTCCACTCTTAGGGTGAATTCGCTCTTAAAAAGCCAAATATCAGAGAGGCACTTCAACATGAATTTTAAAATTATTAGAAGAAATCAGTGATTTTCTAACACCTTCTTTTCTCCCGCATAGGTTTTTTGTAAAGCCATGCAAATACAGAGTTATTGCAGAACCAAGGAAACGCATCCCCAGGAATTGCAAACTTGGATTATTTTCTTTTAATTCTTCCAAGTCTACAAATTTTGCTGTGAGGCAGCAGGGCGAGAAATGGGAAGGCGACAAATCAACCTTGTGAATGTCAGCAGTGTCAGTGAACAAGAAGAAACAGAACAATACCACTCATCATTTCCCAAAGTATATTGAAGTGTGGTCTGTAAAAAGTAGCTGACCTTAAAATTTGCTTTTTTTCTCACTGAAGGAAATAAGTTCTGCACACACTGCATTCTCCAGACACACAGGCAGCGAGGTGTTGTGTCTGTACATCCCTGCTCTGCCCAGCCACCATCTTACAGATGCACCATGGATCCACCATGCCTGCATTTTTTTCTCTCAAATGATATATAAAAAACTATTTAACCAGTGCAAGAGAATGTCATTATCTTCTACATCTGCTTGAAATTCATTGTTGCATTTCTATTTCCATTACATCTTGCTCGCAACAATGGAATTTTGAAAGCTTTTTCAGAATCTGGCACAGAAATGTGTCTCTATTTTGGTTCTTGGATCCATGGATCCACCACGGAAAACAACAAACAGCACGAGCACTGCCCTTGGAACCCTCAGTGCCAACTGAGCCTTTTGACATTTCACCTCACTTCACTTCTACCTCAGCGACCAAAGCTCTGCCATGGAACAACTCCTCACGCTCACACGCCAGCAGAGCACCCGCACAGCCCACAGCACAGGGACCTACCTGTCGCTGCTGGTACTGCTGCTGCTGCTGAGGGAGTCGCTGCTGGAGGATCTGCTCCGGGAGCCGCTGCCGCTGGGGGAGCGGGCGGGCCGGGCGGCCTGGCTGGCCAAGCGCTGCGGGGATTGCGTCCTGGACTGCGATGAGTGCGGCGAGCGGCTCCGGCTGTGCTGGTAGTTCCGCTCTGGCCTTCTGCCTCGTACCTCCCGTGTAATGTCATCCCTGTAGATATCCCTGTGTACCACACTGGGCAATGTAAACTGCTCCCGGGCCCTAGGTTCGTATCGGGGGTCGTGAGCGTCAAAGCGGTTTGGACTTCGGCTCCGAGAAGTGTAATAGAGCCCGTGTTGTAAGGTCCGCTCCCGAGGGTCTCTATAGTAATCCTGATCGTAATGTCTCGTCCGATCAAATCCGCCCGTCCCCCGCTCATGGTGTCCATAGGCACTATGTTCATAAGCACGCTCCCTGTTATCTGAAGCCCTGCATTTGGGAAGGGGGAAAAATATCGCATCAGAAAGGGGCAGGCACGACCAGAAGCAAATCATGCAAACATTCATGGCAGCACTCGACTTATTGTTGCGACTGCTTCTCTACTAACCAGCAATAACCTATCAAGCAAACAATGACAAACTTCGAAACATTTTACTTGACTCCAAAGTTATATTTGTATACAATCAAGCTGAGCAATCATTTTGGTTTAATCACAATATGGGGCTTTCATGACCAGCAACTTGCCTTCACAGGAAAAAAAATTCTGCTTTCTCATGCACAATCCTCATTTCAAATGTTCTTTTTCTTTTAAATTCTGTAAACAAGAAAAACTTCATGGTTATGGACATCATCATTAACTTCTCCTTTTTCTCTCCATTTTTGCTTAAGAGCTTCAAAAAAATTATTTTCCAAAATTGGGTAATTACTGGAGCTCTTGTAATTATCCTTCTGCAAAAATGGTATCACAAATTGGGCTGTAGCCATGAAAGCCTCCATGCAAAGCATGACCCATAGGTAAGAAGCTGCTTTCAAAAGGGGTGGCATAACCCATAGAGATTTCCCAGAAAATTAGGGGGTTTCTTGTTGCTGCTCTAAAATATTTTACCCTCTTAGAGGGAATTTTTGCTTTGACCAGATTGCTACAATCATTCATTGTAAAAGTTATGGACTAAAGAAACATCTCCATTAGTAATGCTGGAACTGCAAGGATGCAAGTCCCCAGAACATACTAAGACCCTACACATGGACTGGGAATCCAATTTTTAGGCAGTGTTTTTGTTTGGACTGCTGTAATCACAGAATTTCTATCTGCACAAGCTGCTGCTTTCCAGCAGCTACAGTCCAGTTCATTTCAGTGTTTTGAACATTTTAAATTGAGAAAGGCTCAGTGATGTCCTGAGTTAGTGTGATCTCTCAAATAAAGAGATTGACAGATAAAGGAACACTACAAATAGTTGAGTATTCCAATTTAAACAAGTACCAAGATGGTACATCTTAGTTACATCTACAAAATGGAAGATTCAGAATGGTTACTTTGAACATTTAAAAAATACTTCTAAAATTCTAAATATGTCAGGGTAGCCAAAATTAATTTAAAAATTAATTATCCATCTTACAAAGGACATTTCAACCTTTTTTTTCAGCCTTCTCTCTCAGATTCTTCCTTTAGAATGTGTTATGAGTCACTTCAGTCTCCTGAATCCTGATAACCCAATTCTGCCTTGTGCCTCCTCCTCCTCTCCTGCATCACAGCTCTAGTTCGAATGGCAGAAATATTTCAGGGATCTTTTATAAACTGAAAATGGGATTTGAATCTTTTTGTGATTAGCATCTCAGGAAGTTCCTTCCATTCCTTCTCCAATGAATCACTAGATCCTTAATCCTCTCAATATATTCACTCTGTTGTTAAATTGTAACTCATATCAAGCTTTCTATAGGGCTCTCTCACATCTTGCCTGCATTTTTTTCTCTGATAAATGATATATAAAAAACTATTTAACCAGTGCAAGAGAATGTCATTATCTTCTACATCTGCTTGAAATTCATTGTTGCGTTTCTATTTCCATTACCTCTTGCTCGCAACAATGGAATTTTGAAAGCTTTTTCAGAATCTGGCACAGAAATGTGTCTCTGTTTTGGTTCTTTTTTCCCCCTTTTGAAGGACCAAGATCAACAATTTTACAAACTATTGCATTTAGCATCCTACAAAGTGTTAATCAGTGAGAGCTGATTTAATGAGGTCAGAGAAAAAGCAGTATTTTCTAGCAGGTTACTGCTACAGAGCTGACAGAAAGAACAAATCCTTATCCATGAGAAGGACACAAGACAGACAGAGGAAGCAGAGCTGAACAGCTACTGGCTACAGTGCTTTCTTCATTTATCTATTAGTACTAAGTGCTACTGGAGTTAGTGGAAAGAGAGGGTTTGACTTGGGTTAGGAGAGGGGCTAATATACACAGGGCAGGACATACCAACCTTTTCCAAGTGTGGAAACACGACCTATATTCCCAATTAAATCTAGGGAGAGAATTGTGAACATAACTTCCCCAATTTTGGCCCCTCTTACAGGGGTAATCCACCTTCTTAATGGGCAAGGGTGTCAAATGATATTTTAGATGAACCAACAAGAAAAAAAATTCTTAGTGACAAGACACAAAAAAAAATTCCACTGGACGGAAGTAGTCCCAGACTGAAACCGTAACTCTGAAACCCCCAGACTTCTTTCTTGAGACAGAAGGCACTTAAATAGATCCATAATTTTAATTTCCAGCCCTAAGTCTGAATCAAGCAGCTGGTAGAAGATCCCCCGAGGCCCGAGGGCCCTCACGCTGCTGCCAGCAGGCATCCTCTGGCCGCCTTGGTAACCATCCAGCCCAGTCACTTCTCACTGGTGTATCCACAAACGGGTATTAGCACCACGTCCTTAAAGCTAAAGTATGTTTAATGTGGAGCAGCAGAGCTTTTTAAGAGGCTAGATAGTAATCCACTCCCCATGGCTACTGGCGTCTTGACTGTATACCATCCAATAAATTCAAGGCAGTAGTTCTTATCCCAGCTTTAAAAAAAAATAAACTATAATTTCCAAAATTTAGTAATGTCCGTCATCTCTTTTTGCCAATACCATCAGAAAGAATAATCCCAATAACTTGGAAATGATGTAGATCCAAAATGGAACCATCACAAGCTGCCTTCGGTCTTCTCCATCCAAGCGTTATTTCCATGGCTAAGAGTTGTCGGTAGAATCCAAGGGGCCGCATCATTAAAGTCTACTCTGAATTTTGTGGTGACAATCCAATTAACATACCCGCTGCGTATAGTGAGAACTGAGAGCTAGGCATCAAGCTTTCACCGAATTCTACGTTCTAGTATTCCGAAGATACTCCACAGAGAACTTCACCACATGTTGTAGAGTAAGATAGCTCCATCTGGCAGCAGGGATACATCCAGCAAGGCCTTAATATTATCCAAGAAATGGGATCGCTACTTCTAGAAAAGAGTAACTCCAATATCGATGCTGGCCAAAGGAAATCTTCCATCTTAAAACCACCTTATTTCAAGTGTAGGTAGATATCCAACCAGCTGCAGGACACATCCTCTATGGATCCACAAGGTACCAGCCACTGGGATAGAAATCACTTCCGTTTCCAACCCAAAATAGGAAACATAGATAATTCCCAAAATTTTAAATCCATCTGGGGGCCCTAGATACGAGTTTGTGTTTCTCACCATATCAAATACAAAATACCTGCCTAGAGAAACCTTGGAACTTACCCATCAAGTCTCCGCTCATAACGTCCTTCCCGTGCATGAAGTGATGGTGGGGGGCCATAAGTGGGCCCCCCACCACCTCCTCTGAACCCAGAAACCTCTCTACTACGAGATGCTATGGAAACTGTATCATCCAATCCCCGCGCAGCACTGGGAATGGTTCCTGGCTCATTATAATCCGTCCGTAGGTCTCTATCTCCCATTTTGTTGACAGAGTTGTGTGCCTTCTGGGCACTTTTGATGTCCACAAAATCCACAAACGCTGCCACTCCGCCTTCCGACCCCCTCTTAGGGAGGATTTTGACACTTTCGACACGTCCATATCTGGAAGAGAAGCAAAGCAGAGCACACACGTTAGTGCTGGTGGAAAGAGACCACGTTTAATAACATTGCCTCCTGCAAAATCAACATCCAACCCTTCACCCTTCCCCTGTGCCAGGAAAATCAATCATTGAGAGACATCAGGAGGGGAAAAGCCATTTGGAGAGAGAAAAAAGCCATTTAAACTTTCCATGGTTACATTTAAACTCCTTTCTGGAAGTGTGGGGAGCCTACCATGGGATCACCCTTTTTATAGCAACAGAGCAGCAGCAGCTGAAGAAATAGAAAGGTGTTCACAACCAGAGCACCCTGCACATCGTTAGTCTGACACAATTAAAGAGGCACAATTAAAACAAAACCATGTCACGAGGAAAAATACAGCCAGCCAACAATTTTCTTAGGAGACAAACGACCTTGACACAGCAATTCCACGACTTCGATCTGTATTTAACCCAGAGTCTCCACTGTGATCCTCACTCCTGATCCCAAACCCATTTCCTTCCACACCTGGCAGGACATACGGACCCCCAGACCTGGGGTTCAGCCTCCCAGCCCCACTGCAGACCCAGCTGCCCAACAGGAGCTGAGAAACGCCGGAGGGAATGTGGCACCACCCTACGTAATGTATGTTAAGTAACTGCAACACTGGCACTTATGGATGAGTAAATGTCTATGCAAAATAAAAATAAACCCAAACATGTTTGTGTACACAAGGAAACAAGATGTAAAAACATATTTAAATAACTTACATCCACTCACAGTAGAAAGGACAAGCTGGGTGGGATGAGCACAGTGACATTTTAACAGCCAACAACTGCAGGGTTTGGGTGCTCAGTTCTCTCTGCCAAAAGATTCTGAGCAAAGCAGGGAAAAGCTTTGAACTGCAGCTGGTAATCCAGGACAAGAGAAGGCAGAAAGTGTATTTCTGAATGTGCCAACAGAGAGGAAAGGGACGCACAAATAAAAAACCTAATCGGGAAGTATTTGTAAACTCCATGAAGAATTATTGTGAAAAAATTTCTGTGCACAAAGGCAGCACAAGGCCGGGCAGATGTAAACAGACCTTACGCAGGCAAAACTGTTCTCAGGCACACACACTGGGAGAAGGGAATACAACCACCAGGCTGAGGCACACATGCTGTCAGATCCCCGAGCTGCCTTGGTTTCATGCCTGGCTTTTCCTACACCTTACAATTTCATCATTGTTGTTGGATGACTAATCCTTAAATACGATCTGAAAACCTGCCTCGCTGACTGCTGCCTTCTCATTCCAGCCTGACCTACTACACTTATATATAACCTGGTTTGGATTTAGAGCCCTTTTTTCCCTGGTTTATACTCCACTGAACACGGCTGTACGCACAAACAAGAGCATCTTCCAAGAAAAAAATAAAAGAAATGCCTTGTGGGGCATAAAGAGACGCAGTCACACGCAAGACACGTTCCTGCCTCTTAGCTGTCCAGGGCTGAGCTTGTCACCTTTGTGCCCCTGCGTTAATTCTTGGGAGTTTCCTAATCTGTAATGCTCTGGTTATTTTTTTATTGTTTCTTTGTATTTTATTTAATTAAAAGCTTCAAATAATGGCAAATGGAACTGCAGGAAAGCTGCTTCTCAAAGCATGCTCTCTTTGGAAGCTGGATTTGGTTATCTTGCCTTGCAAGTAAGATTTAGAAAGCCCAGAAGAGTAGAGGAGATGGTTAATAAAATCTGTGTGAGGAAAAAAAATGGCCTAATTGGATGTGGCAGATGTAGAGAGAGCAGGAGAGGGAACAGGAAAGGAAGGAGAGGGAAGGAAAACAGGAAAAAGCCTATTTGAGTAAATGTTCGTGCCATGAATGAATGTGACAAAAAATATGGAAAGTAATTAGGAATCCTAGTTAGGATTTAACATGTTTCAGTGCCAGTTCTCTACAAATAAAGATGGACTCCAACCCTTACACCTAAACCATGTAGGTCCCAACCTGACTGGTTAGAACACACGCTTTCCTTTTCTCACTGTGTTTACACGTTCAGTTTCTGGCAACGTGAGCCTGTATTGCCTCAGTCTCCCCCCTCTGTTCAGGGGGGAACAGGATTAAGATACTGTTGATAATGGTATCAATATCCCTAAAATCCTAGCTGTACTTTGACTGCAGCCACCATGGCCCACCTCACAAGCAGCACTGCCTGCCAGTGAAATCAGAGCTGGGCTCTGAACGACTGCCTGCTCCCCACCTTGACAATTACTGCCTAATTCTGAAATCTTAACACGTACATGTTATTATACATACACAGTCAGAACTGTCATTCTTTTGCTGTAGAAGAAGCAGAATGCCTTTAAATTGTTCAAATATCTGAGCTCATGCTGCCCAGAAAGCAGACAGGATACAAAACATGAGTGTAATAAGGTCCCCATCTACCACAAAACCTGCCTAGCAAAGCTGTGACTCTTCCCAATATGAATTTTTATATTGCAAGAAGTGTACTTCAGCTATTAATTTTTTTTTTCCTAAGTAAGAAATGTATGGGGAAGGCTACTACTGTATTGCAGTGCAGCCATGGTGGTAAATCACTCCACTCCGAGACGGCGCCTGTTAATCCCCCGTTATCCAGATACATAAATATACGCTGTGCCTCGCTGTCCTGCCCCGTACCCTTGACAGGCCCTGAGGATAATCTGTGGCAATCGCCTTTGCTGAAAGCGAGGGAGGCAGGCAGGAGGAGGAGAAAGGGAGCAGAAGCGGGGGATGAAAGAAACCCGAGGAGGAGAGAGCCCTGGGTATTGCAGGGGAGCTGCTGGAAGAGGAAGGTTTGCCTCAGTCCTGTGACTGCAGACATCCTTCGGTCCCCTCCGCCAGGATCAATGTGCCGAGTGATCCGGCCCGGCCGCACCCATTGGCGCCTCTCCGAGCTGCTCCTGTCTTGGCAGATGCTGCCGGGAGGAGACCAGGGGGAGAGGAGGGAGATCTGCAGTGCTGCATCACCACACGGCTTCACTGCAGTACAGAAACGTTACAAGGAAAAAACCACGACACTTTCTGAAGGGCCGGGGGAGGAGAGGCGGCGAGAGCACTGCGCTCCCTTACACCGAAGCAAGGCAAGATGGAGGTGAACGTGCTCCGAGGAGCAACCTTTGTCCAGGCAGAGGGCTGGGAAGAGGGGACAAAAGGCCAGGGGAGGCATGGCCACGACCTTTGGTAGCGCTGGCAGAACAGCTCCTCTCAACCTTCGCCTCGTATCGCTACACCTGTGCGTCAGCCCTTCCCAAGGCTGCGTTTTGCAATCGCTGCCAGCCCAACAGAAACAAAGAGGTGCCTTCGCTCGGCTCCCACTCCGCAGACTGGAATGAAAACAAGGCCTTTTAGTGCCTCTTCCCGTCCACAACTCCTGCAGATTAATCATTAGCTCCACATCGTAAAGAAGCGGCCGAGGCCGTGTTTTCGGCGGGGTTTACAGTTCAACCTGAAGCGGAGGAGACAAGGACGTGGGGAGCTGTTATGTCACCAAGCCCCTCCACCAGCACAGCACGACCGAAGCACCCGGCTGTAAACACACATCGAGCAGCCCTTGCAGAAAAAAGTTGCCCAATAATCACTGCTCGAACAAAGCCACGCTAATCCAGCTTTTCAGACAAAGAAAAGGAATTCATAATTTAAGCATTATCGGTTTATTCACTGTAGATCAAAGCACCTCTATATTCAAGCAGCTGAAATGTCTCTGGGCTCTTGGCACAGCTGCTCAGCATGTTTCCCTCACTCTGCAGCCCTTCCTCCTCCTCAGCTCTTCCTCCCAAACCAGGAGACAGCACAGCCAGGTTGGGAGGCGCAGCCTCTGCCAATGCAGGGCCGGGCTGGTTCCTCCTCCCCAGGAGCAACGTGTCACCCAGGCACAGCCAAAGTCATCCCACACCCTACAGCCTTCCCTACCCGGGGATTGGCACCTCGGCTTTCCAGCTCTAATAAACCATTTCAGCTCAGCTGCTCACTCTGAACACTCTTCCTGCACGGTCCCTGCTGCTCCAAGCAGAATCATTCTTAACAAAGCATGGCTATGAGAATGTCAGCCAGTAATTGTGTAGTGAGCAAACCTTACTGTTTAGTCACAATATTCTATAAACTGATTAGGATCTTTATAGGAAGATCTATACATGATAAGAAGAGGTGGGTTGAAGTGAGGGAGATTTGTTTTTAATATAAACCAAATTCCACCTTAAATCACAGTATCCTCCTGTTTCTCTTGCTGTGCTTCCCACAGGTTTGTGAAGACCTTTCATACCCAGCTATCTTCATCACTGCAGAGTTCTGCAGGTCAGCTACATTCCAGCCAAAGAAACTTCACCCCATTTTCATTTAGAAGCTGGTGCCGTGCTCCATTCCACACACTACTAAATACAACAGACACTGCAGGACCCAAAATAACACAGGAGTTTTTTCTGTGTGTTTCTGCACCACCCATTACAAGCATGATTTGACAAGCTGCTCCTGTACAGCAGAACACCCCAGCATTTTGTATTCACTCAGGTTCCCTTTGACTGCAGTCAGGTATCTTTAGCCATCTGAAAAGCTCGGCTGATTTTGCTGTGCCACACTCAAACTCCTTCCTCCTCTGTGATTATATAACCCCAGCAAGCCCCAGCCTGCATTATTCAGTAAAACGCTCGCACAGCTTGAAGCTTTCCTTGGCCAATCACATTCCTCTGGCTTTGTTGTTATTTCATAACAAAATAATGTGTCCTGAAATAATACTTCACCAGATGTTTGTGCCTCTTCTCCTTACTCCTGACACCAAATCAGTCCAAATACCCCACGCTAGGGGTACTCCAGCCCTGTGTTCCCCCTGCACAAAACAGGTCTGCTCTAGGTACAGGGAAATCCAGGGTGTGCAGCTACTAAACCACCATAAAGCAAGATGCCATCACCCTCCATGGGGGTTTTTATCCAGGATAAAGGATGTCTGTTTAATCCATGAACATCAGTTCTAGGGCCTTCTGCTATCATGGACACTCATTTCACAGCCTGAGAGACTTGGCCCACCACAACAGCACGTGCAGCCACTTCCCAGCCATAGAATACACAAAATAACACAGCAAACAGCAGCACCAACCACACTGGGGTCTTACCAGCAGCAGGACACCGAGCCACAGGGACAGCTATCCTGCAGAAATCCTGTTTGGAGTTGAGCACCAGCCTCCAGTACCACCAGCTCCCAGCAGGAATCGCACAGTGAGCGTCTCCCGCCCGCACCGCTCACAAAAGGTGTTTAATATTCACCACTGAGAGAGTTCCTGAGCCAGCAACACAAAGGGAACTTGTGTCTCTACACGGGCGTTTGCAAAGATTACTGCACTACAACTGATCTCAATGAGGGCAGTGATACAATAAATGAAATACACAGCAGTTCCAACACACTTATCCTAAGGAAATGACATTCCACCATCTTCCAAGCTTCATATGCATTATAGCCACCTGCTTTAGTGCTATAAAATTTATATATACACTTATAATTTTTTTTTTAGAAAGGCAATTTCATATGCAGAGCGATATAAGGTGGTATTTCACCATCTTCAGACCTGAGCAGCACATGTCTTTGGAATTAAACTGTGCCTCAAGTAATGCAGAACATTACTCAAAAGCTGACAGTATCATCACATGCCTGGCATGGAAGGAGACTTAAGGACTGAGAGACACAGAAAAATCAAGACATCTACACAAAAACCACTCAAAATTGCATTGACTGTTTCATAAATATTAATGTAACTAATGTGCAGCAGACACCAAAATCAGGGACAGACCACTGAGAAGAGTGTGCACAGGACTGGGATGAAAATCATTCCAGTTCATTGAGATAGATCTTGATAGAAACAAGCAGAATTCCACCATCCTGGAAAACTACACTCAATTTTAAGTCTAACAAATGTGGGGAACCGTCACCTGTTGAGCTACGATCATTTCACTTGGTAGGACTGCCTGGGCCAGCAGCTGCACTCAGGGCAGACCAGGAGCAGTATTTACTATGGACAACTCGATACCAAGTCCTGGTTGGCTCCCTCACCGATGGTGTCCTTCACACACTCCACAAACTACCCAGACTGCTTCCTCTCTGCTATGTTTACAGCAGACATGTGGTAGGTTTAAGTCCCCCAGAAGAACAAGAGTGATCATGAGGCTTCTCCCATCTGCTTAGAGAATATTTCATCTATCTCTTCAGATGAAACTGGTCTCCTGGCTGGGTGGTTTAGAACAGATTCCCATTGGGATATTTGCCTTGTTAGCCTTCCCACCATTCTTTCCCATAAACACTGAATGCTGTCACCACTATCATTAACCTCTAGACAATCCAAACACTTCCTAACACACAGGGCTACCCCACCACCTCTCCTTCCTTGCAGATTCCTTTTGAAGAAGTCATAGCCATTCACTGCAGAACTCCAGTAGTGTCAGCCATCCTCACCATGATTCCATAATGGCAACTCATACCATCATCTCCTGCTGTGCAATGGTTTCCAGATCTTCCTGTTTCTCACCCGTGCTGGGGGCACTGGTGCAGATCAATTGCTGTGTCTATAAAGATAAAACACAGCGAGTGGCTGGGACAGCACTCCGGAGCATCACAAGTAGGAAAGCTCATCCATGAGTGATAAATCCAGGAGATGTGCAGCTTTGAAATCCTTCACCTTCCCAGTGCCAAGCAAAATAAAAGCTCCTTGTATCACAAGAAGCTCTGGTTTTCCAGCCACACCAAGAACAGCCCTTGTGACAACAATGATTCAGAAACATGCCCTAATTACCAAGCTCCCATCATTTTCTAGATTACAATCTGAGATGCTTTAAAACCTGTTTAGAGTGATCTTTATTGGCACTCTGACCTTTGGGGGGAGAAAAACAACGTTCTTCAGGGCATTCTCTGCAGCTCTTCTTCTAGTAATAAAGATCTTCAGGGAAACGTCAAAATCCAGGAACAGAAACAATCACCCAGGTTACAGAGCTCAGCCAGACAATCCTGGGATGAATCCTGAGCACCTCTCTCATACTTCTACACTCCTGCTCCAACTCAAACCTGGATCCCTCTGGACTCTGCGGCTCCCTCTGGCCCCCAGCAGCACTCAACGGGAAATCTCCCAACTCCCGACTACAAACAGGGGTTTTGTTAATGAGATACAGCACGTGTTCCTGCCACGCACAGAAAACAGCCAGGGCTTTGTCTGCACTCGTAATCCCTCCCTAAGAGATGACAAAGTAGGAAATTAAAAAGCTAGCATAGGCACATTCACTGATACTCCTGATACTTCTGGTATTTAGGAGCAAAACGCTCAACAGATCAGAGAGTCCGGAGATAAAGCCATGCTGGAACAAGTGCTCACCTCTTTCTTTACAGCTCAGCCAAATGTGCCATTTTAAGACCCCCAAGTAAAAGTGATTCCTAATGAAGACATTTTATTTATGTCTTTACTGCAAAGTAACCTTTTGGATACTGCTGAAGTATTAATATACAAATGGAATTGTTATGTACCGTAGAGGGAAGAAACAGAATATTTAAACCTGGTTTTTCATAGCTCCCACTTCTGGTGGCAAGGATTTCATCCAAGAGTCAACACACCAAGAAATTTTTCTGCAACCCCCATGACAACCAGTTCTGCCACAGATCAGCTGTTACAGCCAACAGGCATCAGGTCACATCTGAATATAGGTGCATCCATTCCTTAAAACACAGACCAGTTCCACTGCAAGACCCCCAGGACACGGAACAGCCCCGAGGAGGAGTCCCAGCAACCTTTCAAACCAGGGTGAAGAGGAGGGCGGGGGAGCTGAACCCATGCTTTGGACATGGGGATTACACGAAGCTGGATGAATAAAAACGCCTCTCAGCACTCCATGCATGCAACATCTCACTGGGCTACATTTAATATCCTCCCCACCCCAGTCAGCAGTTCCGCTGCTGGCAGTGCAGGAGAACCCAGCATTGCATCAGCCCAGCCAGAGCTCCACCGTGCTGGAGCAAAGAGCTCAACACAACATCAGCCACTTACAGCTGCCAGGGTAACCAGACGAGGCACAACCACCTCAGCCAGCCAGGACAGACAAAGTCTCTTACTAAGGCACTTTTCCTAGTTGTTTCTTTGGAACAATCAAGGAAAAGCACAGAAGCACCCATAGCTTATTGGTATATATATTATTAAAAAAAAAAAAAATCAAAGCAGCTTTGTGAGCAGAACTAATGAAGACTCATTTCTTACGGATGCATGTCTTGAGGTCGAATTCTCTGGCGTCCAATAACTGCCAGTTCCCACTGCAGCTTTTCCCACGGTCAGGAACACCTCTCTCCCATGTGGATTCTTTAATGTCTAATAAGGGCTGTGCTCTCACTGCAGCTTTTCTCTCCATGGGGTCGCTAATCAGGTCTCTCTCCTCTATTAAAACTGCTTGTTTTCACAAAACTCAAAGGAACGTCATGTCTCTGAGACTGAATATCCCCTTCGCCCTCAGGTTTAGCTGATACTGGCAAATGGGTTCAAAATTGATTAGGGAAGATATATATACACATGGCAGGAATACTTCAGTCTTGCTCTCCAAGCAGATCAGAATAAATATCACTATTTGTAGAAGTACAGAAAGGTTACAGAAATATGTAGGAACTCTGCATGTTCAGCTGTGTTGTCTCAAGCACAACGAGCTGTGATTCTTTATCCCCAACCTACACAGATGCGCACCGTTCACGTTCCTACACGCCAGGCACAGCCGCCGAATTCCATCTCCAGGGCATTTTTTTTCTTCCAGCTTAAAGCATAATCTGCAGATTTGCTTCAAAACCACCAGTGGTGATAGCCTATGTTCAACACTTTCTGCAGGGGAATTGCTCAAGCCTGTTCTTTTGCGTGACTGATTTTAGGATTTGTTTGGATTTGATGTTAAGAATGCGCTGCATTGCAACTGTAGGGGAATCTCTTGATTAATCGAGTTTTTTTTCATTCTTACATGAAAGGGTAATTCCCCATCTCACTTTTGCTTCTCCAAGCTCTGCTTTGCATGTATTCGGCAGCAGATGGAGGAAAATGCAGAGTCACAACATTATGGTCTCCCTGCCACGCTACAGAGCACTTGAGATGTGGATCATCTTGAATTTTGGAAGTCTTGGTCCCACTGGTACAGACTTCTCCAGCAACAGACATTTACAACCTCTTCTCCAAGGTTTTGTATGCTTTCCAGAAAATGGTACTTCAGAAGAAAAAAAAATGTTTATCTGTCTGCAGTCCCTGAGACCACCTCAAGTGATGGAACTCCTCTCCCCCCTCAAACTTCAACTGGGTTTGAACTAGTGACTAGCATCAGTTCAGCCCACAGGTTTGACAACTTGAAATTAATTTCCGACAGAAATCAGCCACAGATCCAAGGACTCTCAGTCAAATCCCCAATCACAAAAGCTCACCAATGCTAAGAGGTTATGATCTTGACACCAGGGAGGAAATCCAGCCAGTTCCCAGCCAGTCCAGCCACTCCCGCTCTGCCACACCAGCCAGTCACCAAACACAGATGTGCAAATGTTATTTCGTTGCTTCATGACTCACCGCTTCCATCGCCCTGGAGAAAGTGCTTGTCCCTGTGACTAAACCAACTGGCAGCACAGTCCTTGGCGTGAGCCAGGTGTCAGCCCAAGGAAAATAATATTCCCCACTGACAAGCGCCCGGCAAGAGCCTGGCACACACTCGGGTGTGTTTTGTCTGCAGTGACTACCTGCGCTCCAGGCACTTACTCCACAGCCTGGGACTTTCCAGAGCCGAGCTCCTGACCCAGCCAGACTTTAATGGCTTTCCTTCTAGTGCAACTCGAAGTCGAGGTTTTGCAAAGCTGAGCTGGAAACTTGAGTTTCATCGCAACAACAGGCGAGGTTTCACACCTCGGCTTTATGAGCTGGCTTAAAGGAGGCCTCCCCACACCAAAGACTTGAGCAGAGCTGTATCTGGAGGTGAACACTTACTACCAGACCAAGAGGGCTCCTCCTGGGCTTCAAGGATACACCAATACAACTGCTGGGAAAGCTGCTCCCTCATGTTGTGCTCTTTCAGTGATGAACTTCACCTTTAAGCTGCAAAATCAGACTGAAACAAGCCAGGCAAGAGCATTAACTGCAGCCAACCCAGGGGCTGTAAACTCTGAAAGGATGCAGAGGAAGAGATGCTTCCTGAGCTCAACTGCTGCCCATAATGGTGTATCTCACCATACCCACAACCAGCGTTATCATCTACAACATCAATCTTGAAGCCACTTCTATTTTTTAAATGTGGCAAAGATTCTCTGCTACTAATTCATCCAATAAGTTTTTTCAGAGTTAAGAAAAAGACCAAAGGTTTACTGAGACTTTGATTACAAGGCGGTGACTGTGCTGGCCATTGGCTGTCTGGATACATATCCAGCTGCCTTCCTAAGAGCAGCATCTCACAGATCCTGTGAAATGAAATCAGATGTTGATTACATATACAAGGGAGATACTCATCCACTCTGAGCTTTTATTCTCCTCACAGTAAGAATGCTAATGAGGCCGGAAGACTTCTTTCCCCTCCAAAGATGACTTCTTTCAACATACAACTTGGCAATTTATTTTTCTTATTTTGCCCTATTAACTATTACAGGTCACCCGCAGCTGCCACAGAGAGCCTAAAGAGGGGCATTTAAAGGAGCCTCTGTGATCTCTTTGGCAGCCATCACTGCTAATGAGGACGGGAGGTATTCACCCGGCAGCAGGAGCAGATGGACCGCGGCGCGGAGCTTTGTGCCGTGCGGAAGCCGTGAACACCTCAGCAAAGACACGGGGAAAGCTGTGACAGGAACACCAAGTTACTCTCAATGAATCCCATGGATAGCAAACACAACCAGGTCAGTTTTCTTCCTGGAGAAAAACTGTAGGTGATTCACTACTTGCTGAAATAAAATCATTTACAGTCTGGCCGTTCTTTGTGTTGAGCTGAAAGATGGTTTCAAATCCAGCTCTGACTGGGTACCTTGACCACCTTCGTGACAGGAACTTGGTCTGAACACAGCTCTCATTTCCTATCATACTGGGAATAATAAAAGACATGGAAGCTCCTCCATTTGGACAGAGAGGCATCCAAGAGGAACGCACACAGGTCAGAACTACCTCACCAGCAGTATCCAACAGACAGCCCTGCAGATCATCCTTTCACCCTCCTTCCAGACACATCTGGATTTCTCTGGCTTCTCAGTGGAGAGACGAGAGCACTCTCAGGGCATTCTGATCAGATGCGGAAGCTCCAGATCAAAGTGTGCTCATACAAAAAAAGCCCTTTCAGTTTTAAGTTGTTGAGCCTGACTAAAAAGGGGAAGAGAAAGGGAGCTAAAAAAGCTCCCTTTTGTTCTTAAAAATGTCCGAGCCTCTAACCAGAACACGGTTGTTGCGAAAGACTGCTGCTCTCCTCCCACCATCAGTTTGTCTGAGCAGAAAACTGATCCTTTCACATCCAAACTCTGTTCCTTCTCACCCAGGTCACCCCCAACGTCTGCACCTCACACAAGGCACAGACACACAAACTCTAGTCCAGAGCCAGCCACACACAACAGCTGCAGAACACATTTCCAAAAAATCCATCCCAGGAACGATGTTGTTTCCACCAAATTCAAAGGTGCTGCCTTCAATCTTTCCTGCTGACAGACCAGGCTGCAGGAGGCCCTGGGATGTATCTGGTGTATTTATAAAAAGCCTGGAACAATGTTTGTTCTTTTACTGAAGGATGTTATCTTCACACTGCAGGATTTTACAGATTGCAGGAGATGATTACAGCAGGTTAAACAGTAACTACTGAAATGCACAAACCACAGCACTTGCTGTGTTTTACTCATGGTCCAGGAGCCTTCATCACCTCTGAATGTGCTGCTGCAGAACAGTGGTGGAGATGGGTTTCAGGAGATCTGAGCTGCCATTACTCCCCAGGCAGAAAGGTGAAACCTCCAAATAACTGTGTCTGTACAATCACCAGGTGGGAAACACAGCTGACTTGTAGCCTGGGCAATGAAAAAAGCAACTTCTGTCTGATTTTCATTAACTGTCCAAGGAATCTTCAGAACACCACAAAAACTTGAGAAAAGGAAAGCAGCAAGGCTGGTTGTACACTGTGAATTTCCATCCTCAGGCTCCTGTTCCTCCCACAAGATTCCTAAATCAGCATGCCAAAGATGCAGCTAAACGCAGAATCTTATTATGGAGAGCAATCATTTTTCTAGTTTATTCCTCAATTCATCGTTTAGGAATGTTTGTCCTTGCAGTCTTTGGTTTCAGGGCGTTCTCAGTCCTCAGCAAGTTCAATGAACTTAATCAAAAACACAAGTGAAATATCTCACTGCTTCTTATTTTTGGTAGCTACAAATCCAGAGCATATCCAACCCAGTGGCAGCTCCACAACTCACACCCAACTGCAACTCTCCCAAAACCTTCAGCAGCCTAAAAGCAGCCAAGAGGGGTAACCCTCAGCTCTGCCCCTTTGCAAACATCCTCAGAGAACAGTTTTGGTGTTTGTTATTTCTCAGGTGCCTCTTCACACTTCACATGCAAAAGGGCACCTCCTCCTCTTCCTCACAACCCAACAGCAGTGTGAAACCACCACAACAGCAAGACAAGCTGCAGTTGTGACACATCAGCTCACAAAAACAAAGCTCCTGAGGAGCCCCAGGTCCACCCTGACTCATCACCTCATCCAGTATCTGCCTTCCACTCATTTGGTTATTTACTTCCTTTTTTATGGAAAGGCAGTGAGTGCCTCTTTGCCCTCAGCAAAGACAAGGTCCTAATTTTGGACACACCTTAAGACGTCAATAAGGTCATTTGCCAGGGAACTTGGCATGACTTTCTGGCCTATGAAAAGCAAGAAGGAATAAAAAACCAGTAAACAAGGCTATCACAAAGTGAATTTAAGCCTTTGTTCATCTCCTGTTCTGACCTGATGAATTGATTTAATACCTTTGTATGCCTCACTGGACTGGTAAGTTCTCAACATGTGAATCTGTTTTCTTGTACTCTGCAGGGATTATTTTACTGTTGTACTAAATGAATTTACACTAAGGGCAAGAAATACCAAAAGCCAACATGGCTCTTGAACGGCTCAGCAACAACAGAAGCTGCTGATACAAATAATCACAACTAAACACAGCCTGGACCTTTGAAGAAACTTCAGAGAAGAAACAATGCCAGTCAGGCTCAGCAGATGACAGAATTTTGTGACCAAGTATCATCAACTTATCTTTCTACCAGAGCTCAGCATATAAAACCACTTAATAGAAGCTCAGTCCAAATCTACACTCTTTGTGGCTTTTCATTAAGTTTCTTTGAAATAATTACCCAGCCTTGGCCAGTGTGGCGTCAACCAGCTGCCCCCTCAAGTGCAGGCACTGAGCAGAAGCCGGAGCAGGCAGCAGTGGATCTCAGCCTGCTCAGGAGCCACGCTCTGGACTCAGCCTGGGGAACCAGGAGGCAGCTGCAGGCAGACACCGCTGGGCAACAAGCTGGGCTGCCATGGAGGTGGTGCCTGTGCTGCTTTAGGGCACCTGGGATCAGTACCAGGAACAGAATTAATAAAGATCTGATGGCAGTTTGCCCCCACCATCACCCCAAGGAGCCACCTGACTGAGCAACCTACGCTCCATGGGCTAACACCCACTGGAACCCACCAAAAGAATTCCCCTTCTGAGTCTGGGCAATTATTTTAATCCCCCTGCCCCAGTCTCCCAACCAAACATCCTACTGTGGTCTCTGGATTACGTTACTGGAAGTGTTTGTAAAACCAGCACCAACAAGTTCTGATGCTGCCCATGACTCCAGACATCACTCCAGTAAAACACAGGTGTAAACTGCACCCTCCCCTCCTTCACAGCTCTGGGCTGGAAAAAGCAGTACCTAATCTGTGAAAATGCCTGAAGTGACACAAACAGAGCGATGACACAGGAACAGTTCTGTGGCCTTACTTCTGTATTTTCCTACAATAAAAATACACCTGGATAGAGATCTGTATGGGCTGAGCTGAGTTAGGATAACCATCCCAAGTGATATCCAAGGACTTACTGACCAGTGATCACCAAAAAATGCCAGGGAACACATTTAAGAGCTTTGCTAGAAAACCAGGAGCACTTTTTCCTCTGACTCAAGCCAGTTCCTGTGGAAAGGCACTGCAAGACCTGCCAGTGTCTGACATGAGAAATTTTTCCTCCAAGTGTTCAACAGCAGCAGTGGCCGTCACCATTCTCCCCAGGTCACAGCCTGCACCAGAGCTACCAAAATTCCCCTACATCACCTCAGTCCACAGCAGTGACACAGAGCAGAAGGCACAGATTTCACCCTCCCAGGCCAAAATAACACTCCAAGCCATCAAGACAAAACATTTACTCACAAACTGACCAAATATTCTCTAGGAATTACTGAGAACAGACACTCACTGTCACGGCAGGTTTTTTGCAGCTATGTTTAAAATGCCTTTAACCACTTCTCCAGGAGGCATCCAAAGCATCTCCTGCGAGACAGACACTGGAACACAGCAATGCCAAACAAAGCCCATTTCCTACCCCCAAAAAATCCTTAAAAGTTATTTATTTTCTCCAAGATTGCCCTGATCTGCAGTGTATTCCGTTGACTTTCAAGGAGCACTTTTGTTTCCTGAAATCCAGGGTTTCTCCTGGACTTGGTCACCACTGTGAATGTCTTAATTCTCCCCCAGCACAGGAGATTGCACACAGCAGTCACATGGTCCATCATTAAGAGGCTTTTACTCCTCTTTGCCCTTTAAAACACCAGTAAAGGCACAAAGCCATGTTCTTTCAGGTAACTGGAAGAAAACATAGGGAGGGAAAAAAAATATGGAAGGGCAGCACTTGTGTTGGGGACAACTGTTACTATATTTAGTCGCCTTGTTCTGCAAGCTGCTGAGCATCTGTTTCAGTGATGGTGAACGACGGGTTTTTTCCAGCATTAATTAGGTGAACCCAAACCACTGCTCCCACCACTTCCCCAAGCTCACATCTCCCAGATCATAACTCGGATTTGCTACTTATTCCACCTGAACAGTGGATCTCCAATCCTGGCACCGGCTGCGTTTCTATTTCACGGTGCCTTAATAGCTCAGTTGAAAGGAAATACAGAGTATTGGGTTTTGAAAAGGGAGTATTTGGGTAAGAAACTGAAAAACAACGTCAATGTATTTAAATGCATGGAGAATCTCTCCTTTGCAATCCCCTTTAATACCAAGGAAACAGATTTTTAAAAGGGCTTCTAAGGGAAAAAATAGCACTGCTCATGTAAGCCAGTACTTCTTGAGACCAGCTTCAGTATTCTCTAATTTGAGAGAAGAATTCACAGCAGGAGTGTTATTTCCATTCACCTCAGTAAACTAAACAAACCAATCAGCAGCATTTGGGGGGAAAGAATAAAAACATGTATTTCTTCGAAATTCTTAATTCATTTCTTTATAGAATTCCTTATGAGGCTGCAAATCCCAGCAAGGTTCCCACAGTCGGTGGTTAAGTGAAGGGGGGGGAGGAGAGGCAGCAAACCCTCCATACTCCTGCCGAGCTATAAGTTTTAGGAGTTTTCCCTGAATTTTTGCTTCTTTGGAAACAAGATGGTTGTTTCTCAAACAGGCACCGTGCAACAGCCCAGCCAACATGCTTCCATCTGGGAAGGACAGTATTTCCCAAGCCCAGTGGAAAAACAAACACTCGGCTGAGCTGCTCAGAGGCTGGGGGGTGAGGCGATTCCCGGCCGCAGCCCAGCGAGGTTTTGGGCGGTTTTCCCCCAAAGCTCGCCCCGCTCCCATGGCTCAGCCTCCTCCTTCGCCCTATTCCCAGGCTGGGGGATGGGTGGGAACCGGGCTCTGCCAAGCCCCGCTCCCTCCGAGAGGACTTTCCCGACTACAGCGTCCTTTCCAAGGAGGGAGCCTTCCCCTTGCCACCTCCACGGCCGGCCAGCCGCTTCCCTTCCATTCCCTTCCCTGTGGAGAATCCCACCGTGCTGCGAGAGCCTTGTGCAGCGCCTGTCCCTTCCCCCAGGCGAGCACGGGCATACAAAGGAAGCCTTGCTCCATTGTCCACCTACAGCACCTACACGCCGAGCCTCGGAGCCGGCTCCCCGCTCACCCCCTCGCCCCTTTTCCAGCCACAAATATTCCAGTGGGTACATCCCACCAGCATTCGGAGGCGGCGTGTCATTCCCTCCCCCTGCTTTAGTACCTGCAGCCAAAGGGCTGAAGCGTGTTTTAACTGTTTACTGCCGTGGGATCAGCCTCATCCGAACACACAAATCCCGGGCAAAAATCACCAGGGAGAAATGCCTGGCTACGAAGCTTCCTCCCAAACCTCCGATCGCAATTTGCCGAGGTAAAAACAACCAAAAAAAGGTAATTAATTCAGCGCCTGCCATTTTTCCCATCCATCTCCAAGCAACAGTACCATGGCAACTTTTTCCCTCCTTTAATACATCTTATAAAAGGAGGAGGACTGGACAAAATAAAACCGAGGAATGTCAGATTTGCACTGTGGAGCGCCTGTTCCCTCAGCTAGTTATGGCTGGAATTAACCAAATAACTCCAGATCGAGCCTTTTCCCCCCAAAACCTGGCTTTGTAAACAGCACTGGGTCACGTAACCAGGACTTGAGGGACACGACAAACCACCCTGAATACACATCCACCATCCCGCGCCTTCACCAAGAGGCAAATTCTTGGCTCAGGGGGATAATAAAGGTGAAAAAAGGTGAAGCTTGATTAAAACAGGGCAATTTCAGAGCGATGAGGATGCAGAGATGGGGTTTGGCTGCTGCAGCAGCTGAGGCCAGGAGGATGGAGGGGGATGCGAGACCCCCAGTCCTTCCACAACAGACGACCAGAAACCAGGGAAGAAGCGCTGGGACCTTCCTTTCTCCCCCTCGGTGTCACCGCATCTATTTTTCCCATGGTGACTCATTATTAAGGACGCTCCGTCATTTTTCCAGCACAGGAAGATTAAAGGAAGCTTCAAAATCCATTTTTTTCTGCTGCTGGTGGGATTAAAGCAAAGCGCCTGGAGGGGCCACGAGCTGAGCAGGGCTCGTTACTCTCTTTTTCTTCCTAAAAACCAGCTTCCAGCGTAGGGTGTATCAACTTGAGAGCATTTCCACAGGAAAAAGGTGTTGCTGAGGCGGTGGGGAAGAAGTCTCTTCCTCCTCCTCCTCGCAGGGAAAGACGGAGGGAGGAGGAAAAAAACCCAACCATGCAAACAGCTACTACTTCCTTATGAGCGGGATTAACCTATGCAATAAAAAAATAAAAAAAAAAAAAAAAACAAGGAAAAAACAACCCAGCACGATAGCACGATAGGAGTCCAGAGTGCTTCCCGCGTGCAGGATCCCGTGTTTTCTCCGTGGGTTTGTGTGATTTTTTTTTTCCCCCAGAGTCACGTTTTCGCAGCTGCAGGCGCTTCGGTTCCCACAGCTCGCTGCACCTCGGGGGGACACGCAGCATCCTCCACAGCTCCAGGTGGGAGGGAAACGCAGTGAAATAGGCGAAAATAAATAGAAAAAAAGTCCGAGCGTTGAATAATTTAGGAAAAAAAAAAAAAAGAATGGAATGGAAAACAAGTCGGCCAGGCTCAGCGCTGCCTCCCGACATCCTCGGCATGGGAGCCGCTCCGTGCCGACCTTCGAGCCTCACTCGCTGCTGCTCCGTCGTTTCGGGTCCATTTTTAGCCATTTTTGTATTTCCCCGCTCCGGCCGCGCCGCCGATCCCGCCATGGCGCGGGTTATTTACAGCGCTGTTTTCCTCCTCCTCTCCACGGGAACCGCCGTCCCCGCGCACTCCTCCCCCCCTTTCCCACGTCTTTCCCCTCGTTTTTCCCCACACCGCAGGTCGGGTCGGGCCGGACGGGGCCCCGTCGCCGCTCCCCACTCACCGCTTGAAGTGCTCGATGATCTTCTCCTCGCGCACGTTCTCCGGCAGGTTGCCCACCCAGAGGTGCCTGGTTTCCCGGACCATGCTGCGCGGCGCGGGGCGAGCCCGCCGCCCGTGCCCCGGCTCCCGGCCGCCGCCTGCCCCCGCGCCGCGCCGCCGGCCGCCGCTCGCCGCCCGCCGCCGCCTCCGCCTCGCCCTCCGCCCCTTCCGCCGCGGGGCCCGGCCGCCCTCAGCGCCACCGGCCGCCGGACCGCACCATCCCCGCCGGGGGGGCCCCCTGCCCGCCGGGCCGGCTGCCGGGCGCCGGGCTCGCTCTCCGCCGCGGCTGCGCTCCCTCGCCGGCTCCCCCCGCCGCGCCGCCCGCTCGCTCGCTCCCGCTGCCTCCTCCTGCTCCTCCTCCGGCAGCGGCAGCGCGGCGCCCCCGCCGCCGCCTCCTCCTCCTTCCCCCCCCGCGCTCCCGCTGCTCCGCCGGCCCGGCCGCGCTCGCTCGCTCGCTCGCCCCCCCTCCCCTTCCCTTTTCCCTTCCCTTGCCCGCGCCTCGCGCAGCGCCACACGGGGGCCCCCGCGCAGGCGCACTGCGCCCCAGGGCGCGCGCCGCGGGGCCGGAGGGGGGGCGGGGCGAGAGCGCGCAACGCCCCGCGCGGGGAGGGAGGGGAGCGGGAGTGCGCGTGCGCGGAACGGGCGGGGGCAGTGGGGGTGTGAGAAACGGGGGGACGAGAGAATTGGGGAGGGGGTGAGAGAATTGGGGGGACGAGAGAATTGGGGAGGGGGTGAGAGAATTGGGGGGACGAGAGAATTGGGGGAGTGTGAGAAACGTGGGGACAGGAGAATTGGGGTGGGGGACTGAGAGAATTGGGGGAGTGTGGGAAACGGGGGGACGAGAGAATTGGGGGGACGAGACAAGAGAATTGGGGTGGGGGTGTGGGAAATGGGGGGATGAAAGAATTGGGGTAGGGGTGTGGGAAATGGGGTGACGAGATAATTAGGATTGTGAAACAGTGGGAGACTCAGACACAATAGTCTTATTGGGGGGCTGTGAGGATCATTACAGGGGCTTTGAAAATTGTAATGGGGCTGTGAGAGTTGTAACAGGCTCTGCAAGAATTGTAGTGAGGGCCTGTGATAAATGTACGGGGGCTCTGGGAGTTGTGATGGAGCTGTGAGAAAAGGGGCTGGGAGACTCACAGTGCTGGGCTGGGGCAGTTGGAACAGGGAGCTGTGAGAGACAGAACAAGTTGCACTGCAAGGGCAAGGTCCTGCTGGCACAGCTCGAAGGGGCTTCATCCAGCCAAGGGGGCCCTGTTGACCCCCAAACCTACAGCTCCCCCAAATCCCATAAAGATTCCAAAATCCTGGGGCACCAACTACCTTCATCCCCAGGTGAGCACACACCCAGCCGTGGCCACTGGGCAGACAGGTAAAAAATTAATTGAGGTGATGGCAGGGAGGGCCCCACAGTGCCCTGGCTCTGGGGTCTAATGGCTCCAAAGGCCAGAGCAGCAGGAGCCGCCAGTGGGGCTGCAGGGGGATCCCCAAACCCCCTTGGCTGCTCCCCGTGCTCCCCTCCACTGACGCAGGGACAATGTGTCACCCTGGGACACTCCCTCCACCCAGGCAGGGTGTCCTGAGTTGTACTTCCCCCAACAGAAGGGAGACCGGGCTGCCCTGCAAACCACACGGGAGAAACTCCCACTGTGGGAAGGATTCACCTCCCGCTCCCCCACGGGGGCTGGCACAGCTCCTTAATTAACACGGGGTGAAGAAATCACCCATTGCCAGTATCACCAGTCTCTAGTTGTCTGACATGTCACACCCCAGCTCTGCAACACACAATTAGACATTTTTTAACCCACAAGATCTTCTTTTCCACCGAAATATGCCACTGCACTGAAAAGGCACCTATTTCTATGTCCCAAAATGAAAATTAGATCCCATTGTGAGGTCAGGATAAAACACACACCCACAGCCAGGAGTGTTGGTGTTTAAAGCCTTCACTGCTTTCACCACAGAGCAAACCTGTATTTCAGTATTTTCCATGGCCAAAGTCTCCTGATGACGTTTTGGTATTGATCAAACCCATGTTTTATTTGTCAGAGCTGCCTTTTGCCACCCAGTCCAGCCAGACACCGTAACCTTCCGGCAACAAGTCCACCTTGCTACTGGTCAAAGTCACCGAGCTGTAGTGGCTTAACAAACATGCAAATCTCCTGATTTAATCACATCTCTGACGCACATGGACTCGGTCAGTGGTGGCCCCGAGCCTTATCCCCGACTCCAGTGGCTGCAAGCCCATCCTTTGGCAGCCCCGTGCCTCAGTTTCCCCAGTGATGATGGGCTCCGCCAAACTGGGATCTACTGATTAATTAAAAACCCCAACAACTCCTTGCACGCAAACCATCTATTATTCAAAACGTGTGATGGAGCCACGTGCACAAATGTGCTGCCAACACGCTCCACTGGCGCTTCCAGTGTGGAACTGGGTTCAGCTTTCCATTTTTTTACCTGATGGGAAGCCCAAGGAGCAGTTTGTACCTGTCTCTACCTTTAAGGGGCTCTCCATTTCAGAGAGGAAAAACCCAAACCAAAACCACCAAAAAATCAAACAGCTTTTCCATGACAAATTCTCCCTCTCTGATGGAGGGCACTTGCTGCAGCTGCAATCCCAATTGTTCTTTCTCCCTGCTGGGGTGGCATCTCCAAGGGACATGAGGAAACCACACCACCTCCTAGGTGCTTCCAGGGAATCTCACACGGAGTCACTGCTGTCACCCGGCCATCTCACAGGACACACAGGGGCTGGGAGCTGTCACAAACAAAGCCATCGACTCTGTTGACAGGAGAGGGTTGAGACGAGTGCCAGGAGGGTTCCATTTACACAACAGCCAGCTGGAAGAGCAGCACAAAGCTCGGCTGGTGACACAAAACAAAGCTCTGGACCATGGTGATACTCTTCAAATGCTTTGCAGGGAAGCTGTTCCTAGTTGCAACCACACCAGCGATGCTGCTGTAACCAGATCCCCCCAGCTCAGTCGAAGATTTTAAAGAACACAGACCCAGGCTGGAGAGCAGAGCAGGTACAACCCTCCCCTCAGCAGGCCAGAGGGGCTGTGACAAAAGACCAACACCATCTTTGTGTCTGCAGAACAGACACACATCTGTGCCAGCCCAGTGTCCTCCATGAGCGACAGCGTGAGGAGCACCCAGGGGTGAGGCACGGCTGCACTGCCCTGTGTGCTGCCCTTCCCAGGGGCCAAGCAGCTCAGGACAAGGGGAGCTGAGCTGCTCTCCATGACCCTCGGCCTTTGGGATACACACTGCAAGGAACAATTTAAATTACTCCTGGGAGGGTGTAGCTGAGAGCCCGGCTATCTCTGGACAACTCAGCCAGCCCCACAGTTAAAACATTTGGATGTTTCTTATCAGTACTTGGAGAGGATTAAAGTGCCAGGCCATTTATTAGTGAGGGAGCAGGTTATAAACCCATCTCAGCTTGAACACCACGTTCATGTCAGGAAAAGCAAGGCAAGAACAGGACAGATCAAAAGAGAACCATTAAAGGCGTGAGAAAATGGGGCTGCCATATAAGGAGCTAATAAAGTTAGCAGCTCTCCAGTTTGAAGGGAAAAAAAAGGCAGGAGAAGCAGAAAACATCCTTGGGGTCCACACAGCAGCCTCTCTTTGAGGAGGAAAAACCAATAAATAGAAGTGGGCAGACACAATGCTTCAAAAGGCAGGTTTATCCATTTTGAACACGGCGCCTTTCCCGAGCAGCGGAGCTGCCGCGCATCACTGAGGCTGCTCAGCAAACCTTTCAAAAAGCAAAGATCAGATCCTGCACAGGGACAGCAACCAGGACTCTGTTGGCTCAGACCGTAACTTCCTACCCTCAGGTCTGGCTCAGCAACATCTCTGTGTGCTGTGCTGGGAAAGGGGGACATTACACCTCTCCCTGGCCACATCGGCTGGGATTCAGGGGGATCTGAGCAGGAACATGAGGGTTCTCCCCACCACCAGTGCACAGCAAGTTCCTTTGCTTTCTGTAAAAAAGCAGGAGGTTTCCCAGCAAAGAGCCCCAAGAAAGACTCAGAGTGTTCCTTTGTTTGAGCCAGCCAGCTCCAGCCACCATCTTGTCAGGATAAAATGTATTTACAGGTCTTCCTTGCTCATTGATAGTATTTATTAAAATAACACTATGACAGCTGAATATCAAATTCCCAGCTAGGCTTTTATGTCCTTTTTAAACCAGCCTGAATTATTGGCCTAATTTTATAGCTTACCCACTCTGCTTTATGCTCGTTTTCTCCAAGAAAGAATTGGTGCTGTTTGATATTTAGGCCCATTTGTTGCCAAGACAGAGGCTATGGGCTTAGGGGCTGAAAACACTTGAAGCACAGAGCCAGGTTCTGGAGACTTAACCAACACAAAGCACAGGATTTATATTAATGAACCTCTTGATTTCAGTTCTTTTTGAGGGTTAGAGCTCCAAATCTTCCTGATGAGATGACTTTGGGCAGAAAACTCCCTTCATGTTTTTGGAAATGCAACATGTAGTAATTTATTTCTGACGCTCTTCCCTGTGGTGTTCTTATCCACGGTGCCAGGGACGGGAGCTGCCACAAAATGCCACCATTTTAGCCAGTGGTTTAACACAGCCACATCCCACAGCCCAGGATACAGGGGCCCCTGGACTTCAGTTGACATTGAACCCACTTTTATCTCTGTATAAAAGCACATTTCTGTTTTTAAAATTCCTTCAAAGGAAGGAATTTTAATTTTTTTTTAAATTCCTTCAAAACAAAGAACCAGAGGTTTCTTCAGCAGCAGAACTCAGTGTGATGGTTAAGCCACACAATCAAAACCTACATGCCAACACAGCACTGCAAAAGAGTTTACTCTTGCTTATGGTGTGGTAGAAAGAAATATTAGAAAGAACACCTTTTTTTTTAGCCTGTTGGGAAAAAAAAAAATCACAGGAATATCACAGGAATATCACAGTGCCAGCTTCTGCCCTGCTTCCCCCTGCTCTCAAATTCCTGTGCAACCATGTGCCAGAGAGCTGTGTCTGCTCACCTCACAAGGGTTCTCCCCAAACACAGGGCTTTCATCGCTAGACAGGACTGTGGCCATCCAGGCTGCAAAAGATCACATTTTAAGGGAAAACCAAAGAAAACAAACATAAAAAATACAGTTCTGTGTGATTTGATACCCAAACAGGACGACTGCAAAGGATATCCCCTAGGACTGGTTAGATCACCAAAGCCTATACTTTGCCATTTTTAACACTTAATTGTTGTATTAAATCTACATCCAGATGTGATTTTTACCTGTGTGCAATGCCCAGGAGAAAAAAAAACTCAGAAATTACACTGAGAATGTTACAGGACAAGACTTTAGCACAAACCTCACAGTCCAAACCTGCAAGATAGAGGCTGCTTTCCCCACATTTTGCATTGGTTGGAGCACAAAATAAACTCTGAGCCACCACCATCTGAGCTTTGGTTTCATCAAACACCATTTTGATACCACAGCAACATGAGGGTGTTTAAATGAAGAGGAGTGACCCCATGTCTGTGGAGTTACCACTCCTTCACTCCAGAGAAAGCACAAAGAAAAATATTTGTGCATCAACACCTGCTGCGCTCTAAAGCCTCTCCTCCAACACGGCATGGGAGAAGTTCCTCGTCTGCCTTTGGCTTTTATTTTCACCTCTGCAGATCTCACAGTGCAGCTTTTTAACTCCTTGGGCTAAGAGCAAAGCTTGAAAGACTGTGGTTTTCTCCTGAACAGAGGAGGAGCGGAGGTTTGTATCGCTTTTTGGCACTGGAAATTCAGGTTTTGTTTAGCTTGGAAATATCATGGATGTAGCTCGAGTAACTCTTCAGGGTGGTAAAAGTTCAGTGCTCACAAGGCAATTCTCAGTCGTTTATCCTAAACTGCCAAAGGAAAGTAATTTAGAGTCCCACAGGGTGTGCCAGCCTGAAAAACGTGGAATCATCCCAACAGGCAGCTTCTTGCTCCTCCAAACCTCCCTGCCAGCAAAGGCCTATGAAGAGTACAAGGTGTATCTCCAAACCAACACAGCCCTAATGCAGGAATAAAATCCAAATCCCTGTCCACACTACCTTATTCCAAACAAGGCTTTAGGCTCACTGTTCACACACCTACCACAGGGAGCAGGGTATGAAACCTGGCCTGGCCACCTCATCCCCACCCTGCACTTAATTTTGGCCAAAAACAAGGATAATGCCCTAGCTGTGCTAGAAATCCCTGCAGCAACCAGTCAGTGAAATAATTTCTCCTGAGGGGCTTCTCCAGGGCCGGGTCAGGCAGCGGCATGCATGGAATCCCGATGTGATATCCTCATTAAGAGCGGCTAACGACCCCCAGCCCTCCCTGTGCGCTAATGACTGCGGGAAGCTGCGCCTCCAAGCCATGTGTGACCGGGCAGAAACCAGCACCAGGTCTCTGGTTATTACCTTTGCAACACAACAAAAGAAAGGACACCCGCTAAGGAAGCGTTTCCCTTCTTCCAGGAGTGAGCAGGACTCTGAGGAATGGAGTAACAAACCAGCTGCATCTCACGGGAGCAAGTTCACAGAGAAAAAAATATGTAATTCAAGGCCCTGATCTTCATTAACACCATTTAAGATGTTCAACACTCCCTCCGACCTCCTCTGCCTTTGCCTGAGCAAAATTAGGAGGAATAGACTATCCCACGTAGGTCTGTGGGCTTGGAGGGAAAGGGGCCCCACAGTTTTGCTCCCTGGAGGCACCAGCTCTCCCCACCCCTTTTGTGTGTATTTTTTTAAACGTGCCACACATCAGCACAATGCTGACAAGGGCTTTGTATGTTTTCTGCCTATGCAGCAGTTCAAGACACACAACTCTGGATTTTTTGAAAGGGAAAGGGGGAGGGAGCTGCCCTTTGCTGTACTGTTTAATTGCACTGCTTGCTCTTCTGCATGACCACAGGGAAGGGAAAAAGCACCAAGGTTTAAAAACAGAACCATTTTTAGCAGCCAAGAGGGTCAAACTCAGTCTTCTCACAAGATACAGTGGAGCTCAGAATAAAATCTACCAGAGTCAAGAAAAAAATTATAAATCACCAGGGTTTCTTCTCTGGAGTTGGATATGACCCCAGAAAACACCTCATCCATCCTCACTTGCTGCTGTTACAGTCTCCACATTTGCACACCTGCCAATGCAGATTCCAACACTGAAAAAAAAAAAAGGAGGGAAAGGTCTGGAAAGCTGGACTGTTGGTTTTTCCACCTGCCAGGAGCAGCTCAACGAAGGCCGGGTGGCTGAGCTCCAAGGAGCAGCGAGCAGGGCACGTTAGCAGCCTTCTGGAGTTCCCATCTCACACGCACATGCGTGATTCGGACAGCGCTGGCAAACAGCTTCCTTCAAAAATAAGGATGACTAATCCACAGCAGCGCTGCTTTATTTATTTATTTTAAAGGCCACAAGGCAGAGCTTTTTCCAGAAGCATCAGCCTTTGTGAAGCAGCAAGCAGTGGGAAGGGGAAGCCCTGGGACCCACTGATGCTCTGCAGACAGAAGTAACCACAGGAACATTGTGGGTTTGTGTGGCCCGTGTGTGACACATGCAGGCATGGCTGAAGCCTTGTCCCTCATGTTTCTGGCAAGGCCAGATCCCACTGCCTGGGTGACTCCTGGATCCCTGCGTGGTTTGCAGGGATCTGCTGGGGAGAAGGGTTTCATAAACAATACATTGTTTCCCTTGGAAAAATAAACAAACAAACAAAACAGAGGAAAAAATAAGGCATGAAACAACTTTAACCCATAACTGCAGGTACTAGAAAAAAAAAAGGGTGCAGGGATTTAGGGATTTGGGATCAAAGCAGAGCACCTGCATCGCTCGGTGGGCCCAGTCCCCCCAGCAAGGTCACTCTGGCCTGCAGGGACACACATTAGTGCTGGAACCGCAGTGGAGGCAGCGCTGCAGGAGGTCACTTAGGGACTGCAAAAAGGGAATGGATTAAAAAAAAAAAAAATTAAAGAAAAATCCATCAGCAGATGTTTACTGACATGCAGCAAATCCACAGCTCGGCTCTGGAAAGCTGCGTGGCTGGAGGGAGAAGAGCCCAGTTCCCAGGACGCAGCAAATGCTCTGCATGTACGGATTTAGGTTACAGCTTTTAGCCAGCCCCACACCCCACCCCACCCACCACCCCCACAAAAAAATCCCAAAAAAAAACCCCAAACCAAATTTGTCATCTTTTTAAGCACTCAGAAATTGAGGTTTGCCACCGAGGTGATTTTGGGTGGTGGCACCATTAAATACTTACCCACCTCACAGCCAAGGGCTGCACAATCTGAAATTTGTGAGTGTTTGCAAATGGTTTGGAAAGCTTTCCAAGGAAGGTGCTGTACGATTGTAAATCCTTCCCGTTATTAATAAAAGGGAGCTATTGTTCCAGCTCTAATCAAGCCTTGTCTCCAGCTGGGCAATTTTAAAATGCAATTCAAAACACACAGAGGAAAAAAATAAAAGATCATGAGGAAGCTTCGGGAAAAAAAAAAAAACCAACAAAAAAACAAAACAAAACAACAAAACCAAAACAAAACAGTGAAAGAGAAATGGGAGGGGGGAAGGAAAATAAAAAATAATACTCCTGCTATTTAAAATGAATTCCGGGCAGCAGGAGCATGCTGGGGCGGAGGGGGAATCCCCTCTCCCACCGCCTGGGAAAGGTCACTTATGCCATCGGTGCCATGGCCACGCCGGAGCAGAGCTGCGGCGCTGCCAGCCCTGCCTCATCCATCTCCATCAGCGACAGCTCTGCTTTCCATTTATTTAGAGGGAAAAAATAAAAAAAACAAACCCACCAAAAAAAAAAAACCCCCCAAAAAAAAACCAAAAAACCCCAAACCCCTCCAAGTTGCAAACACCTCCCAGCGCTCTGTTTTCAAGGCTGGGGAACGGAGCAAGGGGGAGCGGCTTGGAATGAGGCTCCCAGCCAGGGAGAGGTGGCGCATCCTCCGCATCCTCCTCCTCCTCCTGCCCGGCGCTGCGGCAAAGCCGCCGCAGTGGGGGCTCCCCGCCCCCGTGGAAACTTCTGGAACAAGCAGCCAAGCTGGAGAGAGGAGAGAAACCTTTATACCCGCAGAGGGGAGAGGAAAAAAAAAAACAAACTCATGTAATAAAAGGGAGAGGATTGCACAAGGCCGGGGAAAAATAAGAGATCTCTGTAAAAGTGAAGCCCCCGAGCGGCTCCGGCAGCCCCGGCTCAGGGGGTGGTGCAGCCGCCTCGGCTCGAAACAAAACGCCCCAACAAAGCGTATTTAAAAAAAAGAGAAAGGAAAAAAAAATGGTGGTGTTTGTAGCGCGAGATGGTGGGATAAAGGAGCTGATCCCTCCTCCTGGATCTACAGCAAAGCCGGCCATTGCAGTTCCATTTATCCTTTTTTTGTGCCATGAATTGTCTGATCCGGACTATTGGGTTGCATTTGCAGCTTCACTTACTGCGGTTTGGTTCTGTTGTGCTTTTTTCCTTTTTGTTTCTTTTTCATTCTTTGTTTTGGTTTTGGTTTTTTTGGTTTTTTTTTTTTTTTTTTTTCCTGGGTGTATTTTTTTCCTGTTTTTCATTAAAAAATCATCCTCCCAAATCTCCCAAGGAAAATCTACATCTCTGTGGAACAAATAAAACATTCAGGCATAAACTTCCATCATGGACTGTAAAAAAAGAGATGGGTTGGTTTTTGTTATTTTTTTCCTTTTTTATTTTTATCTTTGATGGCATTTTTTCTCCTGCTTTTAGGACACATTGTAGTAGGAAACCAATGGAGGAAAACAAAGGTAATATATATATATATAAAATCAAAGATATATTGGGCCAAAGTTATAGTGATTATATATAATTAAATTATAGTTTTTAGGTGTGTGGGCTTATTTTATATTTTCAATAGTCCCTGGGAAAAGGTCATATGTATATAAAAATATTAAATATATAGCAGTATTTATATATTTATATTTAATAAATATATACAAGTATGTCTGTATCTGTAGAAATAAAAGAGCATCTGTAGGGGCCTAAATCTGCAATTCTATGGAAAAAAGCAGTATTTTTAGGTACGTAGCTTTTAAGAATTAAGAGGTAATGTTATAGCCTGTAACAACACTCTGATGCAGGACAAAAGGGTAAGGCAACATTAAAAGAATATTTAAAACAACAAAAAAACCCCAAACCAAACAAAAAAAAAAAAAAAAGGAAAAAAAAAAAAAAGTATGGTACCTTGGCTACAGCCTCCAACAACGAGCGTGTGGATGTTACGGGATTTGGGGTTTTTTAATGGTATTACCACGTCTGATCACACCAATATATGATTTTAATTAAGCGAATGGCGGGCGAGCTGTCGTGGGGAGCAGGCGAGCAGCGATGGCTTCTTTCCATACCACTCCGGCTGCGATGATAAATCAATCCTCATGCGTTTGGGACTTTTTTTTTGGTGTTTGGTTGTTTTTTTTTTTCCTTAAGCACTTTTGGGGATTTTCCATGCCGTGAGGAGACCGGGAGATGGCGGCTTCAATCCCTGTGAAGGAGAAAAGTGGTGGAAAAGCGAAGAATTAGGCATAAAACTACCCACCTTGGGGGTGTGTGTGGTGATGATGAAGGGAGGGGTGGGGGGGCACGTGGAAAGCGCAATACAGGGCCAAAACCGCTCAGCTGTGAGAGAAAAAAAATAACATTTTAGGGTTATAATTGGGGGCGCGGGGGCGAGCTGAGGTGAGGGGAGAACCCGGGGGCTCCGCCATGGCCGAATAAAAATGCGCATTTCTGGCCACTTTCACATCCTTTCGCAAATGCGGCGAGGAGAAAAGGGCAGGAGGGAGGGGGGATAAGAAGAAGGTCAGGTTTCACCCGCAGCGCTTTCGCCGCCCGCCCGGAGGGGATTCCCACAGGATCAGAGCCCTCCGCTGTGCCCACACCGCTCCTCGCCCGTCCTTCCCCCCGCTCTCCGCCCGCCGCCATTTTGTCGCCTCAGAGCCGCTCCCGCGGCCCCGCCGGGCGGCCATTTTGTGAAGCGAGCACGGGGGGGCAGCGCCTGAGGGGCCGTGAGGGGCAGCCCCGGCCGGCGCCGCCTTTTGTCACCCCAAACCCTCTTTTCCCTCCTCATTTTATCTTTTTTTTTTTCTTCAGGGGTTTCTCTTTTTCCTCAGGAAACACTTCGTGCTTAACTCCCCGCCTAGAGCCCCATCGCTTCAGCAAAAAAACAAGCAAACAATAAAATAAAAAACCAACATAATCAGATGAAGCAATCCAATAAAGGAGATTAAAGCATATTCC
Source organism: Agelaius phoeniceus (assembly GCF_051311805.1). Lineage (NCBI taxonomy): Eukaryota > Metazoa > Chordata > Aves > Passeriformes > Icteridae > Agelaius > Agelaius phoeniceus. The sequence goes on from NC_135288.1 coordinate 2,459,157, forward strand.
CCATCTTGGCTGTGAGGAAAAGTTTAGCAGCACGGAGAATTAATGTATATATTATTATACCCATATTTATTTCCCTTCCTTCTCCACTTTTTTCCCCCAGTGATAAATCCCTGACCTCAATAATCCGCCTTGACAAAGGGGATAACCTCTTCGAAAAAGATCCATGTTTTTATTTCAATAAAACACCTCACTCACACTGCTTTACTGGACATTTCATCAAAATAAAGATATAACTTAAACCACTCAAAGCCAAATCTGGGTGAAAATTGGTAATTTTCAGGAAATAGGGCTGCAGGATGCTGTAATCACTGATACGATGAAGAAAATCTGGGATATGAAATAGCAAAATCCTGCTTGCAAGTGTGTGCTCTGCGTCTGTTCATAGAAATAGGGTGGGTTGGGCTTTTTGTCCTTTATTTTATAAAGAAGCCAGTATAGCACTCACAGCCTGGTAACGCACTTGCGCACTTGCCTCATCCCTTTCCCCTCATGCTGTCAAAATCAATGTTTTAAAACTACGTTGTGGCAGTGGGTGGTTCAGTTTTGCCAGGAAAACTGGGGATAAATGAGAATATTAGCATACAGCTTTTTTTTTTCTTTCTTTTTTTTTAAATTTAATACATATCTCACCTGTGCTGCATGACCTGAAGAAATCCATGCTTGGGCTGTTCCCTGTGTAATCCCTGCTGGTTTTTGTCTCTCCCAGAATCAGCAGGATCAGACCACTTCTCATTTAAGAAATATAATTTTTTTTTAGGCTGTGTCAAAGGCATGTATAGAAAATAGGTCTGAATGCTCTGTGGGGAAGAACAACGCTGCAGGGAGCTGGCTGGGATGGCACTGCCATTAACCTGGGATCCAAAGGAAAAAACACCCGTTTTCCTGCAGCTCTTTCTATCTTATTTGAGAAAAACCATCTCCAGCACCCAGTCTTGCTCTCAGCACCTTTTCCAGCCCCTTTATCATCCCACTATCCTTGCACCACACTACAAATCTTCCATTTTCCAAAGAAACCTGCAAAAAGGTTGGTTTGGTTTTTTTCCCATGAAGCAACACTTTAACTACTGATTCAAAACCACTACAAGCTGTGCCTGGCAGCTCCTCCTTCAATTTAAAACCTCTTTTTAAAAACCAGGCAGTCCTTTGAGTTGTAAAAAGATAACCTTTAGGCTTTTTTTATGGGACACACGGTTGCATTCCTGGGAGCAAGTTGGCCTCGCAGCAGAAGGAGAGATCAGATGCCTTCACTGGGAAAGCCCAAGGAAATTTTATCCGCCGGCCGCACCCAGCCCGAAGTGAGGAAATATTTGCATTTGCTGCTCCTTGGAAGGCAGCCAGGTCCTTCCCGCTCTCCTCAGCCTGCCAAGAGGGATTGCAAGAGCTGATTGCAGCAGCCAAGGGAAGGGCTGGAGCCATCCGGAACGCTGCCATCCTTTCTGCCCTTTGCCACTGCCACAGGGACAAGAGGAGGGACTTGGAGTGGGGTTTACACCTGGGTGGTCCAAGGTGGGCCCAGCCCCCCAAAATGTTCCTGTTCAAGGCAGGATGTACGGTTGGGTTATTTCTGCAGACCTGGGTGCTTGCAGAAGTGTTTGTCACGGGGTGAGGAGCCCAAGGACAGGCTGAGCCCCTGCAGCCGATCTGGCTTTGCTCGGCAGTGGGACAGGATCCAGCTCCTGCAGGATCTCCTGCATGCGGCTCAGAATTCCTCGAGCTCCTCCCAAGGGAAAACACGGGGCTGTGCTTTTCAGGCACAATGCTCCCCACGCCTCATCTGGGAAGAAGATGCCTTAAATCAACCTTTTTGTCCTCTTACCTGTGTCCATGTATCCCTGTCCCTTGTCACCCTCCACTCCTGAAATATAATGTCAAATCTGACCACAACACATCCCTTCACCATGCTGCCAAACTCTCCAGCAGTGCCTTTCCTTTCTCCTTGCTTTCCAGGACCTTCTCCAAGGCTGCCTGTAAATAAAAGCATTTCCCTGCCTGTCTCCAGCCAAAAATTCTGCAGTCCCAGTGCCAACAGCCCATCCTGGAAGGCTCCAAGGGGGAAATACCCAACTCCTTCCCACCATTCCTCTGTGGAAGGGTAGTGCAACTTGGAATAACACATCCAAAACACCACTCAGCATTGCACTTCCATCCTCCCAAAAAACCTTGAGTGGAAAAATATCTGTATTACAAAAAGCAAGCAGCTCTTTGCCCTCCGGGCCTTCTTTTTCCTGCTCCCTTTGGCCACTGCCACATCCTTTTACTTTTTTAGCATCATTTTGATGCCAGATTTTCCTCACAGTGCAAGAAGCTTTGGAAAGTGAGAGCTGACTTGGAGCACAGGAATTCCTTGGCATGGGACAAGGAGTTCCCACCCAGCCAGACCCAAAGCCACCAACTTACGTGACCAGGACAAACCACAACTTATTTATAAATACCTTTAAAACAAATTGTCACCTGATTGATGGCCTGGAGATGCTCATTAACAAACACTGAGTAATCAGCTTTGTAGACAGGGAAGAGTCATCAGGAAATAGTTATTGATGCGATTAATTAACCATCATTAACCCCTTCACTCATAAACGCAGCACGCGCCGGAGATGCTGTATGTGATCCAGGAGCTGCTGGTCTGGTGGTTGCTTTCTTTGTTTACAGCTCCCATTTTCCATCAGGAAAGCATTAAACATCATCTCACATGCTATTTTCTGCTCTTGATTTGTGGCTTTTTAAACACTTTCGGTTAAAAAGAAAGTTTAAAAGTTTCTCCGCCTGGTTTGCAACGCCCTCGCAAACAAAACCACTAAGCACCGGCAACATCGGTTGTGCAGATGTTGGGCACGCAGAGAAATGGTCTAATTTCTGCTGGTTTGAGGCCTGGACTGAGAGGAGATCAAAAAGCTTCCACTGGCAGAGCGATATAATCTTGGATAATATGCAGAAAGGGGGCTGTCCGTCTTTCCCAGCGTCCCGGCCCTGCGGGATGCTTTTAGCTGGAGTTTTGCTGCCTGATGGAGGAATCTGTGCTCCGGCTGCCCTCTGCCGGCTCCGGGATAGATAGTCAGCAAAAAAAACCCCAAACCACACCAAAACCCCTTTTATCAACACCACAAAACATCGCCAGATCCCATATCCACTCCCAAAAAACAACACTCGGCTCTCTCCCGGGTGACAGCAGCATCTCCCACATCGCTACACCCTAAAATCAACTTTTATAGACCTTAGTTATGGACTAACTCTCACCACGCCTAGAAAATCCAAAACTGGCTTTTTTTCCTTATTTTTAGACTTGGATTTGATAGGTTTGGAATGCAGGGTGGATGAAAGGAATGAGAGTTTTTAAACTTGGGGTTTTATTTAACTGCGAGTAACTAAATCAGTGCCCGCTCTCCACAGAGAGAAACATTTCAGTGAAACCCCAAGGAAGCTTGAGAAGAAAGAAAAACTACCCAAGAAAACCAAACTGGCCTTTGGAAAAAGGAGTTTAAAAAAAGAAATAAGGAATAAACCCTCCATTCCTCATTGCTGCTCTGTCAGGGCATTTTATATTTATCATGAGCGCAGAGTTGTGCTGGGACATATCCACAATTCTACACCCTGCCAACCCACTGGGTCAGGGTCCTGGGGACATTTTGGTGATGAAAACCAAGTTCTGCAGTAACTTGGGGGTGCAGCAGGCACCCAGGGTCAGCCATGGGGTGCTTCCCACTGGGGGCACCCTCGTTTTGGTGCCTGGCACTGGAAGGGGTTGATGAGCTGCAGGGTCTCAGCAGGACGACTCGTTGCGCCAGTGGATGTGGCAGGACTTGCAGAGGAGGTGGTCGTCCAGGGGGTAGCACCCGTTCTCTGTCAGCTCTGGCGACAGGGGCATCCTGCAGCTCTGGGGGCAAGAGGGGAAAAGGAAGCCACCTTTTAGGGGTCCCTGTGTGTGTTACATCCTCTTTTCCCTGCAAAACCTACCAGCACTCCAAAAAAGTGACAAACTACATCAAAAGCATGCAAAGCTGAAGAAGTTCTCCAAACACATAATCATCACCACCACCACCCAATTTATTTTTTTTTCTCCCTCCCCCATTACCTGTAAGATACACTGGGGGCTAAAAACCAGCTGTGGTGCTGCCATCCCTGTGTCCCTGCTCAGCTAAGTTCAGTGCCACCCCCTTGGCCTTGGGGGCCCCCCATTCCCTGGGGCCGTACCTCACAGCGGTAACAGCTCTCGTGGAAGCTGCGTCCCAGGCACTCGATCTTGTAGGTGTCCTCATCCTCATGGGGGACAATGGGGCGCTCGCAGGCGCTGCACACCGCGGCGTATTTCCTGATGGGAGCCAAGGGGTGGCGTGAGCCCTGTGGGGTGACGGGGACGAGCCAAACCCAGCTCCCAGTGCGGGACACCCTCCCCCATGGCCAACCTGTAGTAGTCGGGCACGCAGTACACATCACCCTGCTCGTCCACAGCAAAGCTCTCAGTGCCGATAGCCCGGCCACAGGCAGTGCAGGAGAAGCAGCTGGGGTGGAAACCCTTGCCCAGGGCACGGACAATGTGCTCCGTGATCAGCCCCTGGCACTTGGCACATTTCTCCAGCGTGGCCTGGAATTTAGGGAACACATGCCGTGAGACAGCAGCCCACGCCCTAAGGGGTGTTCCAAGGGTGCCGGTTTTCCCTGAAGGAGGATGGGTACCTGGAAGCAGGTGTCACACGTGGGGCACCCGTCTCTCTGGAAGTAGCGCTGCCCAGCCAGCAGTCGGCGGCACGTGCGGCAGGTGAAGCAGGCAGGGTGGTACTGCTTCCGCATCGCCTCCACCGTCGGCTCCCGGGGCCCCAGCGCTTTGTGGCAGAAGGCACAGATGTCTGCAAGAAGCAGGGAGAGCGGCTGGGAGCTGTGTGCCTCAGTTTCCCTAAGTGGGGATGAGCCCATGCACAGCTGGGTCTCCCTTACCTCTGGAGCTGTCCCTCCCCGGGTCCCCATTCACATCCTGCCACTCCCGCTTGCCTGCTTGCTCCTGGGAAAATGTGGGTGGCTCCAATTCAGCAGGGAAGGTGGAAGGGGCCTGGCAAGCGGGGAAGGGAAAAGCCACGTTAGTTATACCCTGCAGGTGGGGAAACTGAGGCACTGGGGGGACTGCACGCTGTTATCCTCACCTGGAGGGTGGTGGGTGCTGCAAGGTCCAGTTGCTGCAGTGCCAGACTCAGCGGCTCCATGGACAAAGGCTGGGGCACTTCAGAGAGGGGCAGGACTGGTGGGGATGCAGGTACAGGGGCCACCGTGTGGGTTTCTGCAGCAACAGACAGATGTGGGGGTTTAGGGGATCAATAATGTCCAGTAACACCCCATCACAATAACACCCCAACAGCTTCGCAGCAGCGCTCGCTGACCTGCCCCAAAAGCAAACGCCATCGAAGCAGGAGGGGACAAACAGCACGATAAGCACCCAGCAATGGAGAGCAAACAGAGCCCGTCCCCAGGAGCCGGATCCATGCGGGGATGTGTGCAAGGATGTGGGGAATAGCCCCCCATAAAATACCCCCACATCCCCCTTCTGCATGCACAACCTTCAGCAAAGCATCTCCACAGCCTCCTCAGCCCCATCACCATCCTTCCACACCGCTCCAGCCCCCCATGGATGCCCCTCACCTCCGCTGGGTAACTGGGGGGGTGACAGCAGGATCTGGGGCTGGTGGGTGCCAGGGACCCCGGCACCCCCTGGCTGTGGCTCTCGCTGGGTTTTCTCCTTGGTGGCCACGTCCCTCTGTGGTGGCACGAGGGTGATGAAGATGGATGAAGCGATTCTTTTCTCTGCTTTCCCTGGCAACATCGCTGAAGCCATGGAAGGGCCGGATGAGGGGTTGATTCTAGGGAAAATAAGAAAGAAAGAGAGTAAAACTCGCAGGCACACTGGCAGCTCCTGCAGCCGTGCTGCCCTTCAGCATCAACTCGCTCCCTCCTCCCGGAAAGGGAGAAGGAACCAGTGTCCCCTCCCACGTCACAGCAATAAATGGTCTCATGCCTGGGAGGACACAGGGTACAGAGTCCTGGCGAGGCAGCAGCTGATAGCGTCCATTTTCACACCTCTGTGGCCAAATCCCACCTTTTCATAAGTATTTGCATCCCCTGTATTTCCTCTTATTGCTCCCACCCACCTGGGACTAAATTCCCCATGAGCAGCAGGAAGTACCCACCTTTCCTTTTAAAACACAGAGCTGCTATAGGATTTTGCTTTTGCAACCCCTTTATTGAAATCTTTCTACATCCCCGCTCCCTCTCTCCTTACCCCCAATTCCCTGCCAATCAATTCCAGCTCTGCACATCCCCCCTTTCATTTTTCCAGGTGGGAAAACTGAGGCGTGGTGCTGTGAATTACCACGTCCCTGACACTGACATGTCCCCTGAGCAGCACCCGGCAGCCCAGGCAGGATGCACCCGACCCCGAGAAACCCTGCTCAGGAAGGAAAAGAGCTGTTTATCCAACTTCCCAAGGGGAAAAGCAGCTGGGGCGAAGCTTCCCCTTCCCAAATGGAGTAGATTGCGGGGAGGAACCCTGAGGCTTTAGTCAGGGTGCTGTGTTGGTGAAGCAGAATTCATCCCTGAGGTGAATCAGCAGCTTGAAAAATACCTGTGTGATGAGTTCCCGGTCTCATGCGGCTCTGCTCCCCCAAAATCCCACTCACGGGGGTCAGCACATTCTTTGTGGGGCAGACAGACTCCCCGAGGTGGGCGAAAAGCTTCGCGATGTTCCTGCCGGTGATTTCAGCCTCTGACTCAAGCAGGGAAGGGATTAAAGAGGAAAAAGAACCCGGAGCACTTGGCTCCCTCTTTCCCTCCCTCCCCGCCGGCTACCGGCCTTGCCCAGCTCCTCACCCGCCGGAGCCACCGCTTTTCCTCCTCCCCAGCAGAGCTGCGGAAAACTGGGGGGAAAAGAAAAGAACAACCATTAAAAAAAAAAAAAAAGAAGAAGAAAAAAACAACCTAAAAAAGAAAAAAAAAATATTCTCCGGGGTTAATGGGAACCATGTGCTCATCGCATTCCTCTTTGTGCCGGGGCTGACGGGATCCCGGCGGCCCCGTGGTGGCACCCCCAGAGCCCAGAGCCCCCCCGTCCAGGGCCATCGGGGTGGCCGAGGCTCGAGGGGGGCATTAATGGGGGTCCCCCTTCCCCATGCAGCTCCATCCTGGTTTGGGGTGGCAGAGGCCACACTGGAAGGGAACCTCCCTGGTTTCCCTGAAATCTCCTAAGGTGGAAACTCAGGTGGGATTGAGGGAACAGGGCCACTTATGGGGTATCCCCACAAGCCCCAAAACTAGGATGGGATACAGCCCTCTAGAGCTGCACCTCAACTCTGTCCCCTACCCCAGGGACCTCTCAGAGGGTGCTCTGAGGATGCCCAAGGAAAAAGGGATGGGATGGGGGTACACAACGCTTGGTGTCCCACCCCGAGTGGTCCCACTGTCCTCTTGTCCCTCACCTGGGGGTGGCCTTGCAGCCCCCCCGGCATCCCCTGTGTCCCACCGTGCAGCCCCACAGCTCCCTGTGCCCTGCCTGGCAGTGCCCTGTCCCCTGTGGAGCCGCGGCCCCACCGTGTCCCCTGTCTGGGAGCCCCCATCCCCTCCCTGGGAGAGTCCCCAGTCCCCTCCTTGGGGGTGGCTCTTGGCCCCCCTGTCTCATCCCAGGATGAGTGCGGTCCTTATCCCATCACATGGGGGATCCTGTGTCCCATATTGGGGTGTCCCCTGTCCCCTCCTGGGAGAGGGATCCCAATCCCACACCTGGGGCGGTCCCTACCTGAGGGTGGCTGCTGTCCCCTACCTGGGGGGTTCGTACCTTGCGGGCGAGGTTCTCTGCCGGGGGGGAGCGGTGTCGCCTGCCCGGAGGTGGCCCTGCAGCCTCTCGGGGGGTGACCCTGTCCCCGTCCCTGTCCCCTACCTGGGGAGCCGCTGCGGGTCCCTCCGTGCGCTCCGCGGGCGCGGCGGGGGCAGCGGGAAGGCAGAGCCGCCCGGCATCACCGCCCCTTCCTCCCTCCTCCTCCTCCTCTTCCACCTCTCTTCCTCCTCCCCCCTGCCTGCCCCACAGCCCCGGGCGGAGGAAGAGGGGGGCATGTCCTTAGGGTGCCCCATTCACCCCCCGACGGCCCCGCGCTCCCCAAAGCGCTTCGTGGGTGCTCCATATGCTCTGGGATTGCCCCCTCCCAGGTTTTCCCATGGAGCCCCCGAGAGCCCCCCACACCCTCAGGGCACCCAACCCCAAGGTGTGCCCCGGGAGCCCCCCATACACCCCCGGGGTGCCTGTGTACCCCAATACAGCTGAAATATCTCCATATACCCCCAGGATAACCCCTCTCCTCCAATACAGCCCCAGTTACCCCCATTCAGCTCCATGCCCAAAATGCCCCATACTTCTTCTGTGCACCCCCAGGACACCCATGTGCCCCCCTGGAGCCCCAGCATGCCCCATAAACCCCTACAGAGCCCTCAGTGCTCCGAACACCCCCAGACCCCTCCTGCTCCCCTCTGCATTGGGGGTCCGTGCCCAGGCAGCCAGAACCCCCCTCCCCAAAGTGCACCCCACCTTCACAGGGCCTGTTGTCCCCTGGCACAGCACAACGGGCTGCAGGCAGGGGGAAACTGAGGCACAGCCAGAGGGTCACCCCACTCCGTGCCTCAGTTTCCCTTCCCAAGGAGGAATTCTACCCACCTCCCTCAAAAGTCTGCACCGCCACCATCCCAAGTGCCTTTCCAGCACAATGGGACCCCAGCTTGCTCTGCCCATGGATTTTGCTGGAAAAAAAAACACCTTTATTTTCTGAGATTTATAACCCCTGGAGGCCCCTGACAGTGTGGCCCAGCTGCCAGCAACGACGGGACATCCATCAGCAGCCTGCAATCCCACTGGGACCAGAGGACAAACCCCAGCAGTGCTGCAACCTCGCAGAGTCCCCCCAAAAACCAGGGGCAACGCGAGCCTTCCCCCCGACCTCCTCCATCCCACGGGATGGGTTGGATGCCTTCCAGGAGCCCTTTTTGGGGTTGGACGCCGTCCAGGAGCCCTTTTTTCCTTAGTCCCCATGGGGGATCTGTGGTGGGGGATTCTGGGGTGCCCAGCGACGCCACCCTGAGTTTCTGCTGTCCGGTTCCACCCCGCGGCTCATCGAGACGTCTCCCCCGATCCGGATCCTGCCAGGCGATCCAGGCGAGGCTGCTGGGCAAAATCCTGTGCGGGACGGGAGAGAGGAGCCCAAAGGCCTCTCAGGGTGGCCCTGGGGCTGCCCCCAGCCTCACCCCGCGTGGCACGGGGCTGTCCCCCTCTCACCTGCCTGCAGCAGGACTCCAGCAGCACCCCGGAGTGCAGCAGGCACCAGAGCTCCCCCAGCAGCGACACGAAGACGTGCAGGATGTCGGTCCATCGGCCCACGGTGAGGAGGAGGATGAAGAGGCCGCCCATCCGCATCACCACGGTCCGGAACGCCGCCCCCCTGCCGGTGCTGTGCCGGGACTCCTCTGCGAGGACACAGCATTGGGGGACACTGGGACCCCCGCAGCCCCAGCACGGGGACACCAAGCATGCGGCGGCTTCACGTATAGCCCATGTAGCCCCTATACACCCCATGTACCCCCTATACAGACCCACAAGCACCTCAGGTACCCCCAGGGCATCCCACGTACCCTCTGTACACCCCAGTACCCTCTGTGTACAACTGGGATATACATACACACCCCCTACAGACCCCCTGGACACCCCCTATATCTCCAGAATGTACCATATACCCCCTTACAGACCCCCAGGACACCCCATATGGCCCATATACACCCCCAGAATGTACCATATACCCCCTACAGACCCCCCAGGACACCCCACATACCCCTATACACCCCCAGAATGTACCATACACCCCTTACAGACCCCCCAGGACACCCCACATACCCCTATACACCCCCAGAATGTACCATATACCCCCTTACAGACCCCCCAGGACACCCCACATACCCCTATACACCCCCAGAATGTACCACATATACCACCTGTACAGCCTCAGGACACCCCTGCACACCCCATATACTCTGCATACAGCCCCAGGACCCCCCCATCTGCCCCTATACAGCCCCAGGTGGCCCCGAGTGGCCCCACACACCCCCCATTGCACCCCCAACACACCCCACACGCCCCCCAGAGCCCCCCGAGCTGGGGCATCCCCACCCACCCTGCATGTAGACGACCAGCAGGGTGTAGCAGATGCTCAGCGGGGTCCAGAAGCGCACGGCCTCGCCCGTGGAGAGGAAATCGCGGTTGATGAGCTCCACGGCGGCCAGGTCGGCCACGGCGAAGGTGACGGCCAGGGCGTTGCGCAGCAGGCGCGGGATGCCGTGCCCCGCGGCCAGCAGCAGGATGCAGACACCGCAGTAGCGCTGCCGGCTGTGCAGCTCGTACAGGGCGCAGACGTGGCGGGCCAGGCGCCGGGCGTGCAGCGCCAGCAGCCCCGCCAGCCCCGCCGCCAGCGCCAGGTTCCAGCTGCGGTGCGGAGCCCCCTCCAGCAGGAAGCTGAGGCCGCAGGACACCCCGCAACCCAGAGAGTACTGGCACAGCAGGTAGAGCTGGCTGCTGTGGGCGCCCTGCAGAGCAGAGGAGGGGGTCATGGAATCGTGGAATGGGTGAGGCTGCAAAAGACCTCCAAGATAACGAGCCCAACCGTTCCCCCAGCACTGCCGAGTTCACCTCTAATCGTGTCCCCAAGTGCCTCATCCAAACACTTGTTGAACCCTTCCCGGGCCATGACTCCAGCACTGCCCTAGGTAGCCTGTGCCAGTGCCTGAGCACCCTTCCCATGAAGGATTTTTCCCAATATCCAATCTAAACCTTACCTGGCTCAGCCTGAAGCTGTTCCCTCTTCTCCTGTCCCTATTTCTTGGGAGCAGAGCCCGACGCCCTCAGCTGTCCCCTCATGTCGGGGAGTTGTGCAGAGCCAAAAGGGCCCCCTGAGCCTCCTTTTCTCCAGGCTGAGCCCTTTTCTCAGCTCCTCAGCCCCTCCTGGTGCTCCAGCCCCTTTCCCCAGCTCTGTTTCTATCTCTGGATACGCTCCAGCCCCTCAGTGTCCTCGCCTTGGAGGTCCCAGAACTGGAGGTGTCCCAGCAGTGCCAGCACAGGGGACAGGCACTGCCCTGGGGGACCAGCCAGGGGCCTCTTGCCCACCTGGGGACACCCGGCTGAGGTGCAGAGGGACCCATGGCCCCCTGCACCCACAGCCCCTCCACCCCCTGTGGGTGCTGAACCAGCCCCCAGTTTCCAGCTCCATCCACACCATACCCCACGGTGCCTCAGTTTCCCCCATGCTGTCTCACCTTGAGGGAGAGGATGGTGGAGACGGCGCGCAGGGAGAACTCCAGCACCACCAGGGCAGCCACACGGGAGCCCACCAGGGCCAGGACAGCCGTCAGCACCAGCACCTGCAGCGGCTCCAGCAGCGGCCGCCGCGCCGCCATCGCCTCCTTCTCCGCCTGCCTCTCGGGGTTACTGGGGACAGCAGGGGGGACACTGGGACCCCCGCAGCCCCAGCACGGGGACACCAAGCATGCAGTGGCTTCATGTATATGTACAGCCCTAGTACATCCCATGTACCCCCGATACAGACCCAGAGCACCCAGGTACCCCCAGGACATCCCATGTACCGTCTGTACAGCCCAGTACCCTCTGTGTACACCCAGGATATATACACACACCCCCTACAGACCCCCAGGACACCCCACATACCCCTGTTCACCCCCAGAATGTACCATATACCCCCTTACAGACACCCAGGACACCCCACATGGGCCCCATACACCAAAATGGGGTGACAAGCCTTAGTGACATCCCCCTCTGTGCTGTGCAGCAGAGGCTGCAGTCCCTGCCCTGCACCCCTCAGTGCCAAGAGCCACGGCCCAACAGCAGATCCCAAAATCAGATCCCCAAAAACAACCTTCCCCCCCAGAGGGGACAAAGGGCTGGCGCTTACTTTGCACACTGGATGTAGAGATAAACCTTCAGGAGGCTGCAGAGCACCGAGACGGCGCAGGCACCCACCAGCCCTGCGGGGAAAGGCAGCAGTGGGTCACTGGTGTCCCCTGGGCTGTCCCCAGGCCACGCTCGGGGATCTCACCTTGCAGGAGCGCATCCAGCAGCGCCCAGCCCCACGCCAGCCCGGGCAGCGCCGGGAGCCAGGACCCCAGGGAAAACATTTTCTATGGAGAGGAGCCACAGCAGAGCCAGGCCCCGGCTCCAAGGTCCGCGGGGTGGAGGCGGGGAGTGGCTCCCCCCGGCTGGTAAATCATTACTGGGGCAAGCCAGGGCAGCTGGAGCTCCGGCCAGACGGGATGAGCTCCAGCTGCCCCGTGGAGGTGAAAATTAGGAGAAGAGGGATGTGATGCACATGGAGGGGGTCAGGGACAACCAGCACCTGTAACCTCCCCTCATGCCGGCACTGCCATTCTCCTCTCCACCCTGAGGCATCGCAGCATTTCAGTCCTAGCCCCCCCCATCTGTACCACCCCAAAGACCCCAAGACAACACCAAAAATAGAAAAACCTCTTTATTAACATCGGTGGTGGCAGGAGTCTGTCCTACAGCCCTGGGGGCTGCTAGTGCTGAACCATGTTCCTGAGCTTGTCCCAAAAGAAGAGGCTGAGGACAGTGTGGGGGCCGAGGCGGAGGTAGACGGCGCCGATGCCCTTGTACAAGCCCAGCAGCCCCTCTTTGCTGGAGATTTGCAGGATACAATCCAAAAAACCTCGGTAGAGCTTGCCCTGGGGAGAGAGGAGCCAGCTCTGCCCCCCTGCCGGATGGGAAAAGCCGCGTGTGCCCCGTGCCGTATCCGGGATGGCCTTACCGTGCCGTCGGCGTCCACCGGCTGGTTGTAGAGACGCGTGCTGATCACGTCAAAAGGTGTCATTGTCACAGCCACAGCCACACCACTCACCATGCCCCCCGCCAGCACCGCCGCCCAGCTGCCCTTCCTGAACCACTGCGGGAAGCGCCGGCATCAGCTCTTCCCAACAATGAGAGGGAGCACGGGGGGCCGCTGGCGGCCGGATCCGCACACGTCCCGCTCACCTGGCGCTCGCAGACCCAGTCCTTGGCCGAGGCGAAGGTGGCGAGCTGCACGGCCGAGCCCACGGCCACGCGGGGCACGGCGCCCGTCACGCCCCGCCACAGCCCCACCACCCCGTGCTGCTGGTAGATGCTCTTGAAAGCGCCGGAGATGCTCTGGGGAAGAGAGGAAATTGGGGAAAACGGGAAAAATGGGAATGGTGCATCGCACCTGGCAAAATATCCCACCCCACGCGGAGCCACTATTGGCTTTGGAGAGATCTCAGGGGGTCTGGGTTCTCCGGATTCGGTATCGCAGCCCCACGTGCCTGTCACACCCCCTCTGTTCTCGCACTGTTATTTTTAGCATCATTACGGGGCCAAGCAGCCAAACAACAGCTTTAAATTCCTGCTGACCAAAATAGCACGGTCCCCGCTGGGGCCCGGAGCGTGCACGGACAAGGTGCCACCGAACCCTCTGTGTCCCCCCACCCCAACCCTGTCCCCACTCACCTCATGGTTGTGCTGGTGGCCCACGGCCATGGCCGACAGTGTCTGGGCTTGGAGGTGGGTCTTGACCTTGGGGGGGACAATGCCAGGTGACAAACCCCTCCAATGGCCCCGCTGGGACCGGCTGTGGTCCCCTCATTTTCTTGGCAGATTTTGAGGGGAAGTTTCAGCCCCTCAGACAGACGTGGGGGACACAGCTGAGTAGTCAAGTGGTAACTCCAGACTTTGAATCCCGTTCCTTTTACCCCTCTCTCCCAGGGCAAAGGGACCCTGCAAACACCCACTGCTGGAGCTCTGCAGCCCCAAAAAACTGCGTAAACCCTCTAAAATGGGGGGGGGGGGACCCCCACAATTTCTTCTGGGGTCATTTCCTTATGAGGGAGTTATCTGCTGGTTTCCTGAGGGGGATTTGGGGGACAAAGCAGGGGGAGAGCATGCACAGCGCAACCCCACATTTTGGGGTGGGGGGGGGATGAAGCGAAGCGGGGGAAGAGAGAATGCACCAAGCCAGTGTTTATAGGATGCAGCCAAGATGCCGAACGTTTTGGGGGGGGGGCCCAAAACACCCCCCTCCACACCCCATGGCCTTTGGGACGGAGCAGCACTCACCAGGTACGCGGGGCTGCCCACGATGGCTCCCACCGCCCCGGCCACGGCCCCGGCGGCCACGGTCCCGCCGGGATACCCGGTCCAGCCGGCGTCCTCGGCGTGGGAATAGCAGTAGAAGCGGACGCCGTTCATGAGCCCCTGGTAGAGCAGCCCGGCCGCCAGCCCCTTCTGCAGCCCCCGCAGCCCGTCCGCCCGGCACACGGCCACGGCCGCCCGCAGCACCCCGCGGTAGGGCCGGGGGTACGTGCCCGGGGGCTGCAGCTCGCCCTGCAGCTGCAGCCGCGTCTTCACCACCTCCAGCGGGTTGGTGAGGAAGCAGGCCAGGCAGCCGGCCGTGGCCCCCAGCACCAGGTCGGTGGCCGGGGGCACCCCCCCGGCCGGGGGGGGGCTGTTTTGGGGGGGGTACTGGAATTCCTGCAGGGAATCGGGAGGGCGGGGGGCGAGGGTCCCCGCCGCCATCCGGCACCTGCCCGCGGGGGTGGCCCCAGGCTCCACCTCCCCGAACAACCGCAGGGAAAAAAATCCAGGGGGAGCGAGAGCGAGCGAGCGCCGCCTCCTGCAAACCAACCCCCCCCCAATCCAGCCCCCAATTTGGGGAAGGGATGTGGGGCAAAGGTCGGGCTGGGGGTGCGTGTCCGGCCCCCCCCGACACCGGCGCGCCCCCGGCAGCCGCGTCCAGCCGGGCCCGGTCTCACGTGATGGTGCTGCCCCGGCGCAAATAGGGAAAAGCAGGCAAAAAAAAGGGCGGTAACATTGAAATAGAAACGGAGGGAGAGGAATTTTGGGGGCGCACGCAGTCACACCCCCGCCCCAGCCAGCCTGGGGAGGAGGATGAGGACTGGAAAACTCGCTGCGCTTGTGGCCGCGGCGCGGGGGGGACTTGCAGAGGGTCTCACCCGCCTCTCCCGGGGCTTTGAAATTGGAGCTTCCCGCGGAAAAACGCTGCGGGGGGTGGGGATGTCGGTGTCCCGCCCCCCGCCGTGGATTCCTAATTTTGGGCTGCGCAGGGACCCCCTGGTACCCCCATGGCCGAGGCACTGCGGTGGTTACTGAGGGGCAGGAGGTGCGAACCCCCCCGTATCCCAGCCCCCTCCCCTGCCAGCGGCTGTCCCGGTATCCCCCAACACTTTCGTTTCGGTGTCAGAAGTCAAGGAGGGTTTACGGGGACAGTGGGTGATGCTGGGGGCTGGCCCCATGGCTGTTTCTTTCTCTTCTAGACTGGACTAGATCTCCTGGATCCAGGGGTAAGCAAGGACAAAGCATGAAGACTCTGTGTCTGGATGGGCAGTTCCCAGTTGAAGCCACAAACGCGTCCAACCGCAGGGTAAACACTGTTGAGGAGCTCGAGGTGCACGTCCTCCCCTCTTTTCATCCAAATCTTCCTTCTGCCTGCCCAGAGCCGTCCCACAGGCTCCAAAGTGACGGCAGGAGGAGCAGCAGCCCCTGTGGCAGAAGATGGCGTGGGGCCAAGGCTGAGTTACCAAGGTCTATTTATTTGAGGAGGGGGGAAAGGAAGCAAATGTATGTACATATACATTCAGTCATGTATGTTTCCTCCAGAAAAAGGCCCCGTGAACTTATATTACATGAGAAGGTCTCCGGGTTATTATTATTGTTATTAATATTATTTAAAAGCTGGGGTTGTGCCCCAAAGTGCTCATAGTGGAGCGCAAGTGGCGATGGGTCCTTGCTGGCCTCAGATGCAGTGAGCTGAGGAGATGGGGACGTGTTTGGTGGCAGCCACATGACAAAGTCCCTCAGGACACCTGAAGAACATGGGACTCCATCTCTTCTCCCCCAGTGCACAGGCTCAGCATTAAAACCACAAACCGGCTGCTGAGATTTCCTAAAATCATGTTTAAGCCAAATATTTGGCCTTGTTCCTTCTTCCTCAGCCTCAAATCTCCATGACAGGCTGAGTGGTTCAGCGGAGTCCGGAGGCCCCGGGCGAGCCCTCCAGGAGGAGGAGGAGGCGGGGCAGTGCCGACTCCTCCTCCCAACACAGCGGTGATTGTATGAGCAACAAAACATGCACGGTAGCGACTGAGCGTTCCCACCTCGCCCTGACCCTGTTCGAAAATGAACAAGTCCTCAGTCCTGCTCCCCACCAGAACGGGATGCTCGTCCCAGCCCACCCCGCTCCCACCCTCTCCCTCACTACTACTGGGACATTATTCTGTGAAAGGCAAATTATTTGCCCCGTGGCAGCTGGACAAGGAGGAAGGTGCAGGTGGTGAAGCATCTGGCTGCTCCCCAGACCACGCCGGATGTCCCTGGCTCAGTGGAGAGCGCGGGGTCCATGCTGCAGGCACAGCCCTGGTGGGGACCAAGCGATGGCAGGAGGGTTTGGGGTGCCAGCTGCCCAGATACAGGCCCTGGTCCCCAAAACTGGGCCCTGTGAGCTGTCCCCCCCTGGGCAGGGTTAACACCAGGGGTCCCGCTCGGCCCGGCCCCGGCAGAGGCTGTCACTGCGCTGCCAGGCGCTGTCGATGAGGCTCTGGGCATCCTCACATTTCTTCTTCACAGCAGCATCCAGAATGGCCTTGTGCTGGAGATCGACCTGAAACACGGGTGTGGGGTGGCAGGAGGGGAACAGACAACAGTCACTTCTCCCTCTTGCTGTAAAACCACCTCAAACCCACATGGGCAGGCTGTCCATGTCATGGACATGGTGACAGCGGGGCTGACCCACATTCCTCCCACTGCCCTTGCCAGCACTGGGTGCTCATGGCTTGTCTTGCCAGCCTCTAAATCCCACATCCTGTGATTATATGGAGCCATAGGAGCTCCCTGGCTCTCCTGCCCTTTGTGGGAAATCTGGGTTCACCCTCCAGGGACAAATTCATCCCTCTGCTCTCCCTCAGTAATGAGAGTGTGAGGCAGCCCCACATGCTCACCTGGTAGATGTTCCTCCAC
Source organism: Agelaius phoeniceus (assembly GCF_051311805.1). Classification (NCBI taxonomy): domain Eukaryota; kingdom Metazoa; phylum Chordata; class Aves; order Passeriformes; family Icteridae; genus Agelaius; species Agelaius phoeniceus. The sequence goes on from NC_135288.1 coordinate 2,476,234, forward strand.
GCGACGTTCAGTGCTGACAGGAACCTCTCCAGTTCTGTAGTGCAACTAAAATAAAGGACCCAGGGGGCCAGGAACTCCTTGCTGTCCTGAGCAAACTCCTGAACAGCGAGAGAGAGGCCTGGGGTCAGCATTGGGTGCTCGCCCAGCCCCGGGCCAGCGGGTCCCAGAGCCCTGCCCTCACCAGGATGCAGTACTCCTTGCCAGCCTCCGTGGACACAGCGGTGACATCGGTCAGCTCCGCGGTGCCCAGCGAGCGGAAGAAGCTGGTCTGGCAGTCCTCGTGGCACGTGAAAGCCTTCTCATCTGTCAGCACCAGGCAGCAGGGAACACACGGCGTCGGGGCAACGCCCTGGGGGATCACCTGCGTGGGGTGGGGAAGGGGGTAAAACCCGGCACGATGGAGCTCCATCTCCATGGGGTGCCCTGTGGGGAAACCCTCCTGGCTCAGGATAAAGCTGCCTGCTCCATCCTGACAGACATTCCTGCTCCCTTTCCCTGGGCAAAGCACCCACGCCCAGGGCCTGTCCCCAGCTCACCCCTTTGGAGACAGCCTGGCAGAAGTACTGCATCCAGTCTGCCATGTCCTCCTCGTTGTCGGCGCTCAGCTCCAGGGAGGGCCGGTCCGTCAGGATCACCTGGAAGGAGTGGGGCCGGTCGGTGGTGTTGGAACGCCGGCATCCCCCGCACTGCTCGCCGCTGGGAGAGAGGGGGAGGATGGACATGAGCGGGATGGATGGGCCAGCACGAGCCTGAGAACAGCCTCTGACTGCCCTCCCTGGGCAGCACCTCACCCCTGTCCCAACAAACACTCGTTCCCCATCCGTGACATTCCCTGGGATTGCTCCAAGGACCATCTCCAGGCTCTTCACATTGCAGGAGAGCTGGAGCTGAGCACAGTGGGTCTCCCAGCAGGGCTCTTGGAGGGATGCATCACCCTTCAGAGGCCAAGGCCCCTTCCAAGGAAGGAAATGAGGTGGCATGCACCGGAGCCAAAACACATGGGCACCTGCCCCCAGGCAGGAGCAGCCAGGATTCCTGAGGGATTCCTGCTGCATGGACCAGGCCATGATCCAGCCTGGAACCCCTCCTGGACATCCCAAGTAGCTCCTGCTCCCCAGATCCCCATGGAGTTGGGGTTCTGTGTCCTACCAGCCACTCACCCCATGTTGATGGAGAGCAGAGGGGTGACGTCCGTGCGATCGGGGTACTGGTACAAGATCCCATTGCTGTTGTTTGGGAAGATGAGAGAGGAGGGAACTGGAGTCAGCACAGCTCTGGTATCCCCTACCTTTGGTCCCACAGCCAACCCTGCCCCTGCCCTCCACCCCTGCAGCCCTGTGGGGTCACATTCCTGCTGCTGGGCACCCACGAACTGTGGCTTGAGCCACCAAACCGGTGGCTCGGCTCCTTTAGGTGGCAAGATGAGTCCTCTCTACCTCCCAGGCAGCTCTTGGGCAGCAAACTGCTCCCAGCACCTTCTCCCAAGAGCCCTGTCTGACCCCAGCCCTGCCCCACAGCCCCAGTGCCCACCTGAGCACCACAAAGCAGGGCTTCCACTGCTCCTTGCCCAGGTAGGAGGTGCCTGCCTTGTAGTGCAGGATGCCATCCTTGGTGACAGCGTGTTCTGCAGAGGAGCAGCTGCTGCTGGAGGGCCCCAGTGCCTCATCCATGGGGTCCTCCCAGTGGACGAGGCCGTAGAAACGCACAACCACGCTGCAGGCCTGGAAGAACCAGGAGAAGTCAAGGGAGTCTCCTGTGAGCCTTCATCACCTGCAGGGCTGGTGGTGATATCCAAACTCACCTCACACTTGGACTCCTGTGCCACAAACTTGGCAAGTGCCAGTTTCTCCATGGTGGCATCCGTGAGGATACTGGGATAAGGGGGCTCCCGGCACCCTTTGATCATGGCTGACTTCAAGGAGACCAGGAAGAACCTGAGATGGAGGCAAAGATCTCTGACAAGGCTGGGGCAAACAGCCCCTCATCTCCCTCAGACACCTGGTGCCCAAGGGTTCCCCTTAACCTGGGAGTCTCTGGTCTTCCAGACCAAAGAGTTGCAAAATCAACCTACAGACCAAAGGTGATGGGAGGCTGCAAAGTCTGAACTCCAGAAAGGAGACAGGTGACACCCAGAGGTGGTCACTCATCCCAGCACAGATCCCAGTATGGCTTGATGGTCACCTCCCTGAGCTGCCAGCACACAGAGACCTGGGACATGCCTTGGAGCTCATCCCTACTCACGCCAAGTGACACGGGGTCTGCATTGCCCAGAGTCCCAAAGCTCAGACTGAGGGATGGAGTAACTCTTGATCCAGGGAAGATATTTTGGTTTTATCCACACCTGAAGCATTTCCAGCTGTCAGCTGGGTTCAGCCAGTGGCACCAAACCAGCCCCCAACCCCCTCACGGGTGGCAGGACTGTCATGAAGGGCTGTCTCTGGAGTCTCCCACTGTCCCCAAGTCCAAGAATTCCAGAGTTCTGTGCCCAGTTCCCCACTCACTCGGTGAGAGCCATGTCGGCAGTGTCCAGCAGGAACTGCTTCCTCCGGTTGGTGCACACCAGGGTCACTGTCTGCTGATCCAGCCCAACCTGTGCCACACAGCAATGGTTAGGGAAGGCAGCCATGGGAGGAGGGGCAACACAGCAGGGCTGACTGGGCTTCTGACCCAGGGACAGTGTCAGTGGTCACTCTGCTGCCCATGCAAAGACATGGGCACCCACAGAGGTGGCACTGGAAGGGGCATCACTGCCAACTCTCCCAGTCTCAAAGGTTCACTGCCCATGGACACAAACACACCCTCACCCCCGGACAGGTGAGAGCTGCCCCCTGGCCTGGCTCACCGAGATGTAATCCAGCTCGTTGTAGGACACAGCCTCCTCCACCATATACGGCTTCTCCGCTGCCCCTGGCACAGACACAGAGAGCCACGTGAAGGGGGGCACAGCACCCCCTCTCCAGCAGCAGCACCTGCAAACTGAGCCATGGCTCAGGCAGCACGGAGCCACAGGACACAAGTCCCAGGGCTCCTGGGGGACAAGTCAATCTGAGCTCCCTGCTGTGAGCACGGGACTCAAGGGAAGTGGCAGTGTCCTAATCCATGGACAGGCTGTGGATGGAGCCGCCCTCCCTGCCCCTGAGCCCAGAGGCTGTGGGGATGTGATACCTTTCCGGATCAGGTACACGTAGCAATCTGTCAGCAGGACGTAGATCAGCTGCAGGTTCCCTTCCATGTGTCCCGTGCTCATTCGGATCATCTGCATGGAAAGAAAGGAGCTCTCAGCCCTGGGCTGATGCAGGCACAGAGCTGATCTTCAATTGATGGAGACCCCTTACCCTGAACAACTGCTCCTCATTCTCCCGAAAGACGTGGATCATCAGCAGGAGGAGATGGTTGTTATCCACCCTGCGGAGAGAGATAGCAGAGGATGGACATAGATGTGAGGCTGGGTGAGTCCAGGAAGGGCAATCCCCTTCCTTGTTGAACATATCCATCATTTGGGCACTTGTTAGCTCCCCAGGATCTTATCTTCCTGACCCTTTGTGCCTCCTCTTCATCCTGGAGAAGGATGGGCTTTGCCCCCCAAACCGAGGACGAAGGGAAAGGTGTCAACTTGAGCTCAAGATTGTTTTGAAGATGCTCTCCCTGCTGAGCACACCCATCCTCACCTGAACTCAGAGGGATGGGTCAGCTCCGAGGGGCTGCCCTGCCCTTCCTCCACCCCAGAGTCCTCAGCGCTGCTCGGGGAAGGGCTGGGCTGCTCCTTCTTGGGCTCACAGAGAGCCTGTGGGTCGATGGTTTCTGTCTGGCTAGTTTGAGGTTCAACACTCGCCCTTTCAGACTCCTCTACTGCTCCAACTGCTTCTCCCTCTCTGCTTTCTTCTTCTTCAGGAGCCTCAGGGCTACCAGAAACATGTGGCGGTTGGCCAGGCCCTGGAGGGTCATGGTGGCCACCACCTGGTGCAGCAGCGTTTGGACTCTCGACGGTAAATCGGTAGAAGTCCATGGGGGCTGAAATCCCCTCACTAAAGTCGCCAGAGGACGATCCATCGGGGGTCTCCCCTGGCGTGCCGGTCCGAAAGGGCTGCCCGGGGGGCTCCAGGGCGGCGTTCCAGCCCCCGGGGTCCAGCTGCCCGTTGAGCCTGTCCATGACCTTGCTCAGGGGCTGCCCCACGCTCTCCATGGACGTGTCCTTCATCTCGGGGATGCGCAGGGCCAGCGGGCCAAGGGCAGCGCACTCCCCGTCCCTTGGTGCCTCCTCCCTGTCCGTGTCCCTCGGCGGCTCCTCCCTGTCCCCCTCCCCGTCCCTCGGTGGCTCCTCCCTGTCGCTGAGCCCGTTGACGCCGCTGTCCCCGCTGGCCTCGGGCGCTGTGGGCCCCGGGCTGTTCACCGCCTCCTCAGGCTTCACCTTCTTCTTCTTGCCCGTCTTCTTCTTCTTGGCCAACCTGTGGGAGAGAAGAACGTCACCCACTGTGCCTGCTTAGACTCTGCAATACGCACGGGGCTCCAACAACATTCCTTTGCAATTTTCCCTATTGCAGAGAAATCCTTCTAATCAGGAACATTGCTCAGTGTGCAGCCATGTAGAGCCCCCATCTCTGTGCCAGTTTTTCATGGACGCTTTCTCCTACCTATCTCAAAAAGAGGTGTCACTGCTGACACAGCACCTTGGGCTTTCTTTCAGCTGTAAAGGGATCACAAATGGTCGTGGTGCTGAATTGACATGGGGAAAATCTCTGGTTGAGATCAAGAAGCTGGGAAGGGAGGAGGTTTCTGGAGGTGGCAATGCCGTGTCCCCACCTGCCAGGAGAGGGAGATGCAGGTTGGAGCACACCAGGATGTGCTGTGGAAGTGTTCTGGCACCCACAGCACCCAAACTGCTGCCAGGTCATCCCTGTTTGGGAGCCCAGTGCTCCCCTTCCCTGTGTCTCTCATGTGGGATGATGAGTAAAACCCAGCTCCTCTGCCCCAGCACAGCCCTGCTGGGCGGGTTTGGGGAGGCCCCATCACAGGGTGTGAGCAGACAGAGCCTTGAGCTCTTTGTCTGGATTGAGGGCTCTGAGGGATCCCTTGGGGATCTCCCCTGCAGGAGTCAAACACCCAAACCCCAGCCAGGAACTCTGCAGAGGCATCTCCCGTGACAGGTTTGGCCACAGCTCACTGACAAACAGGAGGAGGAACAGGATGGGAGACAAGATCCAAGCCCCAGAGCAGCTGCAAAGCTGCCACCAGCTGGAGAGAGCTCCAAATAAACGCTCATGGGTTACTCTGAGCCCTCTGACTCCCAGTGGCAGGGGAAGGGGGTGATGTGTGTCACTATAGAACATAAGCTCCCACTGCTGTTCTCAAGGTGAAGAAAAAAAGGGAAGTTTATTTTCTGACTCAAACATTTATAGTTTTTTAAGAGTGCCAGTGGATTGGAGGGTGACAGTGCCACCTCTCCAATGACACTGGACAGACTAACAGTCTATCAGCTTTCTCCTCTTCCATAAAGAAATGCAAAACAATGAGTTATTTACAGAAAGTGTGTGAGAAAGTTCGCTACAAGAATGTCAACATCAGAAGGCTTAGAAAATCTTAAAAAACCAGAGTGACAGATGTGGAATCAGCCCAAGGAACCCCGCCCAGCCCCACAGAATAAAGGCTGCAGCACAGAGACCATCTTTGCTGGGACAGAAGAGGTGCCACACCCCCAACACCTGCCCCTCTCTGAGGCCAGCAGCTGTGTCCCTACCTGATGACCTCCAGCTCCGTGCAGCTCTCGGACTGGTCCGTTCCCTCGGGGGTGGCCTCTGCCCTGTGCACGGGCGTGGTGTCAGCAGAGGAGGGCGCCTCGGCCCTGTCCTGGTTGAAGGGGTTGTGGCGCTGCTGCGTGGGGCTCCTCACCGCGGCCCTGCCGCCGTTGGGCTCCGAGCGCGGGCAGCTGAGCGTGTCCGTCAGGTCCCCGTCTGCAGGACAGGGAGGGAGAGAGGATCAGCCCCGGCTCAGGCTCCTGGGCACAGCCAGACGGAGCCAAGCCAGGCGCCGGGGGCTCGGGGCACTGTGTGGGCACCGCGCCCCTGGCAGTGCCAGCAGCTCCCAGAGAGGATGGACAGGGAGGGCAGCGTGAGACCCTGCACCCCCTCTGCAGTTCAGAGAACGCCTGCACACAGCAGCTCGGTCACCCAGGAGCAGCAGCTGGATGGAGAGAGCAGAGGTGGTGTCTGAGGGAGCTGCTGAGGGGTCCTGGGGCCATTGCTCCTGAGCAAGGTGACAGCGACCATGAGGCTGCTGCTTCTCCCCTAATGTGGCCGTGTGTCACAGACATGTTTTATGAGAAATCCTTTCCTTAGGGTTTTTTCTCCTGAGAAGCTGAGAGGCCTCAGGAACAAAATGTAACCAATGGTTATCTGCTGCTGTGGAATGCAACAGGTGCAGCTGGGATTGGTCTCATGTGGTTGTTTCTAATTAATGGCCAATCACAGTCCAGCTGTCCAGACTGTCTTGGTCAGTCACAAGCCTTTGTTATTCTTTTTCTATTCTTAGCCAGCCTTCTGATGAAATCCTTTCTTCTATTCTTTTAGTATAGTTTTAATATAATATATATATCATAAAATAATAAATCAAGCCTTCTGAAACATGGAGTCAGCTCCTCGTCTCTTCCCTGGTCCTGGGACCCCTGCGAACACCATCACAGCTGTGGGAAGGTGCCTGCTCAGTTGGAAGGGCAGCCACAGAGCGAGCCCATGGAGCAGCAATCCTGACAGAGCTGACTGCTCTCCTCTGCTCACATGAGACACACACGGGGGCTGGAGTGTGCTGGAGAGGGGACACAGCATTCAGCAGGCAGCACAGACAGGGCAGAGCACAAACAGCTGGGCCCGTGTTAGTCTTCAGAGGGAAAAAGAGCAGAGGAGAAGGGCTGCAGGAGTCATGCTTGGACTATTATTATCTGTTACCCATCCAAAATCATGGTTAAAGGAAAGTTATCCATGCCCTTCTCTTCTCCAGCACCACTCCTGGTCCAGTGGAAGGTGTCCCTGCCCATGACAAGGGACTGGAAAGAGATGATCTTTAAGGTCCCTTCCAACCCAAACCATTCCATGATTCTGATTCCTTTGCACTGCCAGCTAAAAAGACCCCTTGGGAAGAGAACCACAGCCCTGGCAGACTGATTTTGGGTGTAGGATTTCAGGAGGAAAATGAAACCTCCTGTAAAACTTTAATCCAGGCAGTTTGTGCTGGATGATTCCAAAACTCCACTTTGTTCTCACTGAAAAAGCTGCTCTGGAGCAGGGAGTCAGTGTGAGCTGTACCAGGGAAATCAATTGGGTTTTATATCCTCAAATCCAGAAGGATCCACCTTTTCCCCAGCATCCCTGGGCTTCAGCCTGCACCCAACACCCCCACTGGAGCTGCTGGCTGCACCTTGGGTTTGAAAATCTAGTTTGCACCCTGCAGGGACAGGTTAAACCACCTCTGTGACATCCCTGTGAAAGGAAGAAGGTAAGAGGGAGCATGTTAGAGCCCGAGAGCAATCCACATGGAATTCAGGCAGATTTGCCCAAATAGTCCCCAAATATTCAGGTGGTCCCATCAGGCTCCGTCCAGCTTTGAGCTGCAAAGGATGGAGTGTGGTGTTTCCTCTGGGGGTGAAGCAGAGAGGATGCTGCTCCAGTGCAGGATGTGCACAGGGGCTGCATGTGGAAAAAGAATAAATTCCTTTAAGCTGGGCAAGTGCTCTTGGCCATAAAGGCCAGAGGTAGCTGGTAAGTGGGTTTAAAAACTGGTGAAATTAATAAAAATAACAAATGTAGTGATCCCAAACTGACCCACATGCTGGATATTTTGGCTTCATGGGAGAAGTTTTGACACAGGACAGGATGATCCAGGGAAAACAAAACCTCACAAATTAATCCCTGCAAAATACCCAAAATTAAAGGCAGCAGAATTAGTTCAGCTGTTTTCCAGGGTTTTCAGGAATCCAATGATGGTGGATCAATTTTTCAGTCAGCACGCTGTGTGCTTTACCCCAAAGAGGAAATCCATGGCATGAGGGCAGCTGGCACATCCCACATTTTGGGCCTGTACAGAATTCCATCAGGACAGGGCAGTTGGTTGTTAAAGAAACAAACATGGGAACATGCAGCAAGCTCAGGGGGCAGCAATGCAGACAGAAAACAAAAATGCTGTAAGAGATGAGCGTGTCCCACCTTCCCAGTCTCTGCTGGGCATGGTCTGCATTGCTGGAAAGACATCTCCAAAATCATAATCTACAAGAATGAGGGATAAAACTCAAGATTAGAAATACAGGTAGTGGGGAGGGAAGTGGGGAGATGGGAGAGTGTGAAGGGGATTTGGGGAAGGAGATGGGAATGGGGAGAAACCAAACAATTTCTCACTGGTATCTGAAACACACGAGAAAACAGGGAATGTGGATGTGAATGGAAACCAGCTGCACTAGTGGCTGTTCCTTCTGGAACACCCATGTTATGGGAGCTACAAAGGGGCCAGGGAAGGGTAAAGGCCCCATTATTCAAGCTGCTGGGAAGCTAAAGCAGATAAACAGTGTCACCTAGGGCTTGATCCTCTCTGGCAAGCAATTTAATCTCTCTGTGCCTCAGGTTCCCCACTTCACACTTACCTCCCATAGATACTGTGATGTTTGACTCATGAATCTTTGCAAAGCCAGGGATCTGATTAAAGGGGAAAACTTGTCCTCTGATCCTACAATCCCCAGTTCCACCTACACTCTCAGGGTAGAGACATGCTCCTGTTGAAATGATGAGCAGGGTCATAGTTACAGGGAAAAGTTAAATTCCTCCACACCAGAGGAGCAGCAGCAATTCCTGCCCTCCTGGGTCCTGGTCCAGCCTTCCTACATCAGCACCAAATCCCTCTGTGCATGGGGAGACTGAGACACAGAGCACAGCCACTGCCTGGACACATGGAATAGGCTGAGATGATGCCAAACCCAAAATCCATCTCCAAAATCTCCTGGATCTCTACTCCAAAGCCCTCTGCTCTCTTTAAGCAGCCATCCACCAGAAGGCTGGGGACACCCAGTGGTAGGGACAGGCAGGAGATGTCTGGCACAAGCCATGCTCTGCTGAGGGAGGAGCAGGAATGCAAACTCAGGGGTGCAACAACTGCTTATGCCAAACCTCTGGGCACAGAGAACCTTCCTCTGTGATTTTTATTTCTAGGCTCCTCGTGCTGTCTCCAACTTCCCTGGGATGCTGGAGATTTGGGAGGAGCAAGTCCCTGAAACCAAACCCTCCCTGAGTGCACATGTGGTGAGCCCAAACCAGTGCTGTGCTTCCAAGTCCTTTGTTAAAACAACTCCAATGCCCATCCCAGGCTGTTCCTTTTCAGCATCTTTAATACCTGCAGGTTCTGCCTTGCTCATAAAAGGCACCTGGTGACCCTTGTCTTGAGAAAACTCACCTGTGTGTCGGCTCAGGCCCAAATTCTCTGCATCCATCTAACAGTTCATTCCATTCCAACCCTATTCCACAATCCCTTTTGCTCAAACTGGGATAAAAATCAGGACAGGACCAATGCATTTGGGATTAGGAACAGCATCAGCAGAGCTGCTGCTTGATGTGAACGTGGTGGGTGCAGGACAGGAGCTCCCTGCTCTGGCTGCAGCAGACTCATGGTGCAGACACAAGGTGTGTGTCTGCCCAGTTTATCAGAACAACACCCAGCCTCTCTGAAGGGATAAGGGGGTGGTAGGACAATTTATCAGGCTGCTCAAGATGTATCAAGAGGAAAACCCAACACCTCTGAGACCACTGGCTGCCTTTCTCCCTGAAGACACAGAGAAGACTCTGGAAACTACTCCCCTCCAGGGCCAGCACATGTGGCTCTGTGGACTGCCAAACAAACAGTTAAAAACCTCCCCTGCAGCCCTGTGTCCCTGCTGGCCTGGAAGCCACATTCAGATACAGGCATGGCCTTTACTCTGTGGGGAGAGTCCTCCAGTTCCTGCTAAAACCCTCTCTGTGAGGAGAATCCTCCAGTTCCTGCTAAAACCCTTTCTGTGGGGAGAGTCCTCCAGTTCCTGCTAAAGTGGCCTGGGGTGCCTGCAGGGAATGTCCTTTTCTCCCAGTCCAAGGCACAGAATCAGCACAGAATGGTTTGGGTTGGAAGGGACATTAAAGTTGACCTAATTCCACCCCCTGCCATGGGCAGGGACTCCTTTCACTGTCCCAGGCTGCTCCAAGCCCTGTCCAACCTGGCCTTGGACACTTCCAGGAATCCAGGAGCAGCCACAGCTGCTCTGGGCACCTGTGCCAGGGCCTGCCCACCCTCACAGGGAAGAATTTCTTCCTAATACCTAATCTAAATTTCCCATCTTTTTGTTTAAAACTCTTAGGGGTTAAACCCATTCCCCCTTATCCTCTCTCCCAAGGATGTAAGACAGGAGAGACTCCCAGCCTGGCTGCTGGCTCTTCTGCTTTGCTCTCTTCCAGTCTAAAATCTGCTGCCTTATCTGAAAGGGATGTGGGAGAACACAGCCCTGCCCACAGTGTGCCCAAACCCCACTGACCCTCGCTGGATGGAGCAATGGCACTGTCGTCCCATTCCAGGTTGGTGGAGGTGACAGAGTTGAAGGAGTTGAGGGAGAGGCTGTCGGAGCCGTGCACGGAGCTGGGCAGGCGCTCCTCGAAGTCCAGCAGGTGCTGGGGTTTGTAGTAATCCGGCATGTAGGGGGCCAGATCCAGGTATGGAGCATCCTGCAGGGCAGGGAGGGCTCAGAGTCAGGCTGCAGTCACTGTTTCTGGCACAGCTGGGGGGAAATGCCACCCCACCAAAACGGTGGGACTGCCCCTAAAGGTCCCTTCTCAGTGTCCATCTCAGAGGAAACCCAGTGGTTTCACCAAGGGTTACCCAGTGGATTTGTGTTTTCTGGAGGGACACCAGGGTTTTGTACCACACTTGCAGAGCTCAGCTCCTTTATCCCCACCAATCTGCCCTGCAGCTGCCTTGTTCCTCCTCCAAGCAGTGAAGAACTGAGCAACAGGAATAAATCCCATTGCTGGATCCCCAAAGAAGCCTTTCCCAAAATCATCAGCGTCACATTTTCAGCTGAAAGTCTACCCTGGACCAAGCAGAGGGATCTGTCCCACCCTGGCCTTCCCCTGCTCCACATTCCCACTCTCCCAGAGCCAGGAGAACAGATCAAACACTCACCAGGTCCAAGTCAAAGCGGATGAACTCCAGTCCAGACACCAGTGTTAAGAACAAGGTCAGATGGTCGTGACTGCAGACCAGGGCGTTCCTGCCACAGGGAGGAACAAAAGAGCTTTACAGATCAGGGAAAGAGGAGGAGCAGCTACAAGGGCCCTTCTGTTTCTTTGGGGGCGTCTCTGAGCTGCCATAGATCAGCTCTGGAGCTGGCAGCCCACTCCTTGCCTCTGTGGGCAGCCACTGTGTGCTGTCCCCAAACTGAGCTACAGCCACATTTCCAGGTGTCCAGCAAAGCTGGGTGCCTGGACAGGAGCTCAACAGCTCCTTGGAAATCATGGGAAAATATAAAGGGGACTGCAGAGTAAAAGCAAGAACTAGGAAAAATACTTGCAGGGCCTCACAGATATAAGAGGATGTTCACATCTAGGACCCTTAAATTAACTACATAAATCCCACAAGGAAAAAGGTCAAACCCTGATCAACTGCTTGTCCCCCACTGGCAAATTCAGGCTGGCTTCTGACCAGGAGGGATGTCAAATGTTACCCAAAGAAGGAGCTGGGATACTCACTTGACATAGTACTTGTGCAGCAGGCTGAGGTTCTCCTGGAACAGCCTCAAGTAGCTCTCCAAGGAATTTTCATTGAGGGCAAGGTATAGCCAGGCCCGGCCTGGAAACAGAGCAGCAGATTTATCTGGAAACACCTGAGAAGTGACACAAGCCTAGAAATATCATGAATTAGTTAAAACCCCTCAGATTATTCATTCATATCATTTGAGGGGAACAACTATGAGGGAAATCAGGGGGTGTGTGGGGAGGAAATGCCAGTGAGAGATTCATGATTTGGAGTAAAATTGGTGAGAGACAGGTGAAGAAGTAGCCACACAACTGTGTCTCTCCAGCCAGATGGGAGCTCTGCCAGAAATATTGGGAGACGGGAGAGACAGAGGGAGAATTGCCATGAATCAGCCCAGGTGAGATTGGACACAAATTCTGGTGCAGAGAGAGGTGACAGTAGAGCCTGTGCTCAGCTCTGCTCTCACCAGCACAGGCCCACGACAAGGCAGGTGTTTGGATAAGCAGGCACACAGGATCTGGGCAAGCTCTTGCATCAAAAGTGGCCTCGATGGTCCCAGACATCTGCTATGGACAACTCAGAGCAGGGAAAATGCAGAATCACACACATGACTGCTACAGCAAGATGTGGGGTGAGAGGGGATGCTCCCATCTGCCAGGAACCCTTCCCAAGGGCATGGCCCTGCAGGACTCCCATCCTTCCCAAGTGCTACCCTCTGCCAGGAACTCTTCCTGAGGTCATGGCCCCACAGAACTCCCATCTGTCTGGAACCCTTCCTGAGGGCACAGCCTCTTGGGTTCCAGGGCAGCAGAAGCCAGGCTACACCTCAGCACCCAGCCCTGAGGCACAGTGACATTATTTCCAGAGACCTCACACAGTCATGGCAGCACTCCCACCTCCCTGGCACAGGCTGCCCAGGGAAGCAGTGGAATCCCCATCCCTGGAAATGTTCAAACTACGTGTGGATGTGGCACTTGGGGTCATGGCTTGGTGGTGGACATGGCAGTGCTGGGCTAATGGTAGGACTCAATCTCAGAGGTCCTTTCCAGTTTTAATGATTCTACAATTCCTTTGCCTGGGACCTGGATCCCAATGCCTCCCTCGATCCACCAGCAGCCCCAACTCCTCAGCACAACCTGGGCCTCCCCAGGTGTCCCCAAAGTGAGAGCTGGAGTCACTGGATGAACACTCACTGCGTCCCAGGTTGGTGGCCACGTGCTGCAGCACTTCAATCTGTTTGATGGCTTCCCGGCGCGTGAAGTGAACCACCAGCACCCAGTACCCCGAGGAGAGATCTTGCAGTCTGCAGGAAGAAAAATCCCAGAGGAAAATTAAGCAAAAGCTCCACCCCAATGCCTGCCTAGATGCTTTCCCCATGCTGAGGTGTCACTGTCATATTTTCAGGAAAAATCCCCTTGCCCAGGATTCTTCTCCTGGGACGCTGAGAAGCCTCAGAGAAAAAAGAAAACAATATTATCTCATTTGCTTCTCCTGTGTTTTGCTGCTTTGGAATGTGGTTTGGAGATTGTTTACCCAACAGGTGGTTGTTTGATGGGTTTCATGTGAATTGTTTTAACTTAATGACCAATCACAGTCAGGCTGTGTCGGGACTCTGGAGAGTCATGAGTTTTTCATTATTATCTTGTTAAGCCTTCTGTAAGTATCCTTTCTCTATTATTTAGTATTGTTAATATAATATAACATAATATAACATAATATAATATAATATAATATAATATAATATAATATAATATAATATAATATAATATAATATAATATAATATAATATAATATAATATAATATAATATAATATAATATAATATAATATAATATAATATAATATAATATAATATAATATAATATAATATAATGCATAATTAATATAATATAATATAATGTAATGTAATGTAATATATAATAAATATAGTGTCATATCATATCATATCATAATAAATTAGCCTTCTAAGAACATGGAGTCAGATTCATCTTTCCTCCCCACAATGGGGGACCCCAAAAATACCCCAGCAGGCTTTTTCCATGGGGAAAGCAGCCCCCCAGAGTGGGCTCCAGGCTCACCCGTAGAGCAGAGCGTGGTCCAGGTGCTCACAGAGCCGCTGCAGGACCTTGTCGTGGTTTCTGATGGCCGGTGTCTCATCTTCACAGGCAGCAAAGTAGCTCTGCAGCTGCAAAAAGAAGAGATGGGATGCCTGCAATGCCCTTCTCCAGCCCACGAGGAGCAGGTGGAGGTGCCAAAACGCTCATATCCAGCACTGAACAGTTTCTTGTGATCTCTCAGCTTGCTAAACCCTGTTGCAGGTTTTCCTTAGAGGGTGTAGCTGATGTTCTGAGGGGACCCTAAAGGCAGTAACTACAGGGAGAACCTTGCCCAGGGTCCCCACATCTCAGCAGTGCTGTGGTGGCTGCACAACCAAGTTCCCCCATGGTGAGCAGCCTCTTCCCTCCCAGCCAACACTACAGCAGGGTCTGGTGCTCCCTCTGCAGCCACCACAAAGTGGTTCAGAGCAGAAATAAACCCCAGCTCTGCTCTGTTTCTGGGTCTGACATGGATGAGGCCTCTCCTTGGTTTTGCTAGAAATCCCCTTGCACCCAAATCCTCTATCCCTTCCCAGCTGACCCACAGGCCTCCTCCTGCCCCCAGAGCTTAGGGATCTATTTAGGTCCTGTCTCACACACCCTTGGCATCCAGGCAGGGAGATTACTCTCCCAGGATGTAATCTCAGCTGGACAGGCCATGGCTGTTTGCTGGCAACGTGCAAGAACAGCTCAGCTGAGCCACAACAATATTAGAGACAATATCTATGTTATTTTAGTGACCTGACATGTCTTTGCCAAACCTCACTAGATGACAGATGTGTAAAACCCAAAAACTTGACATTACTATGCTTGTCAAATCTGACCTGTCCCCCAAAACAGGTTTTTCCTCCAGAATTATTACTAGAGAAGCTCCTTTTGGAAAAATCCTCCAGTCTTGATGTGCAGTTACCCAAGGGTCAGAGAACACCTCAGGGCCCCTGGGAACACTCTTAGGAGTATGAACATATTGAGCTCCAACACCCTCCTGGCTCAAAGACCTTGAACCCCTCTGTGACGAGGTCTCTTGTGTTGAGATGACCCCAAGGTGTTTGAAAGTCTTTTTTCCCAGCTCTGAGACTAAACAAGAAGCCAAGATGTGTCAGTTCTGCTTTTCAAGGTTGTTGATTTTTTCTTATCTATGATATTCTCTTTCAAGATCTGTCCAGCAGGTCAGTTTGTGGCACACTGACTGCCCTCAGGGTGGTGTTATCTTTTATACTCAGAACTACATGTACTTTATTTACAGTAATTTTCCAATACCTATCACCTGTGTTAGACAGTCTGTCTCTACTCTAAACCAATCCAAAGTGTCACCATCACACAGAAGATGGAGGACAAGGAGAAGAAGAAAGACAGAACACACCCAGATTCCTCCATCTTGCCCCTTGAACCCCCATTCTAAAAACCCCAAAATTCTACTTTTCCACCCTGTGATAAATTCACTACCATTCTATTCAAACTCTTGTGTCTTGTCCATCTTCACACAAAGTTGGGAATTGTTTCCTGGGTTAGAACCAAAGGCACAGGTGTTTTTGACTCTGTGCCAAGGTCTCTGAGCCCCCTGCCAGGGTCTCGAGTCCTCCAGGGCAGCCAGAGCAATGTGCTGGGTTCCAACACCTCTGGAGCTCTTAGGTAAGATGGCAGAGCCAGGCGTGCTCCTGCACAGAGCTGGTCCCAGCCCTTAGGTGAGAGAAAACTGCTGAGCCTGGGGAATGGCAGCCAGAGCTGCCCTGACCTGGCACAGCCCTGCTCTGCCTGTCCCTGTCCCTGTCCCAGCAGGTGAGTCCCCTGGGGAAGCAGATGCACAACCAGGATTGCAGAGGCACCTGTGGGTGTGCTGGAGATCCTCAGGGGCTTTCACAACACCCAAGTGAGACCTGGAGCATTTCAGCTCAACAGCTCCTATCCATTTTTGGGAGGAAGCTTTTCCAGAAGATTCCCACTGTTCGTAGGCAGCCCAGACTGAAGCAGAGAGGAAAATGCCCTAAAATACCACTCTTGAAGGAAAAATTCAGGAGGTACTTGCAGCCAGTGTTTGAAGCTGCAGCAAGGACATCAGAGGAGGAAACAAACCTGTAATTCAGAGCCATATCCCTCAGGTGATGGATAAATGGAGTCATGGGGATGATGGCCAAGAGCTGGAGCTCACTAAAACATCCCATTTTTGGGAAAATTGAGGCAGAGGCAAAGATCTCACAGACATGAGCCAGCACTTGAAGGCAGAAACTCCCAACTTGTCCCAGCCAGGCTGTGGGTTCTGCAGGGAGCTGGGGCACCCTTGGAAGAAGCTCTGGGTGTTTCTGCAGGCTCTGTGCTGGATTGGGGAAATGCAGCTGTGGGGGACAGCTGGGGGAAACAAGAATAAATCAGGCATTTCATTAGCTCACCACTGAAAAAAATGAGACACAGCTTGGGGAGGTCAGTTTGGAGGGAACTTGGAGCCTGTCTGTGCCTCTGACTGGAGGAATTCCTCGTGACAGAGACACTCCAAGCCTGGGCAGCAAAAGAGATGAGGAAATAGAAGCATTTCCTCTTTTTTCTTTCCTCCTTTCTCCCAAAATAACCCAGAACTTTGTCACACTCCTTCCTGCAGCCAGTGCACAGCTCCCATACAGCACTGCACCCAGGGATGGTGCCACTCCCAGCATCCCTCCAAAATAAACATGGCCAAAGGCTTCCAGCAGCCAGCCAAGGGCAGGCACAGCTCACTGGAGCACAATTCCCACCAGAGACCAGCCAGGTGAATCCCTGCCCAGCCACCCTGACCAGGGAGGAAACAAGACACAGCAAGCCTCAGGATCTCCTGGGTGGAGCCATCCCTCCAGCCAGGGTGGGGAAGGACTTGCAAAAGCTGATGGGGAGGTGTTTCTGGCTTGGGAAGAAGGGTGAAGACACACGGAGAAAAGTTAGGATGAAACAGCTTTCCCAACAGGGGAACAAAGCCCAGCTGTGCTGTTTTTCAAAGATTCAATGCCTAGCTGAAAATCTGTAGGAATTACAACCATGAACATCATGAGGGATGATCCCAGCACCCAGGTGGTGATGGCAGCAGTGATGTGGCACTGCCCCAAAAGTGGCATTTTATAGTGTTTATATGGAGTCTGCTGTAAGTTGTTATAAAACACACATGGATAATTGACCCAGCCTCTCCTCCTGCAGTCAGACCTGTCTGGGAGGTGGTGACAAACTCCATGAGGCACCCACAAAGCAGCTCCTGACACAGCTGGGCAGTGAGCAGGGCTGGAACTGGGGAGATCGGGAAGGAGGCAAATAATTGGGTTAAAAACACCATCTCTGGATTTCTGGAGAGATGTTCTTCCCCTCATCTCCTCTGCACCCCAAATCTAGAAGGAAGGGCTGATGGCTGGCTCAGATGGAGGACTCATGCTCCTGAGGGGCCCAGCAATGCCTGGAGCCCTGACCCAGGGCTATTTATAGACATTCCTGTGGCCAAAAGAAGCCCTGCTGGCATGCAGAAGGCATCCCAGCCATCCAGCCACCGGGACCACTCTGCAGCCTGGCCAGGTCTGAGCACCAGCACTCCTGGGGCAGAACCTGCTCAGGGAGAGGGCAACAACAGCCCAGCCACAACAGCCCAGGCACAGCAGCCCAGGCACAGCAGCCCAGGCACAGCAGCCTGGCCACAACAGCCCGGCCACAACAGCCCGGCCACGGGCTGAGCACACCTGGGAGAGCTGCAGCAGGAGGGAGTTTGCCCAACAGGAACAGAGACCTGGCTGCCACTGGGAAACACTCCCACCTCGTCCCCACTGAGGAGGAGGAGGATTTAATTGCTGTTTATCAATCACAAGTTCGTTTTTCTAGCAGTGACACACCCCACCCCAAGGCTGGCACGCGTGAGAGAGGCTCTTCCTTGCACAGTTTTATAACCTATTACTGCAGTGGTTCTCAATGAGTGTGAAGATTTTCAGGCTGATCTGCAGAGCTCCTGTGTTGCAAGGGAAGCCAACAAATAATCAGGGAGGTGTTCTGGAAAGCCCATTCCCAAATCTAATAATTCTTGTGGTGGTTGTGAAATCCCTTCAGTAATTCTAAAACCTCACTGGAATATTGAAATAGTCTCCTGACCTGTTCAGGGCTGGCCTCAACCCAGCTGAGTCCACATCTCCCCTCTGTAAATCTGCCCTGCAGATGTTTCACAGCAGCTTTCCAACATCAATTCCATTTCACTTGTTCTGCTTGGTATTTCCCTGGCAGGACAAACACGGCGGAAGAACAACAAACACCCTTTGCATTCCTCAGCTCCTTAACTGGGATTGGAAAGGTGCTTCAAAACCTTCATTCCCACCCACAGCACATGGACTGAGGTGAGGGGTTTTCCCCACCTGAAAGAGCTGAGCACCCTCAGGAGCTCCAGGGAGTACAAGAAAGGACAACTGAACTTGTCCCAAGTGATGACAGCTCAGTGCCAAGGGAAGACACACGGGAAGGGCCAGGCCAGACACCTCAGAACTCACTTTCACACCTGCTCAGGGGGTACAGACATGCAACAGCAAATGGATAAAGAGGAGGCTGAACTCCTGTGCCTGGAAAACTCCTGGTTTTCCATACCATCCATAAAAGCAGGCTGAATGCCATGGCAGGGGTGCTAGTCTTTCTTATGCACTTGTACAACACAAAGCCCTAAAACTCCAGCTTCTAGCAGGACATTTTGGAGGTCTGACTCAACACTCTCTACAAACCAGCACTGGCCTCAGTGCCCAGCTTCCCACTTTGTGCACCTTGCCTGGATCTTGGGGGTTTTCCAGAAAAAGCACACCAGGCACATTCAGAGTATCAGCACCTGGAAGACACCACGAGTGCCACTGGATGAACCTGGAGATGTGGAGAGACAGGAGCCTGACTCAGGTGAAGCTGAAACCCACAGCAAAGTTGCTCCTTGCTGGAAACACTGAGCTTTGAAGCATTCCCCATCCAATGCCAGCAAGATTGTCACCTCCTGGGACACATACACTTCTCAGCTCACACCCCCCAAGGCTTTTCTGGGGCTTTCCTTCACTATTTCTAAGCAGCAAAGCTTGCAGCAGGCTGGACCCATGTGTGACTCAGACAAGGATAGGTTTTTTTCCAGTAGGAATTTTTAGGGAGCATCCTGTTCCTCTGTCACAGCAAGCAGAGCAGGGGCTGAGCACAGAACTGGCTGCAGCAGACCAGGGTCCCTGAGCTAACCAAAGGCAGGTGGGAAGGTCCCATACTCAGCACAACAGAAAAAATAGATTTTATGGGGAAAAAACCCCAAGTCCAGTGGCAAACACACCAGAAGCAAGCAAAGTGCTGCTCCCTCACATGCTGGGTCCCACGGTCCGAGTCCCTCCCCACCACCCACGCCCTCCAGCCCCTGCTCAATTCAGTTACACCTCTTGGACCAGCTCATCAGAAGTGGGGAAAGCAGAAATCACTCAACAGCCACCAAAATTGTGCAATCAGAAGCAGAGAGGCTTGGAGGCTTTCCTTTAGCTCCTTGGGAAAGCCAAATTCACCCTCCTAAACCAGCTGCTCCCCCAGCAAAAGGCTTTGTGCTAGAGAGAGGAGACCAAATGGGATTTTTTAACTCCCAAAATGTTATCACAGGCTTGTCCACCCTCAGCTCCAGAGCTGATTTTGGGTGTTATGGAGGACAAACATCAGTTTAGGTACCTGCAGAACCCAATCCCCTTAAAATTGTGGATGACAAACTCTGGATCACCACCAGCCCTGTGGTGGTGTGAGTGTGACTACCTGAGTGGCTCCTGGATTGGCAAGGCAGGGAAGTTTCCTGATCACTGGGATGAGACAAGAGGAATTTCTAAAGAGATAAACCTTGAAATTCTCCAGCAACCCAAGCAATACACAGCTGTGATGAGAGCAGAACCACAGCACCACAGGGACAAAGCCCATGGAGGCCCACCAAGACACACCTGTGCACTTGCTGAAAGCACCTGAGTGTCTTGTCTTCATGGACAACTCAGGAGCTCCATGAGATTGCTGCTACTTCACCCACAGGCTTTTGGCAGCTGGCAAAGCTGGTGCAGATGGCAAAGGAACATGCAGGGCTACCCTCTTCATGAGGTCCCTGCAGCAGCAACAGACATGGCCTGGGGAGATGTGAGTGAAGGAAAGACCCTGGCAGAGGTAAAACCCCTGTGCTCTTTGAGCCAGAGAGGTGCCTCTCAAAAGGGAGCAGAAGGCAAGAGACTGTTTGGCTGTTTTCACATCTCCAGAGCTGCTGCCTCTGTGCTGGGCTGAATGAACGCAGCCAGGCAGAGATGAGCACATTCCCTATGTGCTTTGGGTAGAGATGCTCCACTCCAGCACTCCCTGCTCCTCTCCAGGACATGGGGGCTCCAAGCCATGCCCAAAGCCACCCTCCCTCACTGTGCAGGAGCAGCAGAGGTGTCACAAGGAACAGCAGCTGAGGAGACTGCAAAGGCATTTCAAAGGTACAGGGCTAAAAATCCAACCTGGAGACAGGCAGCAAAGGCTCAGCACTAACTTGCTGTGAGGGCAGTGGAAACCTTCCCAAAGTCATGCAGAAATGGAGCAGAGCCAGAGATTTTGGCAAGAACTCCTGCAACGTCAGCAAAAACCACTGCTCCACCTGATTGACATGCACCAAGGATCAGCTGCCCAGAGTTCATGGCAATGTGTGTCCTTCAAAGGCAGCAGAACGGCCTGAAAAGCAGGGAGGAGTCCCAGAATCTGGGATTCTAACCTCTTTTCTGATTTTACATTCAGCTCCTAGAACTGTCAACAATAACACTGTTTAAAGACTGCATTTTCACCACCTAATCCCAGGTAGGAGAGACTAAACCCATCCTGAGCCTAGGGAATATACAGGGAAACCCAAAAGAACACAAACCACCAGCTTCATGGACCAGGGAACCTGTGACAGCTCCTGCTACGAGGAGATGCCTGGCCAAGGATGGATTTGAAGTTGTTGGCATTTCTGGTATGTTTAGAGCTCACCTGGGCAGCACCAGGAAGCTGCCCACATCCCACTGCCACCCTACACAGCAGCATCTCCTAGAAGGAAACAAGCTCTTGAGTGAACAAGAGCCTGCACACTGAGCCATAACATGCCCATCCCCAATAAAGCCCTAAATCTTCACAAAAAACAAGGGTTAGGCAGCAATCTGTGCAGTAATTTGAGCTGAGCACAGCCCTCTTAGCAGAAGGGGAACTGAGTGGGAAAAGGGAAATTAAACAGTCACAATAAACAGTCCATGTGTGCAGAAAGCATCACACTGTGAATTAATCTACAGCTCCCAGGGAGGACACAGAGGACAAGCTGTAGATGGGAAATCAAAACCATGCTCCCAATTCCCTTGGAACTGAAGCAGAGACCCAGCTCCCCAGTGCTGAGCAGAAATTTCCTGGCATGTCTCTGGTTAGAGAGGCCTATTTTGTCTAAGTTAGGTGTTTTGCCTCACTTTTTTCAGTGGAGGCTGACTTCACACCTCCAACCTCACACCTCTGAAATCCACAGCAGAGCTGATCTTCCCCCTCCGGTATCTGGGAACCACACAGAGAACCCCATAGGCTGGAATTGGCTGGAATTACCCTCTCCAAGCACATTTGCCACTTTTCCATCTGTGCTCCATCCCTCAAGCCTTTCCAGGAAAATAAGAGAAGCAGACCTGTTCACTGAGGTTTGAGGGATTTGCTTGGAATCAAAGCATTTTTTTGCTGTGGATTTGTACAGAATCCACACACTCATAATCCCAGTTCTATCATACAATTTTAGAAGCCTTCTCCACAACCTCAAGTCAAATGCAGTGTTTTCTCTTAGGGATCAGTGCCTGTCAGCACAGAAAATCTAAAATTATCTGTAGCCAGGGTTCCAACATGCACTGATCCCCCATCCCTAAAATCCAGCAGCACCTGGCAAAAACTGCAATCACAGCCAGCTACAGCCCCAGCCCTGAGTGTCAAACCCTTCCCAGGGCTGTGCTGCTGCTCCTCTCCTTCCCCACCCAAGGCTGCTGAGCACAGGATCCTCTTCCCTGGGCAGCTCCATGAAAATAAGGCAGTTTCCTCCCCTTTGGGTCTGCAGCTGAGAAAAGAAAACCCTCACCATGCCCATAGACACATCCAAATCCTCCACTGCACACCTGCACCGGTGCTGAAAGTAAGGAGAGAGCAGCCCACACTGTGAGGAAGCTTCTGAAAGCAGAGGCAGGATGCTTGGAAAACTCCTCCAAGCCCCATGACACAATTCCAGTGCCAAGGAATTACTCAAGACGAGGATGACGGAGAGTAGGATTTCCCAGCACAAAGCCACTTGCTCCCTTAACCTAGTACTTTACTCTTGCCACTCACAGGGAAAAAGAAGATCAGGGATTTCAGGTTGAAGTGGGAGAGGTAAGCACTGGGAAAATTGCAGCTCCATAGTGATTTCCCTGAGGAAGGAGAACTGCATCCTGGAGGTAAAAAAGCAGGGTGGAATTTCACCATGGCCTGAGTTTGGTTTCACTGGGATGGTAGAAATTAATCCATCAGCCTGAAGCAGGCTCCTACATTTCCCTGAGTTTTGCTCTGAGCAAGGATGAACAGGCAGGATTAGAAAATCCCAAAATTTTCACTTCTGGACCAAGACAGGAGTGGGCAGGGACTGGGCAGGCCAAGGTGTGCTGGCAGAGCTGGAGCTAGAGTCCTCTTCAATCACAACAGTAATAAAAATAAACATGTTGATTTTTAAGCATTTCCAAATGTGATCTTCCAAGGATTTTGTGAATGCAAACAAATTATGTCCAACCAATCCTGTGTGGGAAGTTGTATTCCTTATATACACAGGGAAACTGAGGCAGGAGCATTGCAGGGCATTGTGACAGAGCTCAGAGCAGGCTGAACATCCACCGGTTTCCAGATAGATATAAGATTATCCTTAATTCTCAGAGGATAAAAAGGCAAGAGACCAGAGGTCAGGGTCATCCATGGAAGAAAAAAGCTGGGAGAGGTTTGCACATCCATCCTACACCCCAGAGGCAGTGTCCAGCCATCCATTTCTTAATTGCACCAGGAATTTGCTTGTGCTGGTCTTCATAAGACAAGTTTTCATGGATGAATCTGTGTCAGGACACACCGCAGAGCACAGGAAAACTATTCCATAAGGCAGAGGAAACCCAACAACTGGAGAAACAACAGCACGTCCAGACAGCCTTTGCCCCAAAGCTTGGGACAAACACAAATGAAACTCCTGTTGCCTCCTCAAATGGAGCAGGGGTTCTTTTTCAAGGTTGGTTGGAGCTCATGTGTGGGCCAAACCAAAACTTCCAGCACGTCCTTACAACTCTCTCCTTTGGCCTTCCCCAAGATTTCAGCATCCCGGTCCCCTCTGTGCCGGCTCACGGATGTTTCCACCACCAGGATGGGCTTTAAGGAACCCCCCAAGGAGAAACAAGGGGCAAGGAGAAGGTGAGAGGACACACGTTCAGAGCACTGCTTTGAGGGCACAGAGCAGAGCACAGGAATGAACCACACATTACCTGTGTCCATGGGGAGAATGTCCCAGGTCCTGCCCCTCTATCCTGTGCCCTTCACAGGACATGCCTGGCTGGAGGGAGAACCTCTATAAAGATGGTTTTAGGCTGGATTCCAAATCCCTCCTGAATAGAGCCCCAGGAAAAGGGTCCCCCCCAATCCTGTCCTTTGAAATGGGGAATCCTGGGCAGGACAATCCCAGTATATCCCAGCCAGCTAAAACAGAGGATCCTGGGGTGGCCCTGGCAGTGTCCCTTTGGCAGGGTGACTCCACACCCCAGATGTGCCACCCCCACCACCAGAAGAGCTGTGTCCAACCTCATACCCTCAGCACAGGGGGTCTCCAAGGACACTCCCGAAAGCGTCCATCTCAGGCAAAGGGGATGCAGTGTGCCCTTGACCCCACGCTCCTGTCCCAGAGTCCATCAGTATCCCTGCGATGTTTCTTGGCTGTGGGGGTCTGTAGGATTGTCCCCCAGCCCCATGCCTCAGGCAGAAGGTCCACAGGGACCCGTCCTTCCAGCCTACATCCATGGCAGTGGTGTGTGGTACCCAGGAGTGCCCCCCAGCCCTGCCCCTCTGCAGACACAGCCCCCATGGGCAGCCCTGGGCAGAGGGGAGCCCCCAGGGCGGTCCCCAGGCCCACAGCCCCACCCTCAGCCACAGGACAGTGCGGGGTCCCAGAGCTGTCCCCAGCACCAGCTGAGGGGGGTCCCCATGGATGTCTCCAGGCCCAGAGTGACTGCGGAGCGGGGTCCCCAGGGCTGTTCCCAATTCCGCAGCCCCGGCATTGGGGTTCCCCCGGGCTGTCCCCAACCCCCGCAGCCCAGAGGTGTCCCCAGGCCCAGTCCTTTCAGCACCGCGGGTCGATGTCCGCAGTCCCCGCCGTGCTCCCGCTCCCACCTTCTTGACGGAGAGGGAGATGTTCTCCAGGATGCGGTCCTTCACCTCCGCCGGCTCCATGGCGCCTCCGCCCGCCGCCGCCGCCGCCCGCCGCGCCCGCCCGGCGCAGGCCGAGCGCCGTCCCGCCCGCCGGGCCCGCTCCGTCCTGCCGGCTCCGTCCTGCCGGCTGCCCCGGCCGGCCCCGGGCTGGCGGCTCCGCGGCGCTCAGCGCGCCATGGCCGGGCGCGGGGGCGAGCGGGCCCCGCGGGAGCACAGCGGAGCCGAGCCGCGCTGGGGCCGCGCTCCGCCGGGAACTGAGGTCACGGGAAAGGAGGGAGGGACGGAGGGAGGGAGCGAGCGGCGCTGCCCGCCCCGGGCCGGCAACGGGACCGCCCCGGGCCGGCAACGGCACCGCCCCGCCCGGGGAGGAGGACCCGGCCCGGCCCAGCCCGGGCGAGCCGAACGGAGCCGACCGGAGCCCAACCCGGCCGAATGGAGCCCAACCCGGCCGAACACAGCCGAGCCCAGCCGGGTCGAACCCAGCCCGCCCCAAATGGCGCCCGCGGCGGCGGCGGGGGGACCCTCGTGACCCCGCGAGGGGACCGTGAGGGGAGATGGCGGTGGATCCCTCATGAGCCCCTGAGGGGAGATGGCGGTGGAGGCAGCTGAAGGGATGTGAGGGGATAGTGAGGGGACGCGAGGCGATGTGCCACGGCGGACAGTGAGGGGAGGTGGGACTGGGGGTCCCTCACAGCCCGGGGCTCAGTGAGGGGACATGAGGGGACATGAGTTGAGGACAGTGAGGGCATAGAGGGAGGTGGCACTGGCTCACTCACAGTCTGGGATTAGTGAGGGGATGTGGGGGGAGAGGGCACTGGGGACACTGAGGGGCATGAGGGGAGATGGCCCTGACCTCAATGAGGGGAGATGGCATTTGGGAGACTGCCATGACACAGTGAGGGGACACGGGAGAAGGTGGCATTGGTTCTTTCACAGCAAGAAGGGATGTGAGGGGGGTAAGGGGAGTTGGTTCCCTCACAGTCCAGGGGGACAGCAGGGGACAGTGCTGTTGGGTGCCAGCTGAGTGGACACACAGTGGGTTTGGGGACATGAGGTGCCCACCAGCCACCCAGCCCTCCAAGCCAGGGCCCAGGCTGCAGCTTTGCTGCACTCTGGGGTGCTGGCTTCAAAGGAAATTATCAATAGTGAGGGGAAAATGGCACTCCATATGGCACCCCACCACCTCGGGCTTCAGCAGTGCTTCCTTCAGTTCTGCTCCAGCAACCTGAAATGGGGGATCCAGCTCTTTGTTGGGGTCCCTGTGCTGGTGGCACCATGGATCCAAAGATGGGCCACATTGTTCCAGCCCAACCCTCCACTGGTGGGAACAGTTCATAAAAACCTCAAGTACAAGCCCCATTTGCCGTCACAAGACAGAGACAGGAGTTGATGAAAAGGCTTAAGATAAATTACAAATAAAACCTGAGGCTGAGGTGAAGGGTTGTGACTTGGGGCTGGCCTAGCGCCTGCATCACCCAACCCTGGTAACTGAAAATGGAACTGAAAGTAAAAGCAATTAAAAAATGTGAAAGCCAGCAGCTTCCAGGAGTGCATTCCCTGCCATTCCCACCCCTTCCTCCATAAATAACCTGCTGGCAGGGAAGGGAAGGGCTGAGCAAGGGCTTGGATGGAAAAACCACGCCAGGCCAAGCCTGCTCTTTCCCTGCAGGAATGGCCCAGCCAGTTTAATTAACAGCTTTGGAAACCATGGGGGAAGGGGAAGGGGAAGGGTGCATGCGTTAAAACTGAGCCAAACCAAAAAACTTTTCCCAGCTCCCCACCAGCCTCTGGAGATACAGAAACATTGCATTAAAGGGGATCCCAAGGATCAGAGCTTGTCTTGCAAGTGGGGAGGAAGGTGACTCTCTCCTGCTGAATTGGTGGGGGATTGAGGAAATCCTGAAACACCCAAGCCTGATCCCCAACAAATCACTGGAAAGACTAAAGTCAGCTGCTTGTAAAGCAGCCCAACAGATCCCACACACCAGTTTATGCTTTCCTGGTGAATTTTAGGATTTAAAGCATAAAGTATAAGGCAAACAAGCTGTACAGCACCAGCAGGTACGAGCATCCATTTGCATTCCTCCTTGCTCTGGAGGCACCAGATTACACTGTGTAATCCCATGATGGTTGGAGGGAGCTTTAAGGTCCCTTCCAACCCAAACCACTCTGGGATTCTATGGTAGAACAGACTTCCTGGTGTCCTGCTGTTTTCCTGAATGTTTTGAATGCCCCAAGTATTTGTTTTACTTTGAGTGAAACGAGTTGGTTATAATCCTTTAAAGCACCCACCACACAATTATGGATTTACATGGAAAATTCCCCACTCCCAGCATTTAGGCAGCTCCCATTCTCCTTAGAAAAGCTTGGGAGGATCCATCCCACTCCCACCATATCCTGGGCTGCTTCCCACCCTCTCCCCAAGTTTTAATTTTTTGCTCAATATTTGCAGCCCAAAGTTGGCATGGAGAACATGATCCCCAAGGAGCAGAGCCATCAGGTGCTTGTCATGGATGGAGAGAGAGGAAGCACAGAGTGAGTCACTGAGGGGAATCACCCCCTGCAGCCAGGGGTGTTATGTGCAAGATACTCCCAAGATACCACCCCATGCAGTGCAGTCATAGGGCACCTCAGTAATGCTGCCAGTGATCTAGGGGGAAATTAAAGAGGCACAAGAAACACTTCAGGAATTGCAGGATGGATTCCAGGAGGAAAAAAAAATAGTATTAGGAAAACCATGGAAGAAACTGCTGGGTTATAAGGGTAAGTCAACAGTAAGCCCTGTGAACACCACTTCCATTTCCTTAGGCACAAGTGGTTTAGTTTTAAACTCCTTCCCATTTCCATTTGTTAACAAAGAGACTGGGAACCAGACATTCCTTTGGCAGTGGCTGTTGGGAGTCATTTCAGTCACCAGCCACTCACATCCTTGTGTTTGACTCAGTGCTTTATTGGCAAGCACACAGCAGCACCTTGTAATTAGCACAAGTGGTTGCTGGAGGTAATTATGTCACAGTCTAGTGGTTACTTCCGGGGGTCCTGGCACCCCAGTTACCCCCAGGGAATGAGGCACAGCAGATAATCAGTGTAAGGTCACAGTGAGTCAAAAGCCAGGTGGGCCAGCAGGATTTCCCAAATCCCATTCTGGTGACAAACTGGCCCAAAAAGTGTTTTCCCTTGGCAAAGCCACACCAGGCACGTGCTCAGACATGGGACTGCAGAGGGGCTGATGGAGGCACTGCAGAATTCCTGAGCAATGGCTCAGTCGTGTTCCTTCTGCTGACCATTCCTTGAACTACTCTGAGGCAGGAAATTGCATGAAGGAACGCTCACCTCTGCATCCCCCTCCTGCTCTTAATGCATCCACGTGACTGCTCAAAGAACCTCCAGCTGTTATTTTTAAACTCCAGGCCTCTGCAGGAAGTTTTTGGGAGACCTCTACTCCTAAAGGCCCACAAAAGATAACCAAGGAAAACACCAACTTGGAGTGCACATTTATTGCATGGGGCCTGACCCTCTCTTGGCTGTATAAAGGCTGCAGATTTCAGGGTGCCAATCAATGCCCCCATTCATGGAATCCCAGAATGGTTTGGGTGGAGGGACCTTAAAGCTCATCCCATTCCACTCCTGCCATGGGCAGGGACCTTTTCCACTGTCCCAGGCTGCTCCAAGCCCCATCCAGCCTGGCCTTGGACACTTCCAGGGATCCAGGGGCAGCCACAACCTAACCTTGTTAAGCTTCAGGACATCAGGCCAATTCAGACTGGGACAATCCTAAGCATGAACACAACTGTGCCATTAATCACAATTTTTACACATTACCAAAATAAAACCGCCTTCATCAAGCAGAACAGACAGGGCCTGAGTCCTCAAAGTCGTTTTGAACCAGAGCATTCAATCCTTAAATCATCTCCCAGCAACCCTTGGGCCAATGTATGATGAGGCTGTAGTAGCCCACACATCAAACCTTCCCTTTTCCCACCCTGAGAGCCGAATTCAAAATGTCGTTTGCATGACAATGACCTCACTTAGCTCTAACAGTGACACCAGCATCACGTGCAGAGCTCTGAACACGTGAGGAGGAAACCACTGCCCAGTTTGTCACGGTCACTGAATCATAACCCATTGTGTTTGTGTCTCTCACCTGGCACCAGCACCCACAGCTCTGGTTTGCAGGCATTTAAAATGGCCAAAACCTCAGTGCTGTTACAAGGAAAAGTGGAAGTTTTTAAAGGTCTGAAAAAGGAACTGTGGGGCATTGTCACTAACTTAGGGTTAGTGACTCTGCCCCAAGTTTCAGAGGAGGAATATCCTCTGTGCCTCCCTACTAAAACCTGTTCTACTATGTGACACTAAGAGAATGGGACTGCAAAAAAGCTATTTCTAACTAAAACTCTAATGAGCTTTCCAGGGTTTTAAATGCCAATATTTTTAATGAGCCAAGAAATTAGCTTCCAGCACCAGAAAAATAAATCTCCATCTGCTAACTGGGCTGGAAGTGAGGTATTCAGGTAGGAGACAAGGAGTGTCCCATTCACTTTTCCAGCAGACAGTGCCATGGCCAAGTTTTATGTTTACTCTGATGCTTTTCCAAGTCCTCCATGAAGGACCCAACAACTCATCCCCAAAGAAAGGGAATACAGGAATTTCTCAAGTCTGTTCTCAGGCCCTCCCAATCTTAATAATTTTACCTACAGATTTCTACTCACTCTGTTCAAAATGGCAGCATTTATGTTACAGAAAATCCACTGGCTTTGGGAAAAAAAGCACTGAAGGATTTGAGTGCAGAACTGCCAACCTCAAAAATACAGACAGACCAACCAAGCAACATTATGATAAAGTGTTTATTCATTTTTTTTTAAATATCAAATTTTTTTTTACACATAATTTGTTGATAAACAGTCCCCCAATATTAAAAAAAAAATCAAAAAAGAATCAAGTGTGTATTACTTTGGGCAGAACCACATCCCATTGATGACACACCCACTCCTCTCTTCAGCCGCCTGCGAGGCTGCAGCGTGTTCAGCCCACAAGAGTCAATGACACAAAACACAACCAGCTTTAGGATTCCTGAGTATTGATTCCCTCAAGTTCCCTACGTGAGTCTGTAAAACTCTGAAGCATCAGTTAAAGCGTGACCCAAACCGCTGCGCTTCGGATCACGGACTAAGCCTCGTCTACACAGTGCAGGAAGAAATCTCGAGCGCTCAGAGGGGAATGATGGACATGAAACTGACCTCGTTTCCCAAGCTGACTTCCGAGAGAGGCAGGCAGAAACACCTCTGGATTTCTCCTCTTTGAATTCCTGTTAGAGTTCTGGGGAGCTGTTTGGCAGGAAGTCCAAGTCTGGTGAAGAAACCTCTAGGACCTGCTCCTCCTTTTTGTTCATCAATGGCATAGTTTTACAGAAAACTGATCTGAAGTTGAGCATTCAGCAAGTACACTTAAATATTGCTACTTTTGAGAAGAGGAGACAGCAGGAGGGAGACACAGAAGAGGGGAACATGGAGGACATACAAGGTTAACAGTCCTGGAGACCAAGTGTCTACATAGAAAGTTAAACATACACAGCAAGGAGGCAGATTGTCCTGGTAACAGCGTAGCTCAGCTCTGTCCTGCAGCAGGTAAACATGCCAGGGACAGTCATCAGGAATATTCCCTCCTCTTGTCAGAATTACCCATGCCCAGAAACTTCCAGATGTTGGGATTCCACTAAACATCACCCCTGTGTTCACCTGTGGCCTCGTGTACACAAACACACAGTCACCAAGAGGCCAAGTGAATTCCTTCAGTATTTTTAAGGAAAAAAAGTAAATCTCAGAGACCAGGAGTGGTTCCAGGGCACACTCAGAAAGGAGCTCTACAGACCCACATGGGTCCCCACAGGTGCTGGCAGCTTTACAAAGCAGCTTGAGAGCACTGCTTTATTCTCTAGAGCTGGACTGCCATGGTGAAATCCCTTTGTTAAGTGATGTGACTTTAGGACACTGCAGCAGTGGTTAATGAGGAGGGGGAAGAGAAAAGAACAAAGTGTCTGATTTTAGGCTGGAATACCTGGCTCCTTGGAAACCTGAAGAGCTGTTGGTGGCACCTCTATCCCCCGCTGTAGCCAATCAGCCACAGCACTCTGCCATCCCTCCTCTCCTATAAACACTCCCACTCTGAGGGCCAGGCCAGCACAGGGAGCAGTGAAGGGATGCTGGAGGCTGAACAGAGCATGTGCGTGTACATGCAGCAGAGAGGACACACGTTGAAACAAAGACAACTTTCAGACAGTGTTGGCTAAGCACACATTCTGTTACATTTTATTTTAACCTGAAGTACTCACCACTGCCCCAATTTTATACTAGATCTTGCTCCTAAAAAAATTATTCACTAATTTAGCAGCACATAGCCATTCACTCAAAGCAATGCTTGGAAATGAAGAGATTAAAATCACCAGGCTTGGACCTACTTGATAAAAGAGTTTTAGAAATATTTATCAGTTGGGGGTCAGGGTTTGTTTCTAGCAGTCTGGGAAGAGTTACCCATGGAATTCTAGCACTATGGATAAATGCTTCCATACAGCTTTGGCAGAAGGGCAGGATTCAAAACTTATATTTGACAAGGTATAAAATTGAGCACTGAAGCAGATTGGCTGATGCTCTAAAGCTTTTATAGAATAAATTCTCTATGTGCAGCCTAAGTCAGCGTGGCCGTGAGAGCAGAGCCTGTCACCAGCTGGGTGCAGAGCAGCACCACTTGGGCCAGCTGAGCAACAGCTTCTGAAACAGAGAGAGTGATACAAGGGGCTAACACTGAGTGGCAAACACTGAGTAGCCAACATCTGCTGCTCCAAGCAGCTGGCAGTACATCCACACACAGGCAAAGGGTGCAGGTTCAGCTCTCCCCCACCAAGAGAGCCAACCTGGCCCTGGCTCCTGTGTTACTTTGCTCCCAGGGCCACCTCACCGAACCCTGCAATGTGAATCAGGAGCAGATTCAGCCTTCTGAGGTTGCTCTGGATCTGGGAGCCTCACTGCTGCTGCTTCTGATGGTGAACCAGATGCAGACAGGAATGGGTCTGAGAGATCCTATTTCCTAAGGCTTCTAAGGAGACCTGCTGACACTGTACTCCTGTACCAGCCCAAGCTTGCCCTTCACAGAGGGGCTTCTGCTGATCTGAGGTGCTCATTGG
The DNA here is from genome assembly GCF_051311805.1 of Agelaius phoeniceus. Classification (NCBI taxonomy): domain Eukaryota; kingdom Metazoa; phylum Chordata; class Aves; order Passeriformes; family Icteridae; genus Agelaius; species Agelaius phoeniceus. Next base: position 2,507,679 of record NC_135288.1, read on the forward strand.
AAGGAGAATATTAAACCAAACCTTCAGCAGGGGTAACTCTACCACCTGCCCAGTGAAGATGAGAAAGCTGCAGTCTGGCTCCAGTAATTCATTCTGAGTAGAGCCTCAAGTGAATCACTGGATGCTGCTCCAGACAGCCAAGCACTGCTTCCCTCATGGTGGAATGGAGGGATGTCAGCCAAACCTGTCTGGGAGCTCCAGGTCCGGATGGTACCGTCCCAGCTCATGGAGAAGCTCCATTTGACAGCAGAATGCCTTAAAGCCCTTTATTACTCCAAAGGATCTCCTGGCTGCCCAAGTGTCTGAGGCAAATCTGACACCAGCACTCAATGACAGCACAAACTCCTGGGAGGTGACAGATGAAACCAAATCGGTGTTGTTTTTAAATGCCACCTGCATAAAAACAGCCCAGCACACACATAGGAGACCTGCTCAAGCAACAGGGAACACAAACACCAGGACATAGGCCTGAGACAACCACAAGACCACATGGAAGCCATGAACAAAAATGTGTTTGGTGCTGCTGAGCCATTGCTCCAGGTTCAGCTCAACGTGTCAAGTTCAAGACAAACACCAAACCCAAAGCCACTTCTGAGATTTGCAAGTGGGACTGAATCAAAGCTCCTACTTAAAATTTTGTTTCAGCCACGCCTTCCTTTCCCTTCCCCAGCCCTGACAGAGTTTTGGGGCTTTCCAGAGCATCACAAAGGAGTTCTTCCCCCTCAAAAAAGCATCTGGAAAGGGCTTCCTACAGCGCAGCCTCGGTGAGGCCTCACTGCTCAGGTGACTCACCAGAGATATCCCAGAAGGCCACGATGGTTGTGATGCAGAAGCCACATCAGTGCATTTGTTCTGTGACCCTGCTGGGGAGCCCTCGCTCTTGAGGAGCTGTCAGAGTCAGATGAGCACCCCCAGCCATGGCATTCACAGCCACGAGGCAAACCAACCCCAGCCATCCAGACAAAGCACAGCAAAGCAGATTCTTCCTTCTTCCACTCACAGCCCTGTGTGGAGCCACTGAGATGAAGTTCATTCCTCCCCTGGCACAGGCAGATTTAGAGCCATAACACACAGTTGGTTTGTTAAACAAATTCATCATTAAGGTTTAGCCTTAAACTGGTTGAGCTTGTTCTTTTTTGCATGAGGAAAAACATGATGTGGGCAAGGCTAGAAAAAAATGTAAATACTCTTTTTCCCTCACCCCCCACCCCCCCATCCCTATAGTTAATACCAGCATATCTCCAAATAAGTTAAAATGTATCTTGTAAGTTTTGGTAGCACCAAATTCTATCCCTTCCCTTCTTCTATCCCCATGTTGTAAACTGGAACACACTGGCCCAAGAGCATCACAGAATATTCTGAGTTGGAAGGGACACACAAGAATCATTGAGTCCAACTCTAAATCAAAGCATAAAAGGGTTTGGCAAAAATAAGCATCAGCCTTCCCCATGCACACACGAAAACCCACGCTCCCCAAAAACCCCTCACTCCTCTGGCAAAAGCCTTACACATCCAGGAGCATCTACACACCTTTAGTAGCTGCCAGAATAATTTCAACAGCTGGATGTTGGGTTCCAAGGAGCTGCAGCACATCCAGAGTCCACACTGGACTCAGTGTTCACCTCCCTCCTGTGCATGTATGGCCAATTCCCATCACAAATTGCTTTGTGCCGGACAGGGCAGTGAGCACAGTGGCTGCTGCTTTTTATTCATAGCATTGGAGGTTATTCTAAAATCGTACATTTAAATAAAACTAGGAGTTTTAATCCAGTATGCATGATTAAAAGCTATCCTGGCCACACAATGCAAGGATGTTTTCTTTCCTTTCAAAGCCCAAATCTAACAAGTGAAACAGAAGAGATGTGTTACTTTGGCTGCAAATAATTTTAAAAATCTGGCTCAACATTCTGCTCGTCCATTGTGGTGTGTAATTGAGACACTCCTGTAGAAGAAAAGATCCCCCAGTCAGCTCCCTCTTCCACAGTTACGTGGGAACAACGATGCTCTTGGCTAGCAAAATGAGAAGAGCAAGATCTGCGTTTCCACCCGCTTGTTCCAAGGCCTGGAGAGCTTCCTGTGGGGTAAAACCAGCACCAAGGATCCGGTCGACATCAGCCACGGGGAAAGCAGGGGGTGAAGAAGCCCCTGCTTCAGTCAGTCTGGTATAGGCAGCTGGGGGGCTCAGCAGTGGTTCCTCACTCCCACCCAGTGGCCATGGACCTGCAGGAGCAGCACTGCCACTTCTCCCAGGTGCTCCTGTGAACAGGCGCTGAGTATCCTGTGGTGCTCCTTCACCCGAAGCAGGTGTGGAGGAAACAGGTGTGCTCTGCTCCAAAGTTGCACTAGGTGCACTCTGAGAACCTCCTGCCAAAACCTCCCTCTGCTCTGGGCTCTGCTGCTGGCCAGGGGTGGCTGCAGAACCCAGCACGCCCACATGGCTCTCACCTGAACCCTTCTGCCTCTCTAAAGCACCTGCCCTGAGCACAGGCTGCCCAGCACTGACGGGCCCGGTGCTGATGTGCTCTCTGCCAGAACCACAAGGCTGGCTCCCCTCTGCTTCTCCACCCTCAGACCTCATCTCAGGGAAGGAACAGCTCTGTTCCTGGCTGGCTGGATCCAAGCCTTTCTGCTCACCTTCAGGAAGTCCCTTCTGCTGCACTGCTGGCTCTCTCTGACCTGTTTCCAGCTGGGAAACTTCTTCCGAGGCAAGGATCTTGCATTCTCCTTTCCGACTGATAACCAAGAGTTTGTGAAGCTCTTTCAAGGCTGATGCCAGAGGGAAACATTGCTCTTCTGAAGGTTTTCCTGCATCCATGTCCAGCTGTTGGGTGCTGGAGGGGGAAGAGCTGTCTGCTGCCAAATTAGCCGACTCGTGATACTCTGCAGGAATTTCACCAGTGCTTTGAGACTGCAGGACATCACTGGTGGAAAGTGGATCACTCAAGGAGGATGGAGACTTGAGCAACTCCACCTCCATGGAGAGGGCCTCCGAGTTCAGGTTGGAAATATGTCTGTTCTCAGTCTGCTGCTTCTGCTGCCCTGCTGAGCTCTGTGCTTCAGCTGCAGCCTGCTCCCCTGCATCTATTTCCATGACGGCTTCCATGTGCACGTGGCTAAAGGAGGCTGACAGCTGGATACTCCCTTTCACACAGGAAAGACCTGCTCTCTCCAGTTCATCTCTCATTTCCATGGGAGGATTTTCTGGCTGTTTGGCTTCTGCCACAGCAGGTTTCTCAACCCCACCAACACAGCAAGGAGGTTCTGGGTCAGTTGTCTCAGTTTGCTCCTCAAGATGTTCCTTTTCTGGCTCTTTGCACATCCGATGGTCTGTGGGAAGCTCATGTTTTTGCTCCTGCTTTGAAGACAGAGAGACATCTTTATCCTGCCTGTGCTTGGCAGCAGTGTCATCCAAATGGACTTTTGTCACTTCCAGAGGATGTTCCTGATCTTGTTCTTTATTACATTCCTTTAAAATGTCAGCACTAAATGTTTCTTTGAGTGTCTTCTGTGAAAGGCAAGCTGGATTGGAGCAGGTTCCATCTCCGGTGTGCAGAGAGGGGTCATTATTTGTCAAGGAAGAGCTATTAGAATGATGCTGTAATACCAGAGCATGTTCTTTTTCTGGGGTTATCTGGTGATCAGGTGAAGAGTCAGAAGTCTTGACGGCTCTAGGATCAATGGGCTCTGCAAGGCTGGATTCGGATGAGCAAATTGAAGCAGGGGCAGAGACAGAACGATCAAGTAACTGATTTGTGGGATTAGAGATCTTGGAATTTAGTCCTGAAGACTGGACTGGATTTTGAAACCCATCAGAAGCTGGTAATGAGGGCATTTCCAGTGAGGTAGTTTCTTTGTCACTATTCTCTATGGGAGACAGAAGGAAAGGAGCAGTCAGGACACAGCAGAAGCACCGTGGCAGCACAAACTGGAACGGGTAGCTCTAAATACCTGGTCTGTGGCCCACTCCAGCTGCAGTAAACACACACTACATGCATCAAGGCTTCCGACGCTCTGTTTGGATATTAGGAAACAAACACAGCAAACTCGTGTTAGCATTCAGAGCACACACCATGCATGGTTACAGTCCTGCACAGCTCCCCTCCTCACTGTCCAGCACACAGAGGCTGCAGGAGCTCCTGCCTCCCAGAAAGATTCTGCCTGGCAAATTTGGCACATCGAGGCAAGAATAACTCTGCCAGAGCACAGTTTAAAGGCTGGTCTGTACTGGCTATGCCACTGAGCAGTCTGTGGGTCACACTAGACACTTGGTAAACTCTACACAATGTAACAATGTGTCTTGTGCCGGTCTTGTTTGTTCTGCCTTTGGCTGGAGATACTCAGGAGACACATTGCAGAGATAAGGGAACTGAGATGGCAACACAGTTCTTGGGTTGTGCTCCCAGCAGTGCCAGCAGACCCGAGAGAAGGTGTCCAAACACCAGCTGGCTGCTAAAGGGAAGCGTACAGATTGTAGGGGGAAGGAAATCCCCCAAAAGAACTGCTGCCCAAGGCTGGGAAGAGCAAAGCAAAGGAGAAAACCCAAAAGTCAAGTCCAGCTTGATGCTTCCTTGTCCTCACAGGGAGCAGATGAATTGCAGATCTCTATCAGAAGCACTGAACACTGGCTGTAGTTATCAGGGGAGATTAAGTGACCTTATCTTGCTGACAGTCTGATCTCGCTGATGTATCAGCATCCAGCACTCGTTAAATCACTCACAGGACCTTTGTAGGAATGCCTGTCCTGACCCCACAGCCAGGATCACACACCCAGGCTCTGTCCTCTGTGATTTGCTGCCCTTTCCCTTCCCAAACCCAGTGGTTTTAAACACACACCACTGGTTTTCCTGGAGTCTCTTTTTACAGGAGTACTGGGGCACAGCTTGCCATGCCTACACCTCCAGCCACAATTCCCTTTAAATTCCACAACACAACAGAAACCTGCCTGTCCTCAGCCTTTTGTTCTCTGTTCCTTTTATTCTCTGGTAACTAAAACCAGTGCAGTACCTGCTGGGACACCACCCTGCTGCTCATCTTTCCTAAGGGTGGCAAAGAGCTTTGTGACAAAGGATGTGGATGAAAACCAGAGGGATCCTTTCTGTTTCTATGTGGAATGATTACATTCGTGTCTCTGCTCCCAAACCAACCCTTCAGGGAGGAAGCAGAACTGTCTTTTGACCTGCTGGATCACTAATTAGGGTATGATCAGACACATCAGGGATTTGCACTGAGGTAGCAGCAGGAGCTGGTTTTCCACTAAGCTCTCCTCAGTGTCATCCTTCCCCTGGGGTAGGCACAGGAGCTGAGTCCCAGCCCCACCAGGGATATTGATCCAGCTAAAACCAGGAACAAACTCTTCCCCACAAAGTGCACCATCAGGGATTAATTCCTCTCTGTACCAGGAACAGCCTGAGCTGTTTGTGGTGGCACTGACTTGGACTGAGGCTGCCTGGATGAAAAGGTGTGTGTGGGATGAGCTGCCTGGCTACACTTCCTCCTCAGCAAAACAGCTCCAGTTTTGCTGCCAGGTTTGTAAATCCTCCACGATCACTGAGTTCCCCAGTGGTGGGAAACTGGCACAAAAGAGCATCAAGCCCTCAGAGGTAAATAAGGATGTGGAGGTCCTGGATCTCAGTGAACCCCACCAGCACTCCACCACCACCTCAGCTGCCTTCCATAAATGCTGAACCACCAGCAAAGCAGCTGACAGAAATCATGAGGCTCCCTAAAGTGGACTTCAGGGGATTAAATAAAGCTCAAGGATAATCCAGGTGCATTCAAAACAAGCACTTTAATAGCCTCCAGGTGCAGGCAGCCATTTGTGTTGTACCATCTCCTGGAAGGCAGCAAAAATTGCTCCAGTTATAAAAGAACACACGTGTTGTGGGGAGCTGAGCTTCTTTGGAGCTGCATCACATTCTCTTTCTGTCCTTCTTCCGTTTTCTGTTTTTTCCTTTCTTGGTTTTCTTGGTACCGCCTAGCAGCAACTCAAGTTTTGGAAGAGAGAAAAAAGGAATGTGCTGACATTTTAGGATACAGCCAACAAAAGCCTATGGGCCAGAGGCTAGAACTGTGTCTAGAACTGTCAGGACTGTCACAGTCAATCTGAACAAGAGCCACTTTAGTTCTGTGCCTCGGTGTTCGATGGGCACTAAGTGAACACACAAAATGGATCTCCTATTCCCATAAATCTTCTACATTCCTCTAGGGCTCAGCATCAACAGAAAGTGTCCGAGTGCTGACTAGCCTGAACAAAGCCTCATGGTCCTTAGAACCATATGTGCTACATAAGCAGCTTGGATTTAAGTAATTTCAGGCACTTTTCTGTTTAAAAAACTTGTCTGAAATACTTTTATTGGAAAGACTCATAGTTTGGGCTGAGGTTTGCTTGTTATTTAGTTCTCTTTTAACTGAGAACTAAATTTAACCAACCATAATATCTGCAAAGCCTCATTCAGAGTGGAAATATATTCTGAAAGCTAACCAGGCTCCAGGTTTTCACAGGAAAGAACTGATATTTACACCTCCCAGGCTGTGGGAACAGACAAGGGCCCAGGCTCCTGAGCCTGACCTTTAGCAACATCAAAACCCCATCACAAGGTCAAACCCATGCTTGTGTTTCTCTCTGCTGGCTGCAACTTCAGTTAACAAACATTCAAATTTGGCTAGAAAAGTCACACATTTAAACTATTTCATACTGATTCATTAAAGCCAGACCTTCCTTCTGAGGTTTTTTACATTTCTGGAAAACTTATATTCTTAGGATGGAAGAAAATGGGCCAAAGGGAGCAATAAGTGCAGTCCCGTGCTCCCCTTAATGTTATTAACTTCGTTATTTATAACCAACTGTTACTCTTTGGGTTGTGAAACAGTAACTGGGAGGTGTTAAAGAAAAATTTCAGTGCATTTCAACTAGATATATATATATATATAGATACATATATATATATAAATATATATAAATTTTAGTATCTAATAGATAGATAAATATACATATAATAATATATTGTTAAATCTTTTTTTCTCATTTACATTTTAAATATGGGCACACCAGAGTCTTAAAATATTAGCAAGCAAAATGTTGAGATCAACTTGATCAGCTTAAATCTGACCCAGCAAAGAGTTCTACATGTGTGTAGGAAGCAGAATTTACTGTGTTCTTTCAGAGGAAAAATGAGCAGTAAAACTCCAAGGTCTCTAGAGAACTCTTGGATATAAAATATTATCTTTAAAAGTTTTGGAAAAGGCTTAAGGAATACACCCTGAGGTATTCACAGCTTCTCTGGAACACAGGGAAAAAATAATGAATTTTCCCTTCAGCTAAAAGCTGAACTAAGGGAGGAATTGAACAGAAAATTTGAGTTTCAGACTGATTTTGGCTCATAGTTCAGCTTTCAGCTATTTGGCTGAAAATAAAATCACTTTGCTCAATTTTGCAGCCACCAAAACTCCATGTGGCCATCTGTGCAGCATTTGGATTCTAGGGACACTGGGAACAAAACTGCAGGAGGGTGAAAGTTTTCTTTGCAGGTCATATTTAAGGCTGAGGATGTGAATTCAGCTTTTGAACTTCTGAGCAACTGCAAGGAGGCAATTCCCCCTCCAAGGGCACCAGCATCATTCCAGGGAAAAACGCTGAAATAGTGTGAATTCTAAAAATTGTCATGAACTTTTGTCACTGCTACAGCTGCTCTATTTTTACGTGGTGCAGCCAATAAGAGCAGGGTTTTGGGAGCCTCCCCAAAGCTGTGCTCACACGAGGCTGCAGCAGCAGCAGCACAGCTGAGCCACGGCCCTGCCGGGAGCAACAATGTGATCCCAGCCACAGACAACCATTAACCTCCACAGCTTGAAGGCCAGGAAACCAGAGCAGGTGGGAAGCTGCAGGGAGAGCGCCAAATCAACAGCTAACAGCCCTGAATGCCTCCATGCAGGTTTTGCAGCCCAGAAAGGAAGAGAGAAGTGCACTCAGAGGCCACAAGCAGGAATAAAGCCCCTTCTCTCCACCCTTTACTGGCTGCTGCTGCTCCCAGGAGCCGGAAGGGGAACTGCTCACAGACATCCTGACATGCAGCAGAAAAAAATGCACAGATTCCTGTTCCAAGTGAGCTCCTGCTGGTACCTGCTTCCTCTACGGATTTCTGTATTGCCTCTGCGAGCTCCTGGTCGGCGATGTCCTCGGGCCGCACGTCGTCGCGGCCCGCGCCGTAGGCCAGCCGCGCGCACTCGGGCAGCTCCCCCTCGGGCAGGAAGGAGGTCTGCGAGCCCGTGGTGCCGATCACCAGCACGTTCTTCTTGAGATCAATGGAGCACTGCAAGAGAGCATCCACACATCAGGCCTGCAGAGAGCCAGGTGGCCCCTGGGATGAAGGGAGACACAAGGTCAGGCAATCTGTCTCCAACGGACAGCTAAGGGTGGGCCAGCGGTATCAGCTCTAACCAAAGGGCCCCATCTGACTCAATTTGTAATAAATCATTCTGGTGGAAAGCTCTGAGCATCTTTGATCAGAGAAAAAGCTCCAGGCAGCAGCCAGATGCCCTAGAGCTGTCCATGATGGATGTGCTTCCAGCCTGGAAGATAATCCACCATCAACTCTCCCCAGGAAAATCCTATGAATTCACAGGCCAGGAATTTATGTTGCACTTCTCGCTAAACCTGCAAGAGCCGGGTAACTGTTTCAAAAGAGGTTTTGATACCTGATGCCTCTTAAGCATATCCAGTCCTAGGAGCATGTCCATGGGCTGCTCTTCAAGGATTGAGAAGGAGCACGCCAGGAAATCCCCTTCGATCTGCACCTGAGCTGAAACACAAGGCAGAGAAGTTCCCACTACAGCACAACAATCTGATTTCTGCTCTTCCACCTGGGAAGGGAAAGGTCTGGGAGAATCTGAAACCAGCACTCTGATGCACCGTTTTGGCCCCAGAAAGTCTGGCCCTGTGCAAGCCCCAGGACTGCCAGGCCTGCCATGGTCCCAGAGTAATTATTTTAAAAGCTGATGTGCCTGAGAACCTCCTGTACTGCTTCTCTGACCCTCCAAGCTTGAGGGCTGCAAACAGTTTATTAGAGCACAAGTCTAAGTAGCAGCAACAGGAAACAGAATCGATTTTTTGGTAATAAGGGCAGTGACCTCCATCCAGAATAGCTGCACAAGAGCACAGAGGCTTTTCTTTCCAAAGGAACAGCAAACACTGTACTGTGTGGGAACCCTTCCTGAGTAGCTCACGCTGCCCAGCAGTGCCACCTGAAACAGGGAAGGTTGTGGTGTTTCACATTCACTCGGGTTTTGCCCCCAGAGAACATGTCCTGTGTCCTCTGTGTGTGCAGGAGCTGGGACTCCCTCACCCCCAAGTGTTACAGCATTAAATGAGACAGAGTTCTGTGCCCAAGACAAACAAACACATTTCAGATGCACTTTGATTTTACTCTGCAGGAGCTCCTAGGAATTACAGCACCAATCCTCAGTGCCAAGATTGCAGGAAATGCAGTCAAACCCCTGCTAAAGCTGCCCCAAAAATGCCAGTACTTACCTAAGTGCACTCTGCCAATGATTTTCTGTGTCCCAACACCCTTAGCAATGCCAGCCCACCGCCGATCCACCAGCCTCATGATGTTGCACCTTTCAGCACAGGCTTGGCTCATGATGGTCATCTGGGCACCTACCAGCAACAGAACTCGTGTTAAATCCTCATGGCTCAGCACTAACTTTTATTTTCTCCTGGAAGAGTTTAAGATCTGGCACTCAGAGGCTGGGAAACCAACCCACCTGCCCCAGGGCATAAAGGCTTCCTGTGAATCCCACTGTGCTGACCTGGCTGCCCACACGTGGGTCAGCACTGACCATTACTGTAGGGATGGAACAACCCCAAGAACTTCTCCTTGCAGGATGTGGATGGGAACTACCACGTTAAAGGCGTGTGAAATCTCCCAGTCTGTAAAATGGGGTAAGACACACACAGATGGCAGAGACCTTCCAGGCATGGAAGTCCCAGAAACTCTCCCAGGAGCCCTAATCCAGGGTGCTCCCACATTCCTTATCCCAACAATCTGCTCGACCAGGCTGTGCTCAGGGTTCAGTAAAATGCTCCAAAATCTTGTCATGCATTGCTTTATTGAAGGATATTTTGGGGAAACTACTGGAATGTTGACTGTTGCCCTCAGTGATGGAGAGTGTGGAGAAAGCACCTGAGTCCACAAAGGCTTTCACGGGGTGTCCATTGACTTTGCAGTTGATGTAGAGCATCACCACCTGCCCAAAGCTCTCGGGTGCCTCTTCCATCGCTATTGTCATGTTCTCTTCAATGTTTTGTTGCCTGAATTTTGTGGAGAAGAGAGAGAAAGACCAAAATTTCTGTCAGCCAGACCTTGTAACATTCCTCTGATTCACAGACAGACCTGGAAATCCCACCTACTGCTGCTCCCCTTACAAACACACATTTAAACCACAGCAAAGGCTTCTTCCTTAGTGAAGCACAGAGCTGGGAGCTGAAGATTGCTAGGAATGATCTCAGCTGAGTGCAGAGACAGTGAGTCACTCCCCAGCAGCCACTGCCCCTTCCAACCCCTGCCTAACTCACACCTCAGCTCCTGACAGCCTTGTGTTGCCAACAGGACCCTGATGTCCATGTTAACCTGGAGAACTCAGAGAAAAAACCTGTGGATTCATTAGTCATGCCGAGGGTACATGGAGGTGTTGCCAATAGCTACATCACTGGAATCCCACACAGCAGCTGAACATTAAAATCCTCAGGTTTCCCTGGTATCTTTCTTTTTCCAGGCTAGGAAAGGAGGGAGGTGAGCAAAATAGCAGAAAGAACACCACCATGAGCACCAGCCCTTGGTGCAAATTCAAGCCAACAAAAAAAATGCTCTTCAAGAAATCCCTCCCAGCCCCAGGATAATCTTGGAAGTGATGGGCATCTGTAGTGACTGCATCCAAAACTGCTTTATCTCCCAAAAAAAAGGGGAAAAGGCTTCAATTCTGATGCCATTTCATTTTTCACTGAGTGGGGTGTGACATTTGGGGATGGCTCAGCCCAAACAGCTGCAGAACCTTGGGCACATCCCCTTTATCTGTCCCTCATCTAAGGAAGAAGGGAAGCGTTCCTGTGCCTCTGAGCAATGTTTCACTACCTACAAATATCTATTTTCTGCATTTCTGGGTGTTTATCTGGCACCAACACCTTGTCAGTGGCAATGTGAGAGCACTCCTACCACCAGTGAATTCTGGTTCTGACCAACAATGGGTCTGTAGCAGACAGACACTTTGTTATCAGGGGAAAACCACCAGCCATGAACTGACTCCAGGATTTACCACTCAGCTGAAGAAATGAAGCCTCAGCCCAACACAATTACATCTGGAAGGCAGCAAGAGGGAGCGAGCTGATGAGCAGGATGCATTTCTGCAGAGCCTCTCATCAGTGAATTAGCCAGACATGGAACAATTAGCAGGATGCAAAACCAAATCTCGAGGGCAGCTGGGAGGAACAATGCCCTGTTGCTGTGCAGAGCTCAGCTGGGAGACAGCACCAGCCCAGCTCTTGGCTTCAAAACACGCCCCAGGCAGCGGCCTCAAGAGGAGATGTGCTCTCCACAAGTGCTCCAGTGAAGCAGCTCAGGCAGCTCCAAGACAACACACACACAGCACAGATAACAGTGCTGTCACCTCGTGTCACACAGTCCCAGAATGGTTTGGGCTGGGAGAAACCTTAAAGCCCACCCAGTGCCACCCCCTGCCATGGGCAGGGACACCTTCCACTATCCCAGGTTGCTCCAAGCCCTGTCCAGCCCTGAACACTTCCAGGGATGGGGCAGCCACAGCTTCTCTGGGCAGCCTCTGCCAGGGCCTCCCCACCCTCACAGGGAACAACACTCTGTGATCTCAGTGGGACATATCTCAAGGATGGGGTGCACCTCCATGTTCCCAAATCCCAACCTTCCCACGTGCAAAGGTGGCCCAGAGCATTGCAAACAAACTCCTTGGTACAAGGAATGTGCTTAAATTCTGCCTTCTCTGAGGAAAAAACCACCATGGATGGAAGCACAGAGCAGTTTTTTCTCCCCAGAGAGGACCCCAATGCCTACAAGCCCCTTTGGTTTGTTACCTTATGTCTTCTTCTATCTTGGCCTGTGCCTCGAGATCAAAGGGGTCGGCGGAATAGAGCCGGATCCTCTCCTGCTCGCGCCGGGCTCGGTCCTGCTGTTGCTCCAGCAACACCCTGGTGAATTTCTCTGCGGGAACAGGGAGAGAAAGAAATGCTTTTTACTGGAAATTACTCTTGCAAATCCAATTCTGGCACAGCAAACGCTTCTTTTGATGCCAGCTGAGGAATAGACTCAGCAGCACACAGAGAAAAGCTTCCTCTGAGGGCAGCAGAAGGACCTCAGAGGATCGGTGGCAAACTTGGGAACCTGCCGAGATGAAAAGCAACTGGACAGAGCTCGCTCTCCTCATGCTCCTACCCAAACACTGCACAATCAAACTCAATTTCCTGGCACATACACTTATACAGGGGAAAAAAATTTAAAAAATACACAAAAGGCTAATGACAAAACTCCTTTCAAACCCAAGGAACATGGCAAAACCAGAGATTATAATCCCTAGAGCTGAATGCCTACCACTGGAATGAGGAAGTGCTAGCCAGGTCTAAATGCACATTTTAAGATCACAGTTTTTAGATTTCCACTTTCCAGATGGCCTCTGGCCATGTTTTACTACTTGAATGGGATCACATACATCCCCAAAAGGCCTTGGCAGCCCTGGAAGCTGCTCTGGCTCAAAGGCTGTTATGTGCTCAGGGAGGCCTTGGGTATATTTGACTGTTGGATTTTTGAAATCAGGCTTTTGTACAGCAGGTGCCTTCATCCAGCACAGCCACAGGGCACGGATCTCTGCAGATATTTGGGAATCCAAGCTGGAGCTGAGCTGGATCTGTGCCCAAACACTGCCAGCAGCAGCAGTGCAGCACAGCAAGGGAAAACCAGCCCAAACCACTTCCTCCTGACAGCCCAATGCGGCAATTTGGGACTGAAAATGCACAACTGGGTCAAAGCCTGATGTCCACAGACCAGGCAGAGCAGCAGAGGAGCCAGTTCTGGGTGTCTTGGGCTTAACCTCTGGTTTCCTGTGCCAAGAGCAGCACCCCTGCTCAAGGTGATGGGAAAAACTCCCAGCAAGATGCATGAAAAAGCCTGAGAGTGCAAAAAAAGCTTCAGCTCTGGATATGAGCTAAAGGCAGAGTTAAAAACAGAACAGGCTGACAACGTCCATGGAAGTTCCTCTCTGGTTTCCTCTAACAGAGAAAAATCACTCAGATTTAACCCTGAGAGTGGATAAAATCTTCTGCTAGAAGCTGCTTCTCTTCATTTATTTCTCCACACTCAACAGGATTTATTTCCCAACTAAACATCCTGCAGAGGTTCAGGAGCTCATCTGTTGCAGCCCAAAACTCCCCTATTTTCACACCTAAAGGACACCAGAGTTCAAATCTTTCACCACAGGAAGAACAAGGGACCAACATCAGCTACAGAAGAAGCAAAGGACGAGGTTTCAACTGTGCCCAAAACACACAGACACTTCCAAGATTAACAGAAACCTACACATTTATGACTATTTCTATTGAGAAAGTTCCTACACCATTTCCTTGTTCTTTTCCCTCTCCCTTTCTGCAGTTCACTTCCACAGCACAAGGTCACTATGGACAGAGCTGGGTTTGGAGTGTGCTGCTCTCTGCTGAGTCCCAGCTGGGATGCAGCAAACACACCACCTTTATTGGAAAATGTGCAGTAAGGAGTATCTTAGGGTAAAAATCAGGAGCTGAGTCACTTGTGTTCACAGACATCCAAATTGTCTGTGCCTCTTATATTTCTGAATAGGAGATATTAAAGAGGATATTAAAGATGGCAAACAGGAGAAATACACCCAGAAATGGAGGGCCTCTGCCTCGAGCGCTCTCAACTGGCACCTTTTATCTGCTCCTTTCATCAAGGAATGCAGCAGACCCCAGCTCGTTAAACCCCCGGGGCTGCCCCTGACGGGAGCTGACCCCGCCCCAAGCCCAGCCCCAGGCCCGGCTCACCGAGGTCCCCGCTCAGCAAGGCCTCGGCCAGGGGCGGGTTGCGCTCCTTGAGCAGGGACAGCTCGTGGGGGTTGGCCAGCAGCATCTCCCGCAGCAGGGCTGGGTTGTCCAGGCCCTGAGGGAACGAGGGCGCGTCCGGGGGCGAGGGGCGCGGCCGCTGCGCCGGGGGCGGCGGCTGCTGCGAGGATGTCCCGGGAACGGCGATGCTGCTGAAATCGATCCTGGGCAGACCTGAAAGGAAGGGCACAGGCGTCGGTGCTTCACGGTTGCGGTTCTGCTGGGAAAAGCACGGGAAGGAAGAGCTGCCCTCAATGCTTCAGCAGAGCAGCAGTTCGTGATGGAAGCACAGCCACGTCCCCGGTTACTGGGTTAGCAACACTGGCTCGTTTATGTAACTGGTCTCACCTGTCTGCCCCATTTCTAATCCCCTGAAATGCACTTGCTGACTAGTTATTCCCTGCTTAACAAACGTGAATTCCTCATGGAGGGACTACAGGGCTAAACCCAGTGGCTCTGAGGCACTTCAGAGTCTCTTGGGTTAAAAAAAAGCAGGGGGAAAAAAAAGTATTAACAGTCCTGCAGACCTGCATTGCAGGTACCCATCCTCCAGCTGAGGCAGGATGAGGACCTCAGCAATGCTCCCACGCCCGTCTCAGCCTGTGGCACCTTTCCTAGGGATATTTTATGTCTGACATTTGCTAGGAGCAGCTGTGCAAGGCAGGACAGAGGTGCAGGGCTTCACTGAGGCATTCCTGGAGGAGCCTTTGGCATGCACACATGATTAAGCCACTGGGTTTGGCAAGATGTGGCTTCTCAGGGAATGTGCCACAGGACAGGATCAGGACACACATCCACAGAGGCTGTTCCTGGTCTGAGCCATGCACACCTGCACCATCAAATCCAGCAGGAAGGGAACTGGTGGTTGTAGGAAACTCACACACCTTTACCAAGCCTGTTCTGAACCAGTCACCTCCTCACTGCCTCCACACTTCCCCAGAGGAACAGTGTTGCCTTCCTCAGAATAAAACACTGAATCAGAAGCCCTCTGGGTCATTTACCCAGCCAGCCTCCCCCCCTCAGCACTTTGTGCTAAAGGACACTGCCAGAGCTGGTGCTGGGCAGTGCTGGTGAACCCCTGAGGCCCAGGCAGAGCTGGCACGGGCCTGTCTCACCTGGGAAGCGCAGGGAAGGCCGCGGCTCCACCGTCTCCTTGTGGCGCAGGATCACCACGTCGCCGTCCTTCAAGCCATAGGAGGCCAAGGACCGGTTGTTGTCGGTCAGCGGCCGCTCGGCATAAACGATCTGTGCCAGGAGAGCCACCAGGCAGAGGAGAAGTTAAAACAAAACCAAGATGTTATTTTGTTATAGGAGAAGAAAAAAACCATTCCAATAAATCCTGCGGATCCATCTCAAGCTTCAGAAGGGAAGGTGTGATGTCTTCACAGGCCTCAGGCACAGCAGGGCCTCGACACGCTCCTGCCTGAACAACACGGGCTTGGTCCTGCCAAAATCCAGCTGTGGCACCATGGAGAAGGGCCAGTCTCCCCTGATCAGAGGCCAAGATCATTAGAGGGAAGCAAGTATTGACCAGGACTGTCTGTCCACATTCCCAAACTCCAAACTCCACGGTTACACAAGCCGCAGGCATTTTCTGCAGCGTTCCCTGCCCCAAGTCAGCACCCACTGACCCTGGACAACTGCAGACATGCCAGCAGCACCAATCCAGGTAGATCCAGCCCAACATCCATCATTCTGCCTCTTGCCACAACACAGCTCCCCAGAATAACCAGTTTTACAGGGACCTTATTCATTAGCTCAGTGCTTTCCAGTTCACTCCAGTGATGCAACTCTCCAGGCCCAGAGCACTCAAAGCTCTGCTCCCAACACTGCCATCAGTCCATGCAAGGAATCAACTTCTTGTGACTACAAAAAACAAAGTCACATCCATTTCTACTTTGATAACCTGCTTTAACAAGGGCTCCATAGACTAAACATAAAAACACAGAGATAAAGGTGAATAATCCCCAAGGAACATTTCCATGAACATCAGACCTGTAATACCTACAGAAGCTCTAAGCTGTGGGAAAGCCCAAAATGTAACATAAGCCTGGAAGAGAAGCTCCCAGAAATGGCATCTGGCAACATGAAGGTTTCTGTGCTGTCACTGGAGCACAGTGAGACCAGGAAGATCAGCCCAGCACCTCCTGCCCTGGCAGCAGCCCAGAGTATGGAGAACTTGGCCTAAACCCCTCAGGCACACGCTCAAATTTCACAAATACCACCTTGTTTAGCCAAACTCTTTGGGGCTGGAAAAGGCCAGTTCAGCAACAACACGTTAGCCACAGGTTGGGGCTGGCTGAACCACGTGGGAGCAGCTTTGGCAGTCCTGGCAGGGATGGGCTGCAGCTCTGCCTGATGCTATCACAGGGAGCAGATCCAAAACCACAATCACTACCTGTCTTCAGGTCTGGCTGACACTACAGCAACTCCAACATCTTACACACACTCTCCCTGCAGCATTCAGCAGTGGAGACCCATCAGCACCAGCAGTGCAAGGCAAGATAAGGCAGGAGGAACACAAATGACCAGAACCTCATGGGGCAGCAGTCAGAGATTCGGGGAAACGCACACGATGGGAGCAGGCACGAGCTTCCTGCCTCCTCCCCTCCACCAGAGTGTGCAGCCTCAGCGCTGCCTCACACCCCAGGTCCCTCTCAGGGCCCATGGGCAGCGATTTGAAAGTGAGTGGCCTCCACCCCAGAGGCACCACCGAGGTCAGCTGGTGCTGGCAGAGCCCGGCACAGCCTCTCACGTTACCGGCCTGAGGCAGCACCGCCACAGCACAGGCAGCGTGTCATAAATCCCAGCTGCACACCCAAATCTGAAATGGCACATTCCCTGCGCAGACACTCTGCAAGAGACGAGTTAATCAGTTTAAGTGAGGCTTTACCTCTGTCATCTTGCTGGGATTGGATTTATGAGCGTTCAGCCTTACATCCCAGACAATGAATTAAGCGCCTGGCACTCGCCACGTCCATTAGCAGCACAGATTAATCCACTGCTGACCCATTCTGCCCCACTCTTAAAACAAACTGATTGGATTTTGCTGCCTTTTGATTGTCTGGTTGGTGGCAGCTCTGCTGGCTGGCAGGCACCAGACACGGGTTCTTCTGGAGGTGACTCAGACAGGGATGCAGGCACCATGGATTCATTGTGCACAGTGCCAGAGGGTAGAACCTTCCTGTGGAGCAGGGAACCCCAGGCAGGAGTGCTGGATACCACCTGCAGCCATCCATCAAGCCAACTCCTGGGCCCATCAAATATTCCTGAGCATGGCACAGATGGAGGGCACGCAGAGAAAATAAATGAGGGGAAGGAATGAAGAGCGTGGCTCTGATGAGAGCCTCCTGTCCCCTCTCCCAGAAAGCCACGGCCTTGGTGTGTGGAGGAGACTGCAAAGTCAGATTATTTCCACTTGCCTTGCCCAGCTCCTCTTATCACCACAGCCACCAGCAGCTCCCTCTGTTATCTCAGACCTGTGCCCACAGCGTCCCTTGGACACCTCACAGCTCCCTGCCCAACCCCAAACTGCAGCACCCAGAATTCACTGCCCAAACCAGCAGAGAACAAGGCTGGGATTAACCCTCCTCCACATACTCAGTGGTTTACTCCACCCTGCATGACCCTTACAATGAAATTCATCCTCTCTAGTGCCAACACAGCACCTTCAATGCAACATTTACCTTGGCTGAGGAAAAAGGGTAGAAAACAGCCAAGTTTGGTAAATGTAAAACTGCCTATTTGTGATTTAACAATGCAAAATCCTTCCACACAAGGAGCTGCCTCTCTGATAACTTGGATATTTTAAGTTTCTCATAGAATCACTGAGGCTGGAAAAGCTTTCCAAGATCATCAGATGCAATCCCCATCTTGTCCCCAGCCCAGAGCACTGAGTGCCATGTCCAGGCTTTCCTTGGACACCTCGAGGAATGGGAACCCCAAACCTCCCTGGGCAGCCCCTGCCAAGGCCTGACCACCTTTCTCCTGTTGTCCAACGTGTTCTCCCCACTGAAGGTCCTCAAAACACCTCACAAACACCAGGCAGGAAGAGAAGAGAGAGGAGTGACAAATAACAGCCTGGCAAGCACGGCACGACGCGGCTCAGGATGATGCACGGGTGGCAGATGGATGAGCAGAAGGAAGCAGAGGTGGCTACAAAAGCGCAGCGCTGCTCCCCTCGCCTGGGGCTGGCAGCACCCAAACCCCACACAGGTCAGCTGGGCTGGAAAAACTCAAACAAGGGAGCTCCTGACCAAAAACACACAGAGAAGTGACCCCTCGCTACCCTAAACCAGACCCGGAACTGCAGGTCACCATGACACAAGGGACAAAGGTGACAGTGAGGAGTTTATGCTCCAGTTCATGCCTGGAGGTGTCGAAGCCACAGCAGAGTCCCCCGTGCAGGGGTTGTCCCCAGACCTGGGAACTCACTGGTGCCTGTGACAGCCACGGGAGGATTGCTGGGAACCTTTGTGTGAGGTGGGTTCTCCTTTTACAACTGCCCAAAATCAAGAGTTTTTTTCCTAAAAGAGAATTCACCCTACCTGGATTTCCTGCCCCTGCTCTGAGACTGTTTCCCTGTCACCACCAACCTCCCATTCCAGAAAACAAGGCTCTCCCACGGCAGAGAGAAAGCCAAACATCGGGAACCTGCTGGGTGAGGGACACCACAGCCCCGGGGCTGCCCCTGCACCAGCTCTTCCAGCGCTGACTAATCCTACCTTGGCTGGAAAAACACTTTGTTAATTTAGACTGGGAAAAGGCTCGGGAAGCAAAAGCCACCACCGCCAAACTCCACAAACTCTGCCAGGCACGGCCGGCGCCGAGGAAAGGAGCCGACACCGCCCTGCCCAGGACAAACGGGGAGGAACGGCCAAACACGCGGGACTGAACCCAAAACATGAGCAAAGCCCAGACAGATGGCCCAGAGCCGCCCCCACACGCTGCCTCCCCCGTGTTCTGGCACACGAGCGAGCCCTGGATCCGGGCTGGAGGGGGATATTTGCTGGGAAAACCACACGGACGTGCCTGTTCGGTCCCCACACCTGTGTGGAAAAAAGGGAGGAAAAGACTCAATGCGCCCTTTCCGCCCCAGATCTGGCAGGGGTTCGATGGGATAAATAAACCCTTTCCCGAACATTTCAGCCCCATTTCCCGGGCTTCGAGGATACCACGGGCCCCCACCTCCCCCGCGGGCTGACTCCTGTTCCCCTCGCTCCAATTCCTGCCCCGTTGAAGCATCAAATTCCTCCGAAACCTCAACATAAAACAAACCAAAACAAACCCACATTATCTTCTCTCCTTCAGCTGCGCGGCGGGCGCGGACCGAGCCTTTCGCGGAGGGGCCACCCTCAGGCACCGGGGGTTCGGAGCCCTCTCCCGAGCGGATTTTGATGGAAAAGCGAGGTTTGATTCTCCCCAAACCCCAAAGGTCCGCGACGGGAGGGACCGGGAGGGACCCACCGCCCCAAACAACCCCAAACTCCGGATGGCCGGGGCGGATCCCGGATGGACCCGGCCGCTCCCAGCCCGGGAGACCCCGACCCTGAGGGAGAAGGGGCACGGCCGCTCCCAGCCCGGGGGCACCGGCCGGGCCCTCCGCGGCGCTCGGGGCGGGGGCAGGCCCTGACCTGGCTCTCGGCCGCCGGGATGCCGGACTCCAGCTCGCAAAGGGCGCGGAAGTTCTGCAGCTCGAAGTCGGCGTCCACCTGCAGGTTGAAGGTGATCTCGGAGCGGTCGCGGCGCAGGCAGAACACGGTGAGCAGCATGGCCGCCCCCGCCCGGACCCGCACCCGCCGCCGCCACCGCCGTCAAGCGCCGCCGTCGCAAAGCGCCCGCCCCGCCGGTCAGGCGCCCACGTCAATCGGAGCCGTTCGGCCAATCAGAGAGCGCCGAGCTGGAGGCCCCGCCCCTTCCCCGCGCCGGCACGGGGGAGGGGCCGGAGGGGCCCGGGTGTCACCGCCGGTCCCCGTGTCCCCTCTGTGTCCCCAGGGCACCGCCGATCCCTGTGTACCCAGGGCTCCTCTGGGCTCCCCGTGTCCCCGGGTGTCACTACTCACTGGCGGTACCGATGTCCCCAGATGTCCTCCAGCCTTTCCAGTCTCCCCAGGGATCCCTGTACCCCTGGCGGTCCCTACTGTCCCCAGGTGACCCCCGAGATGTGCCCCGCCCTGGGTGTCCCTGTGCCCCTGGCGGTCCCTGTGCCCCACCTGCTGCCCCCAGGGCCCCTTCACCTTCATCCTTTCATTCACTGGTTCCTCTGACCCCATCACTCCCACTGTCATTTCCCCACCATCCGTCCCAAAACAGCCCAGGTGCACCCCAAGAGCCACTCACTCCATCTCACAGCTCTGCCCTCCCGTCAGCTCCTCCACTTCACTCTGGTTTTCTTGGGATCACATCTTCCAGCTGTTTTTTTTCCCCCTAGACCCCTCAGTGTGCATTTGGGGGGAATCCCTGGCCTTTGCTGAGCCTTTGGTGTGTCCCTCAGCTCACCTGTTTGCATTATGGGGCACAGAAGGGGTTTTGACATGCCCTGTCCTCTTCCACGTGCCTTTGGTGACACCCCAGACCCTTTGTTGTGCTTTTGGGGTGTCCCAAGTCCCGGTGTGTGCCCCAGACTCCCCCTTTTGCCTCTCAGCACTCTCCAGCCTCCTTCCCACCCTGGGGAACACCTGGAGCAGGCGAGGTGGGGACGCAGCCCTCAGTTCTGAGATTGCATCCAAATGCCCCAAGCCATGAACTCACCTCACTCCCAGCCAGGGTGAGAGGAACGAGACTTTATTTTGAACTGGGAGTTAATCTGCAATCGAAATCATTCCAGCCCAACCCCAATCCATCCAAATCATTCCAGCTCAACCCCAATCCATCCAAATCATTCCAGCCCAACCCCAACCCCAATCATTCCAACAGTGGAGTGAGCAAACATTGCGACTCATCAGTAAAAACTGGAAGCATCCTGGTCCCGGGTTTGCAGACACTTTGGTAACAGATTCGCCCCCCAAAATTAAATTGTCATTCTCAATAACCCCCTCGATAACAGGTGTAAAAACAAAAAAGACCAAACACAGCCCCACAGTGCATCCAGCACCCACCAGTCCTGACACGGATACACGGAGGCTCTGACACTGCCCGGCCCTCCTGGCACCAGGAAAAGGCTCCCACAGGGAGCTCAGTCGGATTTCTCCTTCTCCTTCATGTGCAGGAACACAATGCTGAACATGAAGAGGCCGACCATCATGGAGAAGGCGCCGGCGTAGTAGGGATACGCCGAGGGGATGAAGCGCTCGTACTGCGTGTGCTGGAGGGGACGCACGGACACCTGGACGGGGACAGAGCAGCCCTTGCAGTCCAGGGCAGCCTTTGCTGCCAGGACAGGGGGGATTCACACCCCCACACTTACCTGTGTGGAGGAGTAGAGGTGGGTGTATCCCAGCCGGTTGTAATCCACTTTGAACTGGAACACGCCATAAACATCCGGCAGCTTGAACTGCACGCTGTATTTGCCACCTGAGGGAGAGACAGGGGTGACACTGAGGGGACACGAGAAGCTGTGAAAGGTGAAAACACTCCCAGTGTGGGGCCAGGGCAGCAACAGGGACACCCTGCTCCTCCTGAGGGGGACCTGCTATTCCTCTAGAGGGGAAGCTCCCACTCCTCCTGACAGGGATCCACTGTTCCTCTAGAGGGGAAGCTCCCATTCCTCCTGATGGGGACCTGCAGTTCCTCTAGAGGGGAAGCTTCCACTCCTCCTGACGGGGATCCACTGTTCCTCTAGAGGGGAAGCTCCCACTCCTCCTAACAGGGACCTGCAGTTCCTCTAGAGGGGAAGCTCCCACTCCTCCTGACAGGGATCCACTGTTCCTCTAGAGGGGAAGCTCCCTCTCCTCCTGACAGGGATCCACTGTTCCTCTAGAGGGGAAGCTCCCTCTCCTCCTGACAGGGACCTGTTGTTCCTCTAGAGGGGAAGCTCCCACTCCTCCTGACAGGGACCTGTTGTTCCTCTAGAGGGGAAGCTCCCTCTCCTCCTGACAGGGACCTACCATTCCTCTTGAGGAAGGTGCGCACGAAGGGGTCGATGCGCACAAACTCCAGCTGGATGTCGTCCCCATCGAAGGGCACCCACTTGCCGTCAGCGAGCTTCTCGATCACGATGCTGTACTCCTGGGACAAATTAACCAGCCATGCCTGAAAACCAGCGCCAGCCCACTCCGAGCCCCAGCGCTGCCCAGCTCCTCCCCCCGGCGTGCCCGCCCCGCCCGGCCGGCAGCCTCACCACGAGGTCGGTGACGGTGTAGGCGTTGGGCGGCGCCCGCTCCCCGACGCGGTGGTGGGACACGGCGCCCACGCGCAGAACGCCCTCCTCCTTGAACACCCAGCGGGACAGCGCCACGGCCAGCTCGTAGTTACCTGTCTGGGAGTACCTGTGCAACAAGGGAGGCTGAGGCAGCCGAGAAAATACCCCATGGCTGTGGGTGCCATGGGACAGAGAAACAGCCAGCGTTTCTCACAGCGGCTTGTGAGGAGTTTTAGGGAGCTAGAAAGATGTGAGAACTTGTTGACTATAAACAAATTGCAGGTAGTGTTTTTCTACTTTATTTTTCCGTTCCTTGCAAGGGCAGTGCATGAGAAAGATGTTTCTGTTAGTTAGCCAATAGAATAGAATCTATCGTACCACTCTATAAAAACCTCATGGTTCTTTCGAATAAATCCTTCTTTGCCTTTTCTACGATCCTGCCTCTCGCCTGTTCCTGCCCTGACCCCAGTGCAAGAGTGATACATGGCCTAAACCCAAACCAAACAGAGGTGAAAGCAACACAAACTGAGCTGAGGTTAAAGGAAGGAGCTGCTTTCCAAAGCGCTTTGTTCTGCCACGGTAAAGGATGCGTCACCCCAATTCAATTCAAGCTTTCTGCTCCTTCCCAAAACACAAACATTTGTTGCCCGTTTCCCAGGAGTCCTGTCCTCCAAGGGCTCCCCAAACACTCCTCAGCCAGGGAAGCCAACTCACCTCTTGGAGCCGGGGGTCGCTTTCTGCACGGCAGAATTGAAGAAGGCGTCGCTGAAGAAGTCGAGGGAGCCGCTGAAGACGACGCGGGCGTTGTTGCGCGCCTGCAGCCCCGCGATCAGCAGCGTGTTCTTGCCCACGGCGTGCGGGTACTGCGGGGCAAACGGGCACAGTTTGCTGTGGGGTGGGACAGGCTGGCTGCAGCAGCACCAGCTGCAGTTAAGGAGTAACCACGAAGCTCAGAAAAAACAGGAAGAGGATTCTGCTAGCACTCCAGCTGGGATGGAATGGGAGAGATGCTTTGATCTAGGCTGGCCTCTCCTCCAGAGCCTGGAGGACACGTGTCCCTCGCACTGAAAAGCTCCTCAGAAAGCAGAGGAAGGCAACATCAGGAAGTGTCACAGACATCTTTTATGAAAAATCCTTTCCTTAGGATTTTTGCTCCTGAGAAGCTGAGAGGCCTCAGGAACAAAATGTAACCAATGGTTATCTGCTGCTGTGGAATGCAACAGGTGCAGCTGGGATTGGGCTCATGTGGTTGTTTCTAATTAATGGCCAATCACAGTCAGCTGGCTCAGACTCTCTGTCCGAGCCACAAGCCTTTGTTATCATTCTTTCCTATTCTATTCTTAGCCAGCCTTCTGATGAAATCCTTTCTTCTATTCTTTTGGTATAGTTTTAATACAATATATATCATAAAATAATAAATCAAGCCTTCTGAAACATGGAGTCAGATCCTCATCTCTTCCCTCACCCTAAAACCCCTGTGAACACCATCACAGGGAAGCAGCCAAGAGCCCAATCAAAGTCAATCACTAGATCAAACACTCCAGGATTTTCCCAAGCAGCTGAAGTTAGAGGGACTGAATTGCAGGAGCACAGCTCAAAACAGGAGAGAAAGGAGGGGAGCATACCTGAGTGATGGGCTTATCTGGGAAGAAGGAGTAGGAAGTGGAAGAGCCAGTGAGGATATCCAGCACCAGTGGGTTGTCAGGATCAGCCACCATCCTTGCAGGGAAAGCCACAGTGAGCAGCACAAACACCCCCAGGGTCCCCACACCCAGAGGAATGTGGGGCCACCTGCTCAACCCCATGGACCTTCTCACCCTTCTACCTGCTGAGAAACTAAATATTTCTTCCACTATTTTATTAGGAACCATTCCTAAGTCAATACCTAAACTACTTTGGAGGATTTCCTTCTACTTTTGTTTGAAATCAAGAGAGATTTGTTAAGCTCACGTTAAGAGCCCCAGGGGCTGACCCCATGCTCACCTCGCAGCAACACCCCAGGTTCAACTGCTCTTCCCTCACCTCACCCCTGCTGCTCACCCAACTCCTCGGAACAGGATGGGGTTCAGGGCTGCCTTCCCCACAATGGTGGGGGCCTTCAGGAGGTTTTCAGTGTCAGCCACGATCAGGGTGTGCTGGGGAAACAAGAGAGATCCATGTGAGGTGAGTCGGGATCTAATGACAAACAGCAACTTCTCAGTTAAAAGTTTATTTTACAGACAATTACAACTGTTCAGTGAACGCTGTGGTTCAATTAAAAAGCAAAACAGCAGTATTTCTGTGTTTATGATCACATTAGGTTAACACTGATCTTCAAGGAAATACAAACTGCCACTTGATAAAGACAGCAACACCTACAGTGTTTTATTTCCCTGCAATTAGCAACCTTCATCCTCAAACCAGGACAACATGCATGTATGTACTGCTTCAACAGTTTACCTTAAACAAAAATTACCAGAGTAGATTTAGCTCAGACTTTAATATATGTTTTAACTTTAAAATGCTGGATTACACCAGGCAGACAAAATTGTAGAAATTTGTGTGTTTCTATAGTGATCTGAAAATCTGGGACTGAAATTCTCCCTTCCCACACCTGAAGTGTTGCACTCAGCGTCTGACACGCTTCACCCTCAGGTGAAATTCCCCCCCAAGCTTCAGAGGGATCCAGAACCAGGATTAATCACTGCCTGCACACAGTGACCATCTGAAACCAGAGCCTGAAGCACCCTGACAGCAGCAGAACTGAATGCTGCAACAGGGATTATTTCCCACTTTCCTGGGAGGAGCCAGGGAGAGAAGGGATAGAGGAAAAACGGGAGCACAAGGACAGAGGATTCACCCCTCGAGCTCTGCACCCAGCCCAGCAGCCAGAAGGAGCAGGCAAGGCCCTTACCTGCCCGGGGTCAGAGATGTCATAGTTGTGGTGGTCGATGACCGCTGTCCTCTCCTCATCGAACTCGATGCCACACTCGCTTCCCAGCTCTCGCAGGGGGTCACCTGCAGGGACAATGGATCCTCTGGCACACCACACAGGAACTCAGCTCTAAATTCAGCTGAGAGTCACATGTTCAACGCTCTATAAGCCAAACCCCAGGGAACAACACGACCTCCTCACTGAGCTCCCACTGAACATGGTACTAAAGGCATGAATCAGCCATTTCCTCCCCGAGCAAGCCCTGAGGTGCCAAGGAGCAGCTGCCTTTGCTGCAGTGAATGAATTCTCTGCAGGGACACCTGCACTCACCGATGTCCGAGCTGGCGGCGACGAGGACGCTGCCGCCGCCGTCAATGAACGCGGTGATGGTCTCCACATTGATGTTCCCACCAAAGTCTGAAAGAAAACAGCAGGAATCCATGGCTGGAGCTCAGAAATACCCCCCCCCCCCCCAGCAGAATTAAACCACAGCAAATCACCAAATCAATGAAAGAACCACCAATAAAGGCTTGGACAGAGCTGCAGTTTGCTACTGAGTACATCCAAAGCGTAGAACTTCACTAAAATTCACAGAGCAGCTGGAAATGCCCTTCCAAAGATGTCATCAAGCTCCACAGGTTTCCCCTCCACGTTTACCTTCTATGGATGGGGAGAAGATGATGAGGTTGTCATACAGGAACTCCCCATACTTTATCAGGGACAGGCCGGCATCATCCGCTGTCCGGAAGGTGAGGTCGAAGCCCCTGTCTGCAGCCAGGACACAAAAGGGACAACTTCTGCACGCCATGAAAGCACACATGGAGCAGCACAACTGCAGCAGGAGCCAGAGCTTTGTTTCCCCAGTGAAGGAGCAGTTTGGAAACACTGCCTTTTAAGAGCAGCACCTGAGAGTTCCAAATAAACCCAGGGAGTGGATCCCCTGAAGAGCCCTGATGTCAAAGGATGCCTCACTCTCACCCATCAAACAGGGACTGAGGCTGCAGGGCACCTAAACACAGGCACAGCTGAGAAAACCCCCATTTCCTGCCTCATTCTGACCAGAAGATCCCAAACACTCATCCCCTCCTCCTCCAGGGAACCCCAATCTTCTCCCTCTGCCTGGCCAGGGGACCCCCAACACCTCCCCCAATACCATGGAGCCCCTATTTCCTCCCTTGGCTTGGGGTCTCCTTCTCACTCAGCCTGCCCAGGGAACTCCAACAGCACCCCCCTTGCAATCTCCTCCTTCAGCCTGACATGGGGACACAAATCTTTTTCATTCTGACCAGAAGAACCCAAACAACCCCTTCTCCCCAGCAACACCAGTCTCCTATTCTGCCTGACCAGGGGATCCCGATCTCCTCCCCCATTCTGACATGGGGAGCCCAATCTCCTCTCTCACCCAGGCACAGCGTCCCCATCACCTCCCACAGACTGACCAGGAGACCTCAAATACTCCATTCTCCCTCAGGGGACCCCAATCTGCTTCCTCAGCCGGACAGGGGACCCCAATCTCCTCCTCCGCTCTGACATGGGAATCCCAAACACCCCCTTTTTCCGCCTGGAAACTCCAATTTCCTCCCTTTGCAGCATCCCAAATCTTCTCCCTTATCCTGAACAGTGAACTCCAACACCCCCCTCTCCCCTAGGGGACCCTCATCACTCCCCCATCCTGACGAGAGGACACAGCCCCTTCCAGCAAGGGACCCCTGGCTGCGCCCTCAGCCCAGCCAGGGGACTCCAATCCGAAGACCCCAAACATCCCCTTTTCCCTCAGGTAACCCCAACCTCCTCCCCCATCCTGACCCTGGGTCCCACCCCATCCAACCCCTCCCGGGATCCCGCCGCGGCCCGCTCGGTACCCGCGAGGCTCCGGAAGAACATGGAGTGTGTGTCGCGCAGGTTCCCGTTCTCCAGCAGCACCAGCGTGCGGGGCCCGCCCTCAGCGCCCGCCGCCAGCACCGCCAGGAGCCCACACACAACCACAGCGGCCGCCGCCATCTTGCTCCCGGTCGCCGAACTACTCCAGAGGCGGGCAGCCTCCAGCCAATCAGCGCCGGCGCCGAGCAGCCTACAGCCAATCAGCGCCAGCGCCGAGCGGCCTCCAGCCAATCAGCGACAGACAGATCCGCGACGCTGGGACGCAGCGCACGCGCCGTCACGGCCGCCATCGCGACGGAACAGGGAGGGCCCCGCTGCTGTCCCCTCCCTCCTGCGCGGCGCCCACGCCCGCGGTGGGTCAGAAGCGGCGGGCGCTGGAGCTGGCGTTGCCCTTCCTGCGCCTGGTGTCGGCGCGGGGCGCCAGGGGCTGCGGGGCGGAAGGGCCGGGCCTGGGGCGCGGTGCTGCCCGCAGAAGCTGCGAGAGGAGGGGAAGGGGGGTGATGGGGCAGCGCAGGACCCCAAAATGCGGCTGCGTCCCGCGAGAAACCCCCGAGAGGTCAAGAGGTTAAGGCGGAAATGATCTTGGGTGGGTCGCCTATATTATAATAAAATATACTAAAATCCTTGATTTCTCAAGGAAAAGGAGGAAAATGAGTGCTGGCGATATCTGGGCAAGGGGGATTACCTTGGTCCAGCTGCAGGATCTGGCTGGCTCGCCGGGATCGGAAGCAGTTGCTGGCAATGGTCTCGCTGTCGCTCCTGTCCAGCACTAGCCTGGAGTGGTCTTCCTCGGGCTGCAGGTGGCAAACGCTGTCAGCAGCGCCAGCAATGAGGCAAAATTGGTAAAATGGGATAGAAATGGAGGAGGAATGGGCCGTACCGCTGGCTCCCTGCTCTCAATCGAGGGGCTTGTCCGGCCAGGTTTGGGCTGTAGCAGGGCTGGAACCGCTGTGGGAAGAGATGGTCGCTGTGTGTACAACAAAAACCACCCTGCTGGCTGCGCTCCCTGATCCCGGCACTCCCACATTCCCGAGGGATCCGCACCAAGTGCCACCTTTGTTACTCACACTTTGCAGACAAACCGTGTGTGGAGGATGTTACGAGTGCACGCAGCCCGAGCGTGGCCTGCCGAGCATGGCAGAGCCATGGTCACCTCCCTGTCCCCCACAGTGCCCTCCTCTCCCCAGGCACTGTCCCCTTGTGAGAAATGAAACCCTGGAGATGAGAGCTCTTTTTCAGAGTGGTAATTGCTAGTTGATGTTAATGAAGTTGATAGGGTCTTAATTTGAAGTGTTGGTCTGTTGTTAAATATTGAATGTTAAGAGTTCTGGGACTTGCCTTTAGCTGCTGCTGTTAAGTGTTTTACCCTGTATTTATATCCCTTTCCATCACACTCTGTATTTGTGCCCCTTTCCATCAGGAACCACTTCCCCTGCTCCCAGGGGGACGTGCACCCGGACTGAATGTAAATAAGAGGATGTGGGTCCTATAGGAACCCACTCAAAAACAACAAACCAGCACATAAACTATGATTTTAACCCAGCAGAACCACACTAAATCACCCACCCTTGACCAGAGCCGGATTCCGTCCTGCCACCATAAATTTTAATAGTACTCAGCTTGGATGATACCCCTAAGCTACGAGCCAGCTTCAATATTTAGAAACTTTTCTAATTTAGGTACAAATTAGGATTAAATAAAATAAATTAATCCAGAGCAAAATTATATAAATCCAGAGCAGCTGTGGCTGCCCCTGGATCCCTGGCAGTGTCCAAGGCCAGGCTGGATGGGGCTTGGAGCAGCCTGGGATAGTTGAAGGTGTCCCTGCCCAAGGGAGAGATTATTCCATGTCTGTTTTAAAGAAAGTCTTCTCATGTTTCTCTACAGGGATGATATTTGAATGAAGCTGAACCTAATCTTATCTTAGAACTCCTGGAATTTCCTAAATTTGGTTAAAAAGGTGCAATATTTCTTTGATAACCTAAACACCCAAATAAAGCAAGTCCTTGATGTGCAGGTCTAGGACTGTACACACAGATATCAATTTTTTTGCAGACCCTCTGATTCTACCACAAAATATCAGAGCAAAACTGATTTTCAAGTGTTTTGAAAATGAAGATTTTAAATGTAAAATTTAAGAGCATTACTTTATAATGTTTTGTTTCCTGCTCCAGAAAGCGAGCTCAGAACGGGCAGCAGTTGCAGCAGATCTGAAGGTCGGCAGAGGGAGTCGCATCCCCTCCCATCCCAACACGTGCTCCTCCCGCCAGGTGTCACACACTGAGCCCTTACCGCTGCAGGGGTTTGGGCTTAAAAGCTTAATCCCCCACCTGAGGTGTGAAAAATGCCTATTTTATGATTGGCTTTTCGCAAA
The DNA here is from genome assembly GCF_051311805.1 of Agelaius phoeniceus. Lineage (NCBI taxonomy): Eukaryota > Metazoa > Chordata > Aves > Passeriformes > Icteridae > Agelaius > Agelaius phoeniceus. The sequence continues at coordinate 2,537,278 of NC_135288.1, forward strand.
TGCTAAAACGAATCTTATATGTGTTGTGTTAGAAAGTAATACTGTATTAATTTCCTTAAGTAGTGTGTTAAATATAGTTTTAGGTTATAACAAAATGTTAAAATAGAAACTATGCTATATAAGATACTTTTTTTTCTAAAGAAAGGACTTGCACTGAGATAGCAGCTACAGGACACCTAAATCTTGCAGAGAAAAAGAATTTCTTGCCCCATTATCAGGAGAAACAAACTTCTTCCTTGCTCGGGCAGGACGACGCCGTTAGGAATATGAGGAAGAAGCTGACACTGCCCAGACAGAATCCTGTGTTTGAGTGGAATTTATGGGTCATTTATGAGGTGTATGAATATGCAACAGGTTATTGTTTTTAAGGGTTAATCCTCTGTGAACGTGGGTCCTTTTTCAGGCTTATGCTGCCCAGAAAAAGGTACCCAGATGTCTGTAACTCTTTGTTTTTATTGTCATATATTGTCCTAATTCAAATTGAAGAAATTATTATTATTCTAATTGTATTACTATTTTTATAACCATTTTATTACTATTAAACTTTTAAAATTTTAAAAGCAAGTGATTGGCATTTTTCACATGAGGGATTTCATAAAAGCTCACACACACAACGTGGTGTATGAAATCCTGACACAGCCAGAGTCATTCTCTAAACCCACAGCCCTAGAACACGAAAAATGAGGATGTGGAGGAGGAAGGAGCTGCTCCCTCACCTTCTCCTGCAGCTCCTCCAGTGCCTTGGCTCAAAGCTCCTCCTGGATGGAGTCATGGACCTTGAGGAGGAGCCTGCTGGCCTCGCTGGATTCCTGCAGGGCTTGTGCTTTTCCTGCAGGTCCTGTGCTTTTCCTGCAGGTCCTGGTTCTGAGCCTGCTCCCCCCCAGCAGCCACTGCTGCAGCACCTGCAGAAGGGAGCACCGAGCTCAAGAACAGCTTCATAAGCATGGAGGAGGCATGTCCTTCCACAGGTGACATTTGGGAAGACAGAAAAATGGGAATTATGAGAAGATTTTCTGCCCTGAGTAATCATAGCAGATTGTACTTATTATTAACACTTTGTGTCATAAAAAGAATCCCAGAATCCCAGAGTGGTTTGGGCAGGGAAGGACCTTAAAGGCCATCTCACTGCCCCCCCTCAGCAGGGCTACCTCCAGCCCTGTCCAACGTGGCCTTGGACACTTGCAGGCATCATGGGGCAGCCACAGCTTCTCTGGGCAAAATACTCCCCAAAGGCAAAGCATGTGTTACTGCAAGCACCTCAGTCAACAAGGATGATCAGAAATCCATATCTAAGCTCATAAAATTATCTTTAAAACCCTTGTTTTGTGTACTTTATATTTAAATTCTTGTTTAAATAAACATCAATTTTTTTTTTTCAAGGATGCACAAAAGGTGCCAAAATCACACAGAGAATTATTTTAACTGGTGGATGTGGGAGTGTTAGATCTGAAAGCCACAGGATGGTTTCCATTTTGGGGCAGTATCAGCCATGATTTGTGTCACCTCAGCATTGTTAATGCAGCACTGGCACAGGCCTGTGTTTGAAATCATCTCTGGCATGGAAATAAAGCCATGCTCCAGAGCATTCCTTTGTCTAGCTCAGGTTGGCCAGCACTGTCTCAAATTGGCTGATAACCCCTTTACTGATAACAGCCTCCTAATTATCTCCAAACCCTGTGAAATGGCTCATTCTCCCCCAGAACTGACCTGCTATTCTGCTGCACTGCTCCTGCCAGGTGACCTTCCCTTTCCTCTGCTTAACACACACTGGATCCAAGGATTCAGTCTTGCTCTGCTGAGCTGCCCTGATGTGTAAAGCTTGAGCAGGTGCCTTTGAAATCCCCACACCTGTGGAACCAAACCCTCCTGCCCAATCTGCACAGAACCTGGATTTAACAATGTGATTAGAAGGGCATTTTCCCTTGTTTGCCACAAAAGGATTCATTCTTGCAATAGGACCACTAACATTTGATATCAAATCCAAAGGAAGGCTTTCTTTAGAGATCTCTCCCTTAACAGATAGAATTGCCCATAAATTACAGGCACTGCTGTTCTGCATTTCATAGCAGCTCCATTTTGAGCCAGGAGAGACCCAACAGAGTGAGCACACACCACAGGGAAGCTGAAAGACTGGTTAAAACCCACAGAAGGACTGGTTAAAACCCACAGAACTGTTCAGAATCAGACTGTCACAGCATATCTTGGCTTGAGCTTTTCTAATTGTATACAGTTCCACACAATGGAGGAAGTGAAAATTCAGGAGAATTTGCTTCAGTCATGTATTTCTGGAGCAGCCCAAGCCCCCATGCTGCTTCAATATGTGGTGGTGTGCTGTGGCTGAGGGAATTCTCTCAGGACAGCTCTCACACAGAGAAAACCTTGAGCCAGGTTGATTTTGATTTGGGCTGAACACGAGTCCAAGCCTGCATCCCTCATATCCCAGCCCTGTCCTCCAGGCCCTGGCAGTGCCCCTGGAATAGGATTATTGGGAAAGTTTGCTGTTAGTTGTGGATGATGTGCTGCAAACTCTGTGAGATGCATGAGCTGGAGGCAAAAGTGGCCTCAGTGATGGGAAGAGTCCATGCATGAGCCACAGGACAGCTGCTGCCTTACCTGTAAGACATGAGAGGGCTCCAAGTGTGCTTCAAGGCCCTCTTTCAAGAGGAAAAGGAGGCATCTCCATAACCTGTGTGGGCACTTAAGGCTCCCCTTCCTACAGCTCCAGGCAGAATTTGTTACCAGGATTTGTTACCACTTTTTGGCATCCACGTTTGCTGACTTGAACATCTCCATTCTTCTCTCATAATTCTGGCACTCAGCCCCACTGAGCACTGCAGGGAACAGCTCTTCATCCACCCAACAGGGCAAAGTTAGTTCTGGGTTAAAAACAGCCTGGAGGAGAGAAGGCTCCAGGCAGACCTTAGAGCCTCTCCTGGTTGCCTAAAGGGGTTCCAAGAAATCTGGAGAGGAACTTTGGACAAGAGGCTGGAGTGCCAGGACAAGGGAGAATGGCTTCCACTGCCAGAGGAAGGGATGGATGGGGTATTGCAATGGAATCCTTCCCTGGCAGGGTGGGCAGGCCCTGGCACAGGGTGCCCAGAGCAGCTGGGGCTGCCCCTGGATCCCTGGCAGTGCCCAAGGCCAGGCTGGACAGGGCTTGGAGCAGCCTGGGACAGTGGAAGGTGTCCCTGCCATAGCAGGGGTGGAATGGGATGAGCTTTAAGGTTCCTCCCACCCAAACCAGTCCATCATTGTCACAGACATATTTTCTGAAAAATCCTTTCCTTAGGATTTTTCCTCTTGAGGAGCTGAGAGGCCTCAGGAACAAAATGTAACCAATGGTTATCTGCTGCTGTGGAATGCAACAGGTGGAGCTGGGATTGGCCCATGTTGGTTGTTTCTAATTAATGGCCAATCACAGTCAGCTGGCTCAGACTCTCTGTCTGAGACAGAAGCTTTTATTAGCATTCCTTCTTTTTCTATTCTTAGCCAGCCTTCTGATGAAATCCTTTCTTCTCTTCTTTTAGTATAGTTTTAATACAATATATATCATAAAATATTAAATCAAGCCTTCTGGAGTCAGATCCTCATCTCTTCCCTCATCCTCAGAGCCCTGTGAACACGGTCACACATCATTTGAACTCACATGTGCCTGGTTTGGGGCTGCACTGCAGGGGGAGCTCAGCAGCTGTGGTGCCATGGCAGAGCTGCCCCTGCCTGAGGGTGTGCCCGGGGGACAGATGGCACAGGCAGGGATGTCACTGACCTGGCCAGCACCAGCTGCTGCTCTGCAGGCAGGGAAATCCCCGGGGTAGTGACAGCTCCCACTGCTCCAACACTGCCCCTGCTCATCCCACTGGTGTCTGTGACAGTCCCAGGTGCTGCTGGGTCCTGGTGACAAGAGGAAAACAAAGGCTGTAGCTCTGGAAAGACACAGTGAGAGTCCTGGGGGAGATGAAGCACAATGTTACCCACTCAGGGTTATTCATCCAGAGGGGAGAAGGAGCCTGGAGGGTACCTGGGCTGAGGTTGGCTCTTTATGTGCTGCAGCAACAGCATCTTCGTGTGAAGGTGTGTGGTGAGAGATTGTTCTAGTCCGTGTGGCAGCTGAAAAGAGGAAATACACACAATGTTGGTAATGAGCTGTGCAAAACTAGACAGAAATCTGTGAAACCATCTCCCAAAGCTCCCCCCAAAGCTAGGAATGACGTGTCTGGAAGGAAAAGGGCTGTCATTCACCTGCTTCTGCTGGGCAGTAAAAACCACGAAACACTGAGAGGGTGTATCAGGAAAGGAAAGCAGATTGTACAGGGCTGGGAGAGCCTGGCTCCAAAAATCATCCATTTCACAGGCTGGGGGTGCACGTTTGTAATCAGAAGGGAAAGAAATAAAGAACCTCTCAACCTTCACCTCAAAAAGTGATAGCACCAAAAATGAATACAGCTTCAAGAATTACTAGTGGGTGATCAGTGCTGTATGAGCACATTGCAAACCATGCTCTGAGGCACTGCAGGTGTCCATGAAAAGCAGAAATGGGGAGGGAGAGGGAGAGGAGGCAATTTCTAGGATGTGAGAGGAATATCTGCCTTGCAGTGAGCGATGGTGTGGATAATCCACCGGGAGAGAAGTGCTGGAGCACATTTGCATACGGAGGAAGAGACTGCGGCAGCCACCCCGCCCTGCCCTCGGCAATGAGAGTCCAGGGGGAGGGGACAGAGCAGTGACCTCTGCTCCAGAGCCACGCTGCCCTCAGCAGGGGCAACTCTGCTCCGTGGGCAAAAAGCAGGTGTTTTACTCAAAAATGAGGCTTTTCATTGCCTCAAGGCTTACAGGGCTGGGTCAGGGTCAGGCTGGTTCCGACAGGGAAAGAAGTCGAGGAAAAAGGGAAGAGGACAAAGCTGGGACAGAGTCCTAAATTCAGGAGAGGCAGAGTCCCTGCTCCTGCTGTGGATGAGCGTGGGCACTTGCTGCAGTGGCAACACTTGCTGCCTTTTAAAGGCTGCAGTGCCTGCCACAGATGTGAGTGCAAAACCAGTCCCTGCTGCTGAGGGAACCTGGGAGGCTGCACAGCCTCCACACCTGCTTCCTTCCTGAGGAGATGCTGAGAACAGACACCTTGAGATCAAAGTCACCCCTCAGGCTGCTGCTGTCCTTCTCCAGGGGGGCACGGGATGCCTGCTCTGCTTGGTAGCTGGCCTGGAGCTGGCCCAGCCTCTCCTGGAACTCCTGCAAGGCACAGCAACAGCCCTGGGACTGTTCCCAAGGTCACATCCAGGCCCATTCCAGGTCACACCTTATGCCCATCCCAATACAACTCCACCACCAGTATTCACTGACTTTTCCTGTGACTTAAGTAGACACAGGAGTGATTGTTGTTGATCAAAGTGACTGTTCAGCCCTAGAAACAGCTGCCTTGGCTGGTTGTGGTGCTCTGGAATGAACTTTCTAAAGAGCAAAGAGAGAGTTTTGTTTCCCTCTGGCTCTCTATTCCTCTTTTTCCTCATCTCTGTACTCTTCCTAACACCTTTGACTATGCTTTCCTCAACTCTATTCCTCTCTTTTCTGACAATTTCACATGTAGTTCCTCCAAAAATTCTTCCTGGGAATCCATTCCAATCCATCCCCAGAGAAGTGGAAACAAGAGGTGGCTTATCATAAGGCACAGGGCCTCCATAACACATGGTCTGTTCATAGGAGAAGTCCAAGGATTACAAAATAAAGAAAAATAGAAAAAGAGAAGTGTTCTGGAAAGGCTGAACCATATTTGTAATGATTACTATGAAAAAAAGTTTTAGTCAAAGCCACTCTTCCCAATTTACTTCTGTGATCAGCTGCTTCTCTGCTTCCAGATCCACCTGGGGTTTGAGATAGGGAGCTGGATTTGCTCCCAGGTGAGCAGCCCCAGCAGGTAGAAGCCCTACAAAGCAAAGCAGAAATAAAAACCACAGTCACAGGGTGGGATTGTCAGCAGAATTCCTGGAAAGAGAACAAAGAAGCTGGGTGCCAGGAAAGAACATGGCAACCCCTGTGCTCCTTCAAACAGCACTCGCTGCCAAAATGCTGCCAGCCCGGGGCTCCAGAGCTGTGGGGAGAGAGGGAGAGGTTCCAGCTTCAGGGGAAAATGGAAGTGAATGTAATTGGATGGTATTTATACATAAAAGTATCTCTTTCAAAGAAAAACAGGACTTGTTTCCAGGGCTATGCTACAGATTTGGGAGATAAAAGACACCGGGAAGATGAAAAGTGCAAGGAAATTACCTTTGTTCCCAGCTGTTTCTGAAGGAGGCAGAAAGGGGGGAAAAGTCATCCTACAGCCTTATTCCCTGCTGAAAATTGCCCTTTTTAGGGGCTAATTCTCCAAAGGTGATCAGCTCCCTAAAGACTGCTCTCCCCTACATTTGCTCCTACATTTCCTATTCCTGCTCCAGAGGACAGAGCAGGTGTGCTGAGGCTGGGCTGAGTCCTCAAGCACTGCCATAAGGATGGCAAAACTTCTCTTGTAGTGTCAAAAATATACATTGTAGGAAAAAAGAGGCTGAATGCTTATTTGAAAACATACATATATATTCAAAAAAGAATTTTACAGTATTATTTCTTTTGCAGCTCATTTTTGTTCTTCCTACTGAAACCTTACTTCTGCAACTGACCATATTCTAGCCACAATCACCAAAAATAACCATGGATTTGAATCACGTTCAGCCTTTTCTAACAGAACTTGCCACTATTGAAAACACTGGATTATTGAGATTGTCTTTGCCATCTCAGTAGAATAAGGTCAATTTGGCAGCAGTGAAGGAAAAGTCTGTAAACAGAATGGAGGATTCTAAAGATCCCAACAGCTTGGAGTCTGTAGGGAATGTGTCTGCACCTGCCATCCACCAGGGCTGAGATGACATTGCCCAGGGCAGACAGGGACAGGTTGATTTTGGTGGCCTCTTTGAGCCTCTCCCCTGTGGCACCAGTCCTTGCCTGTCTCTCACTTCCTGCCAGATGCACCAAGTTGAGTTTGGCAGCCCTGAGGTGATCCTGCCCTTGCTCATCTGCATGGAAACAATTCCCAGTCAGCTCGTAGGAGGAAGCATCTCAACAGTCAAGAACCAGGACTGTTTTGGCTCCACTTCCTGTTCCAGCCCTGCTCTTTGTCTGCTTTGGGCCCTGACTCCCTGAAGTAAGAAAAAATCTACTTAATCTAAACACTGCACAGTTTAGTGCTTTTCTCAACAGGATCCACAGTAAAAATTCATGCCTGTTCTTGCTCTCTCTGAACACACACACACCCCTCCACATATTTCAGCAGTACTTACAGTTTCAGCCAAAGTCCTCTACAAGTAACATGATCTGACCATGAGTTTATACAACTTTTTCCTCCTCAGTTTGTTTCATGAGGGGAAATTTAGATGAGATATACAGAAATCCTTCCCTGTGAGGGTGGGGAGGTCCTGGTCCAGAGCAGCTGCAGCTGCCCCTGGATCCTGGGAAGTGTCCAAGGCCAGGTTGGACAGGGCTTGGAGCAGCCTGGGACAGTGGGAGGTGTCCCTGCCATGGCCCAAAACCCCCCAGATGAGGAGATGGATCCTGGTGAGGAGTCAAACCCAGTGAACTGGTGCCATTCCTGTTGTTCTTCTATTATTTCTCTAGAGTCCCATAATTATATTATCAGACTTCTAAAGTCCATACCTCTTTGGTGTATTCTCATACTGCCAATCTTCACTGACTCCTTCTTCTGCACGCTGTTCTCTCTCAGTTCAGAGCTCCTTCAAGACTCTCCCTGACTGGCTATCCCACCCCCTTTTATCCCAGTTATCTTCATTGGTCACAGCTGCAGCCCAATTAAGGACATGGCAGCTGCAGCCCATCAAGGACAACCAGGACCTCTGGGGCAAAGCCCCAGACATAAACCCCCATTCTAAACCCCCAAAATTCTACTTTTCTATCTTGTGACAAACTAACTATCATTCTACTTAAACTCTCATGGCTTGTAAATCTTCACACAGTTGGTAATTTTCTCCATGGGTTAAAATGAAAGGCACAGGTGTCTTTGGCTTCGTGCTCAGAGACCCCCTGTTGTCACAGACATCTTTTATGAAAAACCCTTTCCTTAGGATTTTTTCTCCTGAGAAGCTGAGAGGCCTCAAGAACAAAATGCAAACAATGGTTATCTGCTGCTGTGGAATGCAACAGGTGCATCTGGGATTGGGCTCATGGGGTTGTTTCTAATTAATGGCCAATCACAGTCAGCTGGCTCAGACTCTCTGTCCAAGCTACAAGCCTTTATCATTCTTTCTTTTTCTATTCTTAGCTGGCCTTCTGATGAAATCCTTTCTTCTATTCTTTTAGTATAGTTTTAATATAATATATATAATTAAATAATAAATCAAGCCTTCTGAAACATGGAGTCAGATCCTCATCTCTCCCCTCATCCTCACACCCCTGTGAACACTGTCACACCCTGTCAGGGGCTCGAGCCATCCAGGGCAGCCAGAGGGATGTCCTGGGTTCTGACTCTCCCAGGGAGGAGGATTTTTCTGCTGCACCTACCATGATTTGGGATCCAAGGGTAGCTGAGGGATGATGAGTGGCCTCACAGGGTCTCCAGGTACGCACTGAGAGCGCAGATTTCCACACAGACAGCGAAGATGGAGTGGGAGCAGGAGGAGCTCTTGTTCATGAGGGTGAAGCCACTGCTCTGTTCCTGCAGCCCCTGTCCATCAGCTGCTCACGCTGTGCACGGCGTGCAGGGACAGCCCCTGCACGTACAGCCCTGCTCAGGGTGCTCCTTCAGCTGCCAACAGGATAACACAAGCCAGGTCACAACAAGGGGCACGGAAAGCAGGGAAAATTACACTGGGAATGGCCCAGAACCTTGAGGGCTACGTGAAATTAAACTGCAGTATGAGAAAAACACATCTGACTGCCACCAGGAAGCCTGAGTTCTGAAGGAGGAATAAAACCCCAGAGAAAGAAGGAACCACCTTCATGGCTCAGAGAATTCAAGCTAAAAGTTACTGATTGATTCAGACATCCCCCAGGCCATGAGGAACCCAGCTTCTATCCACCCTCCACCTTCTCTATTATTAAGCTGCATATTTTAAACAAGAATCAAAATACATCTCACCTATTATGGCAAAGGCTGTAAGATCTCCTCAGCCATAGGAAGCTTTTTTTAATACCAAAGGACAGATACAATATTCCCAGATATTGTTCCCAGTGCTTTGCTGAAGTCTTTGTTCTGAGTGGGTGGTTTGAGCTCACTGACAACATTCCCAAAGTAACACCCGTCACACACAGGTGAACTGTCACCATTTTTCTCCAGATTAATTAATTTTTAAATGAACAAAAGTCCTATTTGGGACTCTGGGTTGAGACAGAACATTAAATACCCAACAGCATCTTCTCAGTAATTATCAATTGCACAGATGAAAAGTTTCATGCAGAATGTTAATAAGCAATGGAAATATCCAAAATTTTGAGTTACCCATCAAACCTACACAAAAAATACAAAATAATCCAGAGATCCCTGCACTCCTACACCAGCCCCCTCCACACTGGGAATTTTAAATGAGCTAAATTAATTTTCCACAGCTCTGTTACACCCCACATCTGCTAAGTTCATCACCAAAACTATCTTTATCATGTCAGCTGGGATATCGAGATATGGTTGTCATGATGGAGCAGCACAGACCACATTTGGCACTGTGACTTCCAAAGAGGAGGCTCAGCTACCTCAGTGATGTTCACAAGAAATGATGTAAAACAGCATTTGCTGTTAAAAAAATCCCACAGAACAGAGCAAAAGTGGCCGCACACTCAACTGGGTGGGATTTATGCTTGTTCCAAAGCCATGATGCACAGGATGAACCCAGTACAGTCACTGTTCATACACTGTGGCTGCTCTGTGCTGCTGAGAAGCCCAGGACTGGCCTGGCTCTGTCTGGGGGTGCTGCAGAGTCCCTGAGGAACACCTGACCCAGGACGTGGCTGTAGTCACTGAGGTGAAAGGCAAGGGAATGAACAAAATGGGATTCTGGGGGAATTGGGGGACTCAGAGGTGTGCAGTGGGGCAGCCTGGGATTTGTTTGGGCAGGACACCCTCCCTCAAGTACTCAGTGGAGGTAGTGTGAAAAACGCCATCAGTTGTCTTTAAAATTTTAAAAGTTTAATAGTAATAAAATGGTTATAAAAATAGTAATACAATCAGAGTAATAATAATTTGGACAATTTAAATTAGGACAATATGGGACAATAAATACAAAGAGTTACTGACAGTCCGGGTACCTTTTTCTGGGCAGCAGGAGCCTGAAAAAGGACCCACGTTAACAGAGGATTAACCCTTAAAAGCAACAGCCTGTTGCATATTCATACACCTCATCCATGATGCATAAACTCCATTCAAATACAGGATTCTGTCTGGTCATCATCAACTTCTTCCTCTGAATCCTAACAGCGCCTTTGGGGCAGGAAGAAGTTTGTTTCTTCTGATAAGAGGGCAATAAATTCTTTTTCTCTGAAAGATTCAGGTGTCCTGTGGCTGCTGTCTCGCTGCGAGTCCTTTCTTTAAAAAAAGTATCCTACATAGCACAGTTTCTATTTTAACAATTTTTATAACCTAAAACTATATTTAACACACTATTTAAGAGAATTAATACAGCATTACTTTCTAACACAACACATAGAAGATTCATTTTCATATTTGCCAAAAGCCAATCGTAAAACACATGCGTTTTTCACAGGCAGCAACAGGCAGCGTGACAGAGTTACCCTGGAAACGGCTCTGCCCAGCTCCTGCCCGCCCAGCGCCAACAGCATCGCCATGGAAACCCGCGGCACCCCCGGTGTGGAACAAAGGAAGGGAAACTGCAGCAAGAAGTCCCCTGCTCCCACTCTCCCTCTGCAGGAGACAAGCAAAGCACGCTTGGAACATGGAGCAGAGACGGGTTTGCCTGCCTTAAAGGCAGAAACCTGTCAGGAATACCTGCCCTGTAAGGCAGTTTGGGTCTGTTGCCATCCCAGAGCGCTGCAAGGTGCTGCTGCCTTGGTTTTATACACCAGGGCAGTCCTGCAAGGAAGGAAATTGGGACAGGGGATTTCTAGCTCCTCCCAGGAATACATACAAAAGCATCTGCAAAGCCACCAAGAGGTAAATTTTATAAAGATCAGCCCCCTGGTTAGGATTTTGGGAGAGTTTACCCTCCTATGGTCCTGTAAATGTCACATGTGTTCCCGTGGGGAATAATATCTACTGTGTGCCCTCAAAAAGGATCAGCCTTTTTTGTTTAGGCAGATAAAGAGATCATCCGTGGCTCCACTAGATCAGATTAAACATTTATAAGGCCCAGAATCCTCTTGCTATAGAGACAAGCATGAGATGAAGAGGAAGAAATTGCCCCATGAGCACTTTATTCCAGCCTTGTCCAGTGAAGGATTTTCACAGAGCTGCTGCTGAGCTACCAGCCACTCTCATGTGGGATACACTGGACATGTCTCCAACTGCATCCTGTTCCTAAACTTTCACTCAAGTCCCTCAAAAGTCCCTCTCAGCTTCCATATTTCTCATGTAACTTCATATTCTAGCACTCAGGCTTCAGACAGAGACCTTTGTTGCACTTCTGTAAGTCATGGTAACAGCCATCTGAGCTAATTAAAGCACTTAATTAAGACACATTGAGCCTGTCTCACCTCCATCTTCTGCTTGGTGTCAGCTCCTAGAAGGTCTCCTATGTCCTCTCTGTAGATCTCCAGGCAGGAGGCTCCCAGCAGGAGCTTGGTGTTTTCAGTACACTGCAGAGCCAGGGGGGAGTGGGGGTGAGGCTGCACAGCACAGGGGAGCCTCTCCCACAGCTGGGTGCCCCCCACCCTCCAGCACCTCACCCTGGCCATTCACTGCAGGTGGAACCACTCAGCACCAACTGCAGGGACTCCTGGTCCTTCCCCACCTCAGGGTCACAATGGTACCTGGCATGAGGGGACAGTTAGTTCATGTCACTATGCACAGGCCCCAGCTTAAGGATGTGCAGCCACATTTCTCCTCACAGAGAAAAGCAAGGAAGGCACAATTCTTCCCAAGAATATTTCTGGGTTTCACATTCTCTGAACCTTAGAGAAAGGAAAAACCAATTCTTATCATTTGCTGTGCCTGTGTTTGTGCCAAAGTAGAATGCAATATGGAGATTGTTCACCCACTGTGATGGTGGTTTGTTCCCTTGGCCTGTCAGGGCCAGGTGTGTGTGTGTGTGTGTCAGGACTGCCACTGGCAGTCTCGAGATTCAGAGCAGTGTGTGCAGAGTTGAGTGCTTGGCAGATTCAGTTTAGATGCAATGTAATATAGTATAAAATAATATAGTATAATAAAGTAATTAATTAGCCTTCTGACATCAGTGGAGTCAGATGCATCATTTCTCTCCCCTCCTTGGGGTGCCTGACAATACCATAGAGCAGTGCACCCCAAACCTGTCCCCAGTCACACTTCATGCCATCAGCACTCACTTCTTGGCACAGGACACCAAAGTCTTTCTAGAAAACCTTGCCAGGATCTCTTTCACACCCACCTGTACACTCTCAAAGATGTGTTCAAACGCCCTGGGAATGGTCCCTTTCTGTGAGGAAGAATCTGCAACTCCCTGCATGGTGAAGGACTTCCCACTGCCAGTCTGGCCACAGGCAAAGATGGTGCCATTGTAGCCTTCCATGGCACCCTGGAAATGGGGGGAAACCAGAGAAAACAGCCAGCATCTTTGCCTAACTGGAAACACATTGTCCAGATTCATTCCCACCCCCTCAAAAGGTGTTTTAAAGGAAGAGCTGGAAGTAAACACGAAAAGGCTGCTTAATCTTCACACGTCATCAGAGTATAGCAATTACAAAATTAGCATATAAATCAATGTTTTTCTCTCAAAACAAGGAATCTTGAAGCAGTGCAGATGTTGAAAAGCAGTTGACAACACCAACACTTAGCAAACTATAATATTTTTGCCATAGGGCACAAAAATCTTATGAGATTCAAAGAGACAACTAGAACAATAGTTGGTAGGGGGTGGCCAAGGGGATGGACTCTAGCTTTGAATAACTTTTGCTTGCAAGCTGCTCACTGTCACTTGTCCCTGTTTCAGAGAAGTGTGGTAGGAAGAAAAAATAACTGGATTTCTTAAGGTTTAAATAAGACAAAAAAATAACCTATTTTAATATCTACTGTTTCTAGCCCTGCTTGTTCTCATGATTAGGAATTTCCATCTTAAAACCATGATGAGCCATTTAATCTGTGTTACTTCTTCTAACAAAACTTTTTTTGGGGGGGAGATTGGTCTTTTTTTGCTTAACAGGTTCATTTCTAACCTCAGCTGTTTCCTGTGCTGCTGCTAACAAGGAAACAAAGGGATCCCCTATTCTTCTGCCAGTCAAATCCAGGCTGAGGTTCCCCCTCTTCTCTAAGGTTTCTCACTTGACAGTAAAAATGTCCCTAAAATCCTCAGTTTGATACCCCAGCAGCTGTGGCTGCCCCTGGATCCCTGGCAGAGCCCAAGGCCAGGCTGGACAGGGCTTGGAGCAGCCTGGGACATTGGAAAGTGTCCCTGCCCATGGCAGGGGGTGGGATGGCATGAGGTCCCTTCCCACCCAAACCATTCTGGGATTCTGTGATATAAACATCCACCTAAAACAATTAAATGTAAGTCTCCTCAGTACCCTGCTGCTGCTAACAAAGTTTTGTTTCTTCCCAATTTCTCAGACTGTTGCTGGGACACTGTCTGCTCTCCTCTGCTGCCCAGGCTTGTAGCTAAGCCTCTTGAAGCAGTGGACAGGGCTTTCTGCCCTTAAATCAGGAACCCCAAATGGTTTGGGTTGGGAGGGACCTTAAAGTTCATCTTGTTGCACCATTCTGCCACGGGCAGAAGGTGGGGAAGGTCAAGTGGATCCTGCTTCACTTAGGGATCACCTGTAAAACCCCTCAGCCCCTGTCCCGAGCTATGTGTTCACAGAACACGCTCAGCTGCAAGGAACCCACAAAGATCAGAGTCCAACGCCTGGTCCTGCATGGACACCCCAACAATCCCACCCTGTGCCTGAGAGCATTGTCCAAACGCTCCTGGAACTCATTGAGGTGCCCAAAACTGTGCGGGCTGCCCCGGGTGCCCACTGACCTCCACCAGGGGGTAGGCGATCTCGCTGTAGATGCGCTCGTAGGCGATCTCGCTGTAGATGCGCTCGGTGCTGTGCTCTCCGCCGAAGGCCCCGTCCAAGGAGAACTGCCGGGGGGCTGGGCGGGGGCCGCGGGGTTCCGCACCAGCCACCGGCCCCGTGAGCTGTCCACGCCGACCATGGACAATGGCCCCGTGTCCCAGGGCCGCCTCCCGCCCGCTCAGCGGCCGGCAGCGCACGACCACCTTCACCGGCTCCGCCGCCATCGCCCCCGCCACCCACAGAGGGACAGTGACGGGCACGGGGTCAGTGAGACACCGGGGGTGAGTGACGGACACTGGGGCCAGTGACGGACATGGGGTCAGTGAGAGACACTGGGGTCAGTGAAAGACATTGGGGTCAGTCACCCACACACTGGGGTCAATGACAGACACTGGGGTTAGCCCCACACACACCGGGGTCAGCCCCACATACACCCAGTCAGGCCCACACACACCAGGGTCAGTGACACCACACACCCGGGTCAGTGACACACCAAGGTCAGCCCCACACACACCAGGGTCAGTGACACACACCCGGGTCAGTGACACACCAAGGTCAGCCCCACACACACCGGGGTCAGCCCCACACACGCAGGGATCAGCCCCACACACCGGGGTCAGCCCCACACACTCGGGTCAGACTCCCCTCACAGGTCACCCCACCCATCCAGACCAGCCCCACAGCTCACTCGGCGGCTGGAGCAAGCCTAACCCCGGACATCTGCACCCCCTGTGGGAGGGAAGCACTTACCCCTCACTGGGGGCACGCGGGAAAAAGACCCTCGAGCGAGGGAGGCTGGGGGAGAACGGGAAAGTAAGGAGAAAAAGAGGGATGCAGGGAAAGGGGGAAGCTGGGAACAGGTCTGAGGGGGAATTAGCGCAGGTAATTCCCTGAGCGGGGGTAGGAAACCTGAAGGGGGAAAGGTTTGTGAGGGAAACCCTGGGGGGAAGCTGAAGGGCGGGAAACCCAAGGGTAAGAAACCCTGAGGTAACTTTTGTGAGCCGAGACACGTCCAAAGAGGACTGAGCAAGGGAAAACCTGAGGTGACGCCGCCGGTGGCGCGCTGGCCGGAGGCGCGCGGACCCCGAGGGCACGGCGGCGCTGAGGCGGCGGGAGGCGGCCCCGCGCATGCGCGAGCGGCGGCACGCGGTCGCCACAGCGACCGGGGCCGCGCCGGGAGAGAGGCCCCGCCCAGCGCGTCACGTGACCGACGCGGGGTCGCGCGCACGTGTTCAACGGGGTGTGCACGAGGACAGGTGTGCAATGGGGGTGTGCACGAGGACAGGTGTGCAATGGGAGGTGCACGAGGACAGGTGTGCAATGGGAGGTGCACGAGGACAGGTGTGCAGGGAGGGTGTGCACAAGGACAGGTGTTTAACGGGGTGTGCACGAGGACAGGTGTGCAGGGTGTCCACGAGGGCAGGTGTGCAATGGGGGCGTGCACGAGGACAGGTGTGCAATGAGAGGTGCATGAGGCCAGGTGTGCAAGGGGGGGGTGCATAAGGACAGGTGTGCAATGGGAGATGCACAAGGGCAGGTGTGCAATGGGGGTTGCACGAGGACAGGTGTGCAGAGGGGGGTGCATGAGACAGGTGTGCAGAGGGGTGTGCACCAGGGCACAGACTGTGAGTGTGCACAGGGCCATGAGTGTGCAATGGCAGCGGTGCCCAGCTGTGGCCCCTGCGTGTGCAGGCGAGGGTGAGTGAGCACGTGGGTGTGCAACCTCCTGTGAGCACCAGTGCAGTGCCACAGCATGCAGGAGAGCGTGTGAGCGCACAGGTGTGAGCAGACAGGTGTGAGCAGACAGGTATGAGCACACGGGTGTGAGCAGACAGGTGTGACAGGTGTGAGCACACGGGTGTGAGCACGCAGGTGTGAGCAGACAGGTTTGACAGGTGTGAGCACACGGGTGTGAGCACACAGGTGTGACAGGTGTGAGCAGACAGGTGTGACAGGTGTGAGCAGACAGGTGTGAGCACACGGGTGTGAGCATACGGGTGTGAGCAGACAGGTGTAACAGGTGTGAGCACACGGGCGTGCGGCGCGTCCCGCCGCGGGCGGTATGAGCAGCAGCCGAGCCCCGCTCCGATGCACGAAGCCTTTATTGCAGGGGAGCGGCCAGCCCGGCCGGGGTAAGGCAGGCAGCGGGTGAAAGCCGGGGGTGCCGGGGGGGCCGCGCGGGGTCCCGGCCTATCCCCGCTCGTGCTGCACCCCGGCGGGGGCAGCGGGGGCCCAGGCGGCCTCCCCCGGCCCCGCGCTGGCCCCGCCGCCGGGGTCCCGCTCCTCGTAGCCGGGGTTGCGCCGGCCGGGGCCCAGGCGGCAGAAGCAGCCCCCCGGTGGGCCGGAGTAGTGAGCCAGGAGAGCGGCCACGCTGGAGAACTCGGCGTTGGAGTGCTGCGGTCGGGAGAGAGAGGAGAGGGAGGGGTGAGCCCCCGCGCAGGCTGTGCCCCCCACACACCCCTGCACTGAGTACCCACGAATCCCGGCGTTCCCGAGTGCCAGCACACCCCCACAAGCCTCACACACCCCAGGCTCTGCAGCTGGCACCCACGGCACCCACGGCACCAGGCACAGGTGAGGGCGTGAGTGCAGCACAGCCGTGCATGCCCTGCGTGGCACTGTGTGTGCCAGGTATGCCCAGGTACACCCACAGACCAAAGCACCCTGGCCTGGCACGGGACCACACGCACACCAGGGCACTGGTGCATCACATACCTGGGTGTTAGTGCACCCAGAACTCAGGCGTGTTACACACCCAAGTGTGAATGCACACCCCATGCCCAGGTGTACCTGTGTGCACCGAGGCACCTGTGGATCGATGTGCCCACCACCCACACCCCTGTGTGCACCCGCACCCGCACCCGAGCCCACCTTGGTGCATCCCTGCACCGAGGCACCAGTGCAGCCATGCACAAGCGCAGCGAGTGCATTTACAGCGTGCATTAGATGCATGCACACAGCAGCGCTCCCCTCTCCTGGTGCAGCAGCGAGGCGCAAATGCGCTTACAGCCCCAGTGCAGCCATGCGTGGGTGCTCCAAACACACACAGAGTATCGGGTGAACGGTAAATGGCACACCCATGCAGCGAGGCACTCCGCAGCGGTGCAGGGGCGCACAGACCGGACCGCACCGCCTGCCCCCGCTGCAGCCGCACCCGCTGCGCCTCCCCCGGGCAGCCCGCGGGCACCGAGCGCCGCCCCGGGCTCACCTCCACGCAGAAGCGGCCGTGCTGTGTCCGCAGCACACCGTAGCTCACCACGCCGCACGGAGCCCGCAGCCACAGGCACCAGCGCTTGGGCAGCCCGGGCTCGGCCCGCAGCAGGAAAGAACCGGGCACGTCCCGCCGCAGCAGCGAGACCCCGGCGGCCCTGCGGGAGAGGCGGCGGTGGGGCAGGGATGGGGATGGGAAAGGGGATGGGGCAGGGCTGGGGATAGGGATGGGGATGGGGCTGGGGCAGGGGATGGGTATGGGGCAGGGCCAGGGATGGGGCAGGACTGGGGATGGGGCAGGGGCCGGGAATGGGGCAGGAGCTGGGGCTGGGGCAGGGCCCAGGGTGGGGCAGAACCCGGGGATGGGGCAGGACCCGGGGTGAGGCAGGGGCTGGGAATGGGGTAGGACCTGGGGCTGGGGCCGAGCTGGGGATGGAGCAGGGCCGGGGATGGGGCAGGACCTGGGGTGGGACAGGAGCCGGGGTGGAGCAGGGCCCGGGAATGGGGCAGGGCCCAGGGTGGGGCAGGACCCGGGAATGGGGCAGGGTCCGGGGTGGGGCAGGGCCCAGGGTGGGGCAGGGCCGTGCGTGCCCAGGATCAGCTGCTCGCACCCACACGCTCACCTGGCGATGCCAGCGAAGGACCACACGCTCTCGGCGAGGACGCTCTCGTTCTCGGGCAGGAAGGCCAAGCTCCTCGCCCCTTTGCTTTCCCCTCCCGCCGCCGCTGCGGGAGCCCGTTAATCCCCTCTTCGCCCCGAACACTCGCGGTACCGTGTGTCCCCGTGCCTCAGTTTCCCCCCGGCACTCACCGGCGTCGCGGGGCTGCTGGTGGAGCTGCCCCTCGGCCCCGCAGTCCCGGTAGGCTCCCGAGCGCAGCACTTTGCTCCGGATGGCTTTCTTGCGCACCAGCACCGGCGAGCAGTAGGGGTTCCCCGGGCGCCAGGCTCTGCCCTCCGCCTCCGGCCGCCGGTCCTGGGGGATGGACGGGCTCTGAGAGTGGCCTGGGGGCTCTGGCCGTGGGGAATGTCAGGTAAAACACCACGGGGAAAATGCTGCCCAAAGGATGTGGAACCAAAAAAGCTGTGCGAAACACCGCCAAAAAAAAAAAAAATTGTGGAAAGCATTGCGGGGAAAATGCAGCGCAAAAAATGCTGTGCAAAACATGATGTGCAGAAAGAAATTCCATGCAGAGCACCGTGGAACAATGCCATGCAAAAAACCACCATGCTGTGCAAAACCACAGTGCCAAAAGAGCTGTGAAGAGCATTTTTACTGCGAAGACATTTCTGCCACGCCGAAACAGCCGTGCAAAACACTGTGCAAAAAGTGCCATGTAAAAAAAAGTTATGAAAAATAATGCTGTGTAAAAAAAAAAAAAAAGTTCTACAAAAACATATCATGGAAAGAAAGTGCTGTGCAAAAACGCCAAGGAAAAAATGCGCCGTAAAATCTCCTGCGAAAATCGCTGTGCAAGGAATAGCTGTGCAAAGGGGCCGATGGCAGGAAGGGCCCTCAGGGCAAGCCGGTTTCAGGTAGGCTGAGCAGAGCATTGAGCGGCGCCGGGCCGTGCCACCCTCGGAAGAAAAGGTTGTGCAGAACACTGCACACACAGCAGTGTGCAAAGAAAGGCTGCACAAAGAGGAAATGCAAGGAAACCATGCAAGGCACCAGGTGATGATGTGTGGAGTGACAGCGTGCTGCTCAAAATGCCAGAAAGGGCCACGCAAGAGCTGCCTGGGAGCTGTGCAAACCCCCCTGTGCTAAAGCACCATACACAGAGTGCTGTGAGAGAAACGGGGCTGTCCTGTGCAGGGCCAGGAGCTGCCCTTGATCATCCTTGTGGGGCCTTTCCAGCCCAGAATGTTTTGGGAAACGCTGTGCGGGGGAAAAGCCCCGCGAGACCCCGCACACAAACGGTGCCAAAGCATTTGAGCAAAGCACCGAGCCTGGAAACACCGTGTGAGAGCCCCGGGTGTGAGAATCCCGGGTGTGAGAGCCCTGGGTGTGAGCTCCAGGTGTGAGAGCCCCGGGTGTGAGCTCCGGGTGTGAGAATCCCGGGTGTGAGAATCTCAGATGTGAAAATCCCGGGTGTGAGAATTCCGGGTGTGAGAGCCCCGGGTGTGAGAGCTCCGGGTGTGAGCACCCCAGGTGTGAGAATTCCAGGTGTGAGAATTCCAGGTGTGAGAATCCCGGGTGTGAGAATTCCAGGTGTGAGCAGCAGCCGGGCAGGCCGGGCAGGGCAGGGGCACCTACCCCGGTGCCCAGCGGGCCGAGGCCGGGCAGGCGCCGGAAGGACACGAGGGCGTTGACATTTCGTGACACCTCCTCGGGGTTGAGGGGCTCCCGCAGCACCCCCGGCCCCGGGAGCTCCCCCTCGGGCGCCTGCTCCTCGGGGTGCGCCAGGAGGTAGCAGAGCTGGAAGGAGCGGCAGAGCAGGAGGTGCAGGGTCTGGACCTGGGGGAGGCGAAAGACGCTGCGTGCAAATATTAAAAAAAACAAATAATGAAGGTGTTTTGGGCGGGGGGGGGGGCGGGGTTGGGCCACCACCTCTCCCGGGAGCCCCACGAAGAGGTGGCAGAAGAGGGCGCTGGGGGGGCTGTGGGGGTTGCGGGCCACGAAGGCGAACTGGCGGTCGGGGAGGCTCCAGGTGCTGTAGAGGATGCGGCGCAGTGCGTGTGCCATCAGCAGCGTCTGCGGGACGGGGCGGGGGTCAGGGGCACCCCCGGGACCCCCCAGGGGCACCCCCGCTTGCACACACAAAACAGCTCGAGAGAAAAGCAGCGCTCGGAGAGTGCAGCCCCCCTGAACACTGACACCCCCCAGCATCCCTGACCCCCCCAGCATCCCTGACCCCCCTCCCCAGCACCCATGACCTTCCGACCCCAGCAACCCTGACTCCTCTTCTCAGACCCTGACCCGCCTCCCCAGCACCCCTGGCCTCCTCACCAGCCCCCCAACACCCCGACCCCTCCCAGCATCCCTGACTCCCATCCCCGGCACCCCCGACCCTCCCAACACCCCCACAACACCCCTGACGCCCCTACTCAGCCCCCCTGAGCCCCAGCACCCCTTGCCCATCCCCCTTGACCCCTCCAGCCCCTACCTCCCCATCAGCTCCGTAGACCTTCAGCCCCTGCAAGCTGAACCTCAGCACCACCGACCTCCTCCGGGGACAGTCCTGTCCGGGGGAGATGTGGCACTGGGGGCTGGGCTGTGCCCCTCTGGGTGCCCCCATTATTTGGGGTCCCCTGTGTTTCCCAGCGAGGGGAGCAGTGGTCGATCCCGACCTTCAGCGCCCGCAGCTGCTCCTCCACCCGCCCCGCTCGCTGCTGCAGGTCCAGCTCCTCCACCATGAAGGATCCCACGTACTGGGGGGGCAAAAACCCCACCCGGGTCAGCTACAGCCCCCCACGATGCCCCCCCAGGGCAGAGATGATGGTTTGGGGGGTCATGAGGGTGCAACAGCACCCAAATCTGATGTCGGGGTGTCGCCCCCCGCCGTGGGTAAGTCACCTCTGCTGGCTTGGTGACAGAGCGGGCTCGCTGCTGGGGGGCCGCGGAGTCCGGCCCCCGCCCATTCCCCGGCTTCCTCTTCATGGCAGCGGGGAGCGCGGGTGAAGGCCGGGTCAGGATGGGGTCAAGCAACTCCCATGCCACATCTGAGTTATCCGGAGCCCTCCAGGGTGACGGGGCTGCAGCAAGCACGGGGAACCTGGGTCCGGCCCCCGGTCACTGTCCCTGCAAGGAGGGAGGGGACAGACACAACCTGCCCCCGCTGTCCCCTGTTTCCAGCCTGCTGAGCCCTGGGGAGGTGCTGCAGCCCCTGCATGGAGCTCCCCAAGTCCTGACGCCAATGCAGATGTCCCCAGGTCCCGGCCCCAGTAAAATGGTCCCAACCCCAGCACAAGGGTTCCAGCCTCCTGATCACACAGGTGATGTGGGGGTCCCCATCTTCTGCTCCCGAGATCCAGTCCAGGCTGCCATGTCCCCACTCCAAGCAGCATGCAGGCAATCCCCCACGTCCCGACACCGACGGTGATGTGAGGGTCCCCAAATCCCCACCCCAAACATGATGGATGCAGTGCCCAATTCCATCCTCAAATGAAACCCAGGCAGTCCCTGCTGGTGGATGCAGTGCCCAATTCCATCCCCAAGTGAAACCCAGGCAGTCCCTGCATGCCGAACATACACTCTGGACCCCAGGCGAGGTGCATGCAGTCTCACATCCCGAACTCCAGCAAGGTTTTGGGGTCCCCCCACATCCTCCCCCTCCCATCCTCCATCCCACTTCCCCCCGGCCACGCAGCAGCACCGAGACCCCCAGGGCTCTCCAGGGGTGATCCCCAAACACCAGCCGCGAGGACAGCAGATTTGGGGGGCGCTTTTCGGTCCAGAGCAGCCATGGAGGAGTGCGCCGGACCCTTCTCCGGCCACCCAAAGCGGGTTCGTGCTGCGCAGCCCCCGGCCGGGCTGGGACCGGTGCCGCCGCCTGCTGCAAAGGCGGGAGGGGGGAGGGAAGGGGTCCGGCTGCCCCGGGCGCATCCCGGCGGTGTCGGGGGGGTCCCTGCGGTGCCATCTCCCCGTCACAAGCGCGGCTTGGCCCCTCTCCTTCCCGGCACAATTTGGGGGTCTCCCCCCTCCCCCAGCCAATCCGCGGACAGGCAGCCCCCAAGCCCCGCCCCCCTTTTCCCACGCTTCATTTCTCAATGGAGCCCCCAGCCCACCGACCACCCTGGGGGTCCCCAAGGAGGGATGCTGACCCCCCCTCAAATTTAGGTGATGCG
Organism: Agelaius phoeniceus; assembly: GCF_051311805.1. Lineage (NCBI taxonomy): Eukaryota > Metazoa > Chordata > Aves > Passeriformes > Icteridae > Agelaius > Agelaius phoeniceus. Next base: position 2,559,446 of record NC_135288.1, read on the forward strand.
TGACACCAGGCACCAAGCATCCCCTGGGACCCGCATCCCGCTGCACCCCCCGGCTCACGGGCAGCTCTCGCTTGGATGGCTCCGGAGAAACGCAGGTGAAAAATTCCCGCTGCTCCGGCTCTCGGCCTCCGCCGGTTGTGTTTGCCTCGCCGGTGGCTCCTCCGGCAGCTCCGGCCGCGGCGCAGGGATGCTCGACCCGTGGGTGTCAGGCCCTCGCCGCCAGCCAGGCCCCGGCGAGCCCGAGCCCACGGAGCCCACGCCGGGCACGGGGCAGGCAGCAAACTCTCATTTCCTGCCTCCGATCTGCCCGCGATGAATCACCGCAATTTTCCTCCTCGGTTCTCTCCGTTTCTTGGAAGCGGCGGCGAGCAGGAACGCTCGCTCGGGAATTTGGAAAACGCGGCGGCAACTGATTTTCTCTGCGTCTTTTCCCGTCTCCTCCGGCGTGCCCAGCGGAGCAGCGATTTCTAACCCTGACACGTACACACGTGGCTGCTCGCTCGCCACCCCCTGCCCTGATGCTCGGACCCTCTTCACCCCAATTTCTACATTCCCTGCGGAGTTTTGCCCGCTGCTGCCTGCTTTTGCTGGAATAAAAATGAAGAGGGGTGGCTCTGGCCCCACTGCAGAGCAACCACGTAACCCAGAGCCTCCCTCACACCCTCCACAGGAAGCTGCCCCCAGTGCCAGGGACCAGCTTGGCTCCTGGAATGGGAAAGCAGCAGTTTGGGGAGGAGATGGGGTCTAACCCTCAGCACTGCATCCACAAACCCCTGTCTTGTGCCCCAGCAATCCCGAGGGTGTGAGGAAAAGGGTCTGACCAGCACCATTGAGCCCTTGGGTCACTGCCAGCGCCAGCTGCTTCAGGACACCGCGATCGGCGATGGCAGAGCCACCCCATCATCGATAGTGGAGAAAGCGTGGAAAAAAAGGGAAAAAAAGGGACAGATGGGGCTGAAGAAACAACAGAATGGAGCCCAGTCTGGCCAGGAAGCAGAGACTGGGGAAGAGCGAGGGGCAGAACCGGCACAAACCCCCCAGGAGGCGTTTGCTCTGCTGGCAGTGAAGACTTTCCCATTCAATCCCAGTCACTGCTCCTGGACCAATCCTTTGGATTAAATACAACCAACCCTGTGATTTTCTTTTTGTTTGGTGTGCAGAAATCACTTAATTCAAACCACAGCCAGAGTCTGGCCATGACCAAGGTTTTGGACAACTCTTAATTCAAGGTGCTCCTGCTCGGATGTGAGAAATCTTTGTTATCCAGAGCAGTGTTTTAACAAATACCCATGGGATTGTTGGTGTGGGATTGATGCCATTGGGAGGAGGGAGGTTGAAAAATGCCCTGGGTGAAGACTGCTTGTCCCCAAAAATATGCCAGTACTGAGAAGTTTCTCCAATTCATTCACCACAATGCCAACAAACCCCACGGCTTCGGTACAAGCAGCCCCAGGAACAAGCCATTAACTAATGTTTCTAATTGCTTTACATCCCTGTGGCTCATTCTTTGATCAGAGCTTTCACTCTGTTTCCTCATCAGCTGTGATTTCTAACCTGCTGTTTGTACCCTTCTCACAGGGCTGGGAACAATTTAGGCCATTTCTATATGAATTTTTTAACTCCCAGTTAAAGGCAGCACACTGAGACAGCAGCTGAAAAGAATAAATTCAATGAAGCTGTTTCCTCCCTTTCTGTGTGACTCCCCTCCTCACAGCTCTTTGCAGCAGCACGTTGGAGACTGTCAGGGACCATTGGCATCACTGCCTGGGCATGGCAGAGTGGGGAGGAGGTGAGCTCTGAGGGCAGGTGCTGCTCTGGGGAGCAGGGCCAGGGGAGAAAGTTTCAGCTGGGATTTTTGTCCTCACTGATCACTGACAAGGGGAGAAGAGGATCAGCAAGAGGTTCCAACAGAGCTTTTTTTTCCCACTCACCTTTGTCTCCAGAGAAACCAGGGAAGGGCAGGAGTTGGTCCAACTACAGAGCTTGGCAGTGGCTCAGGCTAAATCACGCTGGCTTTGAACAAAGATCTGCCTCTGCAGCAATCCGTGGTGACTGAATTCCCTCCTCTCTACCTTTCCAGGAGGAGAAGCTGGGGTGAGGAGAATGGACACAGAAGGCAGGCCTGGAATCTAGTTTCATTTTATTTTAGCAAACCGCATGTTCTTCACTTATCAACATCTCTACATTAGCAATTGTATAGCTCTCCAACTTCTCTTTAAAAAAGGGTAAACAAGAGGTGAGAAACTCAGGCTTTTCATCTCTTAAAAACATTTGAAAGTTGGATTCAAGAAGACTTTGATATATTTTGGTTTTAAGGTAACAGATGTGGCGTGGAAACACTAATTCAAATCACCCGCCTACCCGAGAGCTGCCCCTTTTGGAGCCCCTCTGGCACCAGACCCTCAGGAGACGCCCAGGATCCGACTGAGCAGCCAGCCCTGGGGCTGTGGCTGAGGAGAGCAGCACCTCGGGGCTCAGTGCAAGTGCTGTCTGTACACAGCTCCCTCATGGGAGCACCAAGGACCTCGGCATGCAGGGATCTAGGGAGGACTCCTCTGCCACGGCACCTTCTCAGTAAAGAATCAATTCCCCTGATCATCCCGTTCCTGCTGTCTAAAGGTATAAAGATCTTCTCTGAAGAATTGTTTTAAAAGCCAACCCTCCCCCCCCGAAACCCACGTGGAATACCATAAATGTACAGATTAGAGACGTCCTAGAAAAGTCCTAAAATTATTGCAGAAAGTAAAGATGACTCGTTCCAGGGGAGGGGCAGGCACGAGGCACAGCATCGAGATCTAACGAATGCTCGGGTTGGTTTGATTTAGTTTTCAGCTTTTCCCCCCATCATTCAAGAAAAAAAAATTAAAAAAAATTAAAAAAAATTAAAGAAGTGTTTAAGCATCAGAACTAAAATACAAATGCACGTTGACTTATAAAACAAGATTGTGGATTTGACCATGGGATTCCCTGACATTGGAAACATTTTACTTTTTTGCCCGGAGAGATTTCCTCATGGTGGATTTGCCCTTGGCAGAGGGTTTCACTTCCTTCCTCCCACTGGCTGCTGGTTTCTTGGAGGAGCTGCCACTGGAGGCTTTCTTGATGGCTGGGGCTGCTGGTTTGGCTTTCTTAGCAGGGGTTTTCACCTTGGGAGGGGGCTTTGCTTTGCCCCGGCGGGCGGTCGGGGTTTTCCTTGGCTTGGGTTTGGACTCTCTTCGCTTCATCGGAGGGGCCCTGCTCCGGGATTTGGGGGGTGGTCTCTTCTGCATCCTGTCAGGAAGAGACAGCACAGGAGCTCAGTGGAGGCACAAACGGTACCCAGAGCAGAGCTGCTGTCAGCAATTTGCATAAATGAAGCACATCTTGGCATCCCTGTCCTTTGCCAGCACATTCCATGAGCTAAATCCCAAAGAGCAAGAGCTCCTCTGGTAGCTCTACACTGAGCACCTCCCATCCCCACAGAGCTGCCAGCTGCCAACCCCTTTGTTAGGCAAATAAACATATAAATAATGACAGTGAATCAGTTAGCTGTCAGAACAATTAAGAGCCTTAAACACTATCTCTCCTCTATAAATGGGATTTTATTACTTAACAAACACTCAATATTAAGTCCAAATTCTGAGTGAGGCAGGTCCCATATCTGGCTAAACAGCTGCAAATAATTAGCGTAGGGAAGAATTCTTTTAAGGCAACAATAAATACAAAAAGTTCCATGTGAAACATCACAGTTTCTAAAGCAGGACACTAAAGGCAACACAAAGAATAAACACAGGAGAAAAGAGGAAGGCTTCAAATTATGGAATGGGGGAGGTCAGTGCCTCTGGAATAAGGAATGACTAGAAACTTCTGCCAATACCTGTGAGCAACAGCCCTGTGGAGAGGTGGCCACAGCAAGAGACACACCTGAGCACTCTACAGCTGTGACCAACACTTATTTCATCCAAAGGAACCCACTCATCTCTCATGCTGCCATACCTCTTCTTTGGTGGTGGCTCTTCCTCCTCAGACTCTTCCTCTTCAGATTCTTCTTCCTCCTCAGATTCCTCCTCTTCTTCCTCATCAGATTCCTCAGAATCCTCATCCTGCTGCTTCTCTGGATAGAGCACATCTGGGCTACAAGAGGGGTCTGGTCAGAGTCTGATTTGCTTCTAAGGTACAACTCCAGGGAAGGCAACCCCTGGGTGACCCTGGCTCTCCTCTAAGGTTACAGCTTTAGCCCAGTCCAGAAATACCTCCAGGAATTCTGTGATTGCTGCTGTCCCAAACCAAGGTTATTTAGTCTCTGCAATGGCAGAAACATGACAGCCTGGGAATGTACCAGCCCTAAGCTGTCTCTTCTCCATTTCCCCATTTTTCCTATCCCTCATTGCTCCTTCCCTGCAAACCCAGGGAAGGATCCCCTTTGGCAGGATCAGACTCCAGCAGCTGAGCATGGCTGAAGCTGTGGGGGCTCACATGTGCAATAAAGGGAGCTGGAAGCAGCACTTCAATGACTGTGCTGCCATTTGGCTCTTCCTGGGACACCAAGGATCATCCCAGGGCTCCACATCCTCCTTCTTCCCTCCTCTCCTCTCTTAAGGAAGGAACAGCTGGGTCCTGCTCCTTAGGAGCATCCTGGCATGGAGAACCCACCCCACTCCTCCCTGCTCAGGTGAATTGGTTTTAGCACAGAACACTTAAATAGCCCAGCCTGCAACAAAAGCAGCACAACAGACAGACTACCTGAGAACATGGAGCCCTACTAGTGCCCTTAAAAGCTTCCCTTGCTCATGAAGTCAGCTTTCTGTTCACCCAAGTAATGCCATTATCCAGAGCAAGGGTGACAATGTGGCAGTTCACCAGTGAGCAAACCCTCCATAACCCCCCTGTAAATAGGAGGTTGGCTCATGAACTCCAGCTCTGATACCTGAGCTCTGCAAAACTCCTGAACGTCATTTTACAGACAAGCTCTTTACCTGGGATAATAAGGGAAGCAAAGCTGAAAGGTTCCACTGAAGCCCTTCCCAGAAATTTGCTCCATCCAGCCATTCTTCTCACATTTCTGCAGGGTTCTCTTCAGTAGATGCACTGTGAAAAAGAAATCAGAGAAAGGTTGTGTTACTATCTTTAGCCTCTTGTCTGATCTTACTGTTCTCTACTGTGCCCTCTGAAATCAGAGCTGGAGTCAGGATGGGAAATCCTCTCAGTCAATTTGAGCAAGATACAAGATATTGTTCCTGAGCACCTGGTGAGAGTGGCCTTAAACTCCCCAAAGGAAGGAGTTGAGAACATTGCACGTTTCTGATGTCCTGATCATGGGATGCTCCTTCATGAGTCATTCAAGTCATTCAATGTAACTACTTCTGTCCAAATTTAACCCAGGTCTCAGAATGTCCTCTAAAGTGTGTTTTAAAAACAGCCTTTTACCCTGGTTTTGATCTCCTCATGTTCTAAATGTTGTATGTGCTGCATCTTTACCCACACTGTGGTTTGCTTTTTGTTTTGCTCTTTAAAGGGTAACATATTTGCTCTAGAAATACAACAAATGAACTTCTTATTCCAGTCTTCTATTCCAGACTTTGATTCCAGCCATCCCATTGTGTACTGTGTAAGAACTGAAACTCAAACTGTGCAAGTACAGGGGATCTTTGTCTCTGGCAAAGGGCTTGGGTTGTTTACTCAGTTCAGAACCATTTTCAGCTTGAATTAGAGGGGCCATTTACATATTGAGCTTCCAGGAAAAAACAAGGTTCACTCTCTAGCACGTTCCAAAGTTTTTATAACACAAGGCTGGTTTCACTCTGGGTGTCAAAGGTCAATAACAGCACGTAAGGGATTTGCCTCCAGTCAAGTCCCAGCTCTGCAGTGAGCCATAAACTGGAGGGGAGAGCAGAGCTCTGCTCTGCAGTGTGCGCCCGCCTGCTTTTCACATCTCACCAGATCTTCCTCCGGTTCTCTCAGAACAAAGCAGAGATCATCAAAATTCCTTTTATGTAACGGAAGGAGAAAGAAAACAACAGATTGCAAGCTGAGATTTCCTTCTCGGCCTTGCAGGAATGACAAGCACTGCAGGCTGCTCAACACAGGCCCTAAGGACCAGGGACATTTCCAATGGTCCTGAAAATAAACCATGCAAGGGCTTAGGAAGCCTGGAACCTCTTTTCCCTGCCCTGAGATTATGAAGTCTCACTCAGCATCAATTTCTAATTGGCTGAAGGCCTCAGGGCAGCTTCTTCAGCCCTGGAACCTGTGCTGTGTAACAGCAGCAGTCAGTAACCCTGCACCAAACAGCTGTGCTGATGCTGTGCTCCAGGTAAAGACTGTGGGATCAGAAATCTCTCTGCTCCTAAGGAACAGCACCAGCTCAGTGACACCACAGGAACAAACTGACCTATGTCCAGGTTTGAGCAGAGACCATTGGGACCTCAGCCTGTCTCTATGGACCTCCAGCATCAACCAACTGCATGGGGGCTCAGCCCAAACAACCCAAATAAGCCACCAGAACATCTGCTTGAAAGCCTCTGCTCAGGCCAAAGTCAAACCAGACATTAGTGTCACTCCTGGGAACAAAGACATGCCAAATCTCCCTTCCAAATAAAATACAATTGGTTTTTCTCCTTATTTGCTTGACCTTTTCAAAATCAGATGCAAAGTAGGGCCTCAAACAAATCAGTAAGAGAGGTGCTCGTGAATTTTTTAAAAAAGTTAAACTACACAAGTTCTCTCAATAAAAAGCAATTAGGAACTGCATTGATGCCAAGCTGCTGTCCCTTTCAAAGCAGAGAGATGTGAAATCAACTTGGTGATTTAAGAACAATAAAGTACTTAAATACTGTTCCCCCTTCCTGGCTATAGACAAGAGAATCGTGCATTCTGTCTCAGGAACTGCCTTGAAAGCGACTGATGGGAGCTAAAACCCCAGAGCATCTCTGCAGCACAAAGGGCTGAGCAGCTGCAGCTCCCAGAGCAGTTTAAAGCTCTGCAAGCTCAACAGAGCAGTTTAAAGGTGCTGCACAGGCACATCTGCAGCTGCAGGACTCTCTCAGCATGCAGAATAGAAGTGATCCAGGGATCAGTACTTTACCCTGCAAGTTGGAGTTGGTCCCTGGGTAATTTTCCAGGATATACTTCTTCAGCGCTGTGGTGGAGCAGGTCTTCGGTTCGTTCATGGCCGCAATAGCAGACAGGATGGCATCTTCCATCAGAGTCCCACCCAGCAGGGGCTTCTCCCCTGATTTCTTCAGCTATTTTCCAAGGAGGAAGAGAAAAGCATCAAGACAAAATTCTCCCAAACCAGGTCAGGACAAGCTCCTCTGCACCAGGTGGGTCGGCGCTCCTGCATTAGCACAGATACGTTTAATATTAAAACACTGCACAGGGAACGCTGCTCTCCCAGCTGTAGGTGGGAGGACAGGCACAGTCAGTCACTGGCCTGGGGGGCTTTATCAGCAACACCTCACCCCAGCCCCCAAATACACTGCAAGGATGTGGCAGTCTAAGGGCCTATTGCTCAGGGGAGGAAAGAAAGCAAAATAAATCACTTCTTCCTCCATCCCACGGACCAAATGTACCCAAGAGAGTTCTGTGGCACACACATGAGTAAAGATGTTGCAAGCATCTGGGGTACCTGCTGCACTTCCAGTGAGGGAAGGAAAGGAAAGCTTACCCCACCAGCTCCCTACTGTGCTGGTGAGTCAGAGCTGAGCAGTGCATGCAGCACGCCCAGCAAGGGAACAGGGAGACAGAGAGGAGAACAAGAGTCCTACTGGACAAGTGCTGAGCATGCCAGACTGCTGAAGGAAGGGCAGCCCAGGGAAACCAGGGGACAGGGCGTAGTGACTGACATCCGAGGCTTGTGCTCAACAAGGATGAAGCCAGTCTCTGACCTGGAATGTCCCAGATGCTCCCTTCCCTGTGATCTGCTCTAACTGGCCCTTCTCTACAGCTCTCTGCAGGGCGTTCTTCAGCAGCTGGGGTCTGAAACACAGGAGGAGAAAGCTTTACTGACACACACTGACAGCTCCAAAAACAAACAGAGAAACAGCGCTTGTAGATGTGAGCAGAGCAGCATTTAGAGTGTTTGCCTACATGCAGACACTTGAAATGGAGACCTGTCAGCAAGGCTCATTGCCTGGGCAGAAGGTGGCACCGCGCTGGGAGCTGAGCGGTAGCACGGGCTCGGTGTCCTGGCAAGAACCCACTCACCTTGAGCAGCACATTTGGATGTGGTGGGCACTCAGCTCACAGGCAAACAAGGGCTGACAAAACCCTGATACAGATGACACACAGGGCTTTCCTAGTTTTGCTTGTCAAGCCTCAACTCGCTCTGTACAGGTCAGCTCAGAGATTGCTGCACGTCTGTGCTGGCTAAAGCATCCAGATCAAGGGGCACAGGACCCCAGGAGAACCCTCCACATTCAGGCAGTAAAGGGATGTGGGTGTGGTTAAGGGGTACAGAGCAGAGCTGCTGGTGGTGTCAGGGACACAAGAAAAGGCACAGCTTTTCCTCAAGCTTTCTCACAGGCCCTGCAACTCAGAGCAGCAGCTGGCTTAAACACCAGATTGAATCATTGCAAAGGGAGATAGAACCAGAGGAGGGCCCAGTTTCTCCAGCCCTCTGCTTGCTAAAGCAACTCCAGCACTTACCTTATATCTACTTTGAGTTTGGGGTAGTACTGGGACACGTATTTCTTGATCAGGCTGTAAGAAGCTTCCTTGGGCTCACAGAGGCGGGTGAAGGCCAGTGGCAGGACATCCTCCAGCTTCACTTGCTGCTCTGTGCTCAGGGCTGAAGTGCTTTTCTGGAACACACACACACTTGCATGCATCAGCAGGGCCCAAAACTCTGGGTGTCCAAACCAGCAATGCACATGTGGGGATAAGTACTCCTGACCTGGAAACTCAGGAGCTGTAAGGCAGCTCTTTAACAACTTAAAACAATTTGGAGCTTAAGAGATATACAGAAAATCTGTCTGAATTTTCATAGGAGTTTTAGAAAAGCTTTACAAATAAAACTTGCTAAGTACCGAACGTCTGTACTTTGAATTATTTCCTTCCTCTTGCTATAGATGTTTTCCTCTGCCACACTTCAGTGAGACAGAAGAAAAATCATAGAATCACAGAATTATTCAGTCTGGAAAAGCCTTCCAAGATCATCAAGTTCAAACATTAACCCAGCACTGACATATTCACCACCAGACCATGTCCTCAAGTGCCACATCTACAGGTTTTTTGAAGACTTCCAGGCATGGTGACTCCCTGGATCCCCTGTGCCAATGCTTTACAACCCTTTCTGTGAAGATGATGACACATGCTGACACAAAACTTAAAACATAGCAAAGACAGAACCTGCTTACACAAATCAAGTCTTCCCCTTCCCCAAAATGAACAGCTAAACAGGAGTCCTTTTTTTTTTTTTAAATAACACAATAAAATCCTGATTGAAGCCAAGCCAACGTTCCATTCTGAGTTTTTCTCCACCTCTTTTGTTACTATGAGAGGGGATGATCAGGGAAAAATAGACTGTTCTTTATACAGAAAATGTGCTGAAGTTCAGTGATTTGATGCTGAACAGCAGCTCTGCAAACAGTGCAATGGGAGAGGGAGCTGCTCCCCTGCCAGCCAAATTCATCCAAAACATTTGTTTTGCTGCAACACAGAGAAAGTAACTAGAAACAAAGACACCATGTGCTGCTGAGAGAGGTGGTGTGTCAGCAGGTATTGGCTGCCTTGCTCACACTTGTGGAGCCAGTGGGTGAACTGCAATTCATTTCCTTCAGGGCCTTTTACCAAGTTCAGTTTTAGGGCTTTTGGTCTCCCCAGGAGGCAGGAGATGACCACCAAGGTGTTCCATGTCTAATCCCAAGGGATTGGCAATTCCAGCTAAACATTTTGTAACTGCAGCATTAGGAATGTGTTTCACATCCTCAACACAGCATGGAGTGGAGATCAGAAGTGCTGGAACCACAACTAACTGTGAAGCTCAACAAACCATCCCCTTCCCCAAAACCACTAAGCATCAGCAGCTTCCTTCCAGAAGCCTGAGGATATTTTCTTCTTCCTCCCTCTGTCCTCACAGCTGATGGGAAAACATTCCCCTCAGTCCTAAAGACTGGAGTCTCCCCTTTACCCACACAACAGATAAACACACACAGCAGTAGCATAAAACTTTCTTCCAATACCTGAGAGGCATTTCTCTCTGCCCACTAAAGACAGAAGAAGAGTTTCATGGTTATTCGGTTTTCTGTCTCTGAACCAAAGCTTTGGGGGTCAATGTAAACATTTTAAAACTGAGCTTTTGATCATTTGACTTGGGTTTAATTCCTCACAGTAGCTTTCTGATACCAGTGGGATGGGTGTCTTAATTGCTGTACTTGGGGAGAAAAAGCCCAGGAAGGAGAAGAACATTGGGTTGAGAACACGGGGTAAGGTACATGTGTTTCAGTGCAGTACATTTCAGAGTATTGTTTCAAATGATCCATCTTACCTTTCTGTCTCTGGATTTTGGAACAGTTTTTCCTGCATTAGACACCACCACAAAGCTGCCAGAAGCTCCCTTTCCTTTCACCTGGTTCAAGAGAAAGTCAACTGCAGTCTTTAACAGAGTAACTCAGAATATTAACAACCTGAGAGGAACTCATCATGATGCAGATTTTGAATGCACTGTCACCCTGCAGTGGGTTTTCATGGCAGAGGCCTGACTTGAACCCACTGAAACTTCAGTAAGATCAGAAACTGCAGCCAGACATTGGGACATTGCTGTGCTGAGCAGGATATCCTGACATAAAACACAGGCAAAAATGACAGTGTTAAACTCCACACTGCTGCAGAAGTGGCACTGCTGGGCTCATGTGCTGCTGCAATGCTGTGTGACACAACACCCAGAAACAGCAGGAATTGCACAAAAGCCAACGGTGCCAGGCATGCAACTGACACAACAGGGCTGAAATCAGAGCAGTGACAGAGGTTGAAGAACCTCCACAAGGGAGAACACACTCATTCCATAGACCTTCTAATGGAGTTAAGGAATTCCTATGCAGTTCCCACAGTCATGGAATAGTTTTGGCTGGAGGGGATCTTAAAGATCACCCAGCTCTACCCCTGCCATGGCAGGGACACCTTCCACAATCCCAGGCTGCTCCAGGCCCTGTCCAACCTGGCCCTGAACACTGCCAGGGATCCAGGGGCAGCCACAGCTGCTCTGGGCACCCTGTGCCAGGGCCTGCCCACCCTGCCAGGGAAGGATCATTTTCCAACACCTCATCTAACTCTGTCCTCTGAAGCCATTCCCCCTTGTCCTGGCACTCCAGGCCCTTGGAAATAGTCCCTCTTCAGCAATGCCATCTCCTGTGCTGCTCCACAAAGCAGCTCTTACCTGCCTAATGATTCCTCTCTCCAGCTCCCTTTTCAGTGCTTGCTTCAGGAGGTATCCCCTCCTCTCCAGCTCCAGGGACGGGTATTTGTGGATGATGTATTTCCGTATTGCCACCACCGAGGCACCACTCTTCTGAAAGCAGGCCTGGAACAGACACAAAACATGAGAAACCACCCACACTGGAATTATCCTGAGGGGGGTGAAGGAACAGAGATTGCACTGATGCACACAGGCCACCACAGGATGCCAGGGCTGGCCTTTTCCCCACTGTGAATCAAGTACAAAACATGATTAACAAAATACTGAACTTTTCTGAGTAGCTGAAGAGCAACACAAACAACACAAAAGCAGCACAGCAAGCACATATCTACTACTCCCCTGCTCTGAAGCTCTCACACAGAATGGCTTAAAATACAAAATAGTCACTTTTTGGCAATGCTGCACAACTGATTTACTAACACTTTATTAATGCCAGACTGAGTAATCATTAAATTGGAACAACCTGCCAATTATTTTTTTTAAGAAGATGGAGGATTGACATCAGTAAACAAGCAAAACCTAAGATATTTTGAAGATAGATGGAAAGGCCATCTTGCAATTAAGGCTGGTGGAGTCCAGGCCTCCTCTGAAGGGAGTGACCAAGCCTTGAGAGGAGAGCAGCAGCACAGCTACAACAGCAGAGATCTCCTCTTACAGTCAGGAGGGATTGAATAAACCAAGACCAAGTAAACCAAGAGTCTGGAATGCAGGTTTACAGTGTCTCTGTCTGTACTGAGTTAGAGTAAGTTCATGCTAAAAGAAAACACATGTATCAAATAGATGGATGAATCCAGGTAAATGAAGTTAAATGTGGCTAAGAGGCACAGCAAACAAAATTATGACAGCAATCAACCAGGTTATGCCATCTTAGCTGTTCCTCATAATGTGATTAGGGAGGGAAACAAATTCTAAAGAAATCAGCTACAGGGCCCCTCACCATCCTCATGGACTCACATGTCAGGCTTCCAGGACAAGCACACCCATCTTACACACTCAGCTTCCTGCTAACACACAGCAGGGAGCTGAAATCGTGTGGTTTAGAAGAGAAATGGAATAAAAAGTCCATTAGTGTCCTGCCCACCTTGATGGCCTCAGTTAGAATGGCATCCATCTTGGGCCGGGAGGTGGCTGCCATCTGGGTCTGCTTCTGTGCCCGAGCCAGCTGGCTGGCAGAGAGCGTGGCCCACGCAGGGATGGTCTTCTTCACCTTCTTCTCCTTCTCCTTGGCCTGATCCTTCTCCCTTAGGGAAAATGCACAGCAATAGTAAGACAAAAGGAACTAAGACAAGAACAACAACAAAAGAAAAAAAGCCCAGAAAATCTGACATTATTTAATGTAACTGAAGGGCTACTTTGATGTTTCTATTAGTAAAAAGAGAAACCTTGTGTTGGTATTCAGCTTCACATGTTTGAGAACAGCAGCTCCATGTGATCAGGAGCTTCTTCCTTAGAAGCATCTTAAGGAGAGGCACCCTAAGGCACTCATTTTCCTTCCCTCTCCCACTGTCTTTTCTCTCTATGGGGCCTGACTTCCTCCAGAATCCTACCCAAATCCCCAAATTCAGCACGAGGTAAGCCTTACTCCTTTTTGGTTTCTTCTGAGGGCTTTGTTTCCTCCTTCCCTTCATTCTCAGGTTCCTTTGGCTGTTCTGCTTCACTGGATGCAGCAGGCAGGGTTTCAGTCTCTTGCTCCTCTCCAACAGAGGCAGATTCCTCAGAGGTGACTTCTGCATCTTGAAAATGTGAAAAGGCATCAAGTTACTGTCCAAAACCAGCTTTTATTCTTTAGGGAGGTAGAGGGAACAAAAGCCAAACTTAAGAACACACCCCACTATTTATTTCCCACCAATTTATTTTCACTCACTTAAAAGTGTTATTTAAAAGCAATTTAAAAAGTGAAGAGAAGTACTGAAAAGAACTTGAACAAAGATGCAATCAGCCCTCAAATGCCAGAATAACTGCAAACAACATCATGCAACATTTTCACAATTAACCACTTCCAACAGTGTTCTCCTCTTAACTCCCCAAGTTGCTGTTGCAGACAGGCCTGGGATTCTAAGAAGCAGTTTTGCTTATGACCCAGTTATTTCCAAACACAAAAGCACCTGAAGGATAATTACAATTCCATCACATTTTCCCAGACTTGGCAAAGCTTTGGGTGGCACGTGCATTGGCAGGAGCACTTGTATATCACAAGGATCAAATCCAGTCAGATACCAAGGAAAGAAAAAATCCATGAAAGTACATTTAGCTGAGAACAGGCCTTAGACTGGGCTGCCTACTACATAAAATGGATATAAACTTCAGTTCCACACTCTTTGGATAAATAACTGCCCACCAACGCTGCTCTGAGCAGCTTAAGCATTTCTGATCCATTCCTGTGCAGTTTTCCCACGAAGGCCTTTAAAATGCACAGTGAATTAAGAGTCAGTTTTGTAGGTAGATTTTTTACTTGTGTCACCAAAAAGGACAAAGTCAGTGAAACCAACTGACTGTAGGAGTGAAATGACACATTCTGGGACACTGAGGCCAAGCTGCTAAGAGCACTCATGTTAATGTCAGGCTAGATTGCAGGACACGTTGTGGTGAAACATTTTTGCTCAGAAAAAATAGAGAAAAAAACATGGAATACTCTGTTTTTCTATTCATTAACTGCACCTTTTGATCTCAAACCATCTTTCTGATGCTACTGAAATTTCATAATTTCTTTACCCTCAAGGATGTGCAAACTTAAAAGGGACAATATTTAGCCATATTTTCACGTCTGGAGTGACACAGGGTATAAAAGACAAAACAAGTGGGTTCAGACTGAAAACAATGTCTGCAAAACACCAATCCTGGCAAAGCCTGTGACAGGGAGCCGAACATTAATAATATTTCCATCCTGGCTGTAGGGTTTCCAGGGGTTTCAGAGCCAGCCTGTGTTTGGATACCCAGGAGCCCCCTGTGGGAGCAGGGCTGTACCTGCTTTGACCTCTTCCCCTTCGGCAGGTTTGCTTTTGGGAGGAGTTTCTCGGGAAGAAGCGTTCACCGAGCGGCGGATCGGCATCGTGTCGTCTTCCACTTTCTACAAAAAGCACGTGAAAATCAGCACAGATGCTGCAAAGAACTGGAAAGTTTTGAAATGGGATTAAAGTAAATCAAGGCAGCATAAGTAGAAATATTCTGGTTTGGATTTTTTAGGATGTTAAAAGACAGTAGGCCTCAAATCAGCTTCTTCAAAGCATACTAGGAGAGGATAGGTCCACATGTTATGGTTATAAAAGAAATCATTTCAATTCCAAATTAAATGAGATGAGCATTTGAGCATTTTGACAGGCACATCATCTCAGGGAAAGCAGGGAAGGGGAAGCAGAGTTTGTTAGACTCCCAGTTTCCTAGAAGCAGGGCAGAAAGAGCACTGAGTAACCTTGAGCAGGACTGGAAGCCAAGGACTGATCCAAGGGCAAGCTTGGAGAAAGGGCCAGCCCCTACCTCACTTAACTTGTCCGTGTGGATCAGCTGAGCTCCCGTTAGGAGTGGAAGCGCCTTATGATGCACGGCGCATTCAGCTTCAGACAGATCAGTCGACATTTAAATTAATTTCTAGACCCAAGTGCAGGTAACTGTGGAGCCCCAGGTTTTAACCCCAAGGACTTTTTCCTAATGGTTTTCACAGTGCAGTGAGGAGTCAACCTAAAGTACAGAAAAGATGTGGTGTGAAAATTAACAAAACAAAACCATCTACGTCCACGTATCTATTAAATTAAAGATTAAAAAGAAAAGGATCAATGACTTACAGCTCATGACTAACACAACTGACAAGCAACACTTGCATTCAACAGAGGTGCTAAAACATGGATGCAAACTGGTGAGCTATGGGTGGAGCAGAAATGGGGAAGGTGCAAGCCAGACCTGCTCCATTAGAAGATGGCTGAAAGAGAAAAAGGCTCTTTAAATTAAGGGCAAGCATTGATGAGCTGCAGCCATTGCACCGTGCCCTGGGTGAGGGAATTGGTCACTCAGTGACTCTGGGTAAAAGCAGGAGCTGGCACTTGGAGCTAAAGCATTACAGCATTACATCTGTCAGGCAGGAGATACAAGCACTGGGAACACAAGCCATGCCCTCTCAAACTAAACCTCATGCAATTTAAAGAAATGAAGGAATCTTTGGACAAAAAAATGACAATCAGAAGAGCAGTCTCCATGCCTTCTACCAGAAAACATAAAGCTTGCCAAAGCTCTGCTCCAAACCCATGCACTGTTGTGGATAACAAATGGGTTAAGCTTAATTTAACCCTCATCAGGTCTCAGCCCCTACCACTACCTTGGTTTTACAGCCTTTCTTACCTGCTGCCCCTCTGCCTGCACTGGCCTCTGCTAAGGAGAGGGGCTCCACTAATTCCATCACAAAACCAGGATTCATTGGCTCATTCACTTCCTCTCAGCATCCCCCTTCAAAACCTCAGAGGCAAAACCTCAGCTCCAGCAAAGCAGGGCTGGACCTGGCCCAGGTGAATCCAAAGATCAACTCAGCCTGCCTTGCTCCCCTCCTGACACACAGATAGACAGACAGACAGACAGCCCAATGCCCTGGTTTCACCTCCTCTGGGGGTCTCCTTTTGCTCAGGCACTTACCAGAAACTTTCTCTTTCAATAGGTATTTCTCCAGCCTGGGTGTTTTCCTCTTGAACAGACCCAGCACCAGCCCCAGCCCTATTTTCAAGCTGATTTTCAGCACTGCTCTCCCCATTGCACAGCTCTGTATTACACCAACATTTTCTTTATTATTATTAATATTTCTGTCATTACTCAGCAGTGGGGATCCCTGATCAGTCAGAAGCACTTCTGACAGGAACTGAACAGCCACTCTGAAAACCCACAGGGATCTGGTCCTGCCTCAGCACCAGGGAAAGCAAAGCCCAAGGGTTTTGGATGTTTTCTTCTGAGACAAAACAGAAAGATCAAAACACAGCACATGCCAACAAAACAAAAAAATTAGATGCATGAAGCTTTCTTGTGAAAGGTCAGGATGTGAAAATATACTAATTGCCAACTAGAATATACAGGATACAGCACTTAAAAATTTTGGCCTGTTTTAAGGAACCTTTCTTCCTCAAGTGTGGAGAGTGAAAGGAGAAAGAAATGAAAATTTTCACCAGGCTTCAGCTCAATATCCAGTGTTTCTTCTAGCAAGCAGAGTCTAAAGCCCTTTAAGGAAATGGCAGAATTTTGAAGTGAGTCTTAAAATAACCAACTACAGATTCCCCCTCAGGGAAATCAGTGGGGGGCTCCAAAAGATGCATTAAAAAACACACACAAACCACACTGTGGCTGACATAGTCCTGGGGTTTAATTCTTTTTAAGCTGTGTGACTTGCATGACACATGCATGAAAACATGTACACAAGTACTCCCAGCTTTGAGTTAAAATTCCCCAAGTCCTGAAAACCCTTTTGTTTAGATGAGTGTGTAAAGCACTGGAGACTTTTTGCTCTCAAGAGTACAACTTAGCACAATCCCTCACTTCTGTGCCTACAGTACACACAAACAAACTGGGATCCAGCAGAAATTCAGGCTTGTTGATTGTGTCTGGATCCCAGGCATGGATCATCTCATGGGAATCCAAGGGGCAGGAGGACAATCCCCTCAAGGCACTGAGCTCCAGGGCAAGCTCAGAAACCCCACCTGGTGAGAGCATCCTTGCAGGGACCCTGCCTGCTCAGCACATTGCTTTCCACAGGGGCATCAGAAGTGATTTTCTGCACTGAGTGTGAAGTAATGACCACAAACAGGCCTGAATTCAGGTCAGCAAAAAGATACAGCAAAAAAAAAAAAAAAAAAAAGGAGAAAGTTTTGCAATGACAACGTAGAAAAGCTCATTCCCCTCTCCAAATCAACCAGATCTGTGGAAAGGGGAAATCAAGTGACCCAAACCTGGATACACTATTTCAAAAGACAGCTTTAAATGGGAACTACAGCTACAATCACAACCATCACTCAATAAAAAAGTGAAATGCAAAACCATGTTTTGCATTTACACAAACACCAAACAAATATTGTGCCTTGAAAGGGGTAGAGGCCACCAGCTGAGGATGCAGTTTTCAAGGTGGTTCTTGGGTGATTTCAATGAATGTTTAAATCTGATCAAATGTCAGAAAAATATAATCCCATCAGCATTGAAAACACCTCCAGGATACCAACCTTCACCAAAGTACAGAAAGTCACTCCTCACAGACTTACACCTCTTTTTCTGCAGGAAAACTGCAGATCCACAGGCTCCCAGACTATCATGAACTGGTTATTCCCAAGCAGGCAATCCAGCAAAGAGCTGATAGCAACAGCCCCCCCAGACTCCTGGATTTCTAGATGAGCAGAAAGTGTCCATGGCCCAGCTCAGGGAGTAGCTGCTCATGGAAAATCCAAAAGTGCAGAGAGTTTTTCAGGAACTACTCTGAACTATCCATAGCAATTTCCTCCTGAACTACCACACCATTAGGAATAAATAAAGGGAGGCTCCAGGTGAGACACATATTTGATAATAATTCCAAAAAAAATAGTCTGAGTTTTTGAATTTCTGCTGGCTGCAAGATTTTTCAACTTATCTCAGCCTTCTATTTCCTTTGAGAGAAAATGCTCCAGGATAAATTAGGTTTTGAATGTGGCAATCCAAGTGTCAGGCTGGCAGAAACTCCAGCTGACAGGACTCAGGGTAGGGTGAGCAGGCTGCAAACAAATCTGCAATGGAAAAATGAGGAAGTGTGTCCAATCCTGGGCCAGGGGGGTGTCCCCTTACTGTCACACGACACCTACAGGTGATTGATGTGCTTAGATGTGACTGGGTACAAAGCACACGACACTGGCCTAGAAATGAGGTCAAAAAGGGCTAAAAAAAGGTTTGATGCACTTGCAGGTTAGGAGGCAGGGTGTCAAGGGGTACAAATCCAACAGCCTGACAAGGGATGCAAGCAAGAACAGCTGTTTGTTATCCAAAAGCCTTAGAAAGCAAAGTAAAACTGGGTTTAAAAACCAGCCTAGAGATTATTGACAATTATTTACTTGCTCTGTAATACACAAGAGTATTTAAATGACTTGGAAACTGCAGAAAAAAGCACGGGAAACGTTAATACTTCTGCAAATCCAAACATGCCAAAATGCATCACCTCCTAAACTGCAAGCTGCACAACTCCTTTAAGGCTTTGTGCCCCTGAAATCCTCCAAGCTGTTCCCTAAAATCCCAGCCCAGGTGCAGCAGGTACCTTTCAAAGCCTCAGAATGTAATGGTCCCAGAATATCTCAGATACAAATGTGTCTGTCAGGAGTTCCCAGCTGGGGCTGGGGCTGCCTGAGCACTGAGGGGTTCCCCTGCTCTGCCTTTGGCTTTTCCAGCTCCTGGAGCTGCCTGTGCTCTTGGCTAAGGCAGCCCAGGAGTACTCAGTCATTTAAACCAGATTAATAAAATATGTTATTGAACAAAGAATACAAAGTTACTTCCAACTTCTGATCCTTATTTGTCAACCCACTTGGAAACTCCCTGCATGTGCTGAGCACAGCTGCCATTCCCATCACTCCAGCAAGTTTTGTCCTGGTCCTTAGGGCCACCATTCCCCAGGAGGGGTCCCAGCTCCCTGGAATTTCCCCCTGATTCAGCTCCAAGCTCTGCATTTGCAGCTCTCCTGCAGTGGAGGCTCCCAGGGCTGTCCAGGCTACCTGAGCCCTCACAGAGCAGCTTGTTTCAATTAGGCAGGAGCAGGGTCCAGCACACACCCCCAGAGCTCCCCACTTGCCAGGCAGCAATTCCTCAGTGGGATGGAGGAATTGTGTTACAGGGGCCATTTCCACCCCTCCTTCCCTGCATGGGTACAACAAACCCCTTGCACATCAGGGTTCAGGGCAGCACAGCAAAAATCCTTCACACTCCTGGCATCCAACCACAGGAATTCCTGCACTCAGAGACCCAAAGCAGGGGTTTTGAAGCCTAAAGATGTATTTCCATTTGAAAATATTTTTGGTCAGCATTAAATTTGAGCCTCTGACTCCAAATGCCACGAATGCAAGCCAACTTACACCTTGCCTGTCCTGAGTTTTACAGAGCACAGCAAAAATGAAATCCTGCCCTTCTGTGCACACAGATGCTCCTTTCACTGAAGACAAAAAAAAAATCACAAAAAAACCCCAAAAAACCAACCAACCAAACAAAAAACCCAAAAAAACCAAACCAAAACAAAAAAAGCCCTTGGTACCTTAGTAGAGTGAGGCTGATGCTCCCAGCCAGGGCTGAGCTCAGCACTTGTCTCTGTTAGGGTCCAACACCAGCAATCCCAAACCAGCTCCATCCCCACATGTGCTAATTAAAACAGAAGTAACCAGCCAAGGCTCACCTCCCCTGTTCTCCAGCTCAACAGAAAACCACTCCAGGTTTGTGATTCTCTCCCCAGCAATCTCTGACCTGCACTGAAGGCAGTATGAACTGATCGTTGCTGTTGCTTGGATTATTTTCCATTCCTACACCCAGGGGTTTTTCCTCATGTCCCCAAACAGCCACAGTCAGCAAGCAGTTTAAATTACACCATCATCCTACCTAAAACTGACAGAAACTTCAGCCAAGGGATTCATATGAAGCAGAATTTCTGCCTGCACGGCTGTGTGAAAATAATCCATCCCCACCCTGATGCTCAGGATCATGATGGTGACAAGCTCTGAGGGACAGTTACAAGTTTGGAACAGTTTTTGGCTAGAATGATCCAAATTCTCCACACTCTGTCTATGCCACATGGCCACTGAGGGATGAAATCACCCCCATTAGCTTACACAGAGTTCAGCTTTAAGTTTAAAACAAGCTCAGGTCACAAAGTTAAAACAACTCCAACATGAAAATCCCCTGCTGAAAGTTTTCATAGCCTTGGATAAAATATTTTAATTCAGGATCCAACTTCATGAATTTTGACAAACTGCTGACACCTGAATGAAAATTTAGGCTGCAAGTGTTACATACCAGGGTTTGAACCCTTTATAGGCCATCTCCTCCTTGTCTGGATAGACTAAATTTAAAACAACAGTGTAAACCCTCCTCCCAACTACTACTTATTCAGCTATCATTTATTATTCTACAGACAAAACTATACATGATAAAAGCCATTATTTCATTGCAGTCTGTAAGAAATCTACCCACACTTCCCATTATAGTCCATCAATGTAACACTTCTATTCCCTCTCACAGAAGTTTAAATCCTCTGAGGATCCCAGGTCACTTGTAACAGAACACTGCCAAGAGATTTACATGACACTTTCTGCTGAAAGGGAAAAAATGCAGGAAAATATATTCTGAAGAAAAAAAACAATTCAAGGAGCTTCTCCCTGAACAACGTGCATGATGAATTGAGAAGTTCATTAATTAGCAAGCTCACACAGGTAAATGAGAGCAAACTCCAAAAGCCACCTTTTTTTGAGGTATTTCTTGCCCCTAACAGGAATTATGTGGGTTATGGGTTTTTTTGGTGGTTGTTTAGGTTTTTTTTGTTTGTTTTTTTTTTCTCTACTCATTCCTGATTTCCAAGGATCTCCCACTCTATCCAACAATTTTCTGAGGTGTCACCTGAGGAAGTTCTGCACTCTCCTGCCCAGTCCATCAAACACCTCCTCTCCTGAGCTGCTCTCACGGAGAGGGGACTCTGTTTACAAACACAAGCACTTCCGAACCTTTCCCGCCTCAATGGGAGCTGCCTGCCAAAGGCTGCCGGCCAACTCTTTCTTGAAGATGCTAAAAATACTATTTATGGTCAAAGCAAACAAAAGTCACGTGCTGGGAAATCAGAGTGCAACACAGAACAGTTCGTTAAGAATGGGGAAGTGACACAATTGCTACCCCAGAAATAATTCAGCAGGGCTCCTAAAAAGTGAGAAATAGCCGAGTATGTGAGACAGACCACATCTATAAACAAACTATCCAAGGGATCAGTCCCTGCTACGCTGTATAAAGGAGCGAACACACCCACAATCTCACATAATCCAACTTTTCATCTGCAGCACAGGCTGGGCAGTTCCCCAGTGATTTGCAGACACTGGTTATTGGGAAAACAGTTAAAATACACGTGGTAAGGATTTGTTCTGAGCAGTCTGGAGCTGTGCTCAGGTGGAGCAGGTAAGGTGATGGGGTATCGTGACCTGGCAAGAGCCACCGCAGAAGCTGTTCTAGGCTGTTTTACCCAAAACCACCCCACAGCTTAGAGCGGCAAGAAGAATAAAGATACAGGAACGGGAGCCTGCCTGAACAGCCCCGCTCCAGAGTGGAATTTAACAGCCTCCTCTATAGAGAACCTGTGCACCACGGGGAGGAGGGTGATTAACATTCCTCAGGCAGGCAGCGAGCACCTGGGCGCAGGGAGCCTCACACGTAGGTCTGTATCCATCGCTATCAGCGCCGGGGGCTCTGATTAGGAACCTCTTTTAGGAAGCGGAGCCAGACTGAGGTTCCCCTCGAGCTGTGGCACTTGTCGGGCGCTGAGGAAGCGAGTTAGGGCAGGCAAAGCCCCACACAACCGCACAGCCGAGCGGCCGAAGGCGGGAAGGCCGCGGCGGGAGCCAAGGCGCTCCCTAAGTCTATAAATAGCGATTATTTATTGTGTCGCGGCCCTGCCAGCCCCTTCCGCCGCTGACCTTCCCCGGGGCTCGCCCTGTGTCGGCGGGACGGCAGAGCCGTGATTGAGGCGGGTTTGAGCCCCGCAGCTCCTTTGTGAGGGCCCGCGGGCCCGCACCCTGCCAGGCCCCGCCGAGCCCGCGGACACCCGAGGCCCGGGGCCGCCTCCTCGGGCCTGTGCCACACGGGCCGAGCCCACCGCGACATCGAGCCGTGCCCGCGCAGCGTGTCGCGACTCCCCGTCACGACACCCCCGCTCCCCCAGGCCTGTCAGGCCAGGGAGGGCGGGGGGGACGCGCTGAGGGCAGTTCCGGGGCCCCTTCGGCGGCGCCGCCAGGCCGCCCCCGCGGCTCGCGCGCAGCACCCGCGGCCTCCCGGGCGCGGCCCCGTGTCCCGCCCGGCGGGGCGCCGGGGGCGGGCGGGGCCGGGACTCACCGGGCCCGGCGGACACAAAGCGGCGGCGCCTCCAATGGCGGCGGCGGCGGCGGGACCGGGGGGGGGGGGGGGCGGCCGAGGGGCGGGGCCGAGCGGGGGAGGCGGGCCCGGGGCGCGCGGCGGGGGGGCGTGGCCAGGTGGCGCCGCCGGCCAATGGGAAGCCGCGGGCATTTTTCGAATGCCGCCCCCTTCCCCCCCCTCCAGCCCCACCGCCTCCACGTCGCGCGAGAGAGCGCGCGTGCGCGGGGCGGGGCTGCGCGCGCTTCCCGCCACTGAGGCGCTGAGGCGATTCCCGCCGGGCGGGGTCGCTGAGGGGCCAGAGGGGCTCCGGGCCCCCCTCAGCCTCGCCGGGCCCCCCTTAGCCCCGCTGGATCCTCAGTACAGCCTCCCCCAGGCTGCGACCACGCCGCCGCCTCCTCAGCCCTGCCAGAACCGTGTGGACGTGTTCCTGTGTCACCTGCTCCAGGTGACCCTGCCTAGGCAGGGGTTTGAAGTGGATCTTCTCCAGAGGCCCCTTCCAACCCCAGCTATTCTGTGTGTACCCCGTGAATTCCCGTTCCGGAGCACTCCAGCCTGTATCTCACCTCCAGCCTCTTGCTGCGTGCTCTTCTCACCCTCTGCGGTTTCCCCAGTGCCGCCTTCCCTTTGCCTCAGCCTCGTCACTCCCATCCCTCATTAACTGTGTAATTATTGCTTGCCGCAATTACACCAGGTCTGGCTGCAAGCTGGGAATTTTCTGTCCCAACACGCTCACAAGTTCTCCCATGTGGGAAGGATCCCTTTCCTGATGATGCTTTGCTGTTTCAGGCAGTTTTTACCTGTGCCTCTGCTGCTCAGGGTGAGGATTATCGTGGCGAGGCAGAGCTGAGGTGTGACCCACACTTGTATCTCCACTGCCACAGTAATCTCAGCTGTGCAGATACACTGAGAGGTAAAAACCAAGCTTCTCTTGTGTACCTCTTGCTGCACTTTTGCTCCAAGCTTACTTTATTTAGCTAGACCTATGGATGTTCTTTCTCCCCCCCTTCCTTCAAAACCCACTGCTTTACCTAACCTTGAGTTTAAGGTAGAATTCCTCAATTCCCTACCTATTCTTATTTTCTGCCATAAGCATGCCTAGAATCACAGAATCATTAAAATGGGAAAAAACGTTAAGATCATTGAGTCCAACCTTTCCCATGGCACTGCAAAAGCCACCACTAAACCACGTTCTCAAGTACCACATCCACACATTTTGAACAGCTCCTAATACACCACAGCAATTTCATCTGCTGTCTCTTGTCCGAGCAGTTTTCTCGTGTTTGTTTTCTGCACATAATCTTTACCCATCTCCTGCCAGCCTCTCTCCCCATCTGTGTTTTTACAATTTGAAGACCATATGGGCACTTACCCATTTATTTGGGCACTTTTATCCCTGCTGTGATGGGAAACCCCTCTGTGAGCACATTTAGAAGCATTTACACCATTCAAAGCACTGCAGAGGTGTCGCATTTCTGCAGTAATGCCCGTTTCTTGTCCAAGCTTCTCCCAACTCTCTCCCCTGTCGTAGGTGACTACTCTAAGTTTACTACCCCAGAGAATGCCACCTCCTAAAGGCTTGTGAGCAAAGCCTGGCCCCGTTCAGTCTCCTGCACTCCAGAGGATCCCTGTGATGTGGAGCTGAGCAGCCCTGGGAGTGCTGCAGACAGATGGCTCCACTTTGCTGAACATTCCTGTCTTGCCTGTGAGTGTGAAACAAACCCTGTGCAACTGCAGAAAAATGTGTTCTTTGGCTTTCTCCCCCTGTGGTGCCTCTCTGGCAGGAGGGGAAGGTAGAGCAGAGGGGAAGGGGGGGGAATGTGCTCCTTTACTACTGAGTTTTAAGACACCAAAAAGGAAAAGATGAAATCAGACCAGCAGCTCTCCCTTTGCCCACTGCAAGGATGAGCCCCAGCACCGGTGTTGGCTGAGCCACAGAGCTACAAGTGGAGGAGAAAAGCTGTTGTTGTCTCCTCTGGTTTTTACCTCAAAATCCATCCCAGAGGGGAAGAGCAGACCCTTCACAGAAGATTCCTTGGATCACCACCCACTGCTCTGTCTCCTCTGGTCGACTTTTTGGGCAGGTTTGTGTCATTTCTGTCCCTCTTCCTGTTCCCACAGCAATGAAGCTGTGGGAAGCTCAGAGCCAGCACAGGAGGAAGGAACAGGGAAATCCATAGCCAGGGAATCAGACTGCAGCAGGGAGCTGCTGCCAGAGTTATTTGTGATGGTGTCAAGCACTATCACTGTCAGAAATACTTCTAATAAGTATTAAACACTTCTACTAAGTACTAAGCACTGTTAATAAGCACTAAGCCTTCTCATTACCTTTCCTGCCTGCAGGTGCCATGGACTAGTAAGATTCCAACTGGTTTTTCCATGAAAATAATTCCATTGGATTCCACTTGCTGTCCCTTCGAGCTCCCCTGAGCCTCCCCACAGCTCTGGCCTTGGGCTGTGCTGCTTGCAGATCCCCCAGACACGTGGCTTTTGTCCCCAAGGAGTCACTGCACAATTTGCACTCCAGGCTTTTACTCTTTCCAGCCAGTGTCCAGAGCAATGCCACAGTCTTGTTCTTCTCCTACAAACACAGAACCTGCTGTGTTTCTGGTTTAGATACAGCTTTGAATTAGGTTTTAAATCTGCCCATGGCAACTCCATTCCAGGGGTTATTGTGTTGATTTTCTTACCCTACACCAACTCACGTTTTCCCCACTTTGCCACATGTTTTATTTAAAGTGAACACTTTTGAATTTAATAAGCACCCTTCTGTGATGTTAACAGCAATCTGCCACATTATTACATTTTTTATTACCTCTGTCAGACTGTGCACCTGCTGAAATCATCTTCTGCCCATACATTCTCCATCCTGCTGTGCCTCTGTTGCCAAATGCTGTTTCCACATTGACCTGCAGCTCCAAACCTCAGCTCTGAATGCACTCAGGCCTTGCCTCTGGTGTTGTGACCCCAAGTTTTTGTCGATTTTCTGCTTTT
The DNA here is from genome assembly GCF_051311805.1 of Agelaius phoeniceus. NCBI lineage: Eukaryota > Metazoa > Chordata > Aves > Passeriformes > Icteridae > Agelaius > Agelaius phoeniceus. The sequence continues at coordinate 2,584,899 of NC_135288.1, forward strand.
CCACTTTTACCTCAAGCTTTTACATTTTAGAAAGCCTTTAATCCCCTTCTGACCTGGTGTCCACCTGGCTCAGGGGGAATTTCTGCCTTTTTTCCAGCCCAGCCCATTTCTAGTCACCACCAGACTGGGAAGCTCTTCCCTGTCACTCTGCTCTTTCATCCCTAAAACTCCATGTTCTGCTGCTGCTTCTTCAGCTTCTTGTGCTTTGAAAAACCAGTCTGATATCATATATACACCTAATCCAGTATTCCCTGAGAAGGTCCTTACCTTCAGATCTCATTATCCCTGAATTTCTGTCCAAGGGGGCTGCTTTGGTTCTGTGCCCAGCCATGAGGGGATGGTCACTGCTCTCTTCAGCTTGACCCTGCACAGGGAGTGATGCCAAGCACAGCAATCCCAGACCATCACTGAACCAAACATTTAATTCATGTGGGTCTCTCACTTGTTGAGCCACACACAAACCTCCAGAGGCTTTCTGCCCACAGTAAAATAAGCATTACACAAGGAGCTGTCAGGTGGTGGTGTTGCCTTCCTGCAGACACACACATAATCCTTGTCTTTATGCCTGAGCTGCTTTTTTAGTTCTCACTTCTACTTTGCTTATTAAGGGATTTTTTTCCCTTTTACATGTCTTGTAGAAATAGGGATTTTTAGTCCTCCAAACAACAATTTTCCACTTTGTTGCTGATTCACTTCACCAAAGACATCTCTAATGATCACCAGAACAACTCACACTTCTCTTCCAATTCATCTTTACTTTTTTTCAGCTGCAGTCTTACTGTCACCCTTGCAGCTCCTTTGATTCTATGCAAAACCCACTACTTTTCTGCTTTCAACCCCCAAATGCATATTCTCTGCCTCTTCATGGCTTCCAAGATATCACTTTTGATTTCTTTATTCCTTATCAGCTTCCTAATAATTAGTTCTCCATACTTCTCCCAGTGTCACTCTACACCATCTCCCAGCTGATCTCCCCAGCTGCCCCACTCACACCCTTAAGGTTCTACTTCCTTATCTTTTCAAACATTTCCCCCTTTCCAAGGGGTATCCCATTCCTCTATGCATTTCCAAACCAAACTACTCACTTTTTACATCAAATCTAGCAAGTGAATAAAAATACACTTAAATACACCAGAGTTGGTTTCATTCTGGAGCAAGTGTAGAATAGAAACACCACTGGAGCCAACAGGAATGTGGAGCAGGAAAATGTTATGGACTGAGCAGCCTCCATAGGCTGCTGCTTTTCTAGAAACATCCTAATTTGAAATAGTTCCCAAGTGCTAATGAGGTGGGTGCTGTCATCACTGGAGGGCCAGGGGCTGGAAATTGTGATTCTTTTTCTGCACCACTTTTGGCATTACAGTAATTTTATCCAAAGCAGGCACATGAAGTGACACCTCCACCAAGCAAGGAGCAGCTGAAGACCAACTCAACACTGCACACAGGGACAGCTCTCCCAAAGCCACATATCCCCACAGGTAAGAGATCTGGCAGTGGGAATTTCCTTCCCTCTGAACCAAAGAGTGTTTTGGATGAAAACCAGTGAGCTGCAGGCAGGGGCTGCTCCCCTCACCTGGCAGGCAGTAACTTGCTGCCAGACCTCCTGGCTGCAATGGTTTTGCAGCCACAAAAGCTCATTTTTGGCTGCCTCACATGCACTCAGCCCCCCACCATAAGCAGCCTGGCTGGACTCTGGCTCTGTGGTGTGAGAGCAGTGCCATGCCTGTGAGCCTTGCTGGGAAGACAACTGAACAGGAATTGAAAGCTTTTTTGGTGCTGGCTCTTGCTGGAAGAGCTCTAGAGCTGGCTCACTTGTTGCTCTGTGGAAAATCTTGGCAATTGGCTTTTCTTTGAGATGTCTCAGCTGCAGCTCAGGCTCCTGCTCAGAACATCCTTGTGATGCTGCAAGAGGCCTGGAGAATCCAGGTGATGCATTTCCTTGGAGAACAGATAAAGCACTCAAATCCTGTTTTGCAGAGATGAGTCAAATTTCCTGTTTCTGATCCTGGTGTGTGAGAACACCCTGGGTGGGACAGAGCTGTGAGCTGAGTCCATGTCCATGGATTCATGATGTGGTGGTGCTGAGTGCCTGCTCCCTTCATGGGAGTGATTCCCTGCACTCTCACACGAGGGGGAAGTGGCCAGGACCAATGGATTATTCACTTCATGCCATCTGTAATGTCCCAGAGCATTTGTACCAGGTGTTACTTCAGAACAGCTCACCCTGCATGCTGAAATGACCCATTTCCCTTCACAGGTGAGACTGAATGCACCAGCTGCATCTGCCAAGATGATCTTTGCAGCTCCTTTCCAGCTCCTCTCCAAAATGCTGTGATAAACCCCTCCTAACAGGGCTCTGCTCCCCTCACTAATGCTTTGTACCCTGGGATCTTAGTAAAACTCTGCCTTAGGGTAACATCTGCCATGAATTCTTGCAGGAGGCTGCAACAGGACAGCCAAGAGCTTCACTGCTCTCTCCCCTCACTCAGTAACACCAACACTTCCCAACCAGCAGCATCTACTGCCTTCCCCATGCCTACTCCCCTTTCCCATTTGCAGCCACAGCATATCCATCCCTGCAGCTGGGCCAGCAACGTGGACAAATTTCCCTATGGAAAGGACTGAATGGAGTGGGAGCTGGTTTTATTCCTGTTGCCATTTCAGCACAATTTAGCAGCTGGAAATGAGAAAGAGAAGCTGGTGCCACATGACAAAGCTTTCCACAGTCAGCATCCCTACAGCAGTGTTTAAAGAAGCAGGAGTTATTTCAGCAAACAGCAGATCCACAATCCTTCACCAAAGGTGGCAAATGGAGCCCCTTGAAAAATACAAGGGTAGACAGCCTGAGGTTTTCTTGGATCTTGTGATTTGGTCACGCTGCTGGAAGCTGAGGTAATCAATCTCTTGCTGCTGTTCTTTGCCCATTGCTGCTTTTCCTCCAATGGCTCCTTGCAGGTTGTGTATCTGAAGAAAGCCAAGCAGGATCCTCTGGGCTGAAGCCTCCTGGTCCCCAGACTCCACCCTACAGTTGTTGCAGGTTGCAATTGGCCCCAGGCACAGCAAACCTGGAGTTTCTGTCAACGTGTGGGGCCTTGTGCAAACCTCAGGGCTGGCACCTCATGAAAAGCCAGGGGTGTGTGAAGAGCTCAGGCTCCTGCTGGTGCTGCTTGGCTTCAGATACTGCTCAGGCCAACACCTTCCAAAGAGCACAAAGGCCGAGTTCCAGTTCCCATCCTGACTGGGAGAAGCAGGAGCTTGGAGCATTTGCCAGCCCAAACACCTCCCAGTGGACTCAGCCCCAGGTAGAGCCCAGCATTCCTGGCCCAACTCCCACCCACACAGCACCTCACCCTCACACATGGCCTGCAGCCAGCTCTCCTCCAGGAGGTTCAGAGCCTCAGGGCCAGGGCTGTTGGCTCTAAGGGCACAAAAGCATTCTGGGGAGGTCTGATTTTGAACTTTCTGCCCCCAAAGTTAAACCCTCCAGAGTCTGGGAAAGAAATCAAGCATACAGGCCAAGCTAGCAGCTTCTCTGCTCAGGACACTTCTGACAAAGCAACCAGGGGTGTCTACCAACGACCCATCATGGGACCAAGTGCAGCAGAACAATCACAGCCATCCCCTGGCAATGAGATGCCAACATCTGCAATTGCCTTTAAATGCTTTCAGAATGCTTAGCAAGTTAAGGGGACTTTTGAGAGACTCTGCTTTTCCTTTCTTAGTAAAAACAATATATAGGGTTGGAACAAAAGCTCTGTGGGTCACAGCAACAACTGATCTCAGTTACTAAACCTGCCTTGTGCACACTAAAAACCACCCCTGCAGAGGAATCCCTTCTCCTGAGCCTCTCCTGCCACGTGGCCTAGCATGTCCTGCAGCAGGGAGGGCTGATCCCAAGGAAAAACCCCAGGAGCTGGACTCCATGGTGCTGATGGGTCACTTCCTACCCAGCATATTCTAGGGTTCTATGAAAAGACACTTCCATACACCAAGATCTGCTCCTGGACCTGAAGCTTTTTTGGAGAATAAGGTAAAAGCTGAACACATTGACACAAGCAGAGAGCACAGCATCCAGGATCAGTGTATTTCCTGCCTTCATTCCCAGAAATGGCTGATCCTCTTCTGAAAACCCTTTCCTAGAAAGAAACCAGCCTTAGGTGGACACCTGACCTGCAAATGTGCTGTTTGATGGCTTCAGGTTAGGGGACATTCTCAGTAATGAAGAGGGATGTAAGCAATGCATCTGCTCCTTGCCTGTGCTGCTGACTGTGCCCAGCCTTGGGAAAAGGAGGGTTCCCAGCAGCAGAATTGGTTCTAATGCTGCTCTTCCATGCTGAGCTGCCTTAACCCCCCTGCCTGCACACAAGATGTGATTCAAGAGGATCAAGAGTAGGAGGAAATACCTCAGCATAACCTGCAGCATTCTTGGTATAAACCTCCTCATCTCTCCTCACTTACACAAAATGAGGCTCCTGCAAATTGCATTCCATGGGAACCTGTTTTAATTAATAATTCCCTTCTCTATTTCATATACCTTACAGGTTTTTTATATTTTAACACCCTTCACAAGAAACTGGTTCCAAAGATCTTTCATGAGCCGTATCCTGAGGAGCCACAACCACCTGCAAACCTGTTTTCCTTTCCTAGAAGGAAACTGGAAAGCAACTGGGTGCAGTAAATGCATGGCACAGAACACAGCAGGAGCAGAGGAAGGAGTCAGAGTTCTGCTCCTTGCAGTGACATTGCTGGGAAGCTGAAACTTCAGGTGACACATCCACAGCTGGAGACCTCAAGGCCTTGTGCATACCCTGCTCACAGCATCCAGTGTGCAGCTGATTTAACTTCAGAGAAGCCAAAACCTGACATGCTCCAAACCCAGCTTTGGGTAATTCTGTAAAACCTCTCATGAAAATCTCTGAGAAGGCCCTTCCTGGCCTTTGCAGGACACTAACAGGGCAAGTTCTCACCTCCTGGAATCATTAAACACTCTAACAAAAAAGGGAAAGATTTTCTCACCTCACCTGTACCCACCTGCTGGCAATTCCCATTCCCTCCAGGCAGTGCTTTTCCAACTCTTTGAGCCAGAAGGTTCCAGCTCCCCAGACAGATTCCCCAGCCCTGACACACTCAGGGATTCACAGGGCTGTTCAAAGGCTCTGCAGGTCTGTCCTTTCCAATCCAAGGCAATGAGAGAGAAATCAGTCCTTGCACACTCACATTCCCAGCAGGCTCTGACACTGCCTACCCTGAGAGGAATTCCACCATTTGCCCACACCAACTTGGCAATATTTACCCTTATTTACATACAAACTGGCATCCATTTAATTCAACTATTTAACTGCCACAAAGCACCTCTCAAAAAAAAGCCTTTTGGAAGAAGAGCACCCACATGACCTTCTGCAGAGGTGTAACACACACCCCTGGAGCCCTGCTGGAGGGGGTTCTGTGGGGACAGACCTTTTGGAGACCTTGAGAGCCCATCCAAACCTCTGGGCCCAATGGTGAGGCTGAGGCATCACTGGGTGTGGTACATGCAGATACATGAGCATACAGGAACGGTGAGAATATTTTTCTTTTTTTTTTCTTTTTTTTTAACAAAACATCAGAGAAAAGTGTTTTATTGTTACTAAAAAAAAAAAAAATAACCAAACAATGCTCTAGTGTTTTAGGCCATGGATTCTCTAGCTCAGATTCATGGGGTGGAACACGTTAACAGGGAAAGTGTCTCATGGACCTCTCCCCTCTGGCCACAACCAGGCACCTCCTCCCTTCCCCGTGGTGATCAAATCACATCCTCAGGCAAGTACAGCAATTGTTTACATGTAAAAGTAAGATTAGGAAAGTAATGTATTTGTAGGCTTTCTTCCCTTTTTTTTTTTGTTTCTTTTTGTTGTTTTTTTTTTTTTAAAGAAGTGATTTAGCAGCTGGAAAGAAAAAGACAGCATCATGTGAGCAGTCAGTGCTGCAGACACCCCCAGCAAACGCTCCACAGGTTACTCACGGTCCATGGCCCACAGTTCACAAAGCATATTTCAGGGCTTCCCCAGCCTGGCAGAGTCCTTGATGGCAGGTGATCCTCTCAGTGAGCTCATCTTGGCTGGCAGCAGCTGGGTCTGGAGCAGCAGCCCGGCTCCCCCTGGGCACGGGAAGGGCTCCCAGGGCTGTGGCTGTGCCCTGGCTGTGCTGGCACGCACAGGATGGGCAGCGCCGCTCCTGCATCCTGCACCCTCCTGCCGTGGGCTGTCGGATCTCGGCTCTCACAGCTGCGCCTCCGGAGCTGCCAGGGTCACAAGTCCCCTCTGATCCACGTCCCAGAGACCCAGCTGGGGTCGGGCACCGTCCGCCCTGAGGCCACGTCCCAGCCTGGGGACCAACCGCTCCCGGCTCCCGCTCGGCCCCGCAGCCACCAGCCGCTCCTTGGCCCGGGGCTTCTCGGCACAACTGAATCCCCTTTTTGCGTTTTTTTTTCCTTTTTTTAAACAACAATTGCTCTCACCCTTCATTTTTGGTAGTCACACATACAGACACACACAATATGTACACAATTTGGGCCCGAGGACCTACGGCATGCCAAGGAAGCCAGCACCGCTCAGGATGGTGCACACATTCAGCAGCTGTCAAAGGAGAAGTCGTTTTACTTTCTTTTAAACTTGCAATGTTTGTCTTTATTTTGTTCTTTATATTTTGAAAGTGAAAAGAAATAGTATTGAGTCAATTTCTTTCTTTTTTTTTTTTTTTTTTTTTTTAAATATTTGTTCTATGTATTTACAAGCCTTAAAGTTGCTCTAAAGGTTCTCAAAGTATCACTAGTACTTTTTTCCCCGGGGTAGCACGGTTTTCAATGAGTTATTTTCGGAGCACTCTGGTCCGCTGCGGTTTTCTCAAATGCATTTTTCTTCCGATCCAAGGTTATGTATGGTTTGATTACTATTTTCTTTTTAAATTTCTGAAGCAAGCTGAGAGGCAGGCAGAAAAATCTGATGACAATAAAAAAAAATTGATCTTGTCCTCATCTAGCTCACCCCAACCCCCTTCAAAGTTTTGTTGGTTTATCATGCTTTGAAACAAAACTGAGGTGCGTATGAAGGGGAGGGAAATTTATTTCTTTGCTTTTGTTCTATTATACAATTTGTTTACAGAAACTGCAAATTTAAAAATTACACTGGCATTTGCAGTCCTTAAAATAATAAATTAAAAGTTTTCAACTTGTTTTTGCTAAACAGATTCGTTTTGCTGTGTGTTTTCCTAAGTATGAGTCCTTGTTTAAAAAGAAAAGAAAAAGATTAAAACAGAAAATATTTTCTATAAATAATACATGTATTTTGGTTTAGTGCTCCCGCCCTCAGGTTTGAAGTTTACTTTTTGTGGGTTTGTTTTCAAGTACCTTTTTGCCTCCATGATCACCTCGGTGTTTATCGGGTTTTACCTCTCCCACTCGTGCGTGCGTGGGGCAAGGGGGGTCTGCGAGAGAGAATTGGCCTTGCTGCACTGTGATTGGCGAAGACGTGAAACTTTTTAAAAAAATACTTAAATTGTTTCTTTTTTTTTTGTTTGTTTGTTTGTTTTAAATCTGTATTTTTAAGTTTTAATTATCCTCTGACTCCTCTTCGGCCTCCCGTAGCCACGTGAAGAACGCCGTGACGGATTTCAGCGCTACTCCTTTCCCGTTCTGCTCCGCCGGGTCCTTGCTGCTTTCCCACTTGTAGAAGGCATCCTCCGAAATGACCTCCTCGTCATACAGGCAATCAAAAAACATCCGCAACAAATCTGCAGTAATGGAATAAAGGCAGCGACATCTGTCAGCCCTGGCTGACATAAAGGGATTAACGCGACCTCTTGGCACGGGAGATGGAGGGACAAGGACAACACTCAGTTATTGCTTCTGGCTGCTCACACCCAGGTGAGGGGGAAAACCAACCCCTCTGCCACTGTCAGAGGAGAGGGAGAGCTGGCAAAGCAGCTGTGGGAATATGTTATCAATATCTTATCTAGAGACTGGCTGGCAAGCAGGAGCCCAGCAGCTCTGGGAGCCCATCTCCTCTGCACCACATGGCTGGATTCCCTCCAAGCCTGGATTTTTGTGGCTCATCAGAGAGATAATGCCCAGCTAATGTCATAAAGGGCACTAAGGATGATCATGTTGGATGTTTTGAGCCACTCAAAACTCATTTTGTGCTGTAGATTCTCTGGGAATCCCTGCTTCTTTGGGTACTCCCTTGCCTCTTGTCCCACAAGGGTTTTCTGGAGCATCTCTGGGACAAAACTCATCAGTTGACCAACTCATTTTATTCCCTCCAAGCCCAGACATCTGTGGAGTAGCAATGCAATAACAACACCCATGGTGTCACATGCCCAGGTACTGCAAACTCAGATTATTTTTTACTGCTCTTTTTTTGCTCTCTTTTTATCAGCAGAGGTTTGTCCTTCCTTCTGTGTGGCTGCTCACAGGAACAACCAAAAGAAGAGCCAGCCTCTGGCCAAGCATTTGGGAACTTGAGCTGCTCTAAAAACCTGGGATCTGGACAAGCTGAACCCACCCTCACCAGCATTTTTAGAGCAGCATTTGAGCTGCTCTAAAAACCTGGGATCTGGACAAGCTGAGCCCACCCTCACCAGCTCCTCTCATCAGCCACCTACAGAGGTAAGGAAAGTACAACCTCTTTCCATCTCCCACAGAACCCCCTGCCCTTATCCAGGCTCAGAACCCCAGCACAGAGGCAACACTTACTAGGAGGTTGATCAAGTTTTACTATTGATGCTTGTAGTGCATAAAGTGCTTGTAGTTCCTTCTCTGTGTCTGAGTCCAGGTACTTGAGTAAGATGGGCACTCTCTGTTTGATCACAGCAGTGTCCACTCGGAAGCTGGAAGAGTCCGCTGGGGAGAGGAGGAGAAAGCAGGGTCAGCAACCATGGGACAGGGACAGGTCTTTGACTGCCTTTACTAATGCAAACAGCAATCACAAACACAGTTCAGAGTGGAGAGAAAAGGAGGATGAGAAACAAAAGGAAGTATTTTTGGTTAATGGCTATTTCTGGAAGTCTTGGTCCTTACAGTTCCCCACGTTCACTTCCTGCAGTGACCCCAGCTCTAACACAAGCAGAAGCAGCACAACCTTACTTTGCAGTGCAAATGGTGTCTCCAGAGACAACTGCATTAAAAAGGGTTTTAGAAAATTCTTTTTTTTCTAAAAATACCAGAAAGAGAAATCATAAGTTGCACATGATATAGGAAATAGTGAATATATAAAAATATGCATTAGAAGTCCATCAGCCACAAGGATGAATTATTCAGCAGCTTTCAAGTAGATCATGCAACCCAATTAAGTGATATTTTGAAAACAAAAGAAAAAACTCAGTCAGAGGCAAGCTCAAAATTTACACCAGAGGATGATTTTCCTTACACAACAGGGATCCCTTAAGCACTGGAAATGAAGTCCTGTGTCTCTGCTAACACTAGGTGGCACGAGCAGGGCTCTGCTCCCAGAGAGAGGAAGGAGCTGGCCTGTCCCTCCCCTCCCTCACTGGTGGAATCCAGCCCTGTTCTCTCCCTGACATCACAGCTCAGAGCACAACCAGACCCTTTACAAGCAGCACTTTTTGCTGTGCCAGATGCCAACAGTGAAGTTAAAGCAAACCAAGTGATCTGAGCAGATGTTTCTGGCTGCAGTGCTTTGCTCAAGCCCCACTGAGGGCTCGAGGCTCACGTGTCTGGCTCTGGAGCCTTTCCTTCCCTGTGCTTCCAGCTGTACAGTCAGGCACTCCCCATAACCCCTCCTTCCAAAACTGAAACTTTGGACAGAAAACTCTCACAAGCCTGAGCCCCAGACTGGCTTCTTCCTGCTGCCCACACATCTTTGCTGCCACAGGAGTGGAAATGTTAATTGCCTGAACGGTGATCTCAGTCATTTCCACCTTCCTTAAGAAAATCAGTGAGCAACCTGGCATTACCCAGAGCTGTCTGAGAGCCCTGCTCACACAAGGTCACTGGGACACACCAGGGTCACCTCAGGAACTCCATACCCAGCAAAGCACCCAGCTGTCACATGGGGAAGGGACACCCTGCTCTCAGGCACAATCCCAAATGATGAAAAAGCCTTAGTGTGAGACAAAACACAGCCTTGGCCAGGGAAATGTGATATAAACCTCAAAAATACCACATAATTCTTTGCAGTTTGGTTGTGTGGTGTTTACACTGCAAGTTACTCACCTATAATAGCTGCTTTACAAACTGCTGTCATTAAAGCTCTAAGGAATGTAGGTGAACTCATCTGGCTTTCATCTAGATTAGCCTGGAATCGAGAGGAAATGGACCAGTTAAAAACACTGCAGGGCTGCAAAACTCCAGTGCTGAACCTGGCAGCAAGTCCAGGCTCAGCTCTGCTGTGCACAAACCCAGCTCAGCCCTGCACACTCAGCTCCCCCCTCACTCCTGGAGCTCCCTCAGGAGCATCAGCTGCTCCCCTGGGATCCTTGTGCCTCTGAGCACCTCCCACAAGGAGCTGTGAACCAAACCAGCCCCGCCGGGCTCCTGCAACGCCCTCACAACAGTCCCAGAGAGTTTTGGGCTTTTCCAACCACCTTCACAGTGTGCTCCTTGGGTGGAGATTGTTTGCTTTGTAAAAGAAATTCAGGGAATGGCTGTGGAAACTGTCCAAGGCTCCAAAGAGCCTGTGGGTGATCCCAGATTTTCAGTGCTGCTTTCATCCCACTCTCAACTCCTCTAACAGCAGTGGAAAAATGACATTTCTAACACCTTGCTCTGCCACAGAAATAACTGAACTGAAGCTGACCAAGGTTTAGTACAAGCACAGAGGTAAATGCATAGGTTGGGTTTAATTTCAGACACTAAACATCTGAGCTAAAGGCAGCCAGAGACCGACAGCAAACACCAGTGGGTTGAGAGGCCTTTTCCTCTTTCTTTTTCTTTATTTTTATTTTCCCTTCCAGTGCCTGGCCCAGTGCACTGGGAAAAGGTGTTCTCAGTGACTGCCCAGGATGTTTTTACAGTGGGAAATTTGGAGAGGTCATGTTGGGAAAAAATAGTGAGAAGCTTCTCTTCCCTATTTTATGAAGAAACAATGTAGCAGTGTACATCTAAAATACACTAAGTGGCAGAAGCAGGATATTCAGTGTCAGAAAGTCTACAGTATTTAAAAGGTTACACAGTTAATAAGGCTAAAAGCCTTCCTTCCTAAAACTGACTCTTAAATACTGATTATAATTTAGATTTTAATTCTTTGGAAGTGTTGATTGCACAGACCAAATCCTCACAGTGTCCCATAAGCTGAGAGGTTCAGATCAGAACATATTTACAAAAGCAGGTAAGCAGTCTGCAAGGAGGGTGAAAATCTCTTTGTACCTCTACCCAATCAAAGATTTGTTCATCATTCGCCTTGTCCTCAACAATGAGTTTTTCCAGCTGCTTGTTCAGCTCTTCTGCAGACAGTTCTTTCTCTGAAAGTGCTTCTGAGGAACTGGAACAGTCAGACTCCGTGAATTCCAACTTCTGCAACACCACATGTGATGATGAGAATTAGTGAAATGTACTTTCCTAGCCTGAATTACACCACACTGAAGCAGGAAACTCCATTTAATTTTGCTTCCTGGCATCTCTCAGCTGCTCAGTTATCGTTACAATATCAACTTTCCCTGCTCCAAAGGTTAGGAAGCATTTTACACATGGGAACTCCATTATCCAGCAAAGATCAGCTCCAGCACAAAATCAAGTGTGCATTGCCTGGCTGGAGCTATGGGGGCTGGAATGCAACAACCAGAGCTGGCACTGGCTCATAGGAATTGCAGCCAATGCCCCAATTCCTTGAGAACTGTGACAGAAGAGCTGCAGTCCCCTCAGCAAGGCCCAGTCCATGGGAATAATTTCATTTCCTGCAGCACTCCCAAAGTGCCAGAACAGGGCAGTGGATCACTCAGAGCTCCAAAGGGAGACAGTGACTTCCTGAGGAGCAGCACCAGCAAGAGGTGAGGGGCCTCCATCAGTCCTGGCTCGCTCCAGGACCATAACCCAAGGTGGATGAGTGAATAACTGCCACCATTAATTGTGGCCCTTCTGCAGATTGTCTCTCCTTGCTCTAAAACTCATTATTGAATGTTTTTTTCCCAGCTGGAGAAACAGGTTTCCTAGAGGAAGCCAGGTGATTGAAGATGCGTGTCTGGGAGCAGCAGGGACAGGCTTGTCCTCCCTGTGCTTCACAAGGTGGTGCTGAAATCATCTTGGAAATCATCTACCCCAACTTGGAGACACCTCACCCCATATTCCAACTGCACATAAGCAAAGGATGGAAGAGGATGAACAAACAGGATAATCAAACAAATGATGTGAACTCACCTGTTCCATGAGAAAGGTATGTACATCCTCCCCTTCGGGCAAGTAGTCCTTCCAACTGAGGCCAGACTCCCTCCATAAGGCTCCCACTTTCTTATGGCTCTGAAACACAAGAGTTTGTCCCTTTAAAGAGCTGAGGGACACCCTGGCTACTCACAGGGGCCGGAATGGTGCAGCTGTGTCAGGAGGAATAAAGGACAGTTCAGGCACCCCACACACACCCAGCAACAAGTGAGAACATCTGGAGACCCCGTGCAGGAGGAGCCCCATGTGCTGCAGAGCAGCCCCATGTGCTGCAGAGGAGCCCCATGTGCTGCAGAGGAGCCCCCTGAGCTGCAGAGGAGCCCCATGTGCTGCAGAGCAGCCCCATGAGCTGCAGAGGAGCCCCATGTGCTGCAGAGGAGCCCCATGTGCAGTCCCCCAGGGATGCACATCCTGTCAGGTGGGCAGCGCCTCGTGACGGGAATGGGCAAGGCAGGAGTGACACGGGGGACCCAGAGCAGTGACACGTGGGACAGGGCACCTTCCACACCTGACTCAGCCCCTGCTCCTGCCTTGCTCCATCACACACTCCCTTGCCTTGACAGGAAGGCTCTGGCAATCTGCTCCTTTGAGAGAACTCCTCATTCACTCAGCTGTTTTCTGTGCAGAAACCAAGCCTCCAATTCAGGCACATAATCCCAAATCCTCTCTTCAGTTCCTAGAGTTTATGCAAACCTTGAGAGCAGTGCCCTTGAGCACAGACAGTTCAGCCTTTTGCAGCCTCTAATGTCACACTGACCTTTGAGCCTCCTGCCTCAGAGAGCACAGTTCTGACACACACAGTTCTGACAAGAAGAAAAATGCTGAGCACAACCAGCTCTTTTCACCCAAATGCTTTGCCAAAGTTTCACCTTACAGCACCTGCTCACAGGAGATCACTGAGCAGCCTAAGTCAAGCTGAGAAATGCTGCCTGATTCTCAGTTTACAAAGCAGATTACAATTTTCAGTTTACAATACAGGTTGTTAAGAGCCAACTGTGCGTAGTTCCTGCTCTGATCCACCAAGATCTGGGTTAGATGGCTGATGTTACACTGAAATACCCAAGTCCAAGTCTTGGACTGGACAAGATCTGATCAGAAAGCTGTGGCAGAAACAGAGACCCAAGGCTGTGCTTCCACACCCAGAGCACAGCAGCTTTTCTTTCACAGAATAGTTTAAAAAAAAAATGGAAGTTGACTGTCCAAACAAGCACAAGACTAAAATAAATAAATAAAAAGTCACTCTTTGCACTGTTGGACTGAAATGCTCCTGGAACATTCAACCTTACTTGAATGCATGCTTGAAAAAACAAACAAACAAAAAAAAAAAGGTAAGTGAGGGATTTTACAGGGTTGGAAATAGACACTATCCAAAGTGTAGGATTCAGCTGAATCAAAAAAAAAAAAAAAAAAAAAAAAAAAAAAAAAAAAGACAAAAATGGAGATGAGTTATAGGGAAACCACCCAACAGGTTGGACCCGCAGCTGTGAGGTGTGCAAGACAAGAGAGCTCTCGGAGTCACGGGGTCAGGAGGTGTCACTGCCCCAGGGCCGGGTGAACCTCAACAGTCGGCAGCTTTGCTTTGGATAAGCACAGAGCAGCGTGAGGCCATGGCAGCTTATCCGAACCCTGAGAACCTCTGCGCTCTGCAAGAACCGTTCTCTCGCAAGATTCCCGGCACCTGCTGCTTCTGTCAGCCCAGAAATCCCTTGAGCATGGCCCTCTTGCAGTATTTCAGCACTCTTAGCTTCTGGGAGAAGCCAGGTGCAAAGGTACCTGCAAAAGGGAAAAGCGATGAGAAAACAAAAAGTTAACTCAGCTTTTTGGAACCTCCTAAGGCTTGGTTGGAAACTGGGGGTGCGAGGCAGCTTTCCTAAGTTAGCTGGACTGGCTGGCCCATCCCTAAATGTCCTCAGGTGGGAATGGTGAAGGTTTCATGCATGAACACGAGCGCTGCATCCACTCCTCCCTCTGGAGGACAGCAGCATGGGGCACTCACCATTTGTTTGCATAGAAGGTGCAAGATTTCAGCAAGCAAGACGCCGGCTCTTCCCACAGGAAGCAAGGGTTTGCTAAATTCTCTAGAATCAAAGAAAAACAGGTGTTTTTCTGTTACCATTTGTATTTGGGATGTAAATCCAGGGGGAGTGACTAAACTGAGGGAGGAAATCAGCTTTAACTTCTGCCAGGGAGGAAGGATTTGATTAATCCAGCACTGGTAATAAAACATTTAGTGATGCAGTGACCTTGTCACAACAGGGCTAATTACAAAGACTTGAATTTTACATTAAAAAAAAAATATATATTTTAGTGATGCAGTGACCTTGTCACAACAGGGCTAATTACAAAGACTTGAATTTTACATCCAAAGAAATTTATATTTATGTCAAATCCAGTCATTTTTTGTGGGATGCTGCACTTGGGTAGAGGGAAAAGACTGTTATTTTCTTAATATACTGGTAATAGAAATAGGAACCATTGAACTGGTTCACAGTTAATCCCCAAATATATGAGGACATCCAAAAAACACAGGAATTCTGCTCCAGGAAATGGTTTCTGGTCTTGCAGACAAGGTTTTGTGCCTGTTTAAGGCAGTGCCCAGGTGGCAGAGACATGGAATCCCACAGTTTGGGCAGGGACACCTTCCACTGTCCCAGGCTGCCCCAAGGCCCACCCAGCCTGGCCTTGAACACCTCCAGGGATGAGGCAGCCACAGCTGCTCTGGGCAAACTATGCCAGGGCCTCCTCACCCTCCCAGAGAGGAATTGATTCCAATCCCACCTAGCCCAGCCCTCCCTTTAGTTACCCTCTGACCCTCTGCAATGCCTCACTCTGTGCAGGTCCAATTCCCAGAGCCTCTGTGCTCCCAAATCACTCCACTCCACAGCACTGAACTCAGTGGAACCAACTGAGTTATGGATACCAAGCTCAGCTGGAACCAACAGCAGAGTTATGGATAAAACCCTTCTCCAAGGGTGAAAGCACCAAGCTCCCTTCCCAGCAGAGCTCTCAGGCTGGTGTGCAAGAGCTCTCCTGTGGGAGCTGAGCCTCCTGCACTGCTCATCCTCCACTAGTGATGGAAACCACACAGAGAAATCCCTGCAGGCACAGCTGGGAAAGCATCACTTACTGTATAAGTTCTCTCATAGAGATTCCTCCTTCTTTTAACATGGGGGTCACCAACTCAGCCAGGTACAGCCAGATATGGGGGATATCTATGGCCATGTCATCTGCCATCTCCAGGGTCTCAGAGAAACTTCACAAAGAGGAAAAAACATCAAGTGTTAAATAAAATTTCATTGGAGACATTTTCTTCAAAGAAATCTGTGCTTTAAAACTATTTTGTAACATAAAAGAGGAATGAAGAGGGAGAGGAGTGAGGAGAATCACAAAGGTACCAAAAACCTATTGCCATTTTATGCCTTTGGTACTTCCAAACTGCCAAGGCTGAATTTCTCCATGCAGTAACAAGGAGAATATGTGGAAAAGACACCACTTTTTGTAGATCCAACAGATCCATCCAGGAAACCACCAGTTATAATAATTCTTATATCCAGTACCAAATCACTTGTTAAACAGTAACATCTATAAAACTAAAAAGCTTTCTTGTCTGTATATATAAACCATCAAGTAAATGAAACATTCTTAAAAATATCCAAACATTTAGAGAAGGGGGTTAATCCTAGCAGAATTCCAAATGTAAGGAAAGCAGTGAAATGTCTGTAAGAACTCAGTTCAGCAGAGGGGAGTTTCTATCTGCAGCAGGAATTACAGCACTGCTCCCCAGGGATACACTTTCCAGAATGGCTCAAAACTCTTCTTTCCCATGAAACCCTTGCAGGTGGCTTCACTTCCCATGCCTGGGATATGGTAATTTTTCTGCTCTCCTTTCCTAATTTCCATCATGGTTTGTTTCTCCCTGAAAACCTTGAAAAGTCAATGTCCTCTTTAATGACTATAAATCCACATTTTTTCTTGTTTCAAACCAGGAACCATTTCCATTGTTTTATTCTTTGCAACCTCTGCTACTCCTCCAGCCTTTCTGTCAGAAATCATTTTCCTGTTGTGCATCTCCCCAGCCATAGGGTGGGACCAGTGTTCATCCTGTGATCCCTCATGACACGGTCACGTCTCCTGTGTCAGTGGGTGAGGTGGCTTCTGGTGCTCTCCTCAGCACCCTCTGAACACCACTTGCCCTTTCCATCATCTTCAGGAGTTGTTTCACATTGTTTATGTCACATTCAGAGCACAGATCCAAGTATTTCATCCAGATCCACTTATCCAAACTCCAGGAAGCTCAGGAACAGCTTTAATCAGAATACATTCTGGATGTGCATCACCTCAAACGAGTCCCTCTGACCATCAGTGCTGTGTGGACACAAGAGGATTCCCTGTGGATTTAGATTTTTTCAGCAGTTCCATGTGGTTTTGAGCTCAGCCTGCCTAAACCTTTCCTGTGATCTGGACAAAGTTCAGGGGCAGACACAGGTGCAGGGAGTTTCCTGTTGGAGTGGTTGGTGGTACCACAATGACACAGACTCAGATTAAAGCCAGACAGTATGGAATATTAATCCCAATATTTCTGGGTGTGTTGTGCCTGGCCTTGTCTGGTCCTTGCTGCTGGGCCAAAGGCAGCAGCTGTGGTTTCACCTCAGAGACACCTTTGGCCAGCTGGGTGCTGCAGCTGGCACTCAGAACAAATCCAGGCATAGCAGGAACTCAGTTTACCTCTGGTGGAAAAGGTTCAGGAGATGGTGAAGAGAAAAAGGAGAGGATTCTGCTGTAGAGTTTTAATGCAGAGTTTATTCCAGGATGACAGACTCTGAATCTTGTACCAGCTCCCAACAGAATCCAGACCCCATGGTCCCATCTCCTTTTAAACCCAGGGACAGGGGAGGGGAAAGGAGAGGTTGGCACAGCTGGGGGCTTGGGATGGGTGAAACAGGAAATGGCATCACCCTGCAACAAGACAGAACCAACTCCTCAGCAACTCAGTGCACTTCATCTGCTCCTTCACTGCTGCCTTTGTGCCTATCCCTGTTTTATCCCTCCTGCTCTGCACCCCAGTGAGGACTGAGAGCCACCAGGGACTCCATGGGAGCAGGGATTGTTTTAGGACTGGACAGCAGGTTGGGAACACAAATCTCAGGGAGCTGAAATGAGCCAGCAGCCAAAACTCAGGCCTCTCTTGGCAGGTCCAACCCTTCTGCTGTGTGTTCTGCTCCTCAGCCCCTCGAGGGAAATGTCAGGGTGTGTCCCTTCTTCCCAGGGGGACAGTGCCTGAGCCTCTGGGTGCACAGGAGCTCAGAGCTCCCAGGTACTGATGTTGTGTGAAGGATTCTGATTGCCTCCTCTTCCAGTTACATTCAGGGATTTGCAAAAGTCAAACAGGGAGAAATGCAGCACAAACAGGGATCTGAGCACACACATTTAAACAGACACCTACAGATCTGCTTCAAAATAAAAGCTGATATAAATATGAACATATTTATGTTCACTAAGGCATCTGAAACACTTTAAAATATATTACAATAATAATATTCCTTATAAATACACCCAAATGATCCAGTCCTTCTATAAGAACGTGTGGGGAGGGCAGGATACCAAAACAAGGTGGGAGATCATTTCTCTGCAGCACAGCATCCATTTACAAGAAACACTGCAGAAAAGAATCTGTGGATTCTCTGTGCAGAATACCAACCCCTTGAAGAACTCCTGCTTGCTCAGCTTTCCTGAGTGCACCAGCTGATGTAACAACTGGCCCATGTGATCCCTGGTGATCTGGCTCCGCTCCAGCGTGGACTCCACGCCCACACGCACGAACACGGGCAGCAGGCTCTGGGCACTGAGCTCCTCCACGCACTGCATGGCCTCCTGTGAACAGCACACAGAGTCAGCCCCAGTGGTGACAAACACAGCCTCCTGTGGAACAGCACACAGAGTCACCCTCCAGTGGGCAGTAACAAACACAGCCTGCACTGGACAGCAGCACACACAGCCTGCACTGGACAGCAGCACACAGAGTCACCCTGCACTGGACAGCAGCAAACACAGCCTCCTGTGAACAGCACACAGAGTCACCCTCCAGTGGACAGCACAAACACAGCCTGCACTGGACAGCAGCACACACAGCCTCCTGTGGAACAGCACACAGAGTCATCCTCCACTGGACAGTAACAAACACACCCTGCACTGGACAGCAGCAAACACAGCCTGCACTGGACAGCAGCACACACAGCCTCCTGTGGAACAGCAACAAACACACCCTCCAGTGGAACAGCACACAGAGTCACCCTCCAGTGTTCAGCAGCAAACACAGCCTGCACTGGACAGCACAAACACAGCCTGCACTGGACAGCAGCACACACACCCTGCACTGGACAGCACAAACACAGCCTGCACTGACCAGCAGCACACACAGCCTCCTGTGGAACAGCAACAAACACAGCCTGCACTGGACAGCACAAACACAGTCTCTACTTAACAGCAACAAACACAGCCTCCAGTGGAACAGCACACAGAGTCACCCTCCACTGGACAGCAGCACACAGAGTCACCCTCCAGTGTTCAGCAGCAAACACAGCCTGCACTGACCAGCAGCAAACACAGCCTCCAGTGGAACAGCACACAGAGTCACCCTCCACTGGACAGCAGCAAACACAGCCTGCACTGGACAGCACAAACACAGCCTGCACTGAACAGCACAAACACACCCTGCACTGAACAGCACAAACACAGCCTGCAGTGGACAGCAGCAAACACAGCCTCCAGTGGAACAGCACACAGAGTCACCTTCCAGTGGACAGCAGCAAACACAGCCTCTACTTAACAGCAGCAAACACACCCTGCACTGGACAGCACAAACACACCCTGCACTGACCAGCAGCAAACACACCCTGCACTGACCAGCAGCAAACACACCCTGCACTGGACAGCACAAACACACCCTGCACTGGACAGCACAAACACAGCCTGCACTGGACAGCAGCACACACACCCTGCACTGGACAGCAGCAAACACACCCTGCACTGGACAGCAGCAAACACAGCCTGCACTGGAAAGCAGCAAACACGTGGCACAAGAGTATTTCCTACTGCAACATCGGGGATTTTTGGTGAAATGAGGATTTAGTGAGGCTGCCAGGCAAAGTGGTTCCTATTCAGTGGTTCCTAATTCAGTGAGGTTCCATAGTCTCATTGAATTAGGCTGTGGAACCTCATCACATAATAACTTATACCACTCAGGTAACAAATCACATTCCAGGGCTGCTTGGGAAATGGCAAAAGTTATCTTCTGGATGCCACCAAAACACTGATTGCTATATCAAATATCAAGTCAAAAAACAGGTATCAGATCAGATTTGTTACTGATCTGACCAGGCACAAATGCCTGTGTTACAAACCCACAGCCCACCAAGGAGCAGAAAATAGCTGGGGAGCACTTGGAGAAGATTTCCCCTCTCTAAAGCTGCCACTTCCTGAGTTGAGCATTTTGCAGCCTAAACAAAGAAACACTCAGAGCCTTTGAGAGCAGCTTTTAAAGTCTCACAAGGGCTTTCCAGTGACCTTCTGGGTCCAGCCCACAGATCTCAGTGGCCTTCCTGACCACAGGCACCTGCTCTGTGACTGCTTATGCCTTGAGCTACCAAGAGCTGGCAGCCCCAGATGAGTTTCCTCAGGCCCTGTAGGTTTTTCCTGCAGGTCAGGAGCCCGGTGGTCCTGGCCTGTGTGCTCAGGTTGGAGCTGTCCTGGGACACACAGGGAGCCCTGCTGGCTGACCCTGCTGTCACCAGGGTCACAGCTCAGCTGTTTGAGCTCACAGTCAGGCCAGACTCTGGGACCAAAGCCCTGCAAGGGGCTGCTCCTCTGCTCTGCACAGCAGGAGCTCACTCACAGGTGGCTGCAGGAACAAGAGTTCAAGCAGTCAGAGCTTTGCTGCACCTGAAGAGCACCAAGAATCCCTCAGTACCAAGCAATTCCTGATGCAAACAAACTGCCTTGATTCCATGGACTTTGAACCAGCCCTGCCCTGTCTAATGCACTTCAGCTCCACTTGCAGCCAGCCACAGAAATACACTGCTGGATTTGCAAACAGGGAACTGAAGAGGCCCCTTCATCACAGGCATCCAGGGGAGCCTTTGGAGTCCATCATAAGCAGGAAAAAGAGCAGAGACTCCTTGGCTCACCAGCTCACTGCTAATCAGAGCAAGGTTCTTCCTCTCCAAAGCAAGTATTTAATAATTTATCCCATTAACTAGATGTGAACTCTAAACAATCCCAAGTATTTAATAATTTATCCCATTAACTAGATGTGAACTCTAAACAATCCATCATGAGAATATTTCTCTTTCCAATTATTAATTGGAAGTCCAATGAAATGGAAGCAGCAACTCTGCTTTTAGGGTGCCAAGCCAGCAACTCCCAAGTGCTGCCATTTCAAACTTGGCAGGTTTTAAAATTTATTTCAGTGAAAAGATCAAATGAAGCAGCCTTGCAGCCAATGTAACACTTCTTGCAAACTCCCTGGACGAGCTGAAAAACCCATTTACAAGGGAAACAAAATTTCAACCTTTTAACTAGGAAGTGATGACAGCTGCTCAGTAATTTCCAATGTTTATTAAAAATCCTCTGGAGTGGTTTGTTCAATATTTAGTATTGCTTTATCTGCCTCCAGATCAGAACAGCACATGCTTTGATAACTAAATGAAAACCTCTGTTTATTTTCCCACTAGCTTTTCTGCTTCCAAAATTGCTGGTATTATGGAGCTGCTCAGTGATTCATGACAGATACACATCCATCTTGCTACTTAAAACACACAGGCTGGGCTATTCTTCCTATTGCCAGCAGGGCAGGAAACAAACTTGGGAGAACAAAGTCCTGAAAGTGGCCCTGAGCTGCTGCCCCTGTGTGGGCTGGGTGCTCACAGAGACACATCCTGGACAGAAATCACTGCAGCCCTTTAGAGCTGTCTGGGAAGTGAGGTTTTCATCTTGCTTACCTTAAAATCATTAATATGCAAGAACTCATCAATGATAGATTTGCATTTTCTCTCTATTTCCTCTTCTGATAGTGAAGGCTTTTCTTGTGCTGGAGCTGGGGGAACTTCTGGCTTGGCTGGTGGAAATACAAAACCAAAAAATGTTTGGAAAAGGAAAGTCAGCATTTTAGAGATGACATTCTGAGAATAGAAGTCCCTAGGGCAGGTGTGTCCCCTGTCCCATCCTCAGGCACAGGGCAGTCCTTTGATGGGGCTTGGAGCAACCTGGGACAGGGGGAAGGTGTCCCTGCCCACAGCAGGGGTGGAGCTTGATGAGCTTTAAGGTTCCTTCCAACTCAAACCATTCTGGGATTCTCTCCTGGCTACTTTCCCCCCATGTGAACTCCCAGTATTTCTGTAACTTGACCTTGCAGGATCCCAGCTGGCAGTGGCACAGGTCAAACACCTTCAAAGCTCTGCACGAACATTAAATAATTAAATGGGAGCTGCTGCAGCAAAGTTAAAATGTGCTGACTGCAATGGGCAGCAGCCCAAGGCAATCTCCCAAACACATCCCAAAACCATGGACTGTCTAGAACATCCCAAAGCTTCAGGACAAGCCTGTGCTGTGCTGTGGCAGTTGAGGTGTTTCCCTCACTGCAGCAGTTTCCAGATGTTTCCCAGGGAAGGAGCTGAGTGCTGTCCTTACTGCAAAGGTTCTGTCCACTGGGAACATCACCCTAAGTGTCCCCATTTTCCCAGTAACAGATCAGCCCAGGCTGGTAGGAGGGAAAAGCAGGAGCTGCAGGACTGACAAGGTGACAGACAGGTCACACTGGTGGGTGCCACCCTCCTGCTGCACCAGGGCTGGCTGGAAGGAGGCCTGGCAGCTCAAAAGCTGCTGTGCACCATCTGTCCCAGACCCAAATCCCTGCCCTGGCCCTGGGGAATGCTTGAAAAGGGCAGATATGGCTTTAGTGGGCACTGAAACAGCATTCCTGAAGAACTGACCCTGATTTGGGGGACAGTGACAGCATAAACAGGGCAGACAGTGCCATGGGTGGTGCTGTGCTGGCACCTGCAGCCTCTCAGCCCTGCTGGACCCCACGGAGGGGCTGCAGAGGGGATGAGCCCAGGCCTGCCTGACCCAGCTGGGTCACCCAGCTCTGGGAGGTGCAGCTGCCAGTGCCCTGCACAGACACCTGCCCTGCTCTGACAGGTTCTCCCTTGTGCCATCCCACACATTCAGCAGATCCCCGAGCACAGAGGAGCCATTACCAGGTTCCTTGGCTTTGTTCCTGTCGGCCTCGGTGCTGTTCCTGTCCATCTCCATGGCTCCTGTCAGCTGCTTCACCGTCTCCAGCATCTCCCTGCGCTGCTCCTCCTGGGCCTGGTTGTCCAGCAGCAGCTCCTTGCTGCTGCTGCCCCTCAGGAAGGTGTTGGGCCGGGACAGGGAGGGTGGCAGAGGTTTGTCATTCTTCTCCCTGCCCGTGCTCCCACGACTGCCAAAGAAAAACCCACTCAGGGGTGAGGAGAGGGACTCGAGGGCTTCACTGCAGGGAAAAACCACCCCCTAAAGCCTGCAGGATTGTTGGCTCTGTTCTTACAGAGAATTTGCAGGATTGCTGGATTGTTGACTCTGTTTCTTACAGCTGTACCCACAACTAAAATTAACTCAATTTCAGAGACAAACACAAATACCCAGAGTGGACAGGAACAGCCAATGCTTCCTAGAGAATATATGAAAAAGCAGTGTTCTACATCACCCATTTTATACATGGAATAGTGAGTTTTGTAACACATGGACTCTGTTTCCCTTTGAAATGGTGTGGGAGCTTTAGATTAGATGTAACAAAGGAATTCTTCCCTGTGAGGGTGGGCAGGCCCTGGCACAGAGTGCCCAGAGCAGCTGGGGCTGCCCCTGGATCCCTGGGAGAGTCCAAGGCCAGGCTGGACACTGGGGCTTGGAAACACCTGGGATAGTGGGAGGGGTCCCTGCCATGGCAGGGGTGGAATGGGTGATCTCTCAACTCTCTCCATCTCAAAACATTTTGTGATTCCATGAGAGTTGTGTTTTTTACCCATTAATTGAAAGATACCTCCCAAACAGTGAAGGCTCCCAACAACAGGTGACAATGATCTGTCCTATTAATTACTGTGTTAATGAGTAAGATGGGCAAATTGATGCCATAATGGAATAATTCCCAGGTAAGCCCAAGCTTTCCTTGAAATAGGAGGGAAAGCACTGGAGGCACAATGCAGGAAAACACTTCAGCAGCTTGTGTGCACTGGAAGGAAGATCCAGTGACATTTTAAATGAACTGTACATTTATAAACCGTGTCTAGAGTTAATAAATTATTGAGGGTTAATGCAAGTTTCATGCTCCACGCTGGAGTGGCTGCAGCCCTGAAAGAATTGGAGTGAGAGAGAGGCATTTGTTGGATGTGGGAGCACGGGCAGGTCACACCTGCTGTGAAGGGTCAGACATGGTTTTATGCTGCATTTCTGCCAGGTTTTAGGTGTGTTTTCCTGGCTAAATAAACCTACTGACCTGGCTGAATTCACAGCCATTAAATCCAACCTATTTATAACTACATTTTATCTGAAGAGTTTTTAATCTGTTAAACACAACCACCCTTGGCTGAAGGGTGAAGTGGAAACTAAAACATTAATCAAAATGGTTTTAAAAATTCATTCTACCTCTCTCTCCTATGATATTATAAAATACAGGCATGTTGGAAGCTAACTCAGAGTGGGAAAAGGACCCAGCCATTCCTGGAAAAGCAGGAATTTTCCTCTTTCTGAGTGCTGGTGCCAGAGCAGGGGGTGCAAAGGGCAGCAGTGAGGAGCAACACTCACCTCGTTAAGGCCCTGCGAGATTCTAGTTCTGAAGATGCAGATGAGGCAGACACTGGGGACACTGGAGGCTGCAGGGCAGAAAATCTGTTCAGACTTGTGGCACTTGGTCGCAAGGAGTCTGGAGATGGTGGAGACAACACAGAGCAGAGCAACAAGGTCAGGACAGGAGCTGCTGAGAGCTCAGCACCACCGAGCAGCTCAGCCCAGGCATGGGGACAGAACTGCAGGGAAAAGGCTGGGCCTGCCCCACTTCAACCCTTCCTGCCAGGAGGTCACACAGAGGGGACAGAGGAGCCACAGGGGAGCCCTCACTGGGGACAGCAGCTCTGATCCCTCCCTGTGAGCAGGGACAGGAGCCAGGGAAGGGCTGGAGCTGGGCCAGGGGGGTTTGGGTTGGAGATCAGGAAAGGTTCTTCCCCAGAGGGTGCTGGGCACTGCCCAGGCTCCCCAGGGAATGGTCCCAGCCCTGGGGCTGCCAGAGCTCCAGGAGGGTTTGGACAGGCTGGGATTGTTGGGGTGTCTGTGCAGGGCCAGGGGTCGGGTTTGATCCCTGTGGGTCCCTTCCAGCTCAGGACATTCCCTGACTCTGTGAACCCCACCCAAACCTGTTCTTTACAGCAAAGCCAAGGCTGAGGGTCCATCCTCACTCACCCATCTCGCTTGCCTTGGCTCCACCACTGCTGCCCTTCCCCCAGCTGCCCAACTGGGCTTTAGGCACGAGCTGAATCTTCTCATCTATTGTGGGCTGGAAAACACACCAAGAGGTACAATTACAAGGGCAAACTGTACACTGTAATAATAAATGGGAGATTTTTGGGCAATAATCCCAGTCTTGTGAACACCAAAATACACTGCACATATTTCTGGAAGACTAAACTGTGGCCCAAGACAGGGGACACAAACAACAAAGGGCATCACAAAGAGTCTCTTCCAAATGTCAATGAGAGACATTCACAGTGAGCAGGAGCTTCTTTTTATTGGGAATTCTGAAGCTCAGGAAGGTGGAAAAGCTCAGTATATCCATATCTGAAAGATGTTCAGTTTGTTTGTGATGTGGAAGCCACTTTCACTGTCCATCAACTCTCCAGTCATGGCTTTGGGGGGGATCTGCAGGACACCAAACAATCCAGAGGGCAAAGGATGACAACAGGTCACAGAACTTGGAGGAAGTGGTGTCTGGCAAGAAGAGAATATTGATTTTACAATGTTCAGTGGGAGAGTTTATTGACAAGGAGGTTGTGACCTCGCAGATCTCAGAGGAGCTCCCCTCTCCTTCCAAAGCAGCTGCTGGGGAGCCAGCTCCATTTGTATGGAACAGAGGAGAAGGGCTTTTCCCAGGTGAGCTGTAGCCTCTCCTGCTATTTAAGTTTTGGGAACTGTTTGATGACTTTCAGAAGGAACAAACTGATTGGATCTGCAGAAGGGCTGCAGTCTGTCCAGATCCTGCTTTACAGCTCTCCAAGAATCCAGGCACTGAGTGCAAAAATTCAGGGCAAGTGACATTAAGTGGGACAAGAGAATATTTAGGAGTCACTGATTTATGCAAAGGCCAGATTTCTCCTCAGCAAGAAAACCCAGAGCTGTTCTGAAGTTCAACAAGGAGAAATCTCCAACTTGCCCAACCTGCAGCCTGGAAAACTGTCCCAAATTCACCAGTTTAATGGTGAAAGAACAGGAAGATGCTCATCTGGAGGATGAACATGAGAGTTTATCACATACTGGGGGATGCAACCATGCCACCAAGTCGAGAAACCTCTAAAGCAGACACAGCTCTTCCCATTCTACTGGAGCATCCTAAGGCTGGAGTGCTGCTGTTTGTGACACATCAAAATGGATGTGGCCTCCCTGTTTTACTGAGGAGCAGCATCAGATGAGGATCTCAAGAACTTGAGGCAGCCAAGGATTTCCAGCAGGTGTTTGAGACCCCAGGGGATGTGTTTGAGATCCATGGGTCCCATGGGTGCTGTGCTGCATCTCCATGTCACACAATACCCTGGCTCACATTTTCATCGCTGAATAAAATGGAGATTTTCTGACTGTGAGAGCTTCTGGATTACCAAAAGGACACTGTGAACCTGAGAAAGAAAGTCTGCACACTCCTTTCCCTCAGGACAAAGCAGGAACATCCAGAAGAAAATGCAGCTTGATTTACACTCAGTATTAACTCTGAGGATTTAATGTGTCCCAGCCCCAAGGTGTGACCTGCACACACCATCCTGGTCCTTCCTGGACTAGCAGATGTTCTATTGCCCTGAAGGAGGCTTGTGCTGGCACCTACCTTGGTGATTTTAAGGAACTTGGTGGGGTCCAGCACTCTGCTGTTCTTTGCCCCCTGCACAGTGTTCCAGCCGCCTTCGTCCACCCGCGGGACACCTGAGG
Organism: Agelaius phoeniceus; assembly: GCF_051311805.1. Taxonomy (NCBI): domain Eukaryota; kingdom Metazoa; phylum Chordata; class Aves; order Passeriformes; family Icteridae; genus Agelaius; species Agelaius phoeniceus. Next base: position 2,611,480 of record NC_135288.1, read on the forward strand.
AGGACAAACAGAGCCACATTTAGCTCAGCTCAGCCCAGCTCAGCCCAGCCCAGCCCAGCTCACTGCTCTGAGGGCAGGTCCTGCTCAGGAGCCTCCCTCCCCCTGCCTGCCTGTGCCCTCACACCACAGCCTGCACAGAACAGCTCTCACTCCTTCCAGGGGCTGTTTTTGGAAGATGGCTCCTGGCTGGATTTCTCTGCATTCCTGCAGGTGCTGCAGGTTAAGGAGCTCACAGAAGGAGCTGGTGAGGTGAGAGCCTCCCCTGAGCAGACCCTCACTCCCCCCACAATTTCTGCAGCACTTGGCTGGTCTGACACAGAGCCCCTCAGGCACTCCCAGGCTCCTCACCTTTTCCTGGTGTCACTTTTAGGATAATTAAAGTCTACATGGATTTGTTTTCCACCCTATTTTCAAAGCACTTTCATTTGACAATCCTTAGAGGATCCCCCAGTCCCTAAAGAATCCCCAAAATTACTCTCTCCTTGCCCTGCTCTGTCCCAGTCTTCATTTTCCCAGTCACTCCAACTTTGTCTTCAGACAGTGCCCTGAGGGCCAGGAGCAGTTTAAGGTGACACCAAGGCACTCCCTCACACAGAGTCAGCACCTCATGGCTTTAACAACTGAAGACAACACGGTTACTCCTGAAATGAGATGTTTTTCTCTTGAACTGAGACTCTGCAGTGCATGAGAACTGATGGCAAATCTGACTCCTAAGTAATAACTTGTTATAACAGATTTCTGGCAGCCTGTCACAAAATCCAACATGGTTTGCATGAATGGAATGTGTAAGCACTGTTGGCCTGTGGTTGGTTATTTTCACCCATGAGATTTGCCCCTGAAAATCCCCACAGCCAATCCATGGCAGATCTTTCCTTTTCCAGCCTCTGCCATATAAGGACCCAATTTCCTTTGCTCATTACACTTAGGAAAAAAACCCCACAGATTTTTTTCCTTTTATGTGGGATTCCCTCTAAAGGCACTGGATGTGAAATGAGCAGCCAACTTGGCTTTTACTTTACCTGGTCTCCTCTTGTCTTTGGTCATGAGTTGTTGCACCTTCCTCTGTTCTTCCTGCTCTTCAATCTTGGCTTCTTTATGGATCTGCTCGATGGTCTTGGGGCCCTGGTCTGCCCTCCGTGACACCCAATTGCACTGGGGAGGAAGCAAAAAAACCAAACACGCTCAGGGAACCTTCCAGGGGAGCATCAAACATGAGGGGTTTGAATATTGGCAATGAGGCCCCATCCTCCCACCCCTGTCATGCCTTAGAGGGGCTGGAGAAAATCCTGTGGAGCTGGGACACATGATGGACATGGTTATGGACATGGTTATGGACACATGATGGACATGGTTATGGACATGGTTATGGAGGTGGTTATGGACACATGATGGACATGGTTATGGACACATTATGGACATGGTTATGGACATGGGTATGGACATGGTTATGGACATGGGTATGGACATGGTTATGGATGTGGTTATGGACATATTATGGACATGGTTATGGACACATGGACACATTATGGACATGGTTATGGACAAGGTTATGGACACATTATGGACATGGTTATGGATGTGGTTAAGGACATGGTTATGGACATGGTTATGGACACATTATGGACTTGGTTATCCCAGCACCCCAGAGCAGAGCCTTGTACTCAGCTACAGAGACTGCAGCCAAGACCTGAGTGAATTCATTAATCCCCAGCCTGCACATTCCCAGCTTCTCTTTCAAGGCTCAGAGGAAAGAGAAGAGCTTCTGTCACTCTCTGTTTATGACTGATACTCTTTGTGGGAGCCTCTCCTCCAAGCTTGAGGGAAGAAATGAAAATAAAAAAACCAAGTGACTGATTTTAAGTGGAGACAGTGCTCTGCACTCCAGGAATGGTGATGGCTGACACAGGAATCCTGCAGAGTGGAGCAGCTGTCACTCCAAAAACACTTTCCCTCCTTGATGTGTCTTTTCAGCCATGCAGTGCCCAGAGCCCTCCAGCCCTGGAATGACCACACTGTCCCTTATCTTGCTGCAGCCTCATTACAGCTCTTGGGATAATGATCTCTACCTGCAGCCAAAATTGTGACTTCAGCCTCCACACAGCCCAAACCAGCTCCCCTGGAGGGGAATTACAGCTGCTGGGAAGGTTTGTTCCACCCATGGTCACATCTTCACCTGCACAGTGTGGGGACCCCCTGCACCTCACCAGGACAACCTGGAGACATCTCCTGGCTTTGGACAGCCAGACCTGGGGGAGAAGGGGAACAGATCCCCCCCTAACACCCCACTTGAGCCATGAATCCCTGCTCCTGCATGAGAGCTTATCCAGCCTGGATAGGGAAGGGAACATGAGAGACTGGCATGGGAGCTGGGTGTGCTCACCTGCAGGACAGAGGGCCCCAAGGGAGAGCTCAGAGCCCTTCCAGGGCCTAAAGGGGCTCCAGGAGAGCTGGGGACACAGGGAATGGCTTCCCACTGCCAGAGGGCAGGGTCAGATGGGATATTGGGAATTAGGAATTGTTCCCTGGCAGGGTGGGCAGGCCCTGGCACAGGGTGCCCAGAGCAGCTGTGGCTGCCCCTGGATCCCTGGCAGTGCCCAAGGCCAGGCTGGACAGGGCTGGGAGCAGCCTGGGACAGTGGGAAGTGTCCCTGCCATGGCAGGGGTGGAATGAGATGATCCTTGAGGGTTCCTTCCAAGCCAGAGCAGCCACCCATGATTTCACACTTCTACTCCCTGGAGCTGGGACCTACCAGCCTTAGGTCTATTACATCCTGGAGCATGAACCGAATCCTTGAGGAGGTTTTCCTCTCTTTCACAATCTTCTCCATCTGATTAAAATACTGGTCCATGCGGGGCTAGACAAGAAAAACATCAGCAGCACCATCAGTTGTGGAGGAAATGAAAACACTCCCAGGAGGGGCACCCAGCAGGTTCTGGGATTTCTGGGCTAGAAGCATCAGGGACTCAGGGCTGCTCCCCAGAGAGGGCAGTGCTGGGTCCTGTACACTCCTCCAGGGTGGATTTGAGGATGCACAGGGCAGCACCTGCAGGAGATGAGGCACAACTGTGCAGGCACACACTTACTCTGGGTTTTTAATTACACAAACCATCTACACCCTCTGCACGTACATAATAAACATGACATTCATTAAAAATATATCTCAATCTGAGCTTCCAGATTGAGATATCAATCAAATATCTCAAATTTGGAAGATCCAAATCAGCTGTGTGCTCACCTCAGCCCAAAAAAAAACTGGCTCAGGAAACAAAATGAGTACAAAACCAACCTAAGACACACCATGCCATGGTTTATCCCCCACGCTGAGCCAGGCCAGACTGAGCAGCAGCTCTGGGTCTCTCTGCAAGAACAGTTTAATGGGCTTGGCTGGGGGAAAAACCCCACAAACTCCTCACCCAGAAAATTGTGATGTGGTGGAATCCCAATAGGTTCACACTAGGACATGAATTGGGATCAGGAGAGAAGCTCTTGTTAGGTCTAAATTTGGCTCACCAAGCTCTAAGAAGGCTTTTTCTCAAATTAAGGCCTCTGGTTGTTTCAAACAAGAATTTCAGAGCAGTTTTCTACCATATTTCCCACTCTCTTCACTAAAATCTAGCTAAACCCTTGTCCTTGTAGTTAAAGAAACAAGAAAAAAATTCATTAAAATTTGTGTCTGGCCTTGCCTTGGGAAGTTACAGCTCTGGAAGCAAATGTTTCCAAAGTTAGGCATGATGGGGAAATACTTCCAATGGACTTTGTTTAGAAGTTTTAATTAAACCATGACTAACAGTTCAGCTTCAATAAAAACACATAATAAAATGTCTACCCCATTAAGAAGGATTCCCTCAGTATTGACAGAAATAACCAATCCCAAAGACAGGACAGAGGCCTCTGGAATTGCTCTGTGCTCTGCCATGCCCCAGCTCAAGGGTGCACAACCAGCAGAGCACCAAAATGTTGCTTTTACAGTGCTCCAAAAGACCAAACCAGCATCCAGGCCTCATCCAGCCTGGAAGTCAGACCTGTTTTTCCTCCCAGAGCACACAGAGAAACTGAATCCTGCTGGTTCTGTGCTCACAGCACCGGGTGTTAGCCTGGGACTGCTGATAAACCCCACTGGTTTGGTCAATGCTCACAGAACAGCCTGGGAAATTCCTTCCCCTAAGGCTCAGGACTGATCTGCAGCAATCCCTGAGATCCCTGAGTGCAGAGGGAACTCCCTGCCCGGGGCAGCTGAACACAATTAGCTCCATTTGTTTCCAGAGCCCAGTCCCACTGATTCCTGGCAAAACCCTCGGGTTGCTCATCCCAAGGCTGGTTTGTGTGAAGGAGCAGCAGAGTGTCTGTGCCAAGAGCTGCTCTTGGAGTGCACAGTGCTCTGTGCTACAGATACATTTGCTGGAAAAGGGGGAGGAGGATGCAGAACAGCTGCCACATCCCAGCACATCTGGGGACAAGGATGACACAAAACACAGGCACCCCCGAGGCCCAGGTGGGGTTTGGACTGGTTAATGAGGGTGCTGTAGATTTAACCTGAACAACACATTTCATGGTGGCTTTTGTAGGGAATATAAACCTTCAACTGGAAATAATAATGTTTTGGGAACTACAAAGGAAGAGGGACATTCAACTTGGAAAAAGGAAACGTTGAGCATTTCTGGGCTGTGTGTTTGGATAAAATCTTTGGAAATAACAACTGGAGAACACAGTTGAAAATGATACAGAATCTATGACAGAGCAGGGAGCAAGGCCAGGTCATGATGAAACATCCACAGAGGAGTGGATGATTTCCTCATGCCATATGGAAATTCCTGAAGAAAAAACAAATCTTCAAATAAAACCACCCCACACCCATTTTTCCAGCTCTGCCCAGAGAACCTCATTCCTCACTCCCATTCCCGCCCCACCTTTGCCTTCTCAAAGTCCAGGTCCTTGCCAATGGTCGTGAGCAGGCGGCAAAGGCACTCGAGGGACTCCTCGTCGTGGTTTTTCAGCAGCTTCACCACGCAGTCGTGCATGATGGCCTCTGTCAGCATCTTCAGCTTGAAGAGCTCGCCGATGAATTTGATGTTCCCGATGGATCTCCGCCGGGCTTTGTCCTTGGCCTCTTCCAGCTCGTCGTGGAGCCGAGTCTTCTCCTCTGGCTGCAACACAGGAACACAGCTCTGCAAAACCACATTCCCAGGGCACAGGACTCTTTGAAAGATTCAGTTTTATGTTCATGGACACTGTTCCCTCTTTTACTCCTAAAGCCCAGAGAGATGCTGGGATAAACCTGTGACCGTGTTCACAGGGGTTTGAGGATGAGGGAAGAGATGAGGATCTGACTCCATGTTTCAGAAGGTTTGAGTTATTATTTTATGATATATATTATATTAAAACTATACTAAAAAAATAGAAGAAAGGATTTCATCACAAGGCTGGCTAAGAATAGAAAAAGAAGGAATCATAACAAAGGTTTGTGGCTCGGACAGAGAGTCTGAGCCAGCTGACTGTGATTGGCCATTAATTAGGAACAACCACATGAGACCAATCCCAGATGCACCTGTTGCATCCCACAGCAGCAGATAACCATTGGTTACATTTTGTTCCTGAGACCTCTCAGCTTCTCAGGAGGAAAAATCCTAAAGGAAAGGATTTTTCATAAAAGATGTCTGTGACATAAACCCACTGTCAAGGCAAGTATTTTTTATTATGCTCAGGCACAGTGACAGAATGAAAGTCTCAACTCCAAAATCCCCCCAAATTAACTGCTGTTTCAAAAGGAAATAATTTTGTGAGGGAGTTCTGAGAACTTATGGAGAAAAACACCACTTACAGTGGTGGCAGCTTCGAGTTCTTTCTGCTTCTTTTCAAAGACATCATCGTCAGCCTTGTCCTTTTCAAATTCCTTCTGGCAGCGATTTAACAGCAACTTACGGAAATTTACTGTGCTCCCAGGTTTGTCTGCCATGGGCACTTTCAGCTGGAGTGAGAAGGAAGAAAAACATCAGCAGAAATAGGGATAAACTCCACAGAGGAGGGGTCATCCATAACAATTTATTTTGCTCTTCACGTTGAGCTGCACGGCTCTGCAAGGCTGTCAAAGTAAAGCCTCACATCAGGATTTCCAGTGGAGTTTTACATTGCAGATGTAAAGTCACACTCCAAACTTGGCTGACACCATCTCTGCCCGGGGATGAATTACATTTCCATCCATATGATCCCTTAAAAGCACCCTCTGCTTGAAAACTCTCCTGTTCTCTGCTGAAGGCTTAAGCCATATTCCTTCACTGCATGTCATGAAGGACTAATAAGGACCTGGGGAAAAAGGGGCTCTTTTGTCCCAAATTCACCATCTGAGAATGATCTGTGCAAAGCCTGGCTCATCCTGGGCTCCCTTGGAACTGACAGACACAGAAAGGTGGTGAGGCCCTGGCACAGGGTGCCCAGAGCAGCCACGGCTGCCCACCCCAGAAGTGTCCAAGGCCAGGTTGGACGAGGCTTGGAGCAACCTGGGATAGTGGAAATTGTCCCTGCCCATGGCAAGGGGTGGAATGAGAAGAGCTTTAAGCTCCCTTTTCTGCCTATGCTATTCCATGAACTTCCCAGACGCGACTCATCTTGCAACCAGGTGGAGCAAGGAGTCCTCAACTCCCAACAACTGCTCCAAGCAAATCCCTCTGCCTTGGGCATGGCCAACAAAAAACTCCACATTAATTATTCCTACTCACACTCAGGAGCTCCCACTTTGCTCTCTGCAGTTTCTGTGGCTGCCCCTGAGGCCAGGGCAGCTCCTGTCACCTCTTACCGTCACCAGGCAGCGGCACATGTTGGCGTAGGCCACGGAGAAGCTGGGCTCGTCGATGGCCTTCTCAAAAACCAGGTCAATGACTCCCTTCAGCCTCTCCTCCGTGTCCACCGTCAGGTCTGTCACCTGCTTCATCAGCTGGTTGAACATCTGGGGTGTCAGCTTGTTCAAGATGCTTCGTACCTTGCGGAACAGCTCCTGAGGGACACAAACACCGCAAGCTCAGGCACAGGTGGTACAGGGGATTTCAGGAATGAGCCAGGATGCTTCCCACAGGGGAATGGAGACATCCTGTAGGAATGTCTGGGAAGCTGAGTGACACACCACAGGTTTCTGCACAGCCCAACCCCAGTCCTCACTTGGCTACCAAAGACCAAGACTATAGGGCAGGAGCTCTGGGAACACCCAAGTGCAACAGAGGCACAAAGCCCCTCCTGTCAGAAATACTCTTCTTTATATCAGTTTAATCCATGAGATATAAATTAACAGGGAGTGGTCTCTGTCTCCTTCAGCCAGATGTAATCAACCTCTCCTATAATTCACTTTTTAAGGTACTTTATTTCTTCCTGTCCAGGATGATAATGAGGTCAACAACGCCACCATTAGCTCCAAGAACAGAATTCCAGTGTCCTTCAAGACCATTCCACCTTATCCTACAAATTACAAGCTTGACCACCAGACAAACACCTCCTCCCAGAGCAAGTGCCCTGTGGAGGAGAGGAGGTAGAGAAGGACAGAGGCAGCTCCAGACAGCACTGCTGGGCTGGGCAGGACCAGCTGAGGGATTTCACAGAGGAACCTCAGTCTTGCTGAGGATTCAGGGAAGAAATGTGATCTAAAAGGAGATGAAAACCAAGTTCTGTGCTGGGAATGTAATGCTCTTTGCTTTAGAAGGGAGACAGAAATATTCCACTAAAACAGCAGTAGGAAAGCAATCCTGCAAGAGAGACAGGAGCTTGTCTGGTGTTCTCTGCTTAATACACAGGACTGGCATTTAAACACCAGGTCAAGAATAAACATACAAAAATTACCATCAAGGTAGGGGAAAACTGGGATTCCAACTGGAATGCATTGCCCTTTTTCACTGTCTGATACAAGAGGGAAGCCAAATTCCCATTACCTGGGGCAGCTGCTGCACCCTCAGACCTGTTTATGCTCTCACCTGGGTTTTGACATTTTCTGGGTCCTCAGTTTGGTTTTCCCTCTTCAGGCTCGGCTTCCAGGCATTCTCTGCCTTCTTCAGGTGCACATCCTCCTTCACACACACAGTGATGATCTTCCTGGGCTCCCTCCTCTGGCCAGGCTGAGATCTCCTCGGTCCAACATTCAACAACTAGGACAAAAACATTCCTTGTTATATCCCACTTTAGGCTGGGTAACACATCCAGGGCAAACACCAACACCCACTGACGGCACTGCTGAACCACCAGCACGTCCTGCTGGGACACCAGGAGTCCCTCTGACCCAGCACTGCTCCAGGCTGCTCACAGGGAACGTGGAGACACCCAACACATCCTCTGGGCAGCTCTTCCCAACAGAGAGATGGGGTTTGACTCTGCCTACACAACCTACACAACCCAGCGGCGCTCTGGGTGCTGCTACAGGGGCAGAACTGACCCCAACTGGCCAAAAGTGCCTCTTGGGATCAGACACTCCATAACTGAGGCATCACAGCGAGGTGTGGAAGAATTCAGCCCTTACAGGTGTAGTTCAGACATGCCATCCCAAGCACTTAGACAATGATAAACTGGCAGCTCTGCCAGAAATATTGTTTTACTGGAGATTTCTTCCAACAAAGCCATCTTGAGATGGGAATTATGTAAAACACAGTGAAGGAGTGTCACTGCAGCTCCTGCACTTGAAAAATATGGATCCTAACAGATGTGGGACAAACTCTGGGTTTGTCTCTGGGTGGTTTCACAGAAGAAAGGGAATCAGGGTGCTCTGGAACTGCCTAAGCACCTCTGCAATCCTGTGTAATGTGATGCTCCTCCTGAACCAGCACAAAACCTGCCACAGCTGGGCAGTTTTTCACCACATGTACAAGTGGTAGGGCACAAGACACCCCCAAACCTCCTTTCCATCATCTGATTAAGGACTAAAGGTACCAGGTGCTATAGGGAGGTTGCTCTTCCCCCATGCTCTTTCACATTTCTGTACTCATTTATCACAAATGCCATCCTCAAGGTACAAATTAAAGCAGCAAAACTCCATTATCAAACCTGGTACTTCCCACAGCAGTAATTAATCTGCTCAGCAGCCACTCATGGAAGATGGGCAATTTCAAAGACTGCTTTGTTCAACAAATGGATTCAACGAGCATCAAAAAGGCCACTGCAATTACTTGAAGAGCTTCAATGACTAGGAGGAAAGAGCTCTTGGCTGGTGCCTCTTATGTCATACATAAGCCACAAACCTGGATTTGTGGTTACTGAAAGGCAAAATTCTTCTTAAAGGCAGGAGGGAGTTGAACCACTTGCCTTTGCAAGGTAATGTGTGCAAATGAGCAGGATCACCAGCAGTGCTGGAGCTCTGTTGGGGATAACAGCAGCAGAGGAAGATGCTGTCAGAGGACAATGACCTCACCCTGAGGAGTGACCTGCTCCCTGTGGTGCCTGGGAGAGGCCTCCAAGGGCCAGGGTGTCACTGGGCTCCCCTCAGTTTACAAAGACCCCTGTTCACATCCCCTGCCACGCACAGAAATAGCCCAGCAGATTATTCAAACTGCATGGGGCACAAGCCCCATGAATGCTGTAATCACAGAATCATTTATCTTGGAAAAGATCTCCAAGATCATCAAGTCCAACCACTGGTAGCACAACCACACCAGCTGATCACTCCTGAGGAGTCAGCAGTGGCACAGGGAGCCTTCAGGAGTTCTGTGTGTCAGACACCTTCCTAAAGCAGACACTGATCCCTCCCTGTGTCCCCTCTCTGCTCCCACCCTGAGCCCTGAGTGGCACCAGGCTCAGCAAGGCCTGACAGCAGCCCTGCCTTCACACAGCACCTCTGGTGTTACACAGCTCTGCTGCCCAGGCTCTGACCACGCTGCCCACGGGGAGAGAAGAGACTTCCCTCCAGCTGAAAGACCAGACAAGGATGTCACAGAAACTGGCTGGGCACAGCCACGTGTGCCAGAGCTCAGCACACACCTCCTGCCCACAGACAGCTCTGTAATCAGAGCCAGGCTGCAGTGTGCCTGAAACCCCAAACCTTTGAGCTCATCCCCCCCAGAACAGGGGCAAAGCCAAGGAGAGGTGATCTGCAGCCACCCCATGTCCTGCCCAAGGAGGACCCCCAGACACACCAGGCTGTGACCCACGGGGACGGAGTCGCAGAGGCCGGCACTGCCTCGGGCACGGGTCCATGCAAATGTTCCTTTTCAGCAAACACCCACCCACCACTGAGGGAGGTGAACTCCCTTGGAAAACTGAGGGATGCACAGAGCACCAGTGTGTCACCTGTCACCTCCTCACATCCAGCTGCCTTTGAGCCCAGATCTTTCAAGCATCAACACAATGACGACTTTGAGTCTGTATGTTTTTAATATCTGTGAATAAACTCAGTTCAAACTGTGTGATTAGGTTTTCAATCAGTGAACAGAAGCATCTTTTGAAGATATAAGAACATAACAGATGGATCTAAATTTTAAGAGAAATGGTCTAGGGGGTCTGGGGTTTTTGGCTCCAGATTTATACAGCAGGTTCAAGAGGTGCCTGAGCTCAGGCCTGGCTTCCTGTAAATAATGATGGTTCTGGAGCATGGGACAAGTACCAGGTGTTCCTGCATTAATCTGAATGATCTCTCTTCCAGAGGAAGACACGGGGAAGGAAAGCAGGAAGACAAAGGTACAAGACTCCTGCAGAGGAGCCAAAGACTCACAGCAGCATAGACTGGCCTGGTGCTCCCACTCAGGCCACAAGTCATGAAAATACTTTAGAAACCATTGAAGGAATTAAGGAAGTGCTTCTCCCTCTGTAAGAGGCTTTGAATGCAGACAGTGAAATTGATCTTTGATGGTGGGAGGGGTTGTTCCTTCCAGAAACAAGAACCGAGGTGATTTCAGTTTCCATCACCTCTGAGGAAGGACGAAGCCAACGCAGCCTGTGCAGGGACAGACCCGTCTGCTCCAGCCCCACATCTCCGAGCATGCATCTCCTCACCTGCCACGCTCACCTAACCCTGCCTACACCAAAGAGCCTTCCCAGCTGGATCCTGTCCTGTGCACCTCCACCCCGCTGCCGTCCGACACAACACTGGTTAGTGGCAGAGACAGTCATAAAACACGTTCAAGCAAAAAGAGGGAAACAAAGACAAAAGCCAAAGAAGCGAAACAAAAGACTCTCAACGTGCCGGAAGCGGTTAGCGCTGAGCTGCTCCACGTTACTGGGGCAAGGAAGAGGCAGTGGATGGATGGTTGATGGCATGGCCTGTGCAGAGGTGGGATGGCTGGGGACAGGCAGCGCACACGCAGGGGTGGCCATGCTCACGAGAGGGGACATCTGGCATTGCTGGGCTCAGAACCCTCTGATCCTACAACCGCCGGCATCGAGGACAGGCTGGTTAAACCACGGCACCTTCCAGCCCTCCTCCAGAATAAGGCAAGGAGAGGCTCTGCTCTGCAAAGGCGCAAATGTAAGATGTATGTTACGTGCTGAATGCTCCAAATGAACGGGGTAAGCGGGACTTACCTTTTCTCCCCCTTTCCACAGGTCTGCAAAGTGCAGACCCTCGCGGATCCCGCTCGGGCCAACGTCCCAGCATGCCCTCAGCTGGTGATGTCCCACCCACCACTGAAGACTGCCTAGAGGGGTACAACGCAAGTCTTGTTTCGGTTTTTTTTAAACAAGGTTGCACCTTTTTGTAAAGTTTTCTGCCAGTCGTTCTTTATCAACGGTGGGTGTTGGGGAAAAAAGGCAACTCTACAAAAAGGTGCAAAGTCTGGGGGGAGAGGGGGGGATTTGGCTTACCCCTATCGGCAGGTTCCTCAATGGTGGGTGAGGCGAGACCAAGAGAGGGCATGATGGGGGCCCGCACCGAGCCAGGGAGGGCAATCCAGGGGTGCTCTGCACTTTGCAGGCCTGCGGAGAGACAAAGAGCGACAGCGGCGTTACCCGGGCGCCGCAGGGCTCGGGACACTCAGCGCTGACGGGAGAGGAGGGAGGCACCACAGGGCAGCCCAACGCGGCCAACGCCGGCGACCTTGCCGGGTTCTGTGGACCAGCTGGTGCTCCAAGAGAAACTGTGGCACCCAGGCAACTCCAGGACACAGGGGTGCACCCCGGAACTGAGGCACCGGCCACGAGGCTGCTCCCAAAGCAGAACTATTACATTGACCCAAAACTGCTGGGTTTGACTCCTGGAAACCTGCACACTTGGAAGTTGGGGTGATTCAGGGAACTCTTCTGGAACCAGCAGATTTGAAAGCTCCACGATGGCTGTGTCGTTAGACACATCCAGATAGACACAGCAGAAGCTGCTCAACAGCTGAAAATCAGTGATTGCCCCTAACGGTGGCAGCGTCCTCCTTCAGTGGCACTGACGGGGCAGCGCGTGCTGGGGGCACCTGTGCCCCAGGAAAAGACATGGCAGAGGCATGAGTGAAGAATTCACAGGGGGATTTCAGAGGGTGGGCAAAGCCAGACACAGGGAGAAGAAGGGTAAATGAGAGAAAAGCAGCGGAAAAGTGGAAAAACAAGGAATGAAGTGACCAAAGCAACACGTGGAAGCACAGAGAAAGCAGGAACACACAGGTGCTGGCTGTATTTTGTTTGTTAGTAAAATCCCTTTGCCCTGTGGGTGTGTTTTGCAGCACAGCCCCAGGCTGACGCGCCGACGCCGGGTCTGTTGTACGACGAACGCGCGACCACGCACGCGACTGCCGGGTCCTGGTGTGGAAACGCTTCCACCTCTCACACAGGGAACAGGAAAGAGATGAACCCTTCCCAAACAGCAGCTCCCCATGACAAACATCCACAACCGTTCCCAATTCCCCCACATTTTGTCGGCCAAGCAAACATCACCCCTGCATTCACCCTGACAAAACCAGAACCACCGGCGCATTGGAAGAGGCCCAAAAGCCTGAGGAAGGACTTAATCAATGTTAGGGCCAGTTTTTAAATGAGCAAGTTGGGGTAAACTCACACTTCCAGACACGTTTCTTCCCCCGGGGGCTTGCCTCCCAAAGTCAGCAAAGGCTGGCGTGAAGTCGGGGCCTCGTGGCAGGATCCGGGGGTCCAGGGTCCTCAGCGGCAGCTTGGGCTGACTGACCTGTGCCGAGAGCAGAGCACACAGACAGGGAAGGCTCAGCCATGCAATCTACACACAGCATCTGCTCATGCAGGACAGTCATTTTTAACAGCCAAATTAAAGCTTTTAACAAACTGCTCAAGTTTTAGGCATCCACACTCGTGATAAAAATAAGTATTTAATTTAAAATTAGGAGACTATTGAAGAAATAGGTGGAGCTCAGTAACATTTTAAGGATTACGGAGGATAAAATCATAGTAACACTGGCCTGTCTTGGTTCAGGAGCATGAAACTGCCACCTTCCCTCAAAGCAATGGCTCTTGTGCCAACATGAGGGATGGGCAACTGAGCCCAGGAAGCTCAAACACAGAACAGTGAGAAATAATCATGGGAACGTAGAAGGTAGATGAAATAATTTTGGCAATAAAGCTGCATTTTACAATTTGCCTGGGTATGAAACTCAGAGTGGAAATGTTTCTGCACACCCACATCCCTGAGTCTCAAGAGTGAGGCTGTCGTGGCTCCATCAAAGCCAAGGAACTCTCCAGCTCTCAGTGAGAGCAGAACGAGGCCTCAGTGTCAGCAGTCAGAAATCCCAAGTGTTTCACTAAGCCCAGACCTCCAGCAATCAGCTCTGAGATGAGGCTGGAGAGAAATCCCAAAACTGCCCAAGAATGGAGTTCTTAAAGATCTTTTATTAGATCAGCTTATAAATAGTGAAGAAACTGCTTCAGATCAAAAACCAGTTTGCCCAAAAGCTTCTCTCTACTTTTTAATTGATCTAATAGATCAATTAATTGATCTAATAGAAGCCACTGTCTCTCCATCCAGCCTTGCTTGGATCCTCAGCTCTTCATGGCTGGGTAATTTTAAATTTTAATAACATCCTAGTATAACTTAATCTAGATAAAGACTATCAAAAACGCTTCAGTTTTTAATCATTTGTACACACTTATCAGGCACCAACACCTCTATCTGTAGCATTTTGTGATGAGACCAACTATTCCCACTTTCCACTAAAACCTGGCATGGAAATGGATCAGGAATGAGGCACTATGGATCTTTATTTATATCAAAACCCTACCCATACCTGTGTCGCTATAGGACACAAAAGAACACAAGTTCACCAAGGTGAAGGAAAAAAGGGACAGTTTATTTTCTGACTCTAACATTTATAGTTTTCCAAAAGTGACAGTGGATTGGAGGGTGACAGTGGCACCTCTTCAATGCCACTGGTCGAACCAACAGTCTACCAACTCTCTCTTCCTCCATAAAGGAATGCAAAACAATGAGTTATTTACAGAAAGTGTGTGAGAAAGCTCACTACAAGAATGTCAACATCAGAAGGTTTAGAAAATCTTAAAAAACCAGGGTGACATACCTGTTTTATGGGCTCTCCTCTCACCTTGTCGAGCACCACGTCGCTGATGGGAGGCAGCCCCTCGGGCTTCTGGATGCAGGCAGGCATGAACTGGATGTCCAGCAGGAACTCCCGGTCGTATTGCTTCTTCCCCTCTGGGTCCAGGGGCTTCCACTGCTCTATAGGGAGAGAAATCCCTGAGAGTCACAGGAAACAAACCCCCTGCTCAGCCAGATGTGGTCCTGGTAAATCCAAAGGGATGAGGCTGCTGCACCAGCCTGGGATATTTCAATTTAATTTGATTTTGAAGGGAGAGAGGAGGGCAACACACGTAACATTAAAGGGATGTGAACAACAGGGAGTGTAGAGCCAGGTCCAACCACACCCAGATCTGGGCACTAATTCCAGTTCTAACCCATGTATGTAACTTTGACTTCTGCTCTCTTGTGGGATATGGTAGAATGGGGACAATTCCCGGTTTCTGTGTGAAAATGCAGAAGTTAAAGGGGTTTGTCTGGTGTAAAAGGAAGTCATAAACATGAAGTCAAGGAGAGCAGAGCATGGAACCAAAACACCCTCTGAAAAAGTGAAACCATGAACTGTGAACAACCCATGCTGGAGTTAACAAGCAGAAACAGGAGAAGCCACAACCACAGACCATGATCTGGGAATTACAACTTTCCACCTGTTTTATATGGGGCTTTTTGGGTGTGGAGGACCCTGCCTGGTGCAAATCACAGCATACACCTCCAGCCACTTTAGCACAAGGAAAGTCAGTCTCTGGTGGCCTGGAGATGGGATTTTCAGCAGTAGCCACACAGTTTGTTTGAAATTAGGGAAGAAAACATGTTTTATCTGAAGGAAAACATCTCTATGAGATGCTGCCTTTGGATCTCCCTCATGCCAGACTGCCTTACTCAGCATGCATCAGCCCTTCAGGTATTTATTATTCCTTTATTTCACTCCCTGAGCCCTGGCTTTGGATCTCTGGGATCTCACCACCTGCACAGGCCACAAGCAGGGACTTCCTGCAACGATGGGTTTTAATAACTGGGAATGAAAATACACAGAAGTGAGTGCAAACTTTAGCTCTTTGTGCAGTTTTATTTCTGCAGAGCTTCAGGATACAGGGGTGCAGAAATGGTTTGGCTGGATCCTGGCTGGAATTCCTGGCCAGCCCACTGTACCTGTCATTTACCATGGAAAAGCTCCAACACAACAAGAAGCAGTTTAGGTGTGGTTTCCTTCTCCTGGAAAGCTCTCAATGAGCTGTTTTAATGTGAAGAGCAGCTGGGCAGCATCACAGGAAGGATCCCCCATGCAGGAAGAGACAGGGATCAAACACACAACTCCTCCAAAGGCAGAAATTCCCCTTTCTCAGAAGGGCAGAGCTGAAATCGAGGACTGCTGCACAAGTCTGATGTATGTTGCTTTTCCAGGGACCCATCCAACCCTTCCAGCTGAGGGAAAGGACATGTGGACACAACTGGGATTGTTCTGACTGCATCAGCTGATGAATTATGCATTAACTTCAGGAAGTGGCCAGTGAACTGCTCAGGTACCCTGGGTGTGATGAGCTATCAAGAGGCCTCTGTGTTTTCCCCTCACAATTTGACTGTGCTGAATGAATAAAACCAAAGCAATTGAGGTCTTTGTCAGAACAAAGTGGTGCACAAATAACCACTGCAGTGGAGTCCTTTAATGGTGGTGCTCCTTGTCCACCAGGTTCTCCAGGTCCTTCCTTTTATTATTATTATTATTATTATTATTATTATTATTATTATTATTATTATTATTATTATTATTCTCTTTAATTTCCGGGCTCCTAAAAAAATCACTACTTTATTTGGAGGGAGTCTCACTTGAGTAAGAAATTGCTTAAAAATTAGGAGCAACTGAGAAGTTGGTCTCAAGTTCTCTTTAAATGAGGTGGATTAATTGAGGTTCAGGTCTATGAATTACAAAATCTTCATAAATAACCAAAAGGTTAGGTCTTCATAAATAACAAAAATGCTCTATAGATATCCTATACCCTAATCAATAATCAATGGGACTGAGCTGGGCAGTGCCTGGATCCAAAACCACAAACTTTTCCTTACTTTTGTAGAAATCCAAAGATCCATGCAATTGTTTAGCCAGGAAATTAAATCTTTATGAACACACACATTTGTATTTAGGACCCAATGAGCACTTTCATTTCTTATTTAACCACCTCTTATTTCAGAAGTATATTGGTTTATGTGAAATTTCTTGGATGGTTTCCAGCTGTCAATCACACAGGAATCAACTCTCTGTCATTTCCACAGTGCTGTAGCCAGCATCCAAATGCACAAAAATTTCAAGGAATTCGTGATTTTCTCTTCTCTTGACCATGACCAGCAAGACAAAAACCATTTTCCCCTTGTCCTAGGGTGACGTTCTGATGCTTGTATCCCCATTCCTGTGTTCTGTTCATGCTGGATATCATGTTCTGTGCCTTCAAGCCTGGCTCTGAAGAGTCAATGTTTTGGTTTGGTTTTGTTATCAGCCACTCCCCCACGGCTGGTGGGACACACAGACAGGGCAGTGCATGGTGCTGCTTTTGCTTTTTGCTTTGCTTTTCCCTTTGCTCTTGCTTCTGCTTTGCTCTTGCTTTGCTCTTGCTTTTTTGCTTCTGCTCATTAGTTAGTTTAGCTAAGCAATCCAAATTTTCCCTAGACTGTTTTTCCTTTCCCTTTTTTTAGACCTACTCAAACCTGCTCCAGACTGGGACCTGAGAACACCAAGAGTTTGCCCCTTGTGGCTGCAGCAGCTGCCCCAGCACAGGAGGGACTGAGAACAGAGTGACCACTCCCAAGAGAGACTTTCTGAAGTTGTCATCTTTTTTCAGAGTGGTGAAAGAGTGGTGTCACCTGGTATTGTTCATTTTGTGTGCTGGGGGGTGCTGTGCCTGTTAAATAAACAGGTTCTTTCCACTTCTCTCCAAGGAATCCTTCCTGACCCAATTGGGGCAAGGGGCCATGTGGGTTTGCTTTGTGGAGGGGCCCCCTTTTGGAGGTTTTTTCCCATATTTGCCCTAAACCAGGACACCCTTTTGTCCCCCACAAGATCTCTCAGGGCCTGCTGGGTTGCAGATCTCAGCAGAGCTGACACAGCGCACACCAAATCCCCTCCAGCCCCATGGGAGCACCCACAGGGATGGCAGCAGCCCTCAGGGGGAGGCAGAGAAGCAGAGGCAGCAGGACCTACCTGGTTTGTACTGGTACAGGGGCCCCTCCCCGGAGCCCTCGGTGCAGCTGGAGGTGCCGTCGGCGCCCTCGCCCTCCGAGACGCTCTCGGCTCCGTTCCGCACCGGCTCCGCCTCCTGCTCCCCGTTCTCCTCCACAGCTTTCACTGCTTTGAGCTCTGAGGGTTCCCTCTCTGCCTCAAGCCCATGGCTCGTTTTCTCCTGGTCAGATTCAAGTACTTTGTCCCCTGAAGGTTCCTCCTCCTCCTTCGGCTGGAGCATGGATGGAAGGAGAGGTTTTGTTAGAAATACCCTGACAAATTCAGTGCACGTGGAACGGCTCTTCCTGGATTCACATGGCATTTTTGGGAGCAGCAGGAATACAAATGCATCTTACACAGGGATATGGAACAGCACACTGAGCCACTGGGTGATTTATCAGCTCATTCCCATGGATAACCCACTGATAATTAATGGTGCAACTGGAGAGACTCAGCATTGCCCATGAAATCCCCACGGGATTGGACTGAGGGAACTGTTAAGCCATGAGCAATCCCAGCCTGGAAACACAACTGCTTTCCTCTTCTCCTACCAGCCATGAGAAAGGGGTGGTAAAGGGCACGTGGTGCTTGTTTGGGGGATTCTTCCTTTAAATGCCTGCTGCCAACTGGAGCAGATGCCACTAAGGAAGGCAGTGTGAGATGCAGCCACAATGCCAGCATCTCAGTTTCAGGGAAAAGCATTAATAGTATCCCTGGCTGTTAATTTTAGAGCTCTCCAAGGACACAGCCTGATTGTGCATTCAGACGAGGAGGCGTCGGAATCGCTTCTCCCGGGAGAAATCCCAGCCCCTCTCAGCACTGAACAAAGGAGAAACCTCACTGAGGATGCTCTGGAGGAGGCTCCTGATCCTGTACCTCCCTACCTGACTGCACCACATCCTAAAACGTTTCTTGCAGATGTTTCAAGGGAATTCTCTGAAGAATTCCCCAGTGGAACTGCCAGGTGCTGCAGGAGACACTGACTCACACAGGGGAGGACGAGGAAGGTGTGGAGGATGAGGCTGCTGCTGCAGCCCCTTTGCTCTCCTGCTCTGCACCACATCTGGCCAACCTCAGCTTTCATCCACACACTGGGCAGCCTGAACTTCCACATTTTTACTCTCTTGCTCCTTTTCTGATTGATTCTAACCCCATACTGACCCAGGATATTAAGCACAGCCCCCTGCTGCAATATCCCTACCAGAACAGCAGCAAGGGAGGTTTCTTTACTCATCTAATCACTCTTGAGGTGGTTTTGCCTGAAAACTTCAGCATTTTCCCTTGTCAGCTTCTCCATCAGTTGGTCATCAGGAAAACTATCCTTGGCCATGATATCCCTGTGCAGAATACCCTGCCAAGTGTCAGGATGGTGACCTGGGACCAGAATGGGGCAGTGCTGAGGGATCCAAACCCACTTTTCCCTCACCCTTCACTGAAAGGGGTTCCTCAGTGCTGGGAGGCTGCTGGAAGTTTAGTGGAACCTTCTAGTGGAAGGTGTTCCTTGCCAGGGCAGGGGTTGGAATGAGAGGAGTCTTTAAGGGCCCTTCCAACCCAAACCAGTCTGTGATTCCATGACTGTGTTAGTCATTAAATTAGGCAAACCCAACAGAAACTGAAGAGTTTAAAAGGGAGCAGTCTGACACCTGTTATCTAAAGGATGCTGAGGAATATCAGAATTCCTCCCCAAAACTGCCCTGAATCCTGTGAGACAATGAGGAAGAAGTGTCTCTAAAGTATCATTTCCAGAGAGGAACAACCCCTTTAAATTTGGGTAGAGCAGGACTTTGGCTCCCTCTCACCTCTGTTTCTGCCTCTGTCACCTCCTCAGCGCCTTGGGTTCGCTCTTTTGGTTTCTTCCAGGTCTTTGGTGCAGTTACAGCGGTTTGGGCTGCAATGGAAACGTGCATCTGTTACAGCCCTGAGTGACACGGGGCTGATGGGGCTGGGGGGGATGAGCTTCCCTCTCAGGGGCTGCTCTGAGGCACAGGACAACAAAGCAGCTCAGCCTTGTGGAGGATTCAGCTTGATTCAACCACTTTGGCTTTCAGTGCAGCAATAACAATCATTAGAATGGCATGAAAACACAGGAATTGTTCTACAAGTTGTTCATTCAAGCTCCAAATGGCACTTGGGGTAGCAAGGAGGTCACTGCCAACAGGACAAGGATCATGCAGGGAAAAAAACCTTCAGGAAGCCAAGATTTTGGAAAGAACAGGTGCTGGCTGGGAGAGAAGGTTGTTCTCAACATATTTTTCTCAAGAATTGTTATCATTATAATATTAACCATAAGCAAGCCCAAATTTCCAATATCTCATCCAAAAGGAAAACTCCTTCAATCCTGCAGCACTGCTCTGAGCTGGATTTATATTTCAATTTAAAAGCAGGTTGTAACTCCAGCATTAATGATCTCCCTGGCCAACTGAGTCAAAGAAACACCACAGAGTATTCCCAAGATCAGCACTGATTCACTCCAATCGTGTTTTCCCCCTAAAGGGTAGAAGAAACCACACAATATATTAAGAGGAGACAAACCCATTAATCTAATCTGCTCCTAATTTGTGGCAAATGCTCCCAGCTTCAATTCGGATCCCAGGCACACATGCCCAGTTAACAGAGTGTAAATGGGATTGATTTTGTGACTGAAGATTACTGCAAACAGATTTCCAGCTCTGGCTTTTGGTTTCCAGCAGATCTGTGGAAAAACCCAGGGTGCACCTCCTTTATCACAATAAACCAGAATTTTGAAAGGTTCTTCACCATAAATTAGAAGAGTTAGAAACAGCCAGCTCTGTTCCTGAGGGCATGGAGCAAATGGGATTTGCTGCATTCCCCTGCCCCAAAGAATACATAGGAGTTTCTGTGGCTTCTCCAGGGTGTTTCCCTGTTTGGAGGGTGACCATGAACCTGCAGATTCCCAGGGGAATCTCCACATCCAGGCCCCACCCAAAGAGCAACAGGAGCTACCAGTGCTGATGGAAGCCTTTTACCTTCAGGCTGAACACCCCAAAAGCAAAGTCATTTAACAAAGGAAAGTCTTATTTAAGTATTGAAACATCATCTCCTTGTTCACAGAACCAACAGCTGGAAAAATCACCCAGATCTCCCAAGCTCCAGGTCCTGCCCATCCCATCCACTGTGTCTCCCTATGGAGAGGCTCTAAGGGCAAGGCAGAGCCCCAGCACAAATCCTGAATTTCCTGGGGCTCAAAGGAGGGGAGAGGGAGGACCAAGCAGGCCCAGACTGCAACACAGCTTTGTCTCCCCCAGCAGGGATCAGCCTTTACTGCTGCTCCAGGCAGCTCCCTTGGCAGAACAGCCCAATTATTCCCAGTATCCGAGGGCAAAACCAAGGCTGGGGATGATCAGTGTCCATGCACGTGGTAATTTCTGGAATTCAGCAAAGCTCAGATCTAAGACAGGCTTCCCCAGTTCCCTCCATCACAAAATCTGCTAAAAATTCAGTGAAAGCTGAGCCCTTTTCCAAGGGCTGTTTCCAGCCTTGTTTGCTGATGTCACTCGCATGCTCCCAGGGGTTTCTCCAAGAAGGGATTAGGCCTGCAAAGCAACAGCCTCAATTTTGCCACAGCCAAGTAATTTAACTGATCAATCCCAAAGTTTTTCATCTGTCAGAATTCCACTGCCCTCAAACTCAAACCATGGAAACCATCCACGGTGTAAAATAACATTTCATTTTTAACCACACAGAATTAAACTCCGGGGTCACGGATTTAGGGCTGGCAAAGGTCCGGGGTGTTTCCTTCCTCAGCTGTCAGGATGTGAACATTACTGCTGCTCAAGTATACATTTTTTCCACCTTTTTTTGGCAAAAGTGAGCTCAGTAGAGGCTGCACTCCTGCCAAGCCTCCTGAATGAGTCTTGCCTTAAATCCCACGACTTCCATCAGCCCGGGGGTTCCAAGCCCCATCCGTGTGTGGAGCTGCCTGGGGTGGATCTCCAGAGATCTCTGGAGACATTGCTCAGTCTTCCCCCCTCTTAAAATAGCAGACACCACATTTCTTTTTGTTTTTTTCTGTCAAGTTCACATTTCTGCTGCAGGAGCTCAAAGGAGAATTTGCACTGATGTGAGTTTGGGTGCCAACCTCCCCAAACCCCAGATCCAACAGGACAATGGTGTTCTTCATCTGAAGATGGAGTTTCATCTGGGAGGCTGAAGGGAAATACAAAGTACTGTGTCCAGTTTGGCTCTTGGAAAGGGACAGCTCCAGACACTTCTGGTCTTCTTCTCCATTCTCCTGTCCCCAAGTTGAGCAACTTCATGTCCTCTCCAATAGTTGAAGTCCTGCCCAAATGCAGGTTCATTTTTGCCACTGTTCACACTCCCAGACCTTGTTTTCAGCTCATTTCATTCCTTTGAAGAAGGGACACCAGAAACCCAACCAACACTGAGCTCTTATCCCAGCTTCCATAGCCAAGGGAGGTAACAGGAGTGACAACACAGATTTACTTTAGGACTGGAAGGAGCAGCAAACCCTTAATTCCAGACTACCCAGGACACCACTGCCAGCCCTGCAGGGATCTGCTCAGCAGCCCCAACGCTCCCTCAGCCATTCCTCCAGCTGTGTCACGTTCCCAGTGGAACATCCTCCCCCAGATTTACCCACCCAGGAGCTCACACCCATCCAGCGCGGCACGAGGCCTCTCCCCTCTGATGTGGTGCCAACTGTGAAGCCTAAATTAATACCAGCTCTTGCATTTTTATTTTATTATCCAACATGCCATGAAAGACCAAAGCAAAGATTCACCATCGCCTTCCAGCCCATGGAAAAGAAAATATATTCCAGTGGTTCTGGCAGCAAATCAAGAAAAAGGCGACACCTGATTTATGTTTCTGCCTCTCCAGGTTTCGGTGCTGGAGAAATTTCTCCAAGGTATTTCCAATTACAGCCCAAGCTGCTCGTTACAGACTCCTCAGCTCAGAAACTCCAGGGCTTGCCACAGCTGGGCTACTTAAAACAGAAATATGTCTCATAAACGAGCTCTGCAAGAAACAGCCCTTTGAATTCCTTGTGTATTAAGTTCTTGCAGCTTCTTGTGTCCCAAGGAGCTCTGTCTGGGACACACATCAGTCTCTTGTTTTCCTCTTTGCTTCTTTTAATAGCCATGATAGAATGGTGACATCAAAGGCCCTCAGGTCTCTGGTAGCACCTTCTGCAGAAATTCCACTCCACCAACATTTCTCCTGTTTTGTTGCCTGGAAAGTGCTGGTCCCTCACTGTAGCTATGGAAATCCCAGAATTTAACAAAAAGCAACAGTTGTTGATGACTTTTAGCCAGGGTGATGTTTTTAGTGCAGATTGCAGCTCCCAGGTCATCTCTTGATAAGCTATTTTTCTCCTTGTAGAGCAGATGAGCAGGAATTAATTACTGGAAAAAGCATGTGCTCCTACCCCTTGCAGATAACAGCTCTGCCTGCCCTAAAAACTTCAGGCAAAAATTCCTGAGGAGGCAGGAACACAACCTGGGAATGGGGGAATGTGTTCCCTTTGGATGCTCAGAGCAGCAAGGAACCAGCCCTGGGTACAACACCCTGCCCTGCTCAGTGCTTTAGTGCTCTGAAAACCACCAAATCTTCCCCTTTTCATCAGGACACACAAGCAGTGATGCTGATGAGCAGGGAATGATGATCCAGTCACTCACAGACAGAGACAGAACCACCAAAGCTGCCAACTTTGCTGTGAGGGTGCTCAGAGCAGGCAGAATTCAGTGTAAAATAGCAGACACCAGATTTTCTTTTTGTTTTTTCTGTCAAGTTCACATTTCTGCTGCAGGAGCTCAAAGGAGAATTTGCACTGATGTGAGTTTGGGTGCCAACCTCCCCAAACCCCAGATCCAACAGGACAATGGTGTTCTTCATCTGAAGATGGAGTTTCATCTGGGAGGCTGTAGGGAAATACAAAGTACTGTGTCCAGTTTGGCTCTTGGAAAGGGACAGCTCCAGACACTTCTGGTCTTCTTTTCCATTCTTCTGTCCCCAAGTTGAGCAACTTCATGTCCTCTCCAATACTTTAAGTCCTGCCCAAATGCAGGTTCATTTTTGCCACTGTTCACACTCCCAGACCTTGTTTCCAGCTCATTCCATTCCTTTGAAGAAGGGACACCAGAAACCCAACCAACACTGAGCTCTTATCCCAGCTTCCAAAGCCAAGGGAGATAACAGGAGTGACAACACAGATTTACTTTGGGACTGGAAGGAGCAGCAAACCCTTAATTCCAGACTACCCTGGACACCACTCCCAGTGCTCCAGCAGAATCCCCTGACCTTGGAAATGTGGTAGAGACCCTGATGCCAGTGGAAAAGGAGGAACCGAGGTTCCCCTGGATCCCCCCAGGATTAACTCAGCTCCAGCCTCTCCCTGCCAACACTGCCAAAGTCCTTTTGTGGAGCTGTAAAAAAAGAACTGGGTCTGAATGTATTTTCTTTCTTGCCACAGTGCTTGACAAAAAAATCCAAGTCTGTTTTCCCTGACTGTTGGACAGAAGCTGTGTCCTGTAAAACTCTGCAGGAACAGGCCAAGCTCTTTGCTCATCCCCAAAAAGCTGCCACCTCCAGGGCAAAATATGGAATCCACCCAGGAGCCTTGGCAGTGCTGCCCCAGCAGCTCAGGGAGGAGGGGATGAAGGTCTCATTCCCCAAATCAGGCAGGCCAGGTCACAGCTATGAAAAGGACAGGCAGGAGGAGCTGCTGCAGGAATGAGATGATCCTGAGAGGTCTCAGCACTGTCCCAGCCAGCCCAGCTCAGCTCCCTTTAAAGGGAAAGCAGGGGAATGATTTGTGGCCAAGCTGCTCTGCAATAAAAACACCATTCTGCTGAAAACCCCAAAGAAATATTGCTCAAAGTCACAGAGCTCACAGCTACCAGCATGTGCTCGAGAAGTTTCCCTTATCCCAGGTTTAATCCTAACTCCAGAGATCATAAAAAAATCTCTCAGCCTTTAGTCCAAGAAAAACACAACAATATAACCCTTTCTCCTTGCTCCTGAGGGTCAGCAGCTGGATTTTCCAATGTATATGGCAGACATGCTGTTCCTTGTTCCTGAATTAGCAGGCAGCCTCAGATGATGTTATTTCAATCTCTCTTCCTCTCTCCAAGAAAGAACTGGAAAATTATTGCTGAAAAGAAGGCTGGCAGAGAAATGCAATAGTTCAGGATCATTAAATCAGGGGTAGAGCACAAAGAACCACTTGGAAAGCTTTGTGCTTTCTTTGAAGCCCTGGGCTTTTAACAGAAATCTGAGTTTCAAGTCATCTTTTACATGACTTGAGAACTCCTTGTTTCCATGTTGCCAAAGCCAATGGCTTGGCTAATGTGTGCTCTGGAGCATAATGACATTACAGCATTAAAATTAATCTTCTGCATAATTAAAAGCCCAAACACTGTAAGTTAATTTTTTTTTAATTTAAACTACAGGCCATTACAAAGCCAGCAATAACACTACAAGCTGGAACCTGCCTGTGCAAAACCTTATTTACAGAGTCCCATTTCTCCTCTCCTTTTTAAGGAAATTAATTTGGGTTATGAAGTAGCTTGGATTGAAAGAACAACAAGTGCCACAATAGTGAAATGACCCGAGTGAAATAAAAATAGAAGAAGATGAACAGGAAAAAAATCCTCATGCTTGGTGTAGTAAAGGGATCTTTCTTCTCATCTGTAGATACTGGATTTTGAAATCAGCATATTGAGCATCACACAAACATGGAACAGGGCCAACCTCAGCCTTTCAGTGCATTTAAGAGCAGAGCCTGAGATTTCTGAGCCTATTGCCCATCTATCAAAGAAAGAACCAAAAACACCCTAAATGAAATGTTACTTTAAAAAAATGGAACCAACATGATCCAAATGACAACTGACTGTTTGTCCTCTTTGTCCAAGCTTCACCAAGTTCCAAAGATTTGAAATAACTGCAGAACAGGATGTAGAAAATGTGACACATGAAATGCTTTAACACTGCTTGGTGTGAAGAACAGCCCCCATTACACCCCTCCAGCAGCAAATACAAGGAATTGATCATTTAACTTCTTTTCCACAATGTGATCTCCAGGAAGTCCTGCAAAAATAGCCATTTTCTATAGGAAACACAGAGTGTTAAAACCACAGTGCCAAACCAGAGATGTGGCAGGGCTGAAACCAAAGGCAGGCAACAACACTGGAGAAACAAGCTGGATTCTAAAAGGCAGTTGCAGAAATTGTGATTTTTAGTGAATTTTAAACTGCTAACTGCAGAATTTACATTTAAAATTGTACATTGTACATTTTGCTTACATGTGACTTTTGCAAACGAAAACCAGAAGCGTCACCAATGAAGGGTGGGCAGGTAGGGGTGTGTGGTGACCCTGGTGGGTGACCCTGGTGTCAGTTGTTTGGGTGAGTGTGAATGGTCCATTTCATTTTCCCACATCTGGGAACACCATCACACATTTTTTCAGCTGGAAAAGACCCCACTCCAGCAGTTCTGGAAATTTGTGGTTCAGGGACTTCATCCCAAAAGTTTCAGGGTCCCAAATCCAGAGTCACAGGCCCTTGGACCAACTGCTCACCTTGGGGGGAAGAGCAGCTGTGGCTGCCCCATCCCTGGAGGTGTCCAAGGCCAGGTTGGACACTGGGGCTTGGAGCAGCCTAGGACAGGCAGGGGGTGCCAGTGGATGGGATTTAAGGCCCCTCCAATCCAAACCATGCTGGGATTCCATGAGGAGCAGTGTGCTCTGCACTGCCCTCCACCAGCCCTGTGCTGCCATCAAAGCACGAGCTCACCCCAGCCCGGGACACACGGGCAAGTCAGTGACCAATTCTGAACAGCCAGGAGGGATTTCTATCCCTGCCAAGGAAGATCAGCATTTCACAATCACAGCAGCCACCCAGCACCACCAGGCTTTTTCTTTTGCAGATGGAAACAGAAATATCTATTGGAAGAAGAAAAAGCCTCTTTCCTTCATCCTGCAGTTCCCAACACGAACCCACAGAGGCCAAGGCTTACCTGGGACAGGACTCTTGCTTGAGTTCACACTCAGAGCCTCCCGGCTCTCCTCCAGTTGCCCATCTGCTTCTGTCTCTTCCTTCTTTTCAGTATCTTTTACCTCTTCACTAAGAGTAGTTCTTGTGCTCTCCTCCCCTTCTAAATCTCCCTGGACAACAGGGAGGGCACTCGGAGACGGGAGAGGAGGTGGAGAAGGAGTTGTAGTGGTGACAGCAGCGACGGGAAGCGGAGGGGACGGGGGCGGCGGGGTGGGCGGCGGGGTGGGAGGAGGAGAGGGAGCAGCGGCAGGAGCACCGGGAGGCGATGGAGCGCTCTCCACCTCCGCTGGGGGGGCCTCGCTGGCCTCCACCTCCACAGTCCCCGCTGCAGGTTCCTCCTGGGCCGCCTCTGCCCCGGGCTCGGCGCCGCCCGTGTCGCCGGTGCCAGCGGGCCCGGCCGGCAGCGCCAGCGCGGCGTCCCCGGGGGATGCTACTGCCCTGCTGGGCTCGGGGCACGCCTCGGCACCGGCACCGGGCTCGGCCGCGGGAGCAGCGGCCGCGGGCTCCGGGCAGGCTGTGGCACTGGGGGAAGGCATCGCCTCCTCTCTGGGGAAGGCCAGTTCGCATTTGTCACATTTGTCCTCCGGCTCGGCCGCGGGCGGGGCTCTGCTGGGCGCGGGGACAGCGGCGGCGGCCGCGGGGACAGCGGGGACCGGAGCGGCCGGGGCCGGTGATGGAGCACGGGGAACTTCCGGGGCTTCCACTGAGGGGGGGACCTCGGTCGTCTGCCCAGCTTGATCTTTCTTCTCCCCAGCAGGTTCTGGTCTGAGGACTGGAGAAGGTGGTTTTAATACTGGATCTGGTTTTGGCTTCTCTTCTAGGAAAGGAGAAAAAAACCCATTATCAACAGCAAGGCAACTCCATGTTCCTGCCTGGTGCCTTGGCTCCCTCGGGTCCCGTTCCTGCATTCTGCCAAGGAGCTCTGAGGAAGCACCAGAGGCCCCTGCACCTCACTGGGAATCTAAAATTTGAAAATACAACCTCTGCCATCCTGAGAAGACAAGGATCTGGAGAGACTCACTGCACCCTTCCAGTGCCTGAAGGGGCCTTATAACGCAAGGAGGGCAACTTCTACATGGACAAAACCTTGCAAGACAACGGGGAATGGGTTAAACTGAAAGAAGAGAGATTTAGATTAGATGTTTGGAAGAAATGTATCAATACAACCCCCCAAATCTTGTGCAGAAAGAAGTCCCTGCCCTTATCCCATGATTAACAGCAGACCAGGTGTCCCATCCCTGCCATGACCATCACACAGCTCCCAAAGCTCTGCTGCAGCTCTGCTGCTCCCCACTCCTTTGCTACAAAAGTATGAACCATTATTGCTTAGGATCTTGCAGGAACACTGGACTCCTTCAGGACAGGGTTACACCAGCAAAAATAATTCTGGAGAAGCCAGAGGCACAAACCTGGTCCTGAGATTAGGAAGTCAAAGGCCACAACCAACTGCAAATCATCAAAATTCGGGTAGAATGGAACAGGTTTGGGTCTGCTGGATTTCCATTTGGGGCTTATTCAACAGCTCAGCTGAAGAGAAAGGGTTTTTGAAGGAGAACCAAAGGGTTTTGAAGGAGAACCAAAGGGTTTTTGAAGGAGAACCAAAGGGTTTTTGAAGGAGAACCCATTTGAAACTGCCTGGAGCTTCAAATCCCACCTTTAGGAATAGCTGGAGCAAAGTGAGCTCTGCTTGCAGCCATGAGCAGCCCCAGCAGCATCCAGAGGCCCATGGCCAAAGCAGGAGTTTATCAATCTAATGAGGCAGCCAGGGATGGGATGTGGCTTTGCAGGAGGATGACAAGTGAGGAAAGAGATGGGAAAGAGTATCCCAACAGCTGATTTTGATTCTGGAGGCTCCGTGGAAGAAAAAGGACGCAGGAAGTGGTTTGGAAAAAGAAAACACATCACCTCTGACTTCTGGAACATCCTTTGCAGGAGCTCCTGGAGCATTCCTGACATTTACAGCTCGCTATAAACTGCCTGGATATTCTCTCCTCGAGTCAAAGGAGAATGCTCAAAAAAAAAACCAACCAAAAAACACCCCAAGCAAATGCATTTGAAATGTTAAGAAATTAATTCTGAGAGATAAAACCAGCACAAATCCACAGCTGCATGTGAAACCAGAGGTTTAACTCCCTTCCTTCAAACCACACCTTGTCTGGCCAATGTTCTTGTCATGGATACAGGCTGTGTGTGCAAAATCCCAGAGAGAAGTGATTTGAGGAGGGATTTCAGAGAATGAGGAGCAGATTTGGCTAATGAGAATCAAATCTGAACTTGAACCCCCATCCCAGAGAACAAATCTCCAAGTCCTGGCAGAGGAGGCTCATCCCTGCCAACTGTTACAGGGAGCCACGTGAACAGCTCACAGCTGGGGAGGGAAACCAAAAATCAACACAATTCATCCCAAATGGATCAAATCCCTCTTCCTAAATACGCTGAGATCATTCCTCATCTTATATTTAGAAAGTATTTACAGGAAGTGCTGGCTGCTCCAGGGGAAATATCAAGAGATATTTTTTTTAAATTTCCTAATAAATACAATTTTTGCAAAGTTATTTCTTAAAGATTCTTTCACATACCCAGTGGGACAGACCCCCCTGCCTGCTTCATGGAAGAGCCATTGTTGGGCTGCTGGGTGGTCCCAGTGGCACAGACTGGCCAGGGCAGTGCATGAGGAGGAGTTTACTGGATACAGGAATTTGTTCCTGCTCTGTGGTGTTTATCTGACAATAACTGCTGGGCTTGCTGCCATTTTTCCATCTTTTGTCCTGATGCAAACACTCACGAGGTGGCACCAGGACTGACTCAGTGTCAGCACAGGGGCTTTGGAGCTTTCCAAACTCCAGGCTCTGACATTCATCTGTTTTCCACAAACCATGTTGTACATTCTCCATGTCTGATATATTGCAAGATTTGGAAAAGGTCTAAAAAGAGGATAACACTACTGCAAACATCCCCCTGAACCTCTGCAAGTGGAAAAAAATGTGGGCACTTCTGATTCCATGCAGTTCTATCCCACTGCAGCTCCTGCACCAGCCTGGCCTGCAGCCACTGGCCTGACCTGGATTCTGCAGCAGAATCCTCCCCTCTGTCAGCCTGGCTGGTATGGACACACCAGGGGCATGTCCAGGAACAGAACCTGCACCTAAATAATGTGATTCTTCAAGGTATTACAGCAGCAGTTCCTACCCCTGGGCCACTGAAGTGTCCCTGCCATGGCAGTGCGGTCAGAATGGAAGGACCTTTAAGGTCCCTCCAACCCAAACCATTCTGGGATTCTACAAAATGCCAAAGTCTTGTCTTTAAAAAAATCCTAATCACAGATCTAAATAATGCAATCCCAAATCCAGCCTTGGGAATGAGTTCCAGACCAAGCCAGCAGGGACTGCAGGTCCTGGCCTGCTGGCAGAGCACACAGCTCTGCTCCTGACCCTGAGCCCAGCACAGCAGCCAGATGCTGCCAGATGCTGCTCACTGTTAGAAGCAGCTGCACAAGCAGCCCTGGTGTGACAGAATCCCAATGAAAGCCTGATTCCAAACTTCAACAGCTGCCAACACAGGAGGGCACAGGAGAGGAGGGCATGAGGAGATCTGGTCCAAGGATGGACAGGGCAGAGGAGACTTTGGAGAAACAACACCACAGGTTGGAATGAGCACTTCAGCCATGCAGCTCTCTCTGTCACTGCTTGTGCATTTTGGAAGCAAAAATCCCCCAACATCAAAGTGAAAAATCATTTTGATACCATGGCACGTATTTCTGAACAGATGTGCCCCCCAAAAGTCATTAGTTCAGTTTAAATATTATTAACAGATCTGTTAATTACTGACACCAACCCCTACACTGCTCTGCCCCCCCAGCCATGGCTGGGTGTTATTCCAGGGCTTTCCCTGCAGTGCTTACATAAATGTGCTCTTTAGCAATTTTTGGACTGGAACAAATGTTTGACTCTTTCTGGGATGGAACAGAGATAAACACAGGGAAGCTCATCAGTGCTAAACCCCAGTCAAGCCCTGCTTTATGTTTAAACCAGCACTGTCAGAGCTGTGTAACTAAGCAAACACACTTACTTCCAGTTTACTCACAGCAGCCTACAAAGGGATTAAGTTAAAGAGAGAGAGAAGAGGGATAAGCCCCGTTTGTGGCAATCCACATTTTCATACACAGAGATGAAATACTGTGATGGAAAGTGCTGGATTTTCAGAGACCACAGTTCAAGGAGCTCCTGGTTGTATGATTTAGTGGTGGGTGGTCCTGTGAGAAGCAGGGGGTTGGATTTGGTGATCCTGACAGGACCCTTGTGGCAGGAGATGTTCTGTGACTCCATGGCTTTAGAGCTCAGCCCAGCTCTGTCCCAAGGGCAGAGGCACCTCAGCTGCCACCAGTGCCACCAGGTGTGCTCAGAGGATGTCCCTGGCAGCAAGAGGGACTAGGGACTGTTGGCAGAGGGGACAGAGGCAGGGAAGAGCAGCTGTGCCAGAGCTGGGCAGCGCCAGCCAGGCAGGGGAGCTCAGGCAGCACAGCCTCAGCAGAGCCAAAGGACATCAGAGCCACCCATGCCTTGCTCAGGTGACACTGGGGACACCAAAGGCTTGCACCAATATCTAGGCAGAGCCACAGCCTGCCTTTAAGTGGGAGATGGGATCAGCCCAGCCCCAAAAGGTCCTTTTTCAATCTTTTACAACCAATTTATAGCCACTGCAGCAGTTTAGAGGCACAGCACTGGAAGAGGAGACCCCCATGTCCATGCTGTGGCTGTAGGAACAACCCCAGGGTCACCATCCTTGGCTTCCCAGCAGGGACTGTGCTGGGATCAGGGCATCTGCAGCACAGAAATGTTGGTTTGTGCCCTTTTCTGGGGCTTGGTTTTCCTCTAGCAAACCTCTCCCAGGGAATATACAACAGCACAAGAGGAATGGCCTCAGATTGTGCCAGGCATGGTTCAGGTTGGATTTTAGGAAAATTCCTTCATGGAAAGGGTGGCCAGGCACTGACCTGGGCAGTGGTGGAGTCACTATCCCTGAAAGTGTTAAAAAAAATACATGGATGTGACACCTGGGGACATGGTGAGTACTGAACATGGCAGTGCTGGGTTGGACTCCAAGATCTGGGAGGGCTTTTCCAACTTTGGTCATTCTGTGACTCTGAAATAAAAATCCCAGCATCCCCTGATACTCTGGATACCCTGAAATAAAAATCCCAGCCCTCCATGATACTCTGGATACCCTGAAATAAAAATCCCAGCAGTCCATGATACTCTGGATACTCTGAAATAAAAATCCCAGCATCCCCTGATACTCTGGATACCCTGAAATAAAAATCCCAGCATCCCATGGTACTCTGGATGCCCTGAAATAAAAATCCCAGCACCCCATGATACTCTGGATACTCAGAAATAAAAATCCCAGCATTCCATGATACTCTGGGTACTTTTAAATAAAAATCCCAGCATTCCATGATACTCTGGGTACTTTTAAATAAAAATCCCAGCACCCCATGATACTCTGGATACCCTGCAATAAAAATCCCACACCCCATGACATCCCTGCACGTGCTGCTGCAGCAGAGCCCGGGTGGCTGTGATGCCATGGGTGACACTGGCACAGACAGAGGTGGCAGCTCTGTGTCCCAGCTGCCATCCTGCTGCCACACATCAGGAGCTGCAGCTTCCAGTGGCTGCAAATTCCAGTGTGGGAACAGCCTGGGCCTGCTCTGTCGCCTCCTGGGACAATTTCTTGAATAGCTTAAAAAAATCTCCCTTCCAATGTATATTATGGGATATCCTGAGCTGGCAGGGACCCATCAGGGTCATGGGGTCCAACTCTTGGCCCTGTGCAGGGACCCCAAGGATCCCATCCTGTGCCTGAGGGCCCTGTCCAAGGAAATGGAATTTTCAGAAACTCTTTCCATCTGTGCCATTTTTACCAAAGTCAGCAAAACCTGCTATGGGCTTTATGAGGCACTTGGCACACTAATGGGTTTTTTCCTAGTTAGTGTTGCCCATTCCTACAGGACTGGACACTCAAGCAGCTCTGGGGAAGCCATATGATCCTCTGGATCCGTGCCACTGCTGTGGCTCATTATCCAAACGATCCAAAGATCTCTGGCTAAAGCGTTTCCCTGACAACATGCTGGGTTCTGGAGGATGGCACTTGGGTGACAGGATGGCACTTTCTTCCTTCTGTGTGCTCTGAAACAACATTTAGGACACAGAAGATTGAAGACAATTATTTTTAACCAGTTCCACATTAGCAAATTCCAATTAATTGCCTTAGCAACACACTTAAA
This sequence comes from Agelaius phoeniceus, assembly GCF_051311805.1. Taxonomy (NCBI): domain Eukaryota; kingdom Metazoa; phylum Chordata; class Aves; order Passeriformes; family Icteridae; genus Agelaius; species Agelaius phoeniceus. Next base: position 2,644,443 of record NC_135288.1, read on the forward strand.
ATGTTCCACTGGAGGAAGAGAAGTTCCTCCCCTCCTATTTCTGCTGCCTGCTGGTCTCCCTGCCAAAAATATTCCAACTAAAACAAGAAAGGAGGGGAAAAAATAAATGATTGAAAATACTGAGGGAGGAAATCTCCATGAACTGACCTTGTTTGGAGGCGGGGGCTGCGGTGCTGCCGGAGGGGTGGGAGCTCTCCAGGGCTCCCAGCGCTGTGGGAATGGGCTCAGGGACCTGGCTGGGCACCTGCTGGGGGACAGGGACAACACCATGAGCCTGGGAACATAAAACAGGCAGCAAAGGCAAGGGACAGGTGAGCCAGGGGGGGTGGAGAGGAGAAACCGAAGGTGGGGAGAACAAAGAGAAAAAATAGAGAAAAGGTACACAGGTCAATTGGATAAATCCAAAAAGTTCATGGGAAAGGCAGCAGGAAAAGGGGAAGGAGATGCTCCCTGTTAAGAACAGCAAGGAAGGGACAGCACAGCACTGGTGCCAATGTGCTTTGCCCTCCCAACACTCTCCAGGAGCTCCTCCATGCAGGACACACCAAGGCTCCTGCATCCCTCTGTGACCTCAGTTCACCTTTGGGACTTGACTCCTTTCTCCACTGATCCATATTTCAACCCCCTGAGAGATTCAGATCTATTGATTTGCTCCTCTGTGTACCTATCAGAGCTGATGTGTGCAGGATGGGATGAACAGTGGGCAGATGTGTCTGCACACACAGCACTCCTGATCCCAGGAGGAAAATCATCCCAGCCTGGCAGTGCTTGGATGAAAAACATCCCCAGCACCCCCTGCAAGCAGCCTGGGGGTGGGACCTGCAGGGCAGGGGGAGAATAAAAGCAGCTGGGCAGGAATCTGAGGGAGAGCAGGAGGAGCAGGTTCCCCAAGAACATGGACTGGGGTTTCTGTATGGAAGAACAAATCCAAAAGGCCTGCAAAGACTGAAGGAAGACTGAAGGAGCCCCAGCCTGTGGCAGACACACATATTTCAATGATCTCCCACCAAACATTCACTTGTGCTTAAGAAAGTTTGCTCAAATCCTTTGTATTTAGTCTCAGAATTTAAGGAAGACCAAGTTAGTGCCCCAGACTCAAAGGTGAGGCAGCTGCTGGAGTGACCACAGACAGGCCAAGGCAGCTGGTCACAAATTCCCCTTAAATACACACTGGGGACCAGGCACAGGAGAAAATGGGGCTAAATTTTCATTTCCTCATCCCAAGTGGAAAAGCAGGCAGCTCCCTGCAGCTGTCTGCTCTCAGCCAGGTCCACATCCATGAACTCCTCTGAGCAGCTACAGGAAAAGGACTTTTTAATCACTCTAATTGCAGACAGGCTCTCAGAAATCCACACTAAACTTATTTCCTTATAAAAGGAAATGCTCTGGTAACCTGCTTCTCTTTCTGGGACTCTGTTTTTATCTCCCATCTCCAGCTTTTTGCCCATTGCATCTGAACAGTGCAGGATAAAGAGGGAATTCTCTCCAAGACACTCTTTTTCACCATTTCAGGAAGACCAGGAAAAAGCACATCTGGAAAAATAAGGATGAAGATTTAAGTGGGGGTGAAGGGTTGAAGTTTTCTTTGGGATTGCTCCTCTTTCAGCAATGAGCCTGACAGATTGACTGGAGAATGAATGAAGAACTGCAGAATGAATGAAGAAGCCAAAGAAAACCCAGCTTTCCAAATGAGCAGGTTTCAAGAACACTTTCCCCTCACCCTCAGTGATCAGGACTTTCTTCTTTTATAAGAAAATTTATGGATGAAATCAGTGTGGAGAAAGGAAACTGTGATAAGAACCAACCTAAGCAGAGCAGTGAAGGAGAAACCTGTGAGGCCAGAAACTTCTTGGGTCAGGAAATGTATTTCCTTCAGAAATGGGGAAAACATTTATTTTGTAGGAATGATATTGCAAATGAAAAAATGGTCCTTATGCACTGAGGACTGCAAATGAATAAATGTTCCTCTGCAGCTGCAAAATGGAGCATTTAGAGAGTTTTTATGCAAAAACTCCCACTGAAAATTGCTCCCCTGATTTATGATGCTCCAAGGGTTGCTCTGGGTTATTTTACCCCACCACAGCCTGGACACTGAGCAAACACAACTCTGACAAACTCACTGAGACTTGGAAGAGCTTGGCCAGGAAAATAAGAGCAGTCACTCTTTCAAAAGTGATCTTCTGTGGAAGCCATGGCTGAGGCAACACCATCATCAGATTCTGGGCCTGGGTTTTCTTTCTCTTCCCAGCAAAAACCAGAGTGAAAACAGCATCTGGATAATGGATAAATCATATCTCCATGTACCTCCAGCTTCTCTTGCAGGAGCTTTAAAGCACTTTACTTGCTCAAAGGCAATTAAAATACACTGCAGAGGCACTGGGAAACTCCACCTAAAGCACTTTTTGGTCAGTGCTGCTGAGTAAAAGGTACAGGAATGGCTCAAACCATGCAGATCATCCTGGCAATGCTCATCTTCTGCACAATTCCAGGGATTTTTTGATGTTAAGCACAGTTCCAACAATTTTTTGATGTTCAGCCCTTAACCTACTGAGAGAAGAGGGTGCTTTGGGCTTGTGTTAGCTAAGTTTTGGTTTGTTTGAGTCTGTTAATAGAGTAATTAAAATCTAAAGAAAAAATTTGGAAACTATTATTATTTTAAAAGGGTTTCTTTTTCAAATGCAGAATTTGGGACAGGGAGTGGTCTCCAGCACTTCCTGAGGATGTTTCTTCCTTTGTGTTTGTGCCATTTAAATAATGAGATAGCAGATTCAGAGAAAGCACTTTTATTGGAATTTGCTGTAATTCTAAAAATCTCATTGGACTGGGAGTCACTTTGATGCTGCCTTGTCAAGCCCTGAGGCTGCACATTCATATTTTGAGTGCTGAAATCTCCATGAGCACCTTGGTGAGCAGGGTTTGGGGTGAGCAGGGTTTGGGGTGAGCAGGGTTTGGGGTGAGCAGGGTTTGGGGTGAGCAGGGTTTGGGGTGAGCAGGGTTTGGGGTGAGCAGGGTTTGGGTGAGCAGGGTTTGGGGTGAGCAGGGTTTGGTCCAGGGGGTCAGCAGGGGTGTGGGATGAGCAGAGTTTGGGACGAGCAGAGTTTGGAGTGAGCAGAGTTTGGTCCAGGGGGATGAGCAGGGTTGAGGTCAGCAGGGTTTGGGATGAGCAGGGTTTGGGGTCAGCAGGCTTTGGGGTCAGCAGGGTTTGGGGTCAGCAGGCTTTGGGGTCAGCAGGCTTTGGGATGAGCAGGCTTTGGGATGAGCAGGGTTTGATCCAGGGGGATCAGCAGGGTTGGGGTCAGCAGGGTTTGGGATGAGCAGGGTTTGGGGTGAGCAGGGTTTGGTCCAGAGCAGGGTTTGATCCAGGGGGGTGAGCAGGGTTTGGGATGAGCAGGGTTTGGGGTGAGCAGGGTTTGGGGTGAGCAGGGTTTGGGGTGAGCAGGGTTTGGTCCAGAGGGATGAGCAGGGTTTGGGATGAGCAGGGTTTGGGGTCAGCAGGGTTTGGGGTCAGCAGGGTTTGGAATGAGCAGGGTTTGGTCCAGTGGGGTGAGCAGGGTTTGGGGTCAGCAGGGTTTGGGGTCAGCAGGGTCAGCAGGGTTTGGGGTGAGCAGGGTTTGATCCACGGGGGTGAGCAGGGTTTGATCCAGTGGGGTGAGCAGGGTTTGGGGTGAGCAGGGTTTGGTCCAGGGGGATGAGCAGGGTTTGGGGTCAGCAGGGTTTGGGGTCAGCAGGGTTTGGTCCATGGGACTCAGCACAGTTTGGGGTGAGCAGAGTGTGGTACAGGGGGTGAACAGGGTTTGGGGTCAGCAGGGTTTGGTCCAGGGGGATGAGCAGGGTTTGGGGTGAGCAGGGTTTGATCCAGGGGGATCAGCAGGGTTGGGGTCAGCAGGGTTTGGGATGAGCAGGGTTTGGGGTGAGCAGGGTTTGGTCCAGTGGGGTCAGCAGGGTTTGGGGTCAGCAGGGTTTGGAATGAGCAGGGTTTGGTCCATGGGACTCAGCACGGTTTGGGGTGAGCAGAGTGTGGTACAGGGGGTGAACAGGGTTTGGGGTCAGCAGGGTTTGGTCCAGAGGGATGAGCAGGGTTTGGGGTGAGCAGAGTGTGGTCCAGGGTTTGGAACAAACAACAGCAGCTCTGCTCCCCCTGCACTGTCCCAGGAGCTGCCCCAAGTCAGGAGCATCTCAAAAGTTATGGCTGAATATTGAGAATTTACTGACTGGAGCCTGCTCAAAACAGCAGCACCCCCACCAGTGCAATTCCTGAGCACAGTTATTAAGGCACTATTTAATTTCACCCAAGATATTAAACGTGCTCCCAAGACTTGATTTAGAGAAGCTGTTGGGACAATAATGTTGAATTTCCTGGCTTAAGTGGGCTTAAATTTTCAGTTATGTTACACTAATGAACTTATTCTGGTGAGCCCAATTTCAGAGCTCTTCTGTGATTACCAAAAGTGGTTCTAAGCACCTAATCAAAAGGAAGGCTGGATATTAAACAATGGAATATTTGCATACCTTGGAGGAGATGATTGGACATCACTGCTGTGCTCTGCATCTAAATTACAGCTGATCAGAATTCAGGCCTAGTAACCTCCCCTTGAAACACATTTATTTCCTTCTGTTTGACTTAATTGTAGTGCCTTAAAATAGCTTGCAGGATGTAAGAATGATCAGGTAAGTGCCTGGATTCACTGCACTGGGCAGGAATACCACGGGAAATCCTGGCTGGCTCCAACTCTTCCCACTTCCAATGGGGAAGGATGGGTAGGAAGAAGAAATGGGGAGATGATCTCACCAAGATTCCCATGTTTGGCATCTCTGATGGAAAGAAGTTTACCTGGTGCCTGCTGCTTGTCCTGGATGGGGACCAGAGGAGAAAACCAGTGACAAAGCACAAGGTGGTGCCTCCAGAGACACAAGGAGTGGACTCAGCTGGGAAAGCCCTGCTGGTGCCAGGGAGGATCTCCAGGACCTCTCTCACTTCCCCTCAGTGACCCAGTCACATCTGCCTGCAGTCCCCAGCTCCCACTGCAGCACAAGCAGTGCTCCCAGACAGGGCTGTGCTCCTGCACAGGACTTTCAGCAGAAAATCTACTCCCACACAGAGAGGAAAGGAAGGTTTGAGCTCAGGAAAAGCTGTTTCACCTTAAAAGCTGCCAAAAGCTGGTAACATCGACCAGGGAAGAAGGTGGAAGAAGAAGAAATCACATCCCAGCACCAGCTCAGCTGCACAGCCCAGCCTTCAGCTGGAGAACCTTCCTGACCTCTAACCAGGGACTTAAAAGGGTCAGACTCAAAGGTGCAGGACAAGAAGGGATTTAAGACCTACAGAAAATGCTCGTGAAGAGAAGAGCCTGAAGTGGGAAAAGCACAAAGCACAAAGCCAAGGTCCTGGGAGTGAGTGAGGAGATGCAACCTTCTTGACTCAGTGAGCAGAATGAGCAGGTCCCAGCTGCAAGGTGGGATTTAGAAACCTGCTCCCCACCTCCCACTCTCCATCCTCCTGCCTTCAGGAAGGTATGGCTTGTTCAGGGAAGCTTTTGGCCCTAAAATCTGGTCATTCCACTAGGTGACCTCAATACTGTTGTGATGTGTCAGATCCTACCTGGAGGGAATAAAGGAGGAAGGAGAGGGGCAGTTCAGATGGTTGGGTTCAGTATTTTTATATTTATAATTTTTATAATTATATTTATTATTATTAATAAGAATGAATTAAATTTTTATAATTATAAAAATATTTATCATTTTTTCCTCATTAGCAAAATGCATTGTTAAGTTTGAACACCCAGAGAGCAAATGTGTGATAACTTGTTACAGTTCTGTGAGAAAATTCCTGAGCTCCACATCTTCTGGTGACTCTAAAACAACTGCACAAAGGCAGAAAGAAAAGTGATGCAACTGAAGGTCTGTAATCAATCACCCTTGTGACATGGGCTTTCCCAGGTGCATAAAGACACCTCCTTTCCCACAGATATTTTGGCTCCTCCTTGAACACTGAAAATCTACTGCTGATAGAAAACCAGGGAGGGGAAAGAACAGCAGCACTGGGGCTCCAATGACCAAACTTGGGCAAACATCATGGCTGGAGAATATTGATTCTGTGAATCAGTGAATCATTTGGGAGCATGCAGGTCTCTGGGATGGTCCAGGTGTGGCTGGGGGTGGGAGGGAGAGGCCCCAGGGGAGGAGCAGCACAGCCCTTCCTTACCTGAGGTGGAGTTGGGGTGGAGGTGGGTCTGACGATGGGCGGGGTGGGGTTCCTGCTGCCCCCTCCAGACATGATTTCCTCTGTTATGTCCTTGCCTCCCTGGTTTGGATCCCGGATTCGGATCTACAGGATTGAGAGAACTGCAGTAAGAGCAAAGGAATCATTCCCACAAGGTTCCTGCACCTGCTGTCCTGGTGGAGAGCAGCACAAGCTCCCAGCACAACCAGCAGGAGATGCTCTGGGATGAGCTGGGGCTCAGCAGCAGCACTGGGATGTGCCTTGTTTCCATGGCTTGGAATGCATGGCATGTCATCCCTTCATCAACACCTAATTTAATCAAAACCTAATTGAATCATCAACCACACCAAGTTCAGTCTAAATATGTGCACCCTGTAATGCAAAATACAGGCTCTGCTGCTGGAATGTGAGTTTCCTGCAACTGAGAAAAAGTGGGGGACAGTTTGGGTACAAGCTCAGCTTGCCCAGTAGTGGAAAGGGCAAGAATGGAGAAAAGGTTTTGTTTTTTACCCTGACAGGAAACTCCCTGACCTTGCCAGCCCACTTCTAGGAAAGGGGGAAAGCAAATCAGTCCCAGGTTCCACCAAAACAGAGGGAATCAAACAAAAATACTGAGTGGAGGAAAGGGAAACTGAAAGAACAAACTCAAACTTAGAACTCTGCAGCATTTAGGAATGAAATGGGATTTTTGAGTCTATTCACAGTTCCAAAATGGGAAGAAAAAATATTTTCCAAAAGAAACCACTCCAGAACACTCAGTGAATCCTCAACTGACACTTGAGCCAATCCATTCCCTGAGCAGGGGGAAGAGCCAGCATGTCTGGGATAATGTGAAACAGCTTTTCATCTCCAGCAGAATCTGATAACCCTGAAGACAGAATTCTGTCTATCTGCCCACCTTCTCCAAAGCTCTTGGCTGAACTTGAGATCAATTCCATGCAGAAATCCAAGCAAACCAAGAGACACCATCACCCTTCCCAGGGCAGGGGCTCTGCTGGAAACCAGCCTGTAATGAATGGCCCCATGGCAGGGGCTGGGAATGGTCCTGCAGCTCCTTCCAAGCCAGCCCTTCTGGGATTCTGGGCTGTAAAACTGGAACTGCAGAAGGGCTTTGTGACTTGTCAAACTCAGTTTGGCTTCACTCTGTTTGTGAACACACACACACACACACTGTACTCAGGGTGTTGAGTCTGGGCTTCTCTTATTTTTGATAAAAGAAGGATAAATTAATTATTTTAGCAAATTTTTTTTTTTGCTAAAATATTTCATTAACTACAGCAACAAGGACCTGAGAGTTGGCCCTCTCCTCCTCCTGACACAGAGTCAATGGCATTAAAAACAAGATTTCCCTGCCTGAAAGGAAATTTGTAGTACTCAAATACTCAACTCATGGTGGATGTGGGCATGTGCACAATAATACATTTAATTTTTCTCATTTCTCCAACAGTTGCAACACCAATTACCAAACTGAAACAGCACATTCAGAGAGAAGCATCTTGGGCATTTAAAATCCCTTTTCTGCCTCAAAGAACTCAGCTTGGCTGGCATGGAAGTGCCTTAATCCCAGCTGAGCGTGTCTGATCAGCTCTGCATTTTAATGGCATCAGGGATCTGGGCATGTCGTGTTTGGGATGCTGAAAAGAGACTCCTGGGGCCTGTAGAGGTGACAAAAAAGCTGCTGAGAGCAGCCACCAAAAAGGCCTTTCCTGCAGGCACAGCTCACCCATTGTTCAGTTCTTCCGGTCTCCCAAATCAAGTGTCACCCCAGATCACCCTCAAAACTCCAAAGATGCAAATATTCTGCATTTTGAGACATGTCTAAGTCCTTTTATTCTTTTCTACCCCCAGGAAACTGTTCTTTTAATGTTTCCAAAACACTCTCACACAAACACTGCTGTAATTTCCTCTTCAGTCCTTTACAAACTATTCATTCACAAGTCCAAGCCCACATCATCTTTTCCTGGTTAAACCTCACATTTACCCCACACACCTCCACTGTTCCCCACATCCACCTGTAGATGGGTTGAAATTCCCTTCATCTGCCTCTCTGAGATTCCCCCCAGTGGACTAGAAAGAGAGGGAATGTGCTCTCCCAACCCATATCCACTCAGGTTCTTTCAAGCCTGCAAATACATCCACAAATTCCTGTTTTTCCACCTTTTTCAAGGGATAATATTCAATAATTTCTGATTTGTCACTTTGAACCAATTCCCAACATTCTCCCAAACTGCTGAGTTCACTCATTCCCACCTGGCTTTTTGGGAGCACTCTGAGCAGCAGCACAGGTGAGGATTCCAGGCTTGGGCAGACCATGCTGCTTTTGTTCATGTTTATTAAAAACCAGCAAAATTATTTTCCTTTTCGACTGGCTGAGATGTCACAAACTCAGAGTGGACAGCGCCCATAGCAAAATAGAAAACAGCACTGTGCAATGTTTAATTACACTTCATCTCTTTGGGAATCACAAAATAACTGGTTTGGGGTGGGAGGGACCTTGAAGCTCATCTTAGAGCATGGCAGGGACACCTTCCCCTGTCCCAGGCTGCTCCCAGCCCTGTCCAGCCTGGCCTTGGACACCTCCAGGGACTCAGGGGCAGCCAAGGCTGCTCTGGGCATCTGTGCCAGGGCCTCCAGTGAAGGTAAAGCTCAGGTTTAATCTGAAGAACATTATTCCTGTCCTTGCAGCTCCCCCCAGCACAGAGTGCCCCACTCACCGTTTTCTTCTCTCTCTTGGCAGGCGGCGGCTGCTGCTGCTGCGTAGGCACAATGATGGGTGCAGACTGGTACACGGGCTGGCTGGGGTAGAAGGGTGTTCCTGGGCAGCAGTGACACAAACAGAGGGACAAGGTCAGCTCAGGACACACAACCAATGCCAGAGGTGCAGCATCCCTCTGAGAGGGCTGGGTTTGCTCAGCTCCACTGCCACTTAGCAGAAGCTGATGCTCCATCAAGACAAGAGATTCAGGCACCATTTCTTGTTTGATTTCCATGACCCCAAATTGGCCATGTACATCATCCATGTCTGAGAGGCTGTGGACACCACAGAGGCACTGCAAGAGCATCCCTGGGCTCCTCTGCCTGACAAACAGGAAGATTTTCTGCTGGATTTGCTGCTGGTTTATCAGGGGTTTTCTGCCTTTGTAGAGAAATTCAGTCTAACCAATACAAACAATTTGTGAGGTCAACTGCAACCTATTTGGAAGCACAACCAGAAAATTTAATTATGAGCAATGTTCCTGTCATGCTGCAACACACAAAAAGCAGGACCATGGTGATGAGTGCAGAATTACACCACAGTGCTGGTCACATTCCTAGCAGCCAGTGTGGTTCATTATGGTTTTCTCAGCGGAATGAGAGTGGCTCAGTGAATCACCAAGTGCTTTAAGACCACACCAGAGATGGGGGTGGCAGAGCAGAGCTGCCTCCTGCCCATGGATCAGGTGTCAGGGGAATGTGTAAGGTGCTGCTGGGTGTTCTCCCTTCTAGGCATGGATTCTGGATGAACTGAGTGCTTGCACTTGCCTCTGGCCCAATCTGATCTATTCTTCAGCTGAACTAACCTTTAACTGGGTATGAAAATGTGGATTGTGCCTGTAACCCAACCAGGAGGTCGCTGGATCTCAGGCAAAGGGTGAAATCCAAGAGAGCAAATTAAAGCAGCCCAGCACAGCCTGATTTGCAACTCCAAGGGTGCATTCCTCCTGCTGAGAGCTGTAAACCCCAGCTCAGAGGGCTTTCCTGACATCCTCAGAGAGGGAACTCTTCCTGTGCAAGCAGGGAGCACTGCATGGCCTCAAGGAGCTCAAAGTGACACTCCTGGCTGCACTCAATTACTCAGGAAATGTCTCAGTTTGAATGCCAGGGTCAGCAAAGCCACTTCAGATCTGGCCTCAAAGTCTCTGTCTGCATCTCTGCAGGCTGGGAATCAAAAATTATTGCCCAGAGCAGCTGTGGCTGCCCATGGATCCCTGGAAATGTCCAAGGCCAAGCTGGGCAGGGCTGGGAGCAGCCTGGGGCAGTGGAAGCTGTCCCTGCCATGGCAGGGAGTGGGACTGGATGGGGTTTAAGGTCCTTCCAAGCCAAACCATCCTGGGATTTGGTGATTCTATGAACCCTGCTGGTGAGCAGGTGTCCAAGCAGAGCCTGGCTAAGGTGAGGGAACAGGAGGAGCCTGGGATCCTGCAAGGTGTGAATTCCCTTCACTGGCAGTCTCCTGGAAACCAGATATAACCACATCACCTGCAGTGGGATCCCTGCTGGAGAGGCAGCTCCAGCAGAACTCAGGGAATGACTCTCCCTTTATGAAAAGTATTTTTAAAACCCAAATCCTGAAGAAAGTAACTTCTGGAAAGAAACAGCTTCTGTGACAAGCCAAGTGCATTTGCCAGTGCCACACTCTCTGCTCTGCTCCCTGCCTTTGATCCCTTCCAGTTCTTCAGCACCCAACTTTTATTCTCTCTCCTATCCACTGATCACTTCAAGGTCTTTCCCAGTGTTGTACAGAAACTCCCTGACATCAGAGAATGATAAACTGAAAAACTGAGTTATAAAACTGCACTGCCCATCTTCACAAGTTTTTTCTTCCACTGTATTTTCCCATATCACTTTCTTTAGGTCTTGCCCAGCTGCAATGATTTGGATATCCAGCAGCCACACTGGCCACAAGCCCTGTGCTTGATGGAAAAGGCACTGCCAGCAGCACTGAACATGCCTGAAAAGCAGATTTAGCTGCTCCCCAAACCTGGCAGCACCTGGAGAGAGCTGAGCATTCCCAGTCCCTATACACAGCAAGGGAGTGACAGGAGGGAAAGGTGTGGGTAAGTACAGGCAAATCCCTGGTGAAACCTTCCCTGCCTGGAGGACTCTGCAGGACAGAGAGCTCTGGCTTCACCCACTGATGCTCCACAGCTGCAGCAACCTAAAACTGGGACTGAAAGATTCCAAGATTTTCTGCAAAAAACCAGGTGCTTCCAGGAGAGGAAAGGAGCTGGAAATGAACCTTGTCCTAATTACAGAAGTGAAGACAGATAAATGGCACCAAGCAAGCAGGAAGTAAAAAACAGACCTGTAGCATTACAAGAAATGAGGAATACTGGGCAATTTCCTCATCTAGTGGATCAGATTTGAAGCATCATTACAATATTTCTTCTATTTTCTCTAGGATCAACCACCAGGAAGTAGCTGCCCTGTAATTACCCTCTCTCCTATTCTGAAATTGCATTACCAGGTTCAAGGGCTTTACAACAACCTTTCAATAATTCCTATGAGTTCCACACAGACCAGATAAATAAGAGAAGGAAAAGAGGAAAAATAAGAGACCTTCCTGAATGATGCACAGGGAAGCTACTGGGTTTTTCTCTCCTTCCAAAGGGATCTCTGTGTGTGAAGAGCAAACTGCAATTCTGCCAAGGGAGCAGGGCTGTTACTGGTCAGCCTGGAAGGGAATCAGTCACCCCAAGGCTCCAAAACTCCAACAGAGAATTCCCATGGGAGCCTGAGAATATCTCTGCAGGGAGCAGTGAGTGACCAAATGCATGAAAAGGCCAAATTTTGGCCTCTGCAGGAGTTACAGATTGGACTAAATTACCTTGGCAGCATCAATCCAGGGAAAAAGCCACATGGCTTGTTCTTATCCCCCAGCACACACCAAACAAGAAACACTGGGCTAAGAACTGTTAGCTGCTGTTAACTGGCAATGCCAGGCATGGCACAGGGAAAACCTGGGCTGCCAAATGTACCCACAATACCTGAACAAATAATAATGATTGAGCAGGGAACAACAACAGGGAACAACAAGCAGCCCCACTGCTGGTCACAGGTGATCCTGGGCAGCTGCAGCCTTTCCTGACACACTCACACAAACAACACTCTGGGATTTTTCAGGAGTGAATAATCAGGGCTGTGACACCACCAAATTTAGCAGCTATTTGAAGTTCAAACAAATGCTAATCCAGCTTGTTATTATAAATCTTCAGCTTGACAACAGAAAAACACAGCAAGGACAGACTGTAAGCAGTCTCCAAGCAGAACTCACCGTAGGCATTGGGGAATTCTCCAGGACCTGGGCCTGGGTAGAAGGGTCCTGGTCCTGGTGGCTGCACAGGATATTGCTGCGGTGGCCCGACGTACGGGGGGCCACTGTGACGATACTGGGGGGACAAAACAGCCATCAACCACTGCACAAGGCCTGGGGCAAGCTGTAACTGAGCCCCCCTGACCAACAGGCATCTGGTCCTCACACTGCTTAATGACAGTTTTGGGCAGCACAGAATTATGGATTGTTAAGGTTGGAGAAGATCTTTAAGATCACTGAGTCCAACCATCAACCAGTAGCACCAAGGTCACCACTGACCATGTCCCCAGGTGCCACATCCACACCTGGAGACTTCCAGGGATGGGGACTCCCCCACTGCCCTGGGGATCCTCTGCCAGTGCCTGGCCACCCTTTCCATGAAGGAGTTTTCCCTAATAGCCACCTAAACCTCTCCAAATGTTAGTGCCAAAATAAGGTAAAGCCAAGGCAGGGAGGACACAGGAGCTGAGGCAGAACAGAGCCCCTGCTCTGATTGCAGCACTGTGTTATGAGGCCCAAGGTTCTGGAGTGCCTGTGGATCTATTGAGTCAAATTAGGTATTTTTAAAGCACTAAATATTTAGTCCGATGTTTAGTCCAATATTTAGTCCAATATTTAAATGTCCAAGACATTGGTTTCCTACTGTCTTTGAGGGAGGCCTGAAAGAGGTGATTGGTTCCTAGTGCCTCCATGCACAGAAGAACAAATACTTCATCCAGAGAAAGGACAGAGGCTGAACCACAGAATCCTGCAATCATTTAGGCTGGAAAAGCCCCCTACAATCACCAAGTCCAACTGTTCCCCCAGCACTGCCATGCCCACCCCTGAACCCTGTCCCCACATGCCACATCCACACGTTTCTTCAACACTTCCAGGGATTCTGGCTCCACCACTGACTGCCCTGGGGAGCCTCTGCAATGCCCCATCATGAAGGAACTTTTCTCAATACCTAATCTAGACCTGCCCTGGCACATAATATTCAACTACCAGCCTGATTTCACAGCCACATCCCCACACCCTCCTGGCGCCTCCTGAGACAACCCCCATGCACCAAACACTGTTCTGCAGCTCCTCAGGTGCCTGGAGGCTGGATTTACCTGTGGGATACAGTACTGGGGGCCCTGAGGCATGGGGTAGGGCATTGGCAGGTGGTTCACCATCATGATGTGCTGGTTGGTTTGGTACACGGCAGTCGGGGTCTGCGCTCCGGGACGGATGGAGGGGCTGCTGTTCTGGATGGTGGCTCTTGGAGGCTGGATCTGAGGCCTCTGAAAAAACTACAAGAGGGAAGGGAGAGAGGAGAGAAAACAAAGAGCTGGTCAGACTTCCTGGGAAAGAATTGGAGGTATGCTTACAATATTAGAGTGATGGTGTTAGTTTCCAGGGGTTGCCACACTTGCAGAAAACTGCAGGACAGTCCTTGTTTCTCTGTGAACAGCAGGGCCATCTATGGCTTTCTATTTTACAAGGTAGAAACAGACAAGAAACTTTACAAACTAAGAATTATTAGTTTGTATCCCCTGAATTTTACAGCTGAACCTTCAGAGCCAACTTTAGAAAAATGAGATTGTCTAATTTCCTTTTTATAAGGTGGGCTGGCTGCTAAAATCCCCACCTTTATAAATGCCCCAGGGAAATAAAACATCAAGGCAACTGTTCCAATTTATCTCCAGAAGAGCTAAAACTCCAGAATTTCACAGAGGTCAGAGGCACCTCATGCCTCTCCTTCACATCCAGGTCACCTGTCCTGCCCTGTTTTCCAAAGGGTGGCAACCAGGGTGGTCCCAAAGCCTTGCACCACGCTGGCATAAGGTGCTGCCCTGGCAGATGGGCCAGGCCCAGGCAGCCAAGCAAGCCCTGGCAGAGACCCATGCCCACCTTCCTGTGCTGGGAGCAGCCCTGGGATGGGCACAGGGGTGGCTCTGCACCCTGGGATGGGCACAGGGCTGGCTCTGGATCTGCCCCTGGGATGGGCACAGGGCTAGCTCTGGATCTGCCCCTGGGATGGGCACTGGGCTGGCTCTGGATCTGCAACCAGGATGGGCACAGGGCTGGCTCTGCCCCCTGGGATGGGCACAGGGCTGGCTCTGACTCTGCCCCCCAGAATGGGCACAGGGCTGGCTCTGGATCTGAACCCAGGATGGATATGGGGCTGGCTCTGCCCCAGGATGGGCACTGGGCTGCAGGCCCTGGGATGGGCACTGGGTGCAGGCCCTGGCTCTGTCCCCAGGATGGGCACTGGCTGCAGGCCCTGGCTCTGTCCCCAGGATGGGCACTGGGTGCAGGCCCTGGCTCTGTCCCCAGGATGGGCACTGGGCTGCAGGCCCTGGCTCTGCCCCTGGGATGGGCACTGGGTGCAGGCCCTGGCTCTGTCCCCAGGATGGGCACTGGGCTGCAGGCCCTGGCTCTGTCCCCAGGATGGGCACTGGGTGCAGGCCCTGGCTCTGCCCCTGGGATGGGCCCTGGGCTGCAGGCCCTGGCTCTGCCCCTGGGATGGGCACTGGGCTGCAGGCCCTGGCTCTGCCCCTGGGATGGGCACTGGGCTGCAGACCCTGGCTCTGTCCCCAGGATGGGCACTGGGTGCAGGCCCTGGCTCTGTCCCCAGGATGGGCACTGGGCTGCAGGCCCTGGCTCTGTCCCCAGGATGGGCACTGGGTGCAGGCCCTGGCTCTGCCCCTGGGATGGGCCCTGGGCTGCAGGCCCTGGCTCTGCCCCTGGGATGGGCACTGGGCTGCAGGCCCTGGCTCTGCCCCTGGGATGGGCACTGGGCTGCAGACCCTGGCTCTGTCCCCAGGATGGGCACTGGGTGCAGGCCCTGGCTCTGTCCCCAGGATGGGCACTGGCTGCAGGCCCTGGCTCTGTCCCCAGGATGGGCACTGGGTGCAGGCCCTGGCTCTGTCCCCAGGATGGGCACTGGGCTGCGGGCCCTGGGATGGGCACTGGGTGCAGGCCCTGGCTCTGTCCCCAGGATGGGCACTGGCTGCAGGCCCTGGCTCTGTCCCCAGGATGGGCACTGGGCTGCAGGCCCTGGCTCTTCCCCAGAATGGGCACGGGGCTGCAGGCCCTGGCTCTGTCCCCAGGATGGGCACTGGCTGCAGGCCCTGGCTCTGTCCCCAGGATGGGCACTGGGCTGCAGGCCCTGGCTCTTCCCCAGAATGGGCACGGGGCTGCAGGCCCTGGCTCTGTCCCCAGGATGGGCACTGGGCTGGCTCTGTCCCCAGGATGGGCACTGGGTGCAGGCCCTGGCTCTGTCCCCAGGATGGGCACTGGGTGCAGACCCTGGCTCTGAGCTCACAGCTCAGGAGGTGAGGGAGGCACCACACGCTGAGGCATTCACTGACAGAGGAGTGACCAGGTGAGAGACACTGATGCCATGCAGAACCAGGAGTTGGAGTTACCTGTATAGGTCTGAATCCTCCCTTCAATAACGAAGCAAGAAAGCAGCAGGAAACAGAAAGAAAGCCAATGGAACAGCTTACAGATCAACAGGAAGGAATAGGATACAACATGCACCCTAAATGAACACAGTTGCAGTCAGCTTCTGCCCTGCTCTGACTCATCCCTTCAGAAAAGACCCTGAGTGGCACCATGGACTCTGCTGCCAGAATCCCACAGGGTCAGAACTCTCCTAGGAAAGTTTCACATCCAAGTATAAAAGTTAAAAAAAAACCAAACAAAAAACTCAATCAAACCATGATTTACTGCATGAAATGTGACACTACAGAAAGACTTTGTCTTTACCCTGTTCCTAAAACATCAAATATTTCTCCTTCTGGTCTCTTTCAGTGGTACAGAGAGAGCAGATAAAGCAGAAACCCTGGCTCCAATAATGGATTTTTTTCCTTTTCTGCACCAAGACTGGGAGGGGAAGAAATGCCACATATTTAACTGTTCAGTAAAAAGTAATTATAATAATTAGGCCACCACACATCACACTGAATCCTGCTGGCTGCTGTGCAGTGATGTGCTACAGGGAGTAACTGTGCCAGGAGGAGTGAGAAAAGAAGAGAGGGGAAGGAAGGGATGAGCTGGGATTGTCCACCCAGTTGTGATGTCTCTGTCCTCAACATGACAATGAGCTTAAAATGGCCATTCTGGTGCTGCTGAAGAGTTCATGACACCTGAGCTGTTCCCCACAGCAAACAACCTCTCCAGGGAAGCCCTGGGTGACTCTTTCAGATAACCAGACATTGTTAAGGTGAGCACAATTATTTATGTCCAGCCCTGTCAACCTGCATGAAGAGCTGTCCCCAGCTGGAAGTGTGACCTGAACCAGGAGAACAGAACTGTTTGGGGAGAAAAGTTTGGAAGTGAGGGTGGAGAAAGCAAATGAGAAGAACAAGAGCCCAGCGTGGTCCTGCTCTGATAAAACCTGTGTGTGGCTGGGAGATGTGGGGCAGATGCAGGAGTGTGGCATGAACCAAGTACAGGTGCTGAATTTATGGTGAGAATCACCAGAGTTTGTGGTTTTTCGATATCCAAAGACACCAAAAAGTGTAAAAGTCTTTCTTTTTTCACTGTACTTCACTGAGTAATGGTCATTTTTAAGCTGTAAGCATGTTGCAGCATATGTCTCACTGAGGGAGGGTTGGAAGAATTTAATAAGCCCCACACAGGTGTGTGTTTATGCAGAGTGAAAAGGGCTGGAGGCAGAAGTGAGACCTCTCTGTATCAACAGCACCTCCATCCACAGGGCAGAGCAGGAAAAGCCCCAGTGCCAGGGATGGGGAGACCCCACCCATGGAATCTGCTCCTCAGGTCCTGCTGCAGCTCCAGAACCTGCTGGGAGCACCAGGGAACACTCCCAGCACTGGGAGCCCCTTGGGCAAGGCCAGCTGCTCCTCCAGAGCCTCCACTGGGCCCTGGAGGCTCCCAAGGCTCCTGGAGGCTCCCAAGGCCCCCATGCTGGGACACAGCCTGGGGCTCTTCCTCTGCAAACCCCCTGCCTACCCCTCTGCCCTTCCTTGCCATTTTCCCTTTGGTCACTGCTCACACACCCCAACCCTGCCAAATCCTTTTATTTACCATCATCTTCTTCATTTTCTTCCCCAATCACTCCATGCCCAGAGTTATAAAATCAATGATCAATGTGCCACCAAGGAAAAGCAGAGATCCAGTGGCACAGACATCTTTTATGAAAAATCCTTTCCTTTAGGATCTTTTCTCCTGAGAGCTGGGAGGCCTCAGGAACAAAATGTAACCAATGGTTATCTGCTGCTGTGGAATGCAACAGGTGCAGCTGGGATTGGTCTCATGTGGTTGTTTCTAATTAATGGCCAATCACAGCCAGCTGGCTCAGACTCTCTGTCTGAGACAAAAGCCTTTGTTATCATTCCTTCTTTTTCTATTCTTAGCCAGCCTTCTGATGAAATCCTTTCTTCTATTCTTTTAGTATAGTTTTAATATAATATATATCATAAAATAATAAATCAGCCTTCTGAACCATGGAGTCAGATCCTCATCTCTTCCCTCATCCTCAGACCCCTGTGAACACCATCACAATCCAGGAAAGCCCCAGGCCCCTCTATCACCAAGCACAGCTTTTCATGGGTTTGCCACGAGCTCTGTATTTCCAGGCCATGGCTCCCAGTGCCAGGAGTGCTCCCTTGGACCCCAAAGCTGCACCAAAATAGAAATTTGGGGTAAGAGCCTGGCAAAGCTCAGCTAAGCTCAGCCTGGCAAACATGGGCATTCATCTATTTTTTTCCCAGGAGCCTGGGGGGAGGTTTGGAGAATGGAAGCAAAAGGAAAGCTCAAGTTGTCACCCAAGCTCTGCACTTCACTCAAGCTTCTCATGGCCCTGTTATTAATTTTTAGTCTTTCTGGTGCCACCAGGCCCCAGCCTTTGGTGGGATAACCTGAGCCTGGCCTGGGGCAGGGAGGAGGAGGTGCCTGCAAGGGCAATGCAGCAGGAACTGAGGAGCTGCAGCCCTGAGATGTGAAGATCAGAGAATTGTGGAATTGTTTAGGTTGGAAAACCCTCTAAGATCATCGAGTCCATCCCTAACCCACGTCCCCAGGTGCCACATGCACACCTTGTCTGAACACTTCCAGTGATGCTGACTCCACCTCTTCCAGTGCCTGAGCACCCTCTCCATGAAGAGATTTTCCCAATATCCCAAAACCTCCTTGGTGCAGCTTGAGGCCATTTCCTCTTGTGCTGTCCCTCCTCCAGGAGCAGGAGCTGCAGCTCAAACCCCCAGCTCTGCTTCCCCAGCACCCCAGTGCAGCTCTTTGGGCTGGCTCAAGGCTTCTTTCCTTCCCCTCTGACTGCCCCTGTTTTATTATTTACTAAATCATAAAATGAAGGGAAAAAGCCCTTTTTGGTATTTAGATGTGGCAGCTCCTTCACACACTCATGGATGCAGACAGGGAAGTGACTGCAGCAGTTTCCCATCACTTTCTGACTTGAAATACCCCAAAAAAGCTACAAAATGGTCAGCTGGGTCAGTTCAGGGAGTGAACTCCCAACCTCTCCAAGTCCCAAATCTTTTCCACAGCAGCATCCAGCCAAGCCCATTCTCCTGTACCAGTGACATCCAGAGGAACTCAAGCAACCCCAAGCTAAAACTGGAATAAACTCCACCAGCAACCTCAAGTGAGAGGCTGAGCCACGAGCAGCAAACCCATCTCAAACACAGTTCAAGTCAAAAGGAAATAACCCCATTTCAATTTGTATTTCTGATTTCTGTTTTTAATCACACCAGCCTCTTCTGAGCACTCATTTCTAAAATAAACCCCACACTCCCCAAGTCACTTCATAAGTGAAAGGGCTTTAGGCAGATTCAAATGTACCAAAAATTTGCATTTTGGAGCTCAGGTTAGAAGAAAACTGCTGTTCTCAACTGTGCTTTGTGAGGATCAGAAGCAACAAGTGACTCCACAGCCTCACTCAGAAAGAAAAACCAGAAAGTCTGTGCAGGAAGTGGGAAATGGAGCAGCAATTCCAGCAGGGAATAGCTCCAAGTGCCACAGCATTGGGGGAAAAACACAAGCTGACAGTGTATTCCAAAATACTGCCCAAAACACTTTGCAGGGGCTGTTTTCTCTCTCCTGTGAAGTGAGGTTTTCCTGCAGATTCTCAGTGTGTGATCTCAGAATCAGGGATTACTGATGCACACTTAACTTCCAGTCACAACTGCTGCAATTATTTCATTTCCCTTCAGCCACTACTGGTAACACCCAAATCTTTGCTGTTTTCTCTCTCACAGTGGGGTCACATTTCCCTCAGCATTAACTGGCTCCACCAACTCCCACTGTAACTGTCCAACTGCAGGGCAGGCATTTCCACCCAGGACAAAACCCTGCTCATAAAGCTGTCATTCAACTTCAGGTGCTTAAATCATGCTCATTTGAGGACCTTAAAGCTCTAATAATTACAGGCAGTAACATTGAAGAACAATCCATTATTTGCCTGAAGGAGACCCAGAATCAATACAAGGCACATGTTAATAAAAGCTGGGATGGACACAGGGAATTGCAAACCCCACAGTGCTGCTGATGCCTTCAAAGGGAAGGTGGAGTTGCTGCAGTAAATATTAGCCCTGCTGAGGCCAATTTACTTATTTAGCATTTTCTAGCTGATGAATCTCAGTCTCAAAGCTCTCAGCTTGTGTTACACAGTTTAACCAAGTTTACAAACTCTCCTGTGAGGATAATTATTTCTGTTGGTCTCGAGCACCCTGTGAGTGCTGGGTTCAGATGAAATTGCTCCCACAGCTGTGACCCTCCTGCACATGGCAGGGGCCAAAATCCCTGTCTGCACCCCCAATCCACACCGTGGGTGTTTTGGGTTAAAGGAAACAAAGAGCTCATCCACAGCCCAGGTGTCTCTGTGCCTGTCCTGCTGCAGCACGTGACAGATGTAACTGGAATAAATCCTGGAATATTTTCCTAATGGTGACAGCTTCTCACAGATCATTATAAGCAGATTCAAATGTAACAGAGACAAAAATCTAACTGTGATAAAATCAGGAAAACACTCAGAATTTACAAGCACAGTAAGGGCAGGGCCATAACTGGGTCCAAAGGAAAGTTTTGGATCCCATTCTGACAGAGTGGTGGCCAAGTCCCACCAGTAAAGCTCCCGTCATGGGAGTATTTCCTCCAAAGCTGAGCTGCCTCAAGACTCATGGGCCAAAACCTTCTTAAAGAAAGCTCAGTAAATTTTAGGAGAACATGAAATGGCTCCCAGTGAATACATCCTTAGGAATGAAGGGACTAAGGAGCTGCAGAGCAGGAATGCACTCTCTGCATTGGGCAGTGCAAACACTGACCTAAGTTAAGGTCAACAGCAAAAGCATCTGAACAAGACCCTGATGCCCCCATCACTGCCCAGGCTGCCCCTGCAAACATTCCTCTGTCCCTGCCTGTCCAGCCACACTCAGAAATCACTGTCCCAAAGGTCCCATGCCACCTCTGCCCATGAGCCAACAGCTGCACCTGGCCCATTCCATTCCTTACACTCCTTTTCCTGCCCTGCTCTGCAAGGCTCCAGCTCCCCTGCTGCCCCCTGAGCTGGAAGGAACAAGGATCATGGGGATTTGGGGACTGTGCCCACCTAACTTAGCTGCTCTCCCCACACTGCTCATCCCAGTGTTCAACTGCTCAGGAAATGACTGAAGTGAGAACAAAATAATTCCCTGCAACAAACCTTCCATGCCTCAAGCCCCTGTCCTGACACCACAGGATTATTGGGATTTTTTTTCTATTATCTTGTGGAAACAACCTGCCTCTTGCAAGCCAAAAGAGCTCTGGGAGAGCTTCCCTGCCTTGTCCTGCCTCTCCTCCTCTTTCCCACCAGCAATGCCACCTCTGCTCCCTCAAAACCTACAAGAAGCATCAAAATCAGTTCCCAAGGACAAGTGTTTTGGGAAAGAGGAGTGTAGGAGCTGAAGAAAAGACAATTCCAGACACCCTGACTAGGACAGACAGGCCTGTGCATCTGTCCTGGCACTGGAGAAGTCCCAGCTCTGCCATCCCTGAGTTCCATAAGCCACAGCTATTCCTAGATCTCCTTAATAATGAAGTGGTTCCTCACAAAGTCCAAGTGGTGCAACAGGAACACTCAAAGCTTCCTACAGGTGTGGATTTTGTGGGCTAAGTGAGAAGGACACCAAGCAATGCAATGGTGACAGATAACCAGGTGCATCACACAACAAAGGCAGGGAAGTTGTTTGGTTTGCTCCAAGGTGACATCTTCAGGAAACTGAAACCACTGACTCGTTTGGGGAATACTCAGAACACGTTTTTAGTGATGTGAGAAGGCAAGGGAAGGCCACACATCCCTGGCAATGATTCCCAGAGGTTCTCCTGCCCTGGGGTGTGGGTGGTTAATGGCAGCGGTGACCCGGGGGAGGTCAGGGTCACTCAGGGTGCAGGTGGCTGTTAGCAGGGTTATGCACGTGCCAGGAGCTACTGCAGGGCTGCTTCCTGCACTGAGTTAGTGGGTGAGTCACCTCCACCCCCCCCCCAGGCAATTAGTGCAGGGTGATAACGAAGGGGCAGGTACTGTACCTGGTGATGGGCAGGTCGAGGCCCCGCTGCAAACTGAGGAAAGGCGGGAGAAACAAACACAAAAGGAAAGGCACAAAGAGTCAGAAACACCACAACGAACCAAAATGTCACACTCTATGCAAAATAAACCCACAGAAAATAAAATAACAACGACACGGTCGAAAGCTTTGCTGCAGGACAGCGACACACAGGGGCTGAGGTGTCACGATGGACATCGCTATGGGCACTGTGCTGGGAGCTGGACAAACGGCCAGAGCTGCCCCTAAAGGCACTCAGGGATGCAGGCAACCCTTATCCTGCCTGGGAGGAACACATCAAACCAAAAACCAACTGCAAACGAGCAGCAGTGGAGATTCTGAACTGTTGGAACTGGAGTCAATGGTCAGAGCAGCTGGGCTGGAGCTGCTCCGGGGCTTTGGGGGAGCAGAGGATGGAGCCCCATGGCTGGGAAGAGCCAGGGAGGAACAGGGACATCCCAGCACGGGGACATCCCAGACAGGGACACCTCTGTAAAGGGACACTTCTGCATGGGGACACCCCTGCACAGGGACATTTCTACACAGGGACATCCCTGTAGGGGACACCCCTGCACAGGGACATCCCAGCACATGGACATCCCAGCACGGGGACATCCTGCACAGGGATGTCCCTGCCAAGGGACATTTCTGCATGGGGACATCCCAGACAGGGACACCTCTGTAAAGGGACATCCCTGCACGGGGACATTTCTGCACAGGGACATTTCTGCACAGGGACATCCCAGACAGGGATATCCTGCACAGGGACATCCCTGTAAAGGGACATTTCTGCACGGGGACATCCCAAACAGGGACACCTCTGTAAAGGGACATTCCTGCACGGGGACATTTCTACACAGGGACATCCCTGCACGGGGACATCCCTGAGAGGCAAAGAGCAGCCACTCCTGGCACGTCCACCCCTGCCACTGCATTTCCAGCTAACTCCTCCACTGGGGTCACAGCAAAGCCCCTGTAAGGACTGGCATGTGTCACCTCTCTGAAAGCCAAGGCCCAGCCCAGGCAGTGCAGCCTGGCTGGAGAACAGGAGGTTCTGGGTCCCAGCCCTGAGCTCAGGCCACTGAATCATCTCCCACTCACTTGGGCCACAAGCAGAGGAAAAGAACCCCAATTTAACATGCTCAGCTGACATTAAAAGCATTTCCCAAGAAGGAACTGATTGTTAAAATAGAAATAAAAATGAATGCAAGAAATGGAAAATATAAATAAAGATGACAAGGTACCCACTTCCAGAGCTGAGTTAGGTGTTGAAACCCACAATTCTCAGTGTTAGAGCAGAGCTCCACCATGAGAGCAGGGAATTCTACTGAGAAGAGCTCCACTGATGAACTGCAGTGACCACAGCTACAGCCACAGTGGATTTTAGCCACCACGTGCCCCTGCTGTGATGGCTCAGCACAGCCACCTCTGCTCACTCAGGGGCTCATTGTGGTTCACTCTCTGCCTCACAACAGTGATCAAAACTGGGTAATTAGTGACTTTCTTAATAAGTTTATTTTCTATATGGAAAAGTGGGCCTGGCTTCACTTGCAGCCCTTACAGCTCCTCTAACACCAACATGAAGCAAAGCATAAATACTGACTGGTCCATTTGATCTTTTCCTTATAAACACTTAAATTGCCTAGATTTAAAGATTTCCAAGAAGTACTCTGCTAATCCTGGTGTTTATATATTCCTTCTACCTTCACATCATGGTGGCACTTGGTGACACTTGGATGAAAGTCATAAAACCCTTCAGAAATGAGTAAATATGGACACACAGACTGATCCTGGGACAAGAGTTTATTAAGAATGACCTGCACTGGTTCACCAAATAGTTTTCTCACCCTGGAAAATTCTCCCTAAGCCTTACAATGAAGAATAAAAAAGCAAAGCATGGTCACCTTGTGGAACTACAAAGCTGTAATTTCTATTTTAATGAAACAGGAGGACTCAGAGCCTCTTGGCATTCTCCCAGTGGCTCTGTGGATGAGGAGAAACAGGTACCTGGATGAGTCTCCAGAGATTAAAGCACTTCAAGTCCTTATTTCCCCAAAGAATTTCCCCTAAACCAGCTCAAGTATCTTGTGTTTGGGAAAAGGGACTAAAGGTACCCTGGAAGGGCTGAGCCTTTCCATAGGGCTGCACATTCTGTGTTAGACACCAATGAAAGAAAACAGCCAAAAAGAGAATGGTGGGATGCAGAAACCTTGTACTGCTTCACTTCAGGGCCAAGGCACCTCTCTCATCCCTGTTGCACAGAAAAGATTTGTTCTCACTGCACCTAAAACAAGAGCTGGAAGTTTATATCTGAAGAAGCCAAAGTTTATTCCATGGTGGAAAGTAATGTGTGTTACAAGAAATAAAATAAAAGCTCCAAGTTAGTGAAAAATGCCCTCATCTATTTTGCACTGGTCACCACTGGCTCTTGATTTTAATTTTTTTTTTAAATAATTCTGTTTGATAGGAATTATTCCTGTTAATAGCTGTAAGCAACAGAACAAACTGTAGTAGTCACTGCTGGCTTAAAAGAGACACTTTGGGTTGTTTTTTCTCTGTTTGATGAAGACAGTAGATAGGAAAACCTTATAAATCCTGGGTCCAACCTCCCTGCCCCATGGCCCCCTCCCTACAGTGCTGCCCACTGCTCCATGGACACAGCAAAGTTCTCTCCCTGCAGGTGTTGGGCTGGCACACCTCACCCCTCCTGGAGTGCTCCAGCACCCTCTCTTTTTCTGGAAAAGTCTTAAAACGGGACCGTTTGTGTTAAGAAGGGGGCTGGCATGGCCAAGAGCTCCTGGGGAATTTTCAGCAGTGCTGAAGGACCCGGATTTTGTTTTCCTTGCCCAGCTGGAGCTTTGCAATTCCAGCCGTGGGAGCAAACACGGATTGCAAAGGCAGCTGTGCTGGGGGGAACAGAAAAACCTGAGCTCTGCACCCCCAAAGGCTGAGCTCTGCACCCCCAAGGGCCTGAGCTCTGCACCCCCAAGGGCCTGAGCCCTGCACCCCCAAGGGCCTGAGCCCTGCACCCCCAAGGGCCTGAGCCCTGCACCCCCAAGGGCTCCTGGATGCAGAGCAGGATGGAGGAAGCTCTGGCTCGAGAGAGGGGCTGGATCAACCCTGCCTGCCCACTCAGCTGTGCCAGGGCACAACAGGAACCCAGGGATGGCACAGCCACCCTGCCACCCTCCTCATCCCCTCCTCACCCTCCCCTCACCACCAAATGGGTTAAAAAATAAACTGAAAAAAATAATAATTAAATTACAAAGAAATAAATCAAGCGAAGAACCAAATGCAGGAGTAGCTCAGGCTTGGGCTGGTCTTGCATTTGCTTTGGGGTGGGAGGTGGAATGAGATGTGATGGGTGGGAGCAGCTTTTAGTCATGGGGTGAGATGGGCACTAGCAGAGCACATGGCAAAACCTGCACACAGGAGAGCTCAGAACAATACAAACAAGGTGCAGATAAATTCTTCCCTGGACCTCCTCAGTTACGGGGCCAAAACACTAAAAATTTAACATTTACTGGCCAAATTTCCTGCAGATTCTCTCTCTGCTGAGTGACAAAGGCCAGGGGGGCCTGGTCTCTGTCCTACCCCAGGTCAGACCCCTCTGTAATTCAGCTTTGGGCCCTTGTGGCACCACCTCACCTGGCAGAGGCTGCCACGGCAGCTCGTGCTTTCAGCAAAGAAGCAAACCCAGTGCATTTCTGTAGCCAACAAAAAAGGATGTGGTAAAAAAATATATATAATAAAGAAAGGAAGAAGAAATCAAAACAGGGCCGTGGGCACAATTGCCTGCAAGAAGGAGTACAGTTTGTTATATTGCTTACAATGCAGTATTTTATCCAGCCTCTTCCAGCCAGGGACCTGTAAACCGGACTCTGTTCCAAAACCTTCCTCCTCTTCCAGTTTTCTGTGCAATGTATTGGCACTGTTCTGCTGGGCTGTCAAAAAAACTGGTTTAGAGATGCAGCTCTTCAGTCAAGTTTTTGCTCCAGTTCTAACCATACCAGCTTAGTTGTGCTTTGCAACAATTAAAGATGATTATACTTACTGAGGAAAGAATTTTAGCAGCAGTGTCCTGCATTACTGATCAGAATGGGGCACTGAGGACAAACTCCCAGCTGTGCACATCAAAGAACTTCAAAGTCAGCATTACCTGGCTCCTTCATCAGCAGAGGTTGAGGGGCCTCAGAACAAACCCTGGCCTGTCCTGGAGGGGAAACCTCCAGAGCTGGGCAAGTGCCCAGTGATGTTGCAGGTTTGGGGATCCTTGCCCTGGGTTTATCTGTATTTATAACTGTTCTGTGGACAAAATCCTCTGTCTCAGAGGCCTCAGTTTGCTCCAGGAGTGTTTGCCTTACTCTAAAGAGAGAAGAGTGCAGGGAAGGCACCAGGGGGTTATGGGCATCCTGACACAGAGGGGCAGGAGGTGCAGGATTGCTGCTCCTCAGCTGACAGAGCCCTGGGATGTGCTGATGGGAAGCCACCATGCCTCCAGAAGCTGGGCAAAGCCTCTGATGCCCTAGGAGGGTCTTCTAACATCATGTGGAGCTGTGCTACAAGCAGAGAATCCCCAGAAAGTGCCTGGTGTGGGGAACTGAAGTCCTACAACAGCAGAGCAGTATCACAATAAACACCCACCCCCAAAAAACAGACTGTGAAGGATGATCAAACCTAAAGCTGGATGAAAAAGGGGCTCAGCACAAAAAGATCTGAGTACACAGAAGCTCTAGGTTACATGTGAGCACCTCCAGGGTTAGAACTGATCAGTGGCACTGATTTGGGAGCAAAGCCCAGAGGCCACTGGAGAGTGAGTGCTGCTGCAGAGAACTGCTTGTGTTTGATCTTGGTCTATCCCTGCACAAAACACATCCTTAAAGAAAAAATAAAAAGGAAAAAAAGAAAGAAGAAAAGAGAAAGATTCTGGCAATGAACCTGAACTCTATAATGAAGTGAACCTGAAAGCAACTAGGCTAAAAATAAATGGTATTATTTAAAGGTAGATGAGAATCCCTCCATCGCTTCTTTAGGAACTTCAGAAGGAAAATTATCCTACCAGGACAGTGTCTGAAAAACTCAACCAAGGTTTGCCATTCAGGATGTGCTTCCAGGTCAGTAAAATGGGCTTTGCAGAGAACCAGCCCCGTGCTCCAGACACACACAGACAGAGAAACACACGAGCAAGGAGGAGAGAGCAGGAGGAGGCAGCGGGGGCTCCTTACCGGCGAGCGGGTCTGAGGCTGAGTGTTCATTGTTTGAGGGGCTTGAGGGTACACCAGCGTGGTGGGAGCTGCATTCTGTCCTGAGGGATAAGGAGCCTGCCAGGGAACAAGAAAAGCCAAGTGAGTGGATCCAATGATTCATCCCAAAAAGCAGGAAAAGAACTGGAAGGACTGACATTGAGATTAAGATGAAAAGATTGCAAGAGAGAAACCATCCCTGTTGAGGAGCAATTCATCAACACTGCCTCTCCTGGGAGCAGCTTGTAGATCCACTAGTAGCTCCACTGGTAAGTAACAGCTCCATTAGTAATTATTAGTTAGAATTTACTACAATTTTATAAGTCAGAGTTTGCTACTATTCATCACCTGAGCTTCCCAAGTGCTGAAGTGGGAAACAACCCAGGAGACACATGACAGTGTCACCAAAACCCTGTGTGTCCAAAGGCCTGGCCACCTGTCTCCAAAAGCCTCCCCTGAACCAGCTTCCAAGGACAGCCAGACCTGTAGACAATGCCAATAAATCCTCCAAAATCAGGCAAACAGCAAGAAACAACCTTGAGTGTGTTGAACAGAAGCTGCTGCTGCATTAATGCATTTCCAATGCAATAATGGAACAGCCCAAAATCATCCCAGATGGAAGGCAGGCCATGGCTACAGGCTCTGCACATTTTTCCTACTTGCACCCATTTCCATGGGCTGTAACATTTATCCCAGCAGATGCTCTCCCCAAGTGTTATTTGCCCAAAGTAACAATAAACTGGAGCTCTGGAGCTCTGCTGATGACGCATTTTAATGAGACATTTAGAAATAACTTTTCAGAGTGCCTTTTTCCTTATTCTTTTTGAACAAAACCAGTATAATTTACATTATAATTTTAAAAAATCATTTATTATTGTAATGGCACAAAAACCAGCCACCAGCCTGCAACAGCCTTTGCTCTGAAGAACCACAGGATGGTGGAATTGGTAATGTTGGAAAAAGTCTCTGAGATCTTCAAGTCCAACTGTTCCCCAGCACTGGCAAGGCCACCACTAAACCATGTCCCCAAGGGCCACACATCTTTTAAATCCCCCAGGGATGGGGACTCCACCACTGCCCTGTGCCAGGGCTGGACAGCCCTTTCCATGCAGGAATTTTCCCAATATCCCAATAATGTAACTTTGAGCTGTTCCCTCTGCTCCTGTCCCTGTTCCCTGGAGCACAGCCTGATCCCCCCAGCTGTCCCCTCCTGTCAGGAGCTGTGCAGAGCCACAATGGCCCCCTGAGCCTCCTTTGCTCCAGGCTGAGCCCCCCCAGCTCCCTCAGCCTCTCCTGGGGCTCCTTCCCAGCTCTGCTCCCATCCCTGGACACGCTCCAGCCCCTCCAGGTCCTTCCTGAACTGAGGTCCCAGAGCTGCCCCAGGACTGGAGATGCCCCAGAAGTGCCAGCACAGGGGCACAGTTTGCATTGTCTCTTTTTTCCTGCTTTTCCATCCCTGGACTAATCACTTGCTGATTAAAGTGCAACACAAGGTAAATGAAAATATAGTTCAGGAACAATCTAACCAGGGATTCCCTGGTGTCAAGGAGAAAAAGAAAAAAAGGAAAAATACAACAAATACAACAACATCCCTTCCAAAAACATGGTAGAGGGGATGAGGGGAACAAGCACAGCCCAAAAATAGCCCCATCCCAAAACCCAACTGCTGCAACACCTATTCCTACTCTGGGACCACAGTGGATCTGCTTTTTAAAAAGCAAAACTCAGACACGACTCCACAGACACGTGAGGACACTGCTCCTACCACACAACTTAACTAGGCAGGACCTTCTGGTAGCTTCTGCCTCATTTTCACAGCTTCTTGGGTCACAATGATGATAAATGTGAGTCTCCAAGTACAGCACCAGGCCTTTCCTGTGATCCAGGACACCAAACACACTGGGCAGGGTATTTAGCTGGACAGTGTTGTTCTGGAGGAGTTTATACAATGCAGCAGCACAGCCTCTGGTTCAGAGCAATGGAATGCTTTGTTCAGCTCCCTCCTCTCAAATGCTTTGTCCTGTCCCTCCTCTCCAGGAGCTCCCTGATCCAATCCACTCCAGCCAGCCCTTCCCTCCCTTTTCACCATTACAAAACCTAATTAATGTAAACAACTACATGGAAAGAAGCCTTCTATTTAATTTTTTTTTTGAGATGTCACATAGCATCAACTCTTTTCCCCTTTTACTTGATGAGTGATTCTGCTGGAGCTGGTGGTGTCAGTGTCATTCCAGAATGAATAACCCAAGGCTAAGGAGAAGTGGGGAAACTCTTCACCCACAACCTGGAGAAGTTCTCCTGCCTTTGTAGCATTTTGCTGCTGACTTTCTGCACCTGGCATCTCTGCCCAAGGTGAGATTAAAGCTTTTTCCACAGGTCCAGATGCTGCTGTTCCTATCATGGGATGGTTCCATGGAAGGGTTTGGGTTGGAGGGATTTTAATCATCCTCATCCAGTGCCACCCCTGCCATGGCAGGGACACCTCCCACTGTCCCAGGCTGCTCCCACCCCTGTCCAGCCTGGCCTTGGGCACCTCCAGGGATCCAGGGGCAGCCCCAGCTGCTCTGGGCACCTGTGCCAGGGCCTCATCCCCTCACAGGGAAGGATTTCCTCCTAATATCCAACCTAGACCTACTCCCTTTTAGTTTAAAGCCATTCTCCCTGGTATCTCTCCCAGCAGCCAGCAGTGAGCACAGGCAGGGGACTGTAGCTGCATTTCTCTTCACAGAGAAAAGCAAGGCACAACTTCCCAAAGATTTTCTCAACCTCAGAGAAAAAAGCCCCAATTCTTATCTCATTTACTGCCCCGTGTTTTAAACAAATAAAATACATTGAAGAAAATTATTTACCTAAAAGAATTTCATTAGATTCTCGTGTGTTTTAATTCATTAACCAATTAAATCCATGTATGTGTCAGAACTATCAGCTAGCAGTCAGGAAATTCTGTACAGTTAAGTTAAATTAAATGCTTGAACAAGTTCAGTTCAAATGTAGTGTAATATAGTATAATAAAGTAATTAATTAGCCTTCTGATATCTGATATCAATGGAGTCAGATGTGTCATTTCTCCCTGCCACAGGGGTTGCTCAGTTTTACTACAGGTGACTGTGCTGGGAAATATTATAAATAAATGATAGCAATAAATGCACCAGTTGATCACTGGCTCCTTGTGCCTCCAGCTCCACAGGAGATGAGACCTCATTTCAAAGTGCTGCTCCCACAGCACCTCAGCACCAAGAGAAGCAAATAACTACTATTCTTCCCCATCTTTAGGCTCATGAAAACATTTTCTTCAGGCTTAAACTGCCTGTGACAGAGCAGAGCTCTGCTATGACTCCCAAGGGTGAGTCAGGCATCTGATCCTGCCCCAAAGTCTGTACCCACCTCCAAAACAGCCCCCATCTTCTTTTAATCACCCAAGCCAAAGGAAATGTGAGAGAAAAGGAGCACAGCTGTCACTAAGCCTAAAAATCCTCTGAGTTTTAGCAGCAAAACTTTAAAAGAGGTGTTTGGAAACACAGTGCCAAAGGCATTTCACTGGTGACACGTCACTTCTGACACTGTGACACAATCCAGGGTTAAACTCACTTTAGCATTTAAACCCTACCAGAATGAGCACAGCATGAAGGTATAAACAAAGAAAACATACAAAGGCTTAACCAGAGGCCAGAGCAGGGTTTTTGCCATGAAGGTGTCATCAACCAAGGCAGCTTTGGACAGATGACCCCCACGAGTGAGGAACAAGTGCAACACAAATCCCACTGAAGACCACAAGCATCAGCTAAATAAATATGTTTTACAACTATTACACAAGACAAATGCCTCTGCTCCACATGTTTCCACCCAGAGGGATGTTGCCTTAACTGGTATTTGTGTTAAAACTATAACAAGGGGAAGAAAAGGGAGGGAAAAGTGGTTTATAAATTTCTGCAGGTATTAACTTCACATGGGCTGTGGGAGCCTAAATAAACTATCAAAGATCCAACAGAATAAATCACAGCACTCTGCTGCTTTTCATACACATCAGCTGATTAAAGCATTGCATCTATTCATCTGCCAAAGGACTTTTTTCTGTGCCAAGCAGCTAAATGGGTACAGAAAGTGATGTGGTCACGTGCAGCCACACAGGGCTCTGTGCACCGGGGCTGGACTGAGGGAATGAAGAGATCAGCGAGGAAATGCTCCAAAAATCCCCTAAATAAACCCCCACAGAAGGGAAGGCAGGGAAGCAAGGATTGCTCTGCAGACAAATGTTGGTTCTGAAGCATCTGAAGGCTGGATTGAATCCCTGAAGTTCCAATAACTGCTGGGAGAGGACAGAGCGCTGCTGAGCTGCTCCACTTCAAGACTGAGCAATTTGCTTCCCTTAAAGCTCTCACCTTCCTGATTTTATGTTTCAGCTGGGGCTGTTCAGGGGAGGAAGGTGATAATAGCTGAGTGTTTATGTATTCCCACAACTTGCTGGGAAAATCCTTTCTCTGGACTCTTTCCACCTCAAGCTGCTGCCTGTGCTAAGCAAGGAAAAATAATCACTATCAACAAAACAACTGAAAAAAGTTATTCTTAGCTCAGGCCCGAGCTGGTTAATAAACACTGAGCCTGCAGTGTAACATGACTCCCTTGGGACTGCCTGTCCTGGGAATAAACAGGCAAAGTACACACATCAGGCTCAAAAGAGCTGAGTCACCCAGCTCTGCCTCTGGAAAAATCTTTTGGGAACAAAACCCTTCCAGCCCCAGGCAGAAAAGTGTCACTTGCTGAGCTCTGTGACTGGCTTGGCTGGGAAGGGGTTAATCCCTGTGGCAGATTCCCGAATCCTCCCGGCTCAGGGAAGGCTGCTGGGTCTAAATTTACTGAACTTACACACGAGGAGGAGAACTGGACCCGCAGCTCCAGCACATGACCGTGACTCAGGAGCTGCGCGGCCCTGCCAGCGCCGTGACCTTGGCAGGGAGGAAACCTCTCAATCCCCAGTCCCAAACCTTCAAATTCCCCAGTCCCAAACCTTCAAATCCCCCAGTCCCAAACCTCCAAATCCCCCAGTCCCAAACCTCCAAATCCCCCAGTCCCAAACCTCCAAATCCCCCAGTCCCAAACCTCCAAATCCCCCAGTCCCAAACCTCTCAATCCCCCAGTCCCAAACCTCTCAATCCCCCAGTCCCAAACCTCTCAATCCCCCAGTCCCAAACCTCTCAATCCCCTTTTTTAACAACCAGACTTGGTTTTCCTTCCAGCTGCTGAACAATTTTCGTTGAGGAAAACCAGGAAGGGAGCAAGCAGAGCGGCTGTGTTGATGCCCCAGCCCTTGAGGCTGCTTTTGCAGAGTTTTCCCCTGGGTCACTGGCCTGGACAGCAGGAATTTGGCCTCAGACACAGGTGAAGAAATCCCCCACAGCAGCAGAAACCTCACTTCAGTCAAAGTGTGGACTGCTGGTGACAGCAAGGATGTGGCTTTTAATTGTGAATCATCATTTCTTTATGGAGCTGGGCTGGCTCTGCCCTCCCACAGCCCCAAATCCAATCACTGTGACAACTCAATCACTGCAACCCAAACAACTGCAACCCTCCAACGAGGGAAATCTCTGGGCATTCAGCTCTGGGAAAGTAAGAGGATTATAATTTAAACCCTGGCTCTTCATTTCTCCCTAATGAACTCCCTGCAGGCAGTGCAGGCTGCAACAGCAGCTCCTCAGGCTGCCCCTCCTCACTCACACCCAGCACCTTGATTTCCCCCAAGCTTTGGTTTCTTCATGCCCTGGTTCTGAGCAAGGTGCATCAGCACAAACTCAGTGCCAGGGGAAGGGGCTTTCCTGGCCTCCCCACAGGCAGCTGCTCCCCTTCCTGCCAAAATGCACAGAACACCTGAAGACTGAAGGTTCCAGGGAGATTTCACTTTGGATCTGATGTGAAAAGCTGTGTTAGTGATGGCAGAGAGAACAGCCCCAGCCAGAGCATCCCAGCAGAGCCCAAATCTCCTCCTCCCACAGACACTGGCCAATGACAGGAGGCTCCTCTCCCACCCAGGGGCTGCCTTGGGAACTCCAGCAGCAGCCAGGGAAGCTCCTGCCCTCCCTGTCCCCCTTGCCACGCTCCCAGGGGCTGCAGCAGAGATCACTGAGCACAAGACAGAGCAGCTTTTGACCTAAAATCAGTATTTAGGGACAAAATAAACCACTCTGTAGCTATGCCACCGAGCTCTGGAGATGCCAGGATCTCAGGTACCTCCAGCATCTAGCCACAAACAGGGCACTGCTCACTCCTGCACCTCTTCTGCACACACCTGACTGTCACCATTATCTTGGCAACCACATAACCTCACTTTTTTTCCTCCCTGGTGTGCTCTGCACTCAGCAGAACAGGCTTGGAAGCTGCTGGCAGGAAAAAGAGTATCTGTAACAAACAGATGCAGCTCATCTGCAAATATTACAGATGATGGTGGAGAAACCTGAGTTATTAAATTTATTCATTTCAGCCTTTTTTCTACAGCATCCCTTCAAATAACGCATAAAGCATATTCTGCCCCTATTCCTGTGAACTATTCCAGCTTTAAAAATAGCACAACAAATGATTAAACCACTAAACAAGGACAATTCCCTCTAAATGCTCCCAGTTTCCCTTTCATTATTACAATGATATTTCAATGATCATCACACACACTCTCAGATGCCTCTGCTTGAACACAAGTCCCCACTCACAGCCATGTGTTCAAATATGCAGTTTTAGGTACCCATCACACCAGGGATGCCACATTTTTTAAGCAGCTCATTTGCAAATTATCCAGAATTACTGAAATCAGCTCATCCTCACCAGGGCAATGCTGCAAAACAAAAATATGCAGCAGTTCTACTCTGCTGCCTCTCTAAGCCAGGGCTGCTCCCCTGCAGGGTGCAGCAGCCCCTGAGAAACACTGCTTTTCCTGCATCTATTGGTATATAAGAGCTGGAATATCCAAAGCCCCATTAAAATCACTGACAAAAGGACTAGAACTCTTCTCTGACACCAAACAAACTGTGCAGATGAAGAGCTCCACATAAAAACCAGAATGAACACAATTCAGTGCAAACACTGCTCCTGATGGAGGGGCTGGGATGGCACCAGGGTGGGACTTGGTCCAAATCCCTGCACACTGGATTTACTGGGGGGTTTTGAGCTTTGGATTTGGGTGGAGACACATAATAAACAGGAACTGTGACTGTTCAGTGAGTTTATTTAAATATGTAGGCTTTTTCTAAAGCTATTTCCTCAAAAGGACTCAGATCAGGTGTTTTGCCTGATTTTAGGACTTGAACAAATTGCAGACAAGTAGAAAATGCAGAGAAGAAGTAGCTGGCACCCTCACTGCCCTTCTCCTGACAAGTCCACTGGTTTAGTCCCTCTTTTTCCATAAGCCCAGCCTTGAGGGAATTCCCCTTGTTGGTAAACATGAACATTTTAGTGGAAGGTGTCCATGCCCCTGGCAGGGGGTGGAACAAGATGAGCTTTAAGGTCCCTCCCAGCCAAACCCAGTCTGGGATTCTGTGATTAAGCTCAGCCTTTAAAAGGATAAAAATATCCTGAGCCAGGAGGAATTAGTCCTCTCTGTCCCCTTTTTCCTCTGCAGGAGTTTGTCTCAGGATCCATCACCTGGGTCATTACCTGCACAGCCAAATTTGTAACAATCTTTTTTATGGCTTTACATCTTTTCACCCCACACATCTGAGTGGGCAAAGGAGGAAGGCACAGGGAAACTGAGCCCCAGGTAACACCCACAGAGCTACAGGCACTTTTCCTACTTCAATGTGGGTAATGAGATTGTCTCCAAGGCAAGATGGTGAAGGAACACAGTCTGCTGTGCCCTGGACAAGGACTCTGTGCCAGGGACCACAGAGACACAAAATGCACATTCCTGACCTGTTGGAATGAGGCCTGAGGAGCCACCCCAGGGCTGGAGCCCCTCTGCTCTGGAGCCAGGCTGGGAGAGCTGGCAGTGTTCACCTTGAGAAGGCTCCATGGACACCTCAGAGCCCCTGCCAGGGCCTAAAGGGGCTCCAGGAGAGCTGGAGAGGGACTGGGGACAAGGGAAGGAGGGACAGGACACAGGGAATGGCTTCCACTGCCAGAGGGCAGAGCTGGATGGGATATTGGGAATTAGGAATTGTTCCCTGTGAGGGTGGGCAGGCCCTGGCACAGGTGCCCAGAGCAGCTGGGGCTGCCCCTGGATCCCTGGAGGTGCCCAAGGCCAGGCTGGACACTGGGGTTGGAGCAGCCTGGGACAGTGGGAGGTGTGGGACTGGATGAGCTTTAAGGTCCCTTTAAGGTCCCTCCAGCCCAAACCATGCTGGGTTTCAGTGATTTTCTCCTCAGCTCCACTGGCTGTTTGTGTCCCTCAGCAGTGCAAGGACAAACAGAACCCCCAGCCTGAGAGAGGACAGAATCCTCCTCCCCTTCCCAGGCACTGCTCCAGCCCACACTGACCTCCAGCCACAGCACAGGAACCTGCAGTGCAAGTCCAAAGCAGTGATTGTGAGCCATGGGGGTGCACAGGGGTCCTGCTGGTGGCTGCTCCCTCCCAAAGCCATTTTTAAATCCATCAGCACGGAGTCTGCTGCTACTGAAGGTGTGAGGCCATGGATACTGTCACAGCAAAACATTCCAGAACATCTGGAAACTCTGCCATGGCTTCATGTGGCTCCTCCCTGAGGCTGAACTGCCAGGCTCTGCCCTGGCTGCAGCACCTGGCTCACAGCCTGGGGTGATCTGCTAATGACCATTATGGAAATTAAGTAAATTGGCATTTTCTGTAATAAAGGCACTCAAAAATAGGGAGTGTATGTGTGTGCTGAGGGCAGAAATCCCAGCATCCCCATTGCTGCAAGCAGAGCTGGGACTGTCTGCAGAAACCCCCTTGAGCTCACAGAGTGCCTGTTCTATAAAACTGCCTCCCATTTTAACAAAACAGACTTGGAGGACAACACTTGTTCCCAGGAACACAACCCCAAGCAGCCAAGAGCCTATTCCACATCAAAACCTATTCCACATCAGCAGCTTTGCAGCTTTCCTCCTATTTTCTTCCCAAAGCCAACAAGAAGCCCCAAAAATGTGTTCTCTGATATCTCAGAGGATGCTGCCACCCTTGGAGACACTCAGAGCCCAAGGGGAGGTGCCCAGAGTTCTCTCTCCAGCTGATCCAGCTCAGAGCAGGCCCCTGCAGCCCCTGGTGATCCCAGGTCTCCCAACCTTCAGCTCTGTGAGGGCAGCAATCAGATAAAATATCAAAGTTTTGCTCAATTCCACTATAACTCCATATAAAGTGTCTGAATTTGCACCAAGTTAAAACAAGTCAATAAATCCTGGCTTTCCAATGGCACCATAAGGAGGGATCTGTGGGGAACACAGGCACAGCCCTTCCAGGCTGCAGAGAGTGGAATTATGGCTCCAACACCTCTGTTGGTTCAATGGAAAGCAGCACAAGGAGGGTTCAGCTGGCAGGAGAACCAGGCTGTTTATGGATTCAAAGCCTCACCTCTGGAATGTGGCCTCCCTGCTGCAGGTTCAATGGCTCCAGAGGTTATTCCTCTGTTTCCCAGTCTGACACCACAGCTAACAGTGGACTACAGGGCTGCATCTCCCTGGTTTCTCTGACTGCAGGGATATTTTATACCCTCTATGCTCACAAAACACAGGCTGTGTAAAGCCCTGACTTTTGTGCTGACTCTGGTGCTTCACTGAACACATGGTGTTTGTTTAAAAACTCTGTATTTTCTGGAGCATGCAAGAAAACATCCATTAAATTGCATGGAACAGAAGGTACTGTTACAGAAGGAATTCCAGAATTGAAGTTATTAAATGCAAGAAAATGGCAAATTGCCTCATATTGTTTTGTCTTCTTATATTATGAATAAAAATGTGGCTCAACAAGTGGCTAAGTCTGAAAAGCACCAAAATAACACCCAGGGCACGTGACTGTGAGAACAGAAAATACACGGGGAAGAGTCCTGAAGAGAGGGATCTGGAGAATTTTGAAACAGCTACAGAGAAGTTCAATTTTCTATTAGAAATGCTGCTTTATTCCACCCCAAACCAAGTTGCTGGCAAGTTTAGAAGTGCTTTTGATTCCCAATAATCTGACAGGCCAAACAAAGGCGCTTCCGCTCAGCAGCAGCAGCAGCCAGGATGGGCCGTGGGGCCAAGACACCCACAGAGAGCTCTCCCTTCCAAAGGCCCTGCCTGGCCTGGGTGGAAGGGCCAGGCACACTCAGAGCCAGGGCATGGCTGCTCCAGAGAGGAAAAGCTCAAACAGCAGCAGGAAAACATTTCCCTCCCCACTGGGCAAACCAGAGTGCCTGGAGAGGGATTAAACACCTCTGAGAGCAGGAATTCCTCACAGTGCCAGGACAAGGAGAAGGCTCCCACTGCCAGAGGAAGGGATGGATGGGGTGGTGGAATGGAATCCTTCCCTGGCAGGGTGGGCAGGCCCTGGCACAGGTGCCCAGAGCAGCTGGGGCTGCCCCTGGATCCCCTGCAGTGCCCAAGGCCAGGCTGGACAGGGCTTGGAGCAGCCTGGGATAGGGGAAGGTGTCCCTGCCATGGCAGGGGTGGCACTGGATGAGATTAAAATCCTTCCCAACTCAAACCATCCTGGGATTCTATAACAGGATTCTATGAGGCAGATGAGGGGTGGGTCTAAAGCCAGGCCTAGTGTGGAGGGATAGAATGCAAGGGAATAGTGCAGAAGGGGTCTCACACCTGAGGAGTTGCAGCTGTACTAACACTAAAGATCAGGAACAGCCCTGCCCTTAATACAGCACAGCTGTGTCCAAGAAGGAGCCAAGTGCTACAAAAGAGTGGATTGGCTGGTGGTGAGGAGAGTTGGAGTTTGTTGGCTGTGCTGTAAAGAAGAAGGAGGAGTCAGTGCTGTGAGGAGATGCCCATGAGAAATCACCCAGAAGATATGGAAGATTTACAATAAGGTCCCAACTAGAGTCAGTATTTGTGCTGTAATCTTTTCTTTGCACATGTACAAGATAAAATTGTGATGGCTCTTCCTTTCCTTCCTAGAAAAAAAGGCTCTTTCTGTCCTTCTTGAGTGCACAAATACTAAAACTAATTCATACATCCCTCCTATGTTGCACCTTATGAAAGCCAACTGCTTCCAAGGTTAAATAATTAAAATAAACAGTGTTAATCTGCATTTGAAACTACATTATGCCTTCCAACTCTCCCTTCCTGCAGCTCTTACCCCCAGATGCTGCCCAAATTAGAAGACACCCATGAAGCCCAGCATCCCCATACAAAAGCCCCCTGAAGACCAAAGGCACTGAGACACAAGACATGTTTGATGTTTCCAGCCAGACTTGCCCAGACTTAATGAGTTAAAAAGCACAGTAATGAACCAAAAATAATGAAATACATTCTCAGAGGAAATATTCCTAGCATTATTAACCCAATCAAAAACCTCCTAATCCTATTACAAACCAGAGGGTTCAGCTGCACTTCCAGCAGGTCTTGAACACAAAGGCCAAAAGAAGATTACACTCCTGGATTTATCAGCTATTAAATAACTCACAGTTTCAAATCTCCACCTGCAGTCACATAATTCTGCAAGCCTGGAATTTGCAAAATGCATTGGAAATGTGCTGGGATGAAGCCTGACCCGGATGTACAGAAGGAAGCACAAGGAAAGAAGGGAGAATAAAAATTTTTTTCTGACTAGTCAGAAAAAAACCCATTACTAAATATTAATCTGGTTATTTAGGTAGGTTTACTGTTCACACTGTCAGGAGTTGAGTTGTTTAAATTTGCCTTATTCTCATTATCTGGAATGGACCTCAGACCCAAGAAACTGGAATCTGCTGCTTGGAGGAGCAGCACAAACAGGCAACATTTTCCCTCAGCTGGTCCAGCACCAACTTCTTCATTTATACAAGGAGAGTTTAACCTTTCAATCTGTGTCTACATCACAAATAAACTCCCTGACTGACAACCACAAGAGTTCTGGGATTCTGGGTGGGTTTAACCAGCAGGGAATTGGTGCTAACAGCTCCTTACACAGAACAAGGAGGTTCCTACACAGGGAAGTTCTCTGGGGGAAGAGCTCCCTGCAAAGCTTAGAGATCAACTCGGATCAAGGGATCCACAGGGATGCTCCTGAACACAGAAAGTGATGGACAGGGAGTTTATCTGAATGAGCCAATAAAACTGGGAGCCCCTTGTGCCCCAGGGGCACAGGAAGTTCATTATCTGGTTTTATGCTGATTATTTCCTTCTAGCAAAGCACATGTGGATCTAAATAATGAGGAATCATGGATCTGGAAGGGACCCACAGGGATCAAATCCAAGCCCTGGCCCTGCACAGACACCCCAACAATCCCAGCCTGTCCAAACCCTCTGGAGCTCTGGCAGCCCCAGGGCTGGGAGCATTCCCTGGGGAGCCTGGGCAGTGCCCAGCACCCTCTGGGGAAGAGCCTTTCCTGATCTCCATCCAGCCTGACACAGCTCCAGCCCTTCCCTGGGGTCCTCTCATTGAGTTCAATGTGTAGCAACCAGACTCCAAAGGCAGCTGCCTCCAACACAGGAAGAGAACAAGGAGTGACAATCCCCACATCCCAGGGCACCTGACTGACCCCAGGGTACCAATGGGTGAGGTTACAATTAAATTACATCCCTCCTTCTGTTACAATCCCTTAATAAACATTCCTTAATTAAAAGCATCTCAAATGGGGCTGCAGAAGATGGAAGCAGTGAATACACATCATGGTTCTAACAGGATTATTCCAGCTCCTGTAGAAAGGATCCAAGATCATAAAAGAGGGGCTTGGGGATTGCCTAATAAACATGCCACAGATGGCAGGCAGACTTGCTTCCTGGCACACATTCCCAGACCTGAAGGTACTAAGGAATGTCTCCCTGCTATTACAAACACTAATTCAACGATGGTGACATTTTTGAGGAGCAGAATGAGACCACAAAACTCTCTTCACTTCAGGCACAGAACCAGATGGTAACAAGTTTCAGCTGGTACAATCTGTTCTGGATTTAAAACAGCCACCTAAAAGTCAAGGTCTCCGTGCACCGAGATCCAGAGAATTCAGCCCTCCTGCTCTTCTGTTCACTTGGGTGTATCTCAACCTTTTCAGGAGCAGGTGAGGGATGGCCACAACTACAGCAGCTGCAGAGGAATGTCCCCATCAGTGCTGTGGGATCCTCTGCTCCCTGGAGCTCCAGCATTCCAGCCCATCCCGGGAGGCAGCCGTGGGCAGGCAGCACCAATCTGCTCAGTGCACAGCGTGTTCTTAATGAGAGCTGAAGCTATCCCTGCCTAGAGAGGAAATTCCTGGCAATTTGTTCCAAGTGTGGTCACTTGATGCTTCCAAACTGAGGGCCTGGACTAAGAGAATTCCTCAGCATCCCACTGGAGCCTGCAGTTCTAAAGCTGAGGCAGAGAAAGCCAAGAGTCTTCTCCAAACCATTCACGCTCACATGCCAGAACCCTACTGCACTTGTTCCTTGGGATCCTCCAAAACACCCCCAGGTCATAGGGGGATGAAACTGCCTCCTCCTGGTGCCCTAAGCTCTGCACACTGCCTCTGGAGGAGCCCTCTCCTCCTCTGTTCACTCCTTGGACAGAGGGAAGC
Organism: Agelaius phoeniceus; assembly: GCF_051311805.1. Taxonomy (NCBI): domain Eukaryota; kingdom Metazoa; phylum Chordata; class Aves; order Passeriformes; family Icteridae; genus Agelaius; species Agelaius phoeniceus. The sequence continues at coordinate 2,685,125 of NC_135288.1, forward strand.
TCCTTCCTGCTGCTCCCAGCCCAGCTGCCCTGGCAGTGCTCTGCTTTGCCATTATCCCATCCATCAGGGTCAGGCACTGCAATGAGGCAGATTCACAGCCTTTCAGCTGCTCTCTGTTAGGGGCTCTGGGAATGCTCTCAGCCTGCTCTGGATTCTCCATCCATCATGGGATGGTGCCTGACTGTCAATCCAGGCCCTACCTGAGCTCTGCATAACCTGCTCTGGGAGCCACATCCAAGTAGGAGCTGCTCTGCTCCTTTCCCAATGGTTTCTCCTTTCCTCCCCACACTGAGAAAGGGAATTGTGTCAACCCAGCCCCTTCTGCAGCCTCAAGCCAGGAGCAGAGGGGCTGTGCCCCTCCTCTCCCTGTCAGAATGAGGGAAAAACACGCAAAACCCAACAGGAATATGAAATTTTATGTGCTTGGGGCCACATCTGGCCATAACATCACTTCAGCAGCATGTGCTGCACACTCCCCTGTGCCAGAGCTCAGCACTATGACTTCAAGGCCCTGGAATTTGGGAAGCAGAGATGCTGCCTGTTGCTGTAAAGATGGGGGTGTGGGACTGCTGCACGTGGCTGCCAAGGCCTCCTCACTGTGCTCACAAACTAATCCTGAAGGGCAGCAAAGTGCTGGAGGTGTCCCTTGGGAAAACCTCAGAGGAGGTGGAGCAGGGAGCCCTGCTCCTATTGTGGCTACCTCAGATGGAAATGGTGGAGGAGGAAGAGAAAGGGCCACACAACCAGAGCACCACAGCCCCAGCTGTTTCTGTCTCTTAGATAAAGCTAAAGGAGACCAAACAAAGCTACAACATTCACTTGTACCTGACTTTTCAGGTTCAGATCCCTGGTTCTTAACTCTCCCTTTCAGACCACTCAGCACAATGCTGTCATCTCATCACACACAAACTTCCAGTGACCTGCTCTGTTGTTGTTCTATTTCTGGAGTCCCATACTGTTGTTATCAGATTTCTAAAGTCCATACCTCCTTGGTGTGTTCTTATGGCTGCAGATCTTCACAGCACAGCCTCCTTCTTCTGCATCTTGTTCTCTCTCAGTTCAGAGCTCCTCCAAGGCTCTCCCTGACTGGCTATCCCACCCCCTTTTATCCCAGTTCTCTTCATTGGTCCCAGCTGCAGCCCAGTTAAGGACATGGCAGCTGCAGCCCATCAAGGACAACCAGGACCTCTGGGGCAAAGCCTCTATACAGATATTCAAGTACAATACATTTCCTCTACTATATTTCCCCCTTTTCTTTTACTTACAGAACCAGGTTTTACATACAATACTTCAAGTACAATACACCCATATTTCCCCATTACTCAAAGGCCATGTACAACACACATAGCTCCTTGCTCAAAGGACATACTCTTTCACAGCTCCTTGACCCAAAGGCTGTGTTCTTTCACAGCTCTTGGCTGTCTCATCTTCTGCTAACTATCACCACAGCTCTTGGCTGTCACAGCTTCTACCATCACGTCAGGGTCACCAATTGTTGTTGCTGTTCTATTTCTAGAGTCTTATATTGTTGTCAGATTTCTAAAGTCCATACCTCCTTGGTGTGTTCTTATGGCTACAGATCTTCGGCACTGACTCCTTCTTCTGCATCTTGCTCTCTCTCAGTTCAGAGCTCCTCCAAGGCTCTCCCTGACTGGCCAACCCACCCCCTTTTATCCCAGTTCTCTTCATTGGTCCCAGCTGCAGCCCAGTTAAGGACATGGCAGCTGCAGCCCATCAAGGACAACTGGGACCTCCGGGGCAAAGCCCCTATACAGATATTCAAGTCAGATATTCAAGTACAATACATTTCCTCTACTATAGCTCCAGCTCCTGGAGCTCCAGCAAGTGACAGCAATTCCTTTCATCACTTCCTAGAATTCAAGCTATTACTGCACCTGATGTGCTGGGACAGGCAGCTCTGGAGCAGCCAGGACAGTGAGGGGTCACTGGTGGAACCAAAGCATTTGTTAAATCACCTTCTCCTTCAGAGCATGGCTTCTGCCAAGGAGGGTCTGGAGGAGCCCCACGAGGAGCAGCTGAGGGCACTTGGAGTGTTCAGCCTGGAGCAGAGGAGCCACAGGGGAGCCCTCAGTGGGGACAGCTCTGATCCCTCCCTGTGAGCAGGGACAGGAGCCAGGGAAGGGCTGGAGCTGGGCCAGGGGGGTTTGGGTTGGAGATCAGGAAAGGCTCTTCCCCAGAGGGTGCTGGGCACTGCCCAGGCTCCCCAGGGAATGCTCCCAGCCCTGGGGCTGCCAGAGCTCCAGGAGGGTTTGGACAGGCTGGGATTGTTGGGGTGTCTGTGCAGGGCCAGGGGTCGGGTTTGATCCCTGTGGGTCCCTTCCAGCTCAGGACATTCCCTGACTCTGTGAGATCCCCTCTTGAAGAAACTCTAGAGCCTGAGGAGATGCTGAGATCCCAGCTGGGTAAGAGCAAGGCCAGACTCTGCTGAGCACTCAGAGCAATCTGCCCCACCAGCAGTGACACACATTCCATCTCTGCCCAAACTCCAGTCAGTACCAGATGACATCCAAAGCCTCAAACACTCCCCAGTATTGTCACTCACTACTGCCTCAAGAGCAGCCCCTACCTTGGACAGACTCACTCTGATGAGTATTTATTAACTCAGGGGTCTGATGGAGAAATCAATGACTCTTAATCAGACTCTAATTCAAACAAAGTGGTCTTGTCCTTATCTTTTATGCACAAACAGCCCCTTGCTATGTTAGCTATGACTGGACAAAGGCAAAGACAACCTTTGTTCAGAGTTCAATCATCAACACAGCGTGGGTGGGTAAAATACAGTTATTTGTGCTTTATTGCTGTTAAAGGAATTAATAATAACACATTCATCTGAATCCCATGTCAGCCTGGGTCCCTTTATCTCTAAAGGGAAACAGCAGGATTTAAGGTGCCCAAGAATCAGACAAAATTACTCAAAAATTACTCTCTCATCGTGTTCTAAAAGAAAGCAAATGAATGAAAACTTGATGGAAATTCACAAACTACAAGAGATGTGGAAATAGGAAACTTCCATTCACCTCTTTCTTAACATGAGCACCAGGGTGTTCCTTGAAGGCCAGGAGAGACAAATCACAGATGCAATGAACAGGTTAAACTTCCATCCAAATCTCCCTTTACCTTGGGAATTTCTTACCATAACAAAACACAGAAACTCAACTCCTGATAGGGGTCCAAGTGAGATACACAGAAAAATATTCAGAATATAAATTTACCCAAATCTCTAATAGTTCAGGGGTACAGAAAACTGTCCCTAGGGACAGCTTATTCTACGAAGCTTTGATCCCCTTTCAAGCCTTACTGGTGTCCCAAGCACAGACACCTGCACTTTGGCTCTTCACAGAACCCCAGAATGATTTGGGTTGGATGAGCTTCCTCCAACCCTCCCCTGGCCATGGGCAGGGACAGCTTCCACCAGAGCAGGCAGCTCCAAGCCCTGTCCAGCCTGGCATCACCACCCAAGCTCCACCCAAAGGGGAGGGCTCCTGAGAACAGAAGGAGCTGCACTTGTGCTGCTTCACCGCTCAGTGACCTTGCAGGGATCCCCTGGGGAGAAGCTCTGCAGTGCTCAGCCCTCTCTGGTCCCAAAACTCCACCTGCCTCAGCCCTGGGCCTCAGCACACCAGGGCTGGCTCCTCACAGGGGCAGCAGGAGGGTCTGAGGTCACTCCAGCAGCAGGGCAGGGACACAGGCTGCCCCCATTGCAAGAGGCAGCAGAACAGGAGGGCAGCATTGTCCAGCTGCCTGGAGATCTGGCACAGAGCCAACGCTCTATGGATGCACTGACTCCATGGAAAATATGAAGGGAAGAAGAGAAATCCCTTGATTACAATAGATTTCAAGAGGCTGCCCAGAATGTTCTCTTCTTCCCCTCTCCTCTGCCACATGAGCAGCTTCATGTGCTGATGAGGTTTACCAGGCAGGAATGTCTTGATCCATGACAAAATCCAGGCAGCATCTGAGGGTTTGCTCTGCAACCCTGCTGTGCCCTCCCTGTTCCCTGAGCCTCAGCCTTTACTCCCAACACCCCTGCAGCTGGAGTGCAAGAACAGCCCCAACAGCACCAATGCAGCCTCTGATGTCCCAGCCATGGAGGATGAGCATCTGCACATCCCAAACACACCCAGAGTCTGTGGCCCATCATGCTTTATCCAGAGTGTGCATCATTCAGGTGACTGCTCCCTCCTTTCCTGCTCTTTCCAGGCATCTCCTGCTCTGGGAGCTCAGCTGCAGTTTGATGTTTCAGAGGCTGGCAGAGGGGCTCAGATCCACCTGAGGCTCTCCCCATCACCTCCCTGTTCCAAACCTACCCTTGGCCTCTCATCCTGCTCCTCTTCCTCAGAACAAACCCCCTCTCCTCAACAGCTGAGCTGCTCAGGCCTTGCTGCTGGATCCACACGAGTTATGGTGTGATATAAATCCCTCAGGAGCAGAGGGAACACCAGGCTTTCCTCTAGCTCACACCTCACTCCTTACACATCCCACTTTCCCCATCCCAGTATCTTTTATCTCCCTTATTTTTCTCAGCCCATTACCTGCCTCTTTTGCCCCCTCCTTTTTCAGATAAGCTTCTCCACTCTCAAGCCAGCCCTGCAGAATATTTATCTAATAGAGGCTACAAAGAGACCAATTTATTCCACATATCTCACTAAACTCCATTTCTCCATTCTTATTATAACTCCCATTTATCTCCTGTTCTGGACTTTTCTGTAACCAGCCCTTTGTCTCATCTCTTTTATGAGAAATCATTTGTGCAACTCATTTTCCTGACCCATTTCTTAGAATTACAGAACTGCACCATCTTGTACAAAACTGCACCATCTTGATTTCCCCTTGGAAAATCCAGAAGTCAGGACTCAGGGCACTTTTGGGATGTTTAACCTGCAAGTCAGGCCATGCCCCAAACTGCCTGATCCAACAGCAAAACACATTCCTCCTAATCCACAATTATTCTCTCTAATTTTTCAGGTTGTTTTTAGTTTCTGTTACAGACTCTAGGAGGAACTGATGCCTACACAAAAAAATATTCTGAATATAAATGAAAATACAAGTAATGCCTGTAAACTTGTATTTAATTTATAAATACCAATTTAAATACCAATATAAATTTAATTTATAAATTGGTATAAATATAAATAAATTGGTATAAATATACAATATAAATGCAATTTATAAACACCAATTGATGGTATTGGTGTGCTAATCTAAGTGCTGCTGATAGGTCACTGCAAGGTTCAAGCCACACCTTCTACACTGGTCACTGGCCCCAAACTCCCTGATCCAACAGCAAAACACATTCCTCCTCATCCACAATTATTCTCTCTAATTTTTCAACTTGTTTTTAGTTTCTGTTACAGACTCCAGGAGGAACCAATGCCTACACAAAAAAAATATTCAGAATATAACTGAAAGTACAAGTAATGCCTGTAAACTTGTATTTCATTTGGAAATAATAATTTATATATTTATATAAATAATTAATATATAATATATTATATATATTAATTATTGTATATATGTATATATTATATATATTATATATTATATATTATATATTATATATTTTATATATTTTATATATTATATATATTAATTAATATATGTTATATATTAATATATAATTATATAAATCATTTATATATTAATTATTTAAATACCAATATAAATTGGTATTTAAATACCAATTTAATTTAATTTATAAATATTTAAATACCAATATAAATTTAATTTATAAATTGGTATAAATATAAATAAATTGGTATAAATTTACCGATAGAAATGCAATTTATAAACACCAACTGATGGTATTGGTGTGCTAATCTAAGTGCTGCTGATAGGTCACTGCAAGGCTCAAGCCACACCCTTCATTCACTTTGTTTCTACACTGGTCAGAGACATCACAAGGCAGTTCCTTGCTGAGCAGAGAAGCTGAGAATGGCCCAGGAGGGGAAGGGGAGGCTGGGAACGCTCTGCTCCAACGCCAGGTCTTACCTGTGAGAGCCCAGGGGACGATGCATGTCCCGGTGGCGTTGCAGCAAGATTTGGGTGTCCCTTATTTATTTCATGTGCAGTGTAAGGGGATGGGGCAGGAGGACCCGGTTGTCTTGCTACTTGTGTTACCTGTGTGGAGATAAACTGTTAGTAAAACATTCCATTAGTAATCAGTCTGTAAGACTCCATTGTACATATCTAGAGAGACAAAATAATATATATTTGTTGAAGTGAAACACTGCACAAGTTATTTAACTGTTTATGTGATTCAGGAAAATGTGGAGGGATCAAAAAATCAGAGCACCAGCAGTAGTCACTGGTGGAAATGGGTGGGATCCCTCTGCCTTCAGGCCAGGGACCTTCTGATCTCTCCATGAGAAGCCATATAAAAAATATTGGGATTTTGCAAGGGGATACACATTACCAGCAACAAAGTAAGGTGGATATTTGCATATTCCCCTCCAAAAAGGAAAAATAAAGGACTGCAGAGAGGCCATGGTATCTGCAGGGCTTGCCACAAGCAAAGAACCAAACAGCAAAGCAAATCTTGCATATGTTTATCTCCTTTCTCAATTTCTATTAAAAATGCTCAACAAAACACATTAAGCAAAGTATTAGAAAAATGTTTTCATGGCACACAAATATTTGCTCCACTTTACTATCTCTGCTATGGAACTGTTTTAAATATATTTTAGAGAGTGGCAGTAGTGAAAAAAAAGAGGAATCAAAGGGAAAAAAGAGTCACACAACTATTGGCTGACACCTCCAGCTGTTCAACACAATTAAATTTTGGCAGATTGGGTTAAAACCCACACTACTGAAATTCAGCATTTGCTTCTCACTGACCTTTTCTCATTTATTCGTTTGCTGAAAAGTACCACTTAATAATGGAATGGTTTGGGTTGGAAAGGGATTTAAGGGACCTTAAATCCATCCAGTGCCACCCCTGCCATGGCAGGGTCAGCTCCCACTGTCCCAGGCTGCTCCAAGCCCTGTCCAGCCTGGCCTTGGGCACTGCCAGGGATCCAGGGCAGCCCCAGCTGCTCTGTGCCAGGGCCTGCCCACCCTCCCAGGGGAGGATTTATCCAATATCCCATCTAACATTCCCCAGCCTGAGCTGAAGGCACCTGAAGCCCACACAGGTCACTGCACAGGCCAATGTGTGCATAAATGTCCCCAGCAGGGTAAAGAAGGCAGAAGGAAATTCCTGGCTCTTCTAATGGAGTATTAGCTCCAAGAGAGCAGAAGTCACAGAGTTCACCACTGAAGTGCTTTTTCCAAGTCACTTTATTGCACCCAGAGTGTCCACGCCTGTCATTCCAGCTCCTAAACCACCACAGCAGCTGCGCCAGCCCCGAAATCCCAGGAAATCACAACAGACAACAGCTCCAGGGCTTGGGAATGGGCCAGGAGCCTTCACTGAGGGAAGATTTACAGCCCCTGAGTGCTCATCAGAGGAAAGGGTGGGTCAGGCACAGAACCTCATCCTGTGTCCCCAACTGGACCCTTCCCTTGGCCAGGGATGAATCATCTCCTTTTCAGGCTGATCTCTCTTGGCAGGTGTGCGCACGCAGCCTCGGCTGGATCAGAGCCAGCCTCACACAGAGCTCCATAAAACTTTCCACAGCCCATCCCTGAGAAAATGAAAGTCTGTCCCATGACTCCTGTGTCAACCCTGAGAGCTGTCGTGGCAGTCATGCAGCACTCGGTGCTCAGGAGCCACTCTGGGCTGTGATGGGCATCAAATAATGCAGCCAGGAGGGGGAGGAAGCACAGGCAACCCAAAGCACAAGGAAATCATTCCCAGCAACAGCCCCAGTGCAGGCTGTGCCCCTGCTCCTCACATTCTCCTCCCATGGCACTTCTTGGGGCAAACCAGAGGTTATTTTGTGACAGCTGTGGGACTTCAACCACTGCCAGTTTTCATCTCCCTGCTCTCAGCAGTGCAAACACTGCTCCAGCTAAGGCTGGAGCCATCCAAAATCCTCTGATCCAACAGCAGCCAAGCCCACACAGGGCTTTGACAATGGGGACAGAGGCACTACCAATAACCCAGGTCACTGTGAGCACCCAGCAGTTCTCCTCCTCAGAAATTACAACATGCAAGTAGAATTGTGGAATAGAACCCCAGAATCACCAAGGTTGGAAAGGCCTCCAATATCTAATCCAATCTAGTTCAACCATAAATCCAGCACTGCCAGGTCCACCCCTAAACCACGTTCCCAAGTGCCACATCCCCACACCTGAACACTTCCAGGGGTGGTGGTGACTCCAGCACTGCCTTGGAGAAAATAACCTAAGCTGGAGGTTACTGAAAGACATCAAGAAATGCTCTCGTGATTGGATCTGAAATCTGGAAGCTGAACTGAGAGGAAAACTGCAGCTGCTTGAATGAGTCCATGAGATACCCTTGTGCAGTGCAGCAGATACAGGTCTGGACCTACTAAAATTGGCTTGAAAGCCTAATGAAGGCAGCAGAACAATTACAAAATTGTACCAGTTTGATAGTTTGGCAACAGCACTTGGAGAGTATCCTGTAGGAGCCTACCACTGATTTTCCAGGACCTCCTAAGTTTAGCCAAGTCTAGCTCAGTGCACCCAGACCAAGGACTGGTGTTTTTTCCAGCAGAAGGAAAAGCACAGAGAGCCTTTCTCAGCAGCTACAGCAATGTTGGTATTTCCACATTTACCTCTTCCTACAACAAATTATTTACAAATAAACTGAATTATAAGACACTGATTTTAATGTGAACAGATAGTAAAGGAAGACAAACTTGCTGAATTTGTGTGGTTAAGTAACTTTTAACAAAGGTAAAAGGTAGAGACTGTCTAAGCTCATCACTCCTGGGGTACCTGCCCCCACAGAGCCCAAGGTGTGGTTTGCTGTTTCTTAAATGGTCTGAGATGACTATAGAAGCAGAAATCTATAGGTTAAATTGTTCTCCTAAAAATGGATGTACAAAATTACATATTAATTTGCTAGGGCATCACCTTCTATTTTCCCTGAGTAGCAAGAGCTAATTTTAGTTTTCCAGAAGCCTTAATCCTATATTTTAAAGGAAAAAGGTAATGAAATACAAAATAAAAACTCAGTCTGGAATTCTTCTTTTCTTTCTGAGCTCTTTTACACCTTTTGGGTTTAGCATCTCATACAAGTTTGGGATTACTCTTTACCCCACCCAAGTCCCTGGTTTCCTTGTGGCTGCCCCAGGGCTTGGAGCACCCTGGGATAATGGAAGGTGTCCCTGCCATGGCAGGTGTGGCACTGGATGGGCTTGAAGGACCTTTCCAACCCAAAGCATCCCATGGTTCTAGGCTGGAGCAGGATGAGGCACTGAGCTCCCCTCCTGCACAGCCTCGGCCTCCTGACCCAGATCCCTGCTTTGAGCACAGCGAGGCTGGAGCAGCTGATCCTCCCTAATCCCTTTTCTACAGGATTCTCTTCAGTGCAGGAAGATCCCTTCAAAGGACACAAATCATGGAACCTCTGCTGGGTGTGAAACACTCGGGAGGACCAAGGGGCGCCCCAGGACAGAAACAACCAAACACCCCAAGAGCCAATGAGAGTCAACCCTTAATCCATGAAAATCTGGGCCAAGAGGGCTCTTCAGCACCTCACTGCCCCACTGCCTTCTCTGGCACCCTGGCAGGACGTGGTACCTGCTCCAAAGGCACATGAGGGCAGCAACTAAGGAGTGCTGGACCCTGCTCCAGGCTGCACCTGCCCAGGTGATTTCTCCCCACACAACCACACCTTGTGCTGTTAACACTCACTCCCAATCAGTTCTCATCCACAGGTCACTCACAGAAGCACAGAATGGTTTGGGTTGGAAGGGACCTTTAACTCATCCCATTCCATGGGCAGGGGCACCTTCCACTGGAGCAGGCTGCTCAGGGCCTCAGTGCTGCTCCTCAGCTCATGAGAATTCATCCCAGAGTAGTTCTGGTCCAGGCTTCAGCACTTCCAGTCACAACTTGCTGCTAAAGCAGCTACAAACTCCACCATGACCTGCCAAAACCAGTTATTTGTGCAAAGACAGGATGGCCATGAGCACCCTTATTCTTCTCATCCAATTCCAGAGCTGTGCCTCGTGCTCAATGTCTGCTTCTGCTCTTTAATCTCATTTTCCACAGATTCAGCCCCATTCCCCTGGGCACAGGACAGGGGTGCCTAGTGGGATTTACACTCACTTTTTGTGCAGTTCCCTTCCTGTTAGAGGTCTACATCTTTTCAAAAAACTCCCTTGAATATATTTCTTTGAAATAATTTACAACAAAACCAATTTCATTCTTATGCCCCTTCTAAACTCTGCAGGTTTTGGATCTTTCAGAGGCCACACAAGTAACCACCCTCATTTCTTGCAGTGTAGAGGATTTGGAAACAGCAGGCAAAAAGCAGTTTACAGGACAACCCCCAAACCTCTATGTCCTAAAGTAGCTCTGCAATAGAGAATTCCCCATTATTGATGAGGGAAAACTATTACAAGGTCAGTTCATGGAAATAATTATTTCCAACTGTTGTTTGCTTTCATATAATTTTACTGCTGGATTTATTTATTAAAAAACCCAAACCAACAACCCATTCAGTATAACAGGCCACAATAAATAAATAAAGGTGACTTATGATGAATTTAGGTGGGTTTGGTTTTAATACCAGTATGATTTCCTTGATAAAGAGGTTCTACCAAAGCCTTGTTGTGAATTTTGAGCATCTCCAAGTTCTCAGACAAACTTCATCCCACTTGGCCTCTTCCTCACCTCCTACCTCTGTCCTACAGGAAAATTTGTTCCTCAGATTTAGTTTTATTATTGGGACTCATACTGGAAGCCACATGATTTTCCATTCCCATTTTTGTAGCTGTGGGGGGAAAAGAAGAGCTCTGGAATGTGCAACCAAGATCCTCATAATGCACGTGGAAAGGCATAAAAAGGAGAAATGAATTATTTTTTCTCTTTATCTAACTAAAAACTGGGGGCTCATCTGTGGGTTGCCTATATCTCAAGGGATTTCTGCTCCCAGCCTGTGGGATCTCAGCACATCGTTCCCGATGTCCAGAGATGCCAGGAGAACCCTTGGGGGTCTCAAAAATCCTGGAATGTTGCCAAGAGTGTTTGGTGGCTTGATTTTCATCCATCCACAGAAGTGACAGCAGTTTGAGGACATGAGAATCATTTTAGAGTAAAAGGTGTAAAAGAGACACATTTATAGGGTGAAATATAAACTTTAAGGTTTTTGGTACAGGGGGGTTATGGAGACAAGATGGAGGGATCAGGGCGTGTCTCGTCCTTCTTCTTTCTTCTTCTTGTCCTCCATCTCCTGTGATGATGTTGGCACTTGGGGATTGGTTTCTGGTGAAAGTGCACTTGCCAACATGGGTGAAAAGTATTGGGAAATAAAGGTAAATATTGTGTACGTAGATTTTAGTATAAAAAGACATGACCGCCCCGTGGGTGGTCAGAGAGTGCCTGTGACTGCTTGCAGGTCAGGCCTCTGTTGGGCAGACAGAAAATTTTGTAGATAAGAAATAATAAACAACCTGAAGACTGAAAAGCTGAAGAGTCCAGACTCGTCCTTTGAAATGCAGGCCACCCAAGAACCGCCCTACCCGTGTCGGGGCAGAGACAGACAGACAGACAGACCCGACACCAGCCCACGCACGATGTAGGGAAAGACACGGGGGCAGCTCAGAGTCACCACATGGTGCTTCTGACCCCAAAACTCTCCCCACACCAGCCATGCTCTGGACAAACACATCTCTGGGAGTGCTGATCCATAATCCACGTGGAATCCCACAGAGGAGGTGCCAGCAAATAAAGCACTGATGGGAAAAAGCAGCCCCTGGGTACTGAGGATGCACGTGAAGGTTGAAGATTTTGGAGGCTTTTTCCAACCTTCAGGATTCTGTGATCTCACAGTGCTCCTCAAAATGTCTGTTTAATGCAAACCCAGGCCTCAAACACACGGTGCTGCTCCTTGTGTAACACACCACTGAGACCCTTCATGAATGAATTTGTCAAGGCACTCCCATCCTGTGCTTTTTCCATCCCAATTCATTTTTCCCTGGACTCCCTCTGAATCTGAAATCTGCCTGGGGCTTCAAATGGAAGCCTGAAAAGAACCCAGCCGAGAAATTTCTCTCCTTTCCCCAAAACATGAAATTTTTTCTCAAACTTTTGCATTCTTAGATCCTGGAACTGAGATATTTCCAGCCCTGTCTTCTATTCCTGTAACATAGCAAGGAGTGATATTTTTCCACACTGAAAAGCTATTTTAGGTCATTCTTCACAGTTACTTTTCTATTTTACATTAATTTAAATTTTTACAGTCATATTTTCCCCACAGGCATCTGCATTATATCTTGGGAGGAAAGAAATGAAAAAAATAACCTTCTTTAAAGGACTTCAGATATTTTTAAAGTGTTTTTTTAAGTGTTGTATGGGGTATATAAAAGATAATACAAACTGAATTATTTATTAGAAGTGTTTGTACATTTATGTTCACAGAATGGTTTGGCCTGGAAGGGACCTTAAAAGCTCATCTTAGAGCATGGCCAGGGACCCCTTCCACTGTCCCAGGCTGCTCCCAGCCCTGTCCAGCCTGGCCTTGGGCACTGCCAGGGATCCAGGGGCAGCCCCAGCTGCTCTGGGCACCCTCCCAGGGAAGGATTCTTCAGAATTTGTTCCTCTGGTTTTGCTTTTCTGCACACAAACGTTTCTGTATCAGGTACTGAGAGCAGAGGTTGCCCAAAGCCTGCAGCTGGGGTTTGTGGATTCACTGCTGTCAACACCTCAGAACCTTCAACCCTTGTCAGCTGTGCCCCAGCCATTCCAGCTCCCCTGGAGGGGAATCCATGGCCACCCCTGAGTCCTTCTGCCCCTACAGCCACCTGAGCTGTGCATTTCCAATGGCAGCACTTTCACCCTTAATCCTGCCCCAACAGCCCCAACTCCCCTACAACCCAAAAAAGGGAAGGGCTAAATATCATCATTACCATTGAACCATCAAGGAATGGTTTGGGTCGGGAGGGATGAGGGATGTGAATCCTCCTCATCCTGTGCCACCCCTGCCATGGCAGGGACACCTCCCACTGTCCCAGGCTGCTCCAAACCCTGCCCAGCCTGGCCTTGGGCACTGCCAGGGATGCAGGGGCAGCCCCAGGGATGTTCCAGCCCCAGGTGTCCCCAGGGAGCCAGGACCAAGAACCCCATCCCCAGTCACCCCTGCAAACAGAGAAGGAGAAAACCTTGCACAGCAGCTTATGTTTTTCTATAAGCAGCTTATGTTTCTGCATAAAATGTAGTGAATTTATCCCATCTACAGCTTTTCTTCCTGTTTTCCAAATAATTAAAAGAGCAGCTTAAAAGCAGGGTTTTTTGGCATTAAAAATATTTGCACTATCCCAACCAGAAAAGCAAAATATGACTTTCCCAGGGCTGTGCTGATTTAGCAAAGCTTATAAATAACCCTGGGCTTCCAGCTATTGCCATTGGAAAAAAAAAAAGAAATAGATAAAAGGAAAAGACTATCATGTTCACAAACAAACATCACTGTTTCTAAGCTAAATTTCTACAATAATCAATATTATACATTAGCAATCATCTAGGACAGCGAGCCAAAGGCACCTATCCCAAATATTCTATTTACTATCAAAATATTTCTTCCTCTGTGCAATGGAATTTTTCACGTGGAAACAAATCTTTCTTGATTATTTTTCTCATTAGAAGGTGTTAGAAATGTGAAGCCACTAGTACACAAAAAAATCAGACTGTGAGATGCATGGGACAGGAAAGAGATGGGGTCACCCAAGTGAAAATATGGCCAAAACACTGTCATTCCAGTGCCACTCTCCAATATACTGAATAAAACTGGACACTTAAAAATAGCAATGGACCCACAGGTCTTTCAAAGATTTCTCCCTTTCTTGCTGCTATGCAACTAAAAAGGTTCTTCATAAAATCATAGATTTATTAAGGTTGGAAAAGCCCTCCAAGATCAAACCCAATGTTCCCCCAGTATCCCAATGCCCACCCATCTTTTGAACACTTTAAGGGATGTGACTCCACCACTGCTCTGGGCAGCCTGGGCCAATGTCTGAGCACACTTTCAGCAAAGAGATTTTCCCAACATCCAGTGTGAGAGGTTCACATGGCACAACTCGAGGCTGTGTCCCCTTGTCCTGTCCCTGTTCCCTGGGAGCAGAGCCCGACTTCCCCCTGGCTGCACTCTCCTGTCAGGGAGCTCTGCAGAGCCACAAGTCCCCCCTTCTTTCCCTGCTCACATGCCACCAAAAGAGTCCTTTTGAGCACCATTTATTTCAGGGGCAAAGGAAGCTGCGTTTTCTCTGCTGTGCTGGGGTTGTGCCCACCCTGAGCCCACCCTGCCCCAGCCCCTGGGTACTCACAGTGCTGTACACAGCCGAGACGGTCGGAGTGAAGATCCGATCCTCCAGGGGCTGCTGGACAGGACCTCGGGGGATTCTGCAACACAGCCAGTCAAGGAAAGCAGCGTGGAAGGCAGGGGACCCCTCCAGGGACACCCCACCCTGGAAGCACAGCCTGGCAGCTCCAGTCCCTCGGGATCTCCCGGGCTCCAGAGGCAGCTGTCCCACCCTGGCAACGAGGGAACCAAGGCAAACTCCAATAATCCACAAAACCTTGGGGCAAACTCCAATAATCCACAAAACCTTGGGGCAAATTCGAATAATCCACAAAACCTTGGGCCTGTCCAGAGCGTCCTCCCCCAGCTCTGCTTGTGTTTGAAAGGGAAAAAGCCCCGGAGCCAGGAGCCCTGAGCATTCAGAGGCAAACCCTGCAGATCAGCAGGGCACTGTGGACAATGGCAGCTCCTGTTCTGCCAAGCACGCAGCAATCCTGCTGGAATTGTTTCCTTGTTTGCCTCTCTTCACCCAGTGACTCCTTTCCTCACCCACCCACCAAAAGAAAGGGCAGGCAAAGGGATGGGAAGTTTCCAGGAGCTGCTGCAGAGTGACTTAAAGGCAAATTGCAAGAGTTTTCTTAATTGTAAAGGCATTGTGGAAATCTAAGGGGGGGAAAAAAGGGGGAAAAAACCTATGCACAAAAAAACCCCACAACAAAATCTGGTTTATTTATCGAATAAAACAGGGGGATGCAGGGATCCAAAAGAATAAAAAAGCCTGACTTGGGTAACACCTTGTGGCCTCACACAGATCCAGACAATACCCAATGCCCTCTGTCATGGAAAAGGGACTTGCTGAAAAGTTTTCCTAAATGCCATAATCGATTTCACCTTTTTGCTGTTTGTATTTTACACAGCAAAATTTCATGGGAAATGAGAACAGCTGGATTGACTGAGGTTCTTGTACATATGGAAGGACACAGACCTCACATGTTAACATACTTAAAAAGAAAATAGAGTCATTAAAACACTTTTTAGTTTTATTCTAACATGGAAAAACACATTGCTAAGTTAAATTCTGAGTTTAGGTCAAGATTTCAAGAGACTCTTTGCAGCCCAAGTTTGATCCCCAGATTAAAGCTGCTGCCCAAAGCTTTGCAGGGACCAACACCCCAGTGACAGGACAGACCCTGCCAGTGCTGACACAACTTAACAGCCACCCCAAGCTCCACAATCCCAACTATTCCCCTTAAAATGGACCAAATGTCAAGGCTGAAGTAGGGACTGCTCAGACACAACCTGCTCACTGCCCATAGCAGGTCCCAGCTGGATCAGCTCCTCCTCCAGCAGCACTGAGGCAAATTTACAGCACCAGACACACACAGAGACAGAGTTAAATTTACAGCCTCGCTCTGCTCTGGCTCTGAACTCATCATTAAAAAGCTCCTCCTCACCAAACAGGCTCAGAAGTTGCTCTAAAGCTTCTCAGTTTTGTTCTAGATTCAATGTTTGAGCACCAAACACAATAAAAAGCTGCTTGATGGGATTATGCTGGGAAGAGCCCAGCCCTGGCCTTTGCAACAGCTCTGCAGGGAGGCCCTGGGCTGCCACTGTGGCAGGGGACAGGGGACAGGGGACAGCCCAGGGCCACCTCCAGGGCAGGAGAACCAGAACAGGATCTGGTCCCTCTGGTGCCCAGGCTGCTGCTCATTCACCCCACAGCTCTTTTTGCCTTTTTTAACGATGGCAAGAATTCATTAGCAGGGTCTAAAGCTCATCTGCACTTAGCTCATCTGCAGCTCAGGCCCAAGTGGTGTCATTTGATAAACAGAGAGGTTTTAACCAACCAAATGGGATTTAAAACCCTGACCCAGGCAAGCAACAGTAAGATTTGTCACAGATTTCAACAGAGTCACTCCCAGCCTTCATGCCAAGGGTCCTTCACCTCCAAGTTTTTGAAAATAACAACAAAATACCCCAAATCTGGGACAGAAGGATTAAAACACACTGGAAGATGGAATGAAAACTCAAATTTCCTGCTGTAGCACCAGTCCCTCTCCCCAGAACATCCCTATGACAGGGATGACAGCCCAAGGCCTGGGATGGAGCTGCCCCCCTTGTGTCACAGCTGAGATTTCCCTTCTCCAGGCACTCCTGACAATTCATGGAAGCAATCTCTGCTTCAAAAGGGATCGTTCCTGAGTTTGGAAAAACGGTTTCATCCCTGACAAGGTTGGGATTTATTTTCTTATTTTAGAACTTATATAAGTCAGGAGGAAATAATCTCCTTTGAGCAGAGCAACTGCTCTTTTTGCACCCAGGAAGAGCTGCCTGAAGGAAGGAGCAGTTTAGATGGATTTGCAGAGTTTGGAGTCACTGTTTAAGATCACTCCTAGGAAGGGATGAGTCCCATCAGATCCAGAAGAAACCTTTTAAGCCCTTTTTGCAAAAGGATTTGACTTGGACACAAGACTGATAGGAACAAAATGCTTCCAATTCCAGTACACCTTAATGAAATAATGGTTAGAGAAAGTGATTATTTCCAGCATCTAACCTGTGGCATCCACAGAATGACTCTCTGCAAGAAGTTGGGCAAGTGGAAAGGCTCCTGCTTCCCTGAGAGGAGCTGGACCAGTGGAGAGATTCCAGCATCCCTGAAAGGAGCTGGGCAAGTGGAAAGGCTCTTGATTCCCACCAAGCCCCTTGGAGCTCGTTCCTGCTCCCCAGTGGAAATCACCACCTTCCCTCTCCCTCCACCTGCCAAAGGAGCCTGTCCTGGGATCACAGCTGCTGTTACTGGGGGAGAAGCGAGCCAGGCTGACAGCAAAGTTCATCACAACTTGTGCTGATGAGGCTCTTCAGGAAAGGGTTAAGGGACAGCATGGATACTCCACCAAGGGAGGTGAAGGGGTCAGGGCAGGCAGGTGGAAGCAGAACCTCATCCAGCAGCATCATTCCATCCACATGCACACCCACACCCACACCCCCAGCACCCCAGGGCACTCAGCCATCTGCTCTCACACACAGATTTTGGTGCCACTGGGGCTGCACATCCCAAAATGCAGCACAAGCCTTGGGATTGCTGCCCTCAGGCTGCCCCAGCACAGCCGGGCGAGTGCAGGAGTGAGAGTGCAGCCAGCCCAGCCCCAGTGCAGTGCTGGATTCACCACAGCCAGGAGCACCAGGAACAGCCCTGAGTAATTCAGGCAGCTCTTTTGTGTTACTACCCTGCTGTGCTGAGATCCAATTCAGGAGCATCCTGTGCCCTCCCCTCTTCCTCCCCCTCCTCCTCCTCCCCTATATCCTGCCACCCACATCACTGATTTGGGCAACTCTGCTCCAAAATCATCCAGGAGGGTGGGAAGGGAGAGGGAGTAGAGGAAAAGCAAAGAAAATCCAAACCTCACAGAGTTTTCACAGCTCCTTCCACAGGGAGAAAAGACAAGGAGAGAGCAATGAAGCAGAAAAGCAGGAGCAAAGAGACCCTGCTAAATCCAAGAACCTCTTAAAGCACCATCAGCTGGTGAAGTGGAGCTGCAGCCCCTGCTCTGCTCGTGTCAGGCTGAACGACTCCTCAGAGCTCCCCCTGCTCCATCAGCATCACTCCAGGATCTGGGAGAGGGCTGGTAACCCTGCCAGTACCAGCACTGGATCCTCCTCATCGCTGCTCAGGGCTCATTAACTCATGAAATATGTATCCAAAATCTCACCTAAGTGAGATCCTTCTGGCAGATTCATAAATGCAGGCACAGATGCAATGGGTGTTCCACCTAGTCCCCATCTGGCTGCAGCAGTGATTACAAGCTGGGGAATTTCAGGAGCTATTGTATACCCTGTAGGAGAAGGAATGCCAGCTGGAAACCACGCAGAATTATTCTGGAAACCAAAAATCTCCCTAAAAAGAGGAGGATCTCTGTTAATTAGACAGCCACGGCCACACTCTGAGGAGAGGGGAATATGTGACTTCTCTGTAAAGTGATTAAGGGAAAAAAAATTCAGCCTGGAGCTGCTGGAGCAATCAGTGACACTGCCAAATGCTGAGTGAAATGACAGCAGGAATTCCTTGCAGAAATCTCCTCCTTCTATCACATTTCTCTGCTTGGTCCAATCATACTACAGAACTGCAATTCTGCGAGATTTCTGTGTGCTGGTCCAGACCTGGAAACACACACCAAAACCAGCCCTTCCAGCAGGAATTTGTACAGCTTTCTCTGCTCCACTGAGATTGCAGAAGACAGAGAGAACATTATTCCATTTTCTCCCAAAATGGATTAATTTTCCCTCGAATGGTGCTGTTCACCTAAGCTCATTTCAGCAACTAGCAACCATTTTACCCCAAGCACCCCTGACCTCTCCTCCCCTTCCACTCACAGCTCTGAGGAAGCATCTCTGCCCAGGAATAGAAACACCCACGGTACTCACAGGCACCTGTGCAAACACCTTACACCAAACCACTCCAGAACTCCTGATTTTCATCCCTGCCCAGAAATGGAGCCAGTCTCCCACTGACTTCCCCAGGGTTATGTAATCCCCACACGTATCCCCACTTGTACTGAAACTGTGCATTAAAAATCCCAAGGAAAAACTGTCAAGCAAGATTACAGAAGGGCAAGAAACCACAAAGAATCTGAGCATTTTTTTCAGCTTTTTGGAGCAAGGAATCTATAAAACCCAAGCATGCATGGATGTGACAGCAGGGAGCCTTCCAGGAGTGTGCTTCTCCTCTGCAGCCTCTTCTCTATTCACCATACAATTAAAATGCAGGAGGTGAACATCCCAACAGCAGCAACACTTCACTGAGCCGGCTGGGTAACACAAGGCTCTGAAAAGGTTCAAAGGGAAAAGCTCTGCCAGTCACAGCAGCTGGAACTTCCCTGGCATCACCCCATCCTTCCCAACTCCACCATCCTCCACTTGCAGGGCCAAGACTTTTGTACGGCATGCTTAGTCCTACCTGGCAGGGAACTCCAGCAGGGAGATCCCAGAGAGCTCCAGCAGGGAGATCCAGGGAGCTCCAGCAGGGAGATCCCAGAGAGCCCTGTCAGTAAGATTCCAGAGAGCTCTGGCAATGAGATCCAGGGAGCTCTGTCAGGGAGATCCTGGAGAGCCCTGACAGTAAGATTCCAGAGAGTTCTGTCAGTAAGATTCCAGAGAGCCGTGTCAGTGAGATCCCAAAGAGTTCTGTCAGGGAGATCCTGGAGAGCTCTGGCCGTGAGATCCCAGAGAGCTCTGACAGTGAGATCCAGGGAGCTCTGGCAGGGAGATCCTGGAGAGCCCTGTCAGAGAGATCCTGGAGAGCTCTGGCAGTGAGATCCAGGGAGCTCTGTCAGTGAGATCCCAGAGAGCCCTGGCAGTGAGATCCCAGAGAGCTCTGGCCGTGAGCTGGCTCAGCGCAGCGTCCTCTTCCCGCATCCATCAGCGAAGCCCATGGCCACATCCCCTCACAGCCTCGTCTCCCCTCACAGCCTCGTCTCCCCTCACAGCCTCGTCTCCCCTCACAGCCTCGTCCCCTCACAGCCTCGTCCCCTCACAGCCTCGTCTCCCCTCACAGCCTCGTCTCCTCACAGCCACATCCCCTCACAGCCTCGTCTCCCCTCACAGCCACATCTCCTCACAGCCACATCTCCTCACAGCCTCGTCTCCCCTCACAGCCTCATCCCCTCACAGCCACATCTCCTCACAGCCTCAGCCCCTCACAGCCTCGTCCCCTCCGTGCCACGCCGGGCTGGCTCCGGAGCTCTCCCTGCCCATCCCCACGCAGGCAGAGCCCAAGCTCTTAAAGAGGCAGCGCGGGAGGAGCTCCGGGGGTTCGGTACCCGAGCGCTGCAGCCCCGCTGCCATCGCTGCTTCCCCGAGCTCCGGGCAGTGCCACGAGGAACAGGGATGGAAGGCAGCATCGTGCTCCTCTTAGCAAGTTGATAGGGAAAAATAATCAAGCCAAGCTTGTAAAGGAAAGGGTAAGGGAGAAAGATGAACTCCCCCACAGCACAGAGTGGTTTGGAAAGCTGCACGGCAATGAGTGAGGAGCTCAGAAAGCATCAGTGCTCCCTTATCAGAAAAATTAAATCTCAGCACAAACTCCTCAGCAGGAAATCTTGCAGCTTGTTTTCCCTCAGCTTTTATCTTGCTACTCCCAAATGTAGCACCACAAACTCCTTTACTTAGCAACTACTTCAGCAATCAATTTTCCCTTCAAAATCAATCCCTCTTTTGACAGATCACGTTTCAGAAGCCTGAGGAAGGAATGCTGGCAAAGCAAACTACAGCCTTTAGAAGACAAAACAACAACAAAATCCCAAAGCAAACTCCACCAAGTGACACAGTACCTGGGAAAAATTAAAATATATAAGATCAAAACAGCGTCATCATCTCTCCACGCTGAAATGTGACAACCAAACTGACTTCTTCCAAGGAAAAATAAAATTCAAGTAACTCCAAACTTAGGGAAAGGCAGGATTGATGTTGCCCGGGTGACCATAATTCAATCCTCCTGTGTATCTGCAGAATCCAGCCCCTTATTATAGAGGCCACGCTGATTTCCCCCTCCCTGTCACCTCCACGTTTTCAGCTCTTACAGGACTCGAGCACCCTGACCCTTCACAGCTGAGCTGCTCCTGCTCGTAACAGATGAGAGATAATTAATACTATAAAAATCAAGACCAACATAACTCAAGGACTTTGGAAAACATTTGAAGACCCCACCTAATAAAATGCTGACCCTCCCTAACCATTCCCTGCTTCCATCCAATGACATATCCCATCTCCCTTCCTTGCAGAGATCATGTTTTACTTTAGGATGTGTTTGGGTGGGGTTTTTTGTCTGCTCAGGGGTTTTTTTGCTAGTGGATTCCCGACAAGAGGTTCAGGCCTTTTGGCTGAGTCTTGAGGAATGAGGTGGCCTCTGTATGAAAAGAGTGCTTTTATTTCCGTTTTCTCAGCTGCGTGCAACTGCTCTTGCACAATGTGATGGGATGTCAAAACAAAGCACAATTCTGAGCCCTGACTATACCACAGGTCAAGCTCCAGTGGGGCACTGCTGTTTCAGTGTTTGGTGTTTCTTGTTACTATACCAGGGAAAAACAAATACAACTTTTTGCTGGCACGAGCACTCAGGAATATGGTCACGGTTAAGAGTTGCAGGTGAGGAATTCCTTAAAAGCCCATGGCAGCCTGACACCAATAATTAATTCTGATCTAAGGACTATTTCTGGCAAGTCAAATGTTTTAAAAACAAAGGAATGCAATAAAAAGTGTTTGCAAAGTGGCAAAAATGGGGTTCATGGTTTAAAAGTACTGGGATTTTTAATAGAGCAGTACATCATCCCTGTCAAGAGATGCAAACCCTCAGGGTCTGCCACTTTCCAGAACCACTTATCCCCAGAAGAATCCGATGGCAAAAGCCATTATTAAGCTTGTTTCAACATTTAATGGCCCAGTATAAAGCTCCTCGGTGCCACATGTGTAGTCAATGTTCACAGCCCAACTGCCATTTATCAGATATATAAATTTTAAGTGGATCAATGAAGTGTTTGTACAAACAACCTCTTTAATCCGTCACATGTTTTGTGTATTAAACTCCATCACTGAACTCTCTTTAAATTCCTGTTTATGGGCTATTTTATACTTGGAACAAAACATTTAATAAGGTATTTATCTTCTCCTTTTGTACTAGAAATGCACTTACATAAATATTGTTGATGTTTCACCACCCCTTTATTGCCTCGTTCAAAATCCCTGACTGCAGGACTTGTTCCTTGCTCCCCACCTGAACTCTGAGATGATAACTGGAAGTTATCATCCTGTCCATCCCTCTGCATTAAGTGCTCCTCATTAAATCATCCTTCCCAAGCTCTGTCTGGATCCAAATGTTACAGTGAGGCTTTCCCTGCTTATCCTAGCTAATTCCATGCTCTAAATGAACACTCTCCTCATACCAAAACTTGCCTCAAAACACATCTTGAGCTTTTTACCTAATTACGTATCATTAATCTCAGCATCAGCTTCCAAATAATACAAAACGCTGCCTTTGCCTGCTGTCTGCCCCACAATGAACGGAGCTGAATGGGAACAGGAGGGCTTTCCAAAGAGAAGGGGCACACAAATCCCCATGAACCTCAAAGCCTGGCAGAAAAGCTTTCCAGGGCTGACAACTGCAGCTTGAAAGGAAAATGTGACCTTGAAAAGCTGACTGAACAGCGTGCTGTCCCTCCACTGCCCCCAGCATCCTGCTGCTGCTCAGAGTC
Source organism: Agelaius phoeniceus (assembly GCF_051311805.1). Taxonomy (NCBI): domain Eukaryota; kingdom Metazoa; phylum Chordata; class Aves; order Passeriformes; family Icteridae; genus Agelaius; species Agelaius phoeniceus. The sequence goes on from NC_135288.1 coordinate 2,707,754, forward strand.
CTGCTCCTCTCCCTCTGGGAATCCCACCACATTTCGGGAATCTGTGGATGTGGGCATTGGCACATCCAGGTCAGGGCCAGAGCCCACCTGGCACATCCCCAGCCCTTCTGTCTGAGCAGCCACTGCAGCAGCCACAGTGCACATCCTGTTTGTAGCCAAGCATGTCTCCAAACCCTCCAACTCACATCCCTTTAAATGTCCACTCCATAAAACAGCCCAGGATCCCAGACTGGTTGGGTTCTGAGGGTCCTCACGGCTCATCCAGTCCCACCCCTTCCATGGGCATGGACACCTCCCACTACCCCAGGTCACTTCCAAGCCCTGTCCAGCCTGGCCTTGGACACTTCCAGGGATGAAGCAGCCACAGCTGTTCTGGGCACCTGTGCCAGGGCCTGCCCACCCTCACAAGGAAGAGTTTCTGCCCAGTATTCCATCTATCCCTGCCCTCTGGCAGTGGGAAGCCATTCCCCTTTGTCCTATATAAAAAGCCCCTTTCCCCTCATCCCTTCCCTTCCATCTTTGGTCCATGTGTGATAATCTCACAGTCAAGCCAAATGGGAATGCCAAAGGAAAGCTGGGGGCTAGGGGGAAGGTAACAGAAAAAAAATCCCTTTGTTGCAAATTATCTGTATTCCCAGCATCCCACTGCTTCCATGATGCTTTCAAACACAAACCAGCAATATTGGGAGCACCAGCTGCAATAGTTCCACCTGCAGACAAGCACCTAATTAGCCAGAGCTCATTACTTCCAGGCTCAGTTTTGCATCTCTGAATTACCCAGCAGTGAGACAGCTCACCCGCACTAAATCACCCCAGACCTCGCCTCAGCCCGGGGGCTGGCAGGACCCACCCTCGAGCCAGCAGCACAAACCCCAATCAATTCTCCTGCCCGATACAAATGCGTTTCTAAGGGCAACCTGATTTTGTTAGTTCGTCTCTGTCTCCCTCCAGGGCAACCTCAGCATGGAGGCAAAGTGGCTATTTTCAGCTGAGACCTGCAGAGGTTGTTTGGGGTGGAAGAAACTGTGTCTAAATCCTGCTAATCCTGCTGGGATTCTCCTTGAGGACGGGTGTTGGGTGGGGGACGGGTCTGGAGGTGACACATGGAATATTTCTGTAACTCTGAACTTTGAGGTGTATTTTCAATGCTCCCAGAAGTGTTCACAGCACAGCCTGAATAAGGTTAAATCCATGTTTCAATCCAGCTATGAACTATTAGTAATTACCAAAATAAAGCCACGGAGGCTCCATGGGTTGTGCCCAGGTAATAAGGTGAAGGATGTGCCAGGAGAGCATCTCTTGCTCAGCTACAACTTCTCACCAGCTGACTTGTCCTCTTTCCTCCATGAAACACCAGCCACTTCCATACCTTTCAATTCACATTTTATTCTCAAAATATATGGACTCTTCTAAGAAATGAAAAAGTCAATACATCTCGTCAGCTCCCTTCAGCTGGAAATCATGGCATTGCCACAGAGAGGCAACGGCATCACAGGGAATGTGCCAATGAAGCCTTAAAATTCCATTAATTTTAGGAGGATAATTGATGATTGTACTTGTCCATGCTAATTGAAACTCCCATTAGGCTGCAGAAAACAGGCAATGCTCAGGAGCCTGGAGCAGCCCTATTTGTCTTCCAACAGACCCTGCTGCTCTGAGTGATTCCTCACAGATCTCTAGCCACAACCCCAGGACAGGCACCTTATAAAGAGCCCAAAATATTAAGGTGAGGGAAAAAGACTCAACAAGGTGAGTTCTGGAGACTCCAGCTGAATTCTGGAGAGTCCTCTCTAAGTTACTGAGGACTATGGTGGGCCAACATCCCATGGAGATATTCCAGATGAGGCCTGAACTCCAAAATGCACCCAATAAATTGGAAGCAGAGCTGTGTTACAGCAGCAGCATGCCCACCCAGCCAGCTCAGAACAGCCTGGCCCCAAAAACAGCCCTAAAGTCCCAGGCAGGGCAATGCCAGGAAGCTGGGCTCATGCTATGTGATACAGGGCTAAATACCTCCTCAAATTCCATGAAATGACTATGGATCTCTGCTGGAGCTCTCAGCAATGATGAAGCTTTGCTGTGCTTTCTGCCCAAGAAGAGAGCCAAGGCATTGGAATTAAGGATTTTGGTGCTGCTGCTTTTTACATCCATATATTAAAAGCAAACCTGGATTTTTGTTTGCCATTTTAAGGTCTACACCAAGATATCATTTCTTTACTTCTTAAAACCAGTACCAAGTGATCAAAACACAGAGTCAGAGCAGTCAGAGTGTGTTTGTAAGGATCCTACACTGTGTAAATGCACCTTTACAGGTGATTCACAGGCACATGAAGCAGGGAAAGGATTTAATCAGAGGATGGAGGTTTGATGGGGCTGGAGAAGGAGGAGCAGGTACACACCCTCAGGAAGGAGCTGAGGCAGTGCTGTGCTGTACCATAACCACGAATCTACCCAAGCACTGCTCTGACTCGAGGCCTCAAGGGGGTTTTTGAAGATGCTGTTCCCCACACCCATGTGCATCTCTTCTAGGAGCACAGCCCACTCCAAAAGCAGCAGCTCACTCATCTGGAAGCACAAGGGATGAAAAGACCTCAGTAAGATAAAGGTAATCACAAACAGCTTTTAAGTTTTGTCCTTCCCAATTACAGAAGAGCCACCAAACCATCCTTGGTGCACTGTCCCCCAGGGGCTGTGCATCCCCCCAGACCTGACCACACTAGCAATGAACAATCTGAAGGCTGCAAATACAGATATAAATGTTAAAATCATCCAAACTGAGTAAGTAGCAGGCTTTCAGCTGACCAGAGACAGTGACATTGCTTCTAAAATTATTCTCATAGTTGGCAGCAGCTGCTGAATCACTTTCTGTGCTCTGAGAGGCCTCAAACATCTGCACATTCTCACAAAGGCAGGAGGTCTCCTATAGAAAATGCTGGGGGGGCAGCAGTTCCTGGCTCAGCTGCTCCAGACAGGGCTTGGAGCAACCTGGGACAGTGGAAGGTGTCCCTGCCTGTGGCAGGGGTGGCACTGGATGAGATTTAAGGTCCCTCCCAGCCCAAACTATTCTGGGCTTCTATATAACCCATGAACTTGATTTAAACAGGAGAAACCTTCATGATTCCTGATGAAGAAGCTTTTCCAGACCTTCTCACATCCCAAAATAATTAGTAGTTTAGTGGCAGTTCACAAGCCTAAATAGCTCAGCTGCTTCTTTTAATTAGAAGATTTTTATGCAACGATTGCACCCCTGCTATTCCCTGAAATGAGACAAAGCTCTGAAGCTTCCCTGCCACTGAAATACTTATTTTGTGGCCCTGACAAAAATAAAATCCCTTTTGGTGTCAGCCAACAGGCTGCCTATCTCTACAACACCACCTCACCCTGCTGCCCTTCCAACTCAAAAAAATCTCATCTGTCTACTCAAGTAAAATGAATGTAATAAATAATATTAATTCTAACAACAACAACAACAACAACAATTTATTGTGCAAGTGACTGAAGTCAGTGCCTGTTACTATTTTATATGGTTCTTATATTGCACATCTCATGCTTTCAAAACACAAGAGACAGAATCAGAACCAGAAAAAGCTGGGAAAAAGCACAAGTCCTCCATCCTGCAATTCCTTCATCCATCCATGCCTGGGTGGCCAGGTAGGGAAAGAAACAGAGACTTCAAAGGTGCTGCAAGCTGTAGTTCTAAAAGCTGATCTTCCCTTGCACCCTCCACAGAGCATTGTTTAGAAACCTCCTGGAGCACTGTTAATTAGAGGAGCAAGGGGGAATAATTCCAGGTTATGGGGTAGCCCCAGTGTCCCTGGGAAAAGGGAAGAAAACCAAGACATGGTTCCCTGAGGGCACAGTGCTTCCCTTGCCCCTGCCACAGGTCAGCTCCCATGGGATCCTAAACCTACCTCACTGCCAAACATTGGCACCCACAGCTTCTGCCAGCTCCCTCAGCAAGGAAAGTTCCTCAGAAAGGACTAAAGATCACAAGATTCCTTGGTGAACCAGCTCAGCCTGGTGATTCAAGAGAAAACTATTTTTTTTCCTTGGCTGGGTGAAGTTTTCCATGGATTCTGTGAGCTGATTTAAATCACCAAAGGCTCACATGATCATCACATCTGAGACCAGGGTGCAGACAGCCCAGTCAGCAAAGGCAGATCCACCCTTCCCACTGCACTCAGAGGGACATCTCTAATCCCAACATGAAACCACATCCATGAAAGCACCCCCAGAAGATGCCCAAACCCACCCTGTGAACCAGAGGCTGGTGCCTTTCTCAGCCAGGCAGAGCTCCCTGTCCTGCTCTGTGGCTTTGCCTGCTTTGCATTCCAATGGAGGGACTGGGCATGGCTACACACCAGGCTCTTCCTACACACCAGCTCTTCCCTTCTCCTGTGTTTCCACACCTCCACTACAGTCCTGCTGGAGCCAGGAGACTGCCCTGAGGGCCAAAGTAGATTCTGAATCTATGAGAAAGGAAGTAAAGCAATGGGCATGTTCACAGCAGCTGGAGTCACAAGGAGCCCTGTGATTCTCCAGGATTATTTTAGTCCTTCATGTGAGATGGCAGGGAGGTGAATCTTGGTGGGATGTGGTCTGTCTAGGTGAAGGGAAGTGGTGCAGAGCAAATGAGCAAGAACCAAGCCAGACACCACCACTGAATTGCCTTGAGCCTCAAGGCAATTCAGGCCCGAGGACAGGACACAAAACTTGTCATGCATTTACCAAAGAACAAATAAGGACATGGGGAAAGCAACACTTTATCTGAGTACAGATTTCCCACTGCTTCCCTTCAGCACTGAGATTGGTCTCTATGCTAGCACCTGATTTGAAGTCTTCTAATTCCTTAATGAGCAGTTCACTTCAGTGCCATTAACACTGGAGCTTTCAGATGTTTTACATACCACCTTGAACGTGTCAGCTCTTGCCTCCTCTGGAAAGACACTTTGGGAAGGGCACCCTTCCATCTGGAGCTGTGTCCAGCAGTGCACACAACCCCATCCCATTCTGTGGAATGGGTCCAAATCCTGCAGCTCCACCCCTGCAAATGCCCCAGTATTGTTTAAAACCATCAGCTGAATGCTACAGTCACAAGCCAAGCTGCCATGGACATTTGGGATGTGTCCCTCCACAGCCCCTGACCAAACAGCAGTGCAGGATGACCCAAGTGATGACTGAAACACAGGAGGGGGCTTGGAAGGGACAATTCCCAGGCAAGACAAGTTTATGCAGGGGTCAGGCTGCAATTCCACATCATCTGCCAGGTGAGGGGCTTTACATGGTTCCTTTTTCTGGTTTAGGGATTCAGCACTGTGGGGAAGGAGATCACCAGCACTGGGAACAGGGAGCAAGGAGAGATCACAGACAGGGCCCAGCCTGGAGCTCATGTTTATCCCAGCTCCCACCTCTTGGTGCTCTGGTGAGAACAGTATTCACAGCAAGTGACACTAAATGGAGCACTGAACACTAATTTACATCCAGGGAATCTTTTCAATGGACACAACAAGCAAAAACCAGTCAACACTGGAAAAAAAGTAAAATCAAGGAATCTACCATTGAAATCTATGCTTGAATGTCTTGTAATTCAAAATATGGGGCATTCCCAGCTGGCACAGGGAGCTACAGGGCACTTGTCTCTATGTAGGCAGTTCCCTCCAGCCACCTGAAGACTTCAAAGCAGAAGGGAGGGGAGGGAGGAGGTGACCACTTGTGCTTAACTATAAAGTTCTTTGACAAAAATTCATGAAGGTTTTAGCCTAATGGAACTTGAGACAGAAGGCTGAAGCCCTCCCTCATCCCTGTACAAGGAAACCAGGAGATAATTGTCATTTAGCCTTCCTCCACACGAGAATTATGCCCAGAAGCTGCTGAACGTCCACACAACAAACATGTGGCTGCTCCCAAGCTCGAGTTCAACATAAATCCATATATAATCTACCTATATAATAAAAGTGACCAAGGGATCAGAGTTTTTAAAATATCCTATAATACCAAATATATGTGGCTGCTACTCAGCCAGCTTCCTCTTTTTTGTGTTAATTTCATATGAAAGTCCTCAGAGGAAGCAACGCTGGTATTGGAGGACAAACTGCTTATTAAGGAAGGAGTTTCCAGCCCGTGCTACTTCAGTGCAGGAAGTTTTCTGGCACACTTGAGAAAGAGCAATTTAGCAGCAGTTTGTGCAATTGGCTGCACTCTGCTCTAAACTGATGAAGTGGTGTTATCTGGGACACTGGGCCCATGCCTTCCTCAGCTGAGGGGGTCCCTGGAGGTGGGAGCCAGCTCTGAGGCCTGGGACCCCAAGGAGCAGCTGACCAGCACTAACACAGGGGGCAGCCATCAGGAAAGCTGCCAGGACAGGGGCAATTACACCAGGAGCTCCCTCAGAGCCACAAGTAACCATATCCATCACTAGAGGAGTCAGGCACACAGATATTCACAGCATCATTGGAAATCTCCATGCTGGAGGTGGAAGGTTTATGCCTATTCTATTGGAGATATTAAAGCCTCTTAAATTCAGGAACAATTAAAGAATCCCCACGCTGCACAGCAAAAAATACAAAGTGATGTAGATTTTTAAGCAGATTTAACTGAAAACAATCTTCCTGGATGCCCCAAGCACCACATGTGGCTTTTCCAACAGTTATCACATCCCTATCAGCATAAAGAGCTCTCATCCTCTAATCCTCCATAATGCTTCAAGACGAAAAGTATCCTGCCCTTCCCTTTTCTCCTGAGTCATCTCACTCCTCATGCTCCTCTATTTTCCCAGCAAATGCCAAGGTCACTCAGGTTTTCCTGGGCAAACAGTGTCACTGGATGGCACAAGAACTGAGGTGTAAGAAGCACTTACGCAAGCGAGTGGCTTTAACGTAAGCCAGGAGTATCCGAGGTCAGCGCTCACCTGGGCAGCACAAACACAGCCCTGATGTTCCAAGGCAGGAAAAGCTTCTGTGGATCAGACAGCAGCCCAGAACCCCCCCATTTCCAGTGCACTTATGCTGCTGCTGCTACCAGTAAAGCAACTTTCCATTTCCCTAGACATTGCTGAAGTATATTCCTTAAATATTGAAGAGCATTTATAAGGTTTGCATCCAAGTTTGGACCAAGTCCTACCTGTATATTTGCATGATAACAAATAAAAGGGATGGATTTACAAATTTTCCACCTGTGATTAAAACCCAATATTCCTTTAAAACAATAAAATAGGGGCTAATCACAAAAACCTGCAGCAGTTTTGCCCCAGTTCTGCCAGCAGAAGTCTCACTAACCATATCCTTGGATTGATGTGCAATTCTGTACCTGTTATGTAACATCAGCTGACATTTCCTGCAATTGGTGCCAAGCATGGGCACAGTCAGACTCGCACCCCTGAATACTCCAATCCCCCAAAATCATCACATTTTTAGCAACAAATTATCAGAATGCAGAAAAGCCCCCAAAACCTAACTCCCTCAAAGCCAGGTAAATTCACATTTAATCTAAAGCACTTTGGTGTCTTTGGCTGAGTTTGTTTACTTAAAAAAGGAATTTTTAAGGACCTGTAGACAAGGATTTTGCAAAACTGCAGAGATAACTGAGTTTTCCTTTCGGGAAAAAGAGAAAACAGATGCTGTAAAATTCCAAAGCATCCAAGCCCAGCTAACCCACAGAGCTCTTCAGAGACCATCCCCATTAATTAAAATGTGCTGAGCTGAGCTGTTCACAACTTCTCACACACGTTCACTAAATGGATTAATTGACAACACAATGATAGAATCATTTATAGTAAATACACATGTGATTTCAAGATTTACCTAAGTAAATGTCCAAATTTTTATAAACCACACACACCACCTGTGGATTTGTGTGAGGTTTCTTAGGGTCATGGATCAGAGTTTGCTTGAGAAGTTGCTTCTCCAGTTAAGTGGAATATTAAGCATGCTGCCTCTCCATATTTTAAATATAACCAAGTGTTGCATCCACCTCCTGTAATGTGTTCCTCCATATTTAAGAGCACAGAGCCAAGAGAAAGCATTTTGCAAGGTCAGCTATTTCATCAGCCATCCTTACTTTTACATAACCCACTTTTTTCCCTTCCATCCCATGGGTTATTAATGTTTCCCCTATTCCGATACAACCAACGGCGCTCTGCAAGGGGAAACCCAACTGGAAATCCCCAGCAGGAGCTGCACATCTTGAATTCCAACTCATTTAATCACACTTGCTATAGCCTGAAGTACCCAGCCTTGGCTACATAAAAAGGCTTTTTCCTCTGGCTTTTAAGTGGACACTTCCATTTGGGTTGACTCACACCCAACGTGCCCAGAGACGCTCCTGAAGCACCACGGTGACCTGACACAAGGCCTTTGGTAAGAACAAGAAATCAAAAAGCTTTAGGGAGGGCAGGTGAGGATCTGTGCACAGATAAAGGACAGAGAAGGTTGTTCTCCAAGCAGGAGAAGTTGCTCAGCCTGGTGGGTAAATGTAATCCTCATCTGTACCTTGCAGTGACAGAGCCCTGTGGCAGTGGGAAGCACATCATGGTTTGTAGGGCAAGGGGGAAAAGCCCACGTGGCACTGCTTGAAGGAGCATCCCTGCCACAGGTGAGGTGAGGTGACACTGAGGGACCATCCCTGCCACAGGTGAGGTGACACTGAGGGACCATCCCTGCCACAGGTGAGGTGAGGTGACACTGAGGGACCATCCCTGCCACAGGTGAGGTGAGGTGACACTGAGGGACCATCCCTGCCACAGGTGAGGTGAGGTGACACTGAAGGACCATCCCTGCCACAGGTGAGGTGAGGTGACACTGAAGGACCATCCCTGCCACAGGTGAGGTGACACTGAAGGACCATCCCTGCCACAGGTGACACTGAAGGGACCATCCCTGCCACAGGTGAGGTGACACTGAGGGACCATCCCTGCCACAGGTGAGGTGACACTGAGGGACCATCCCTGCCACAGGTGAGGTGACATTGAAGGGACCATCCCTGCCACAGGTGAGGTGACACTGAGGGACCATCCCTGCCACAGGTGAGGTGAGCTGCTGCCATGGCACCCAAGGAAAAGCCAAAACCTACAAACACTGGCTGATATGTACCATGGCAAATCCCAAAGCAACCCATGCAAGATCCCACAGACAGCAGGGAGTTACCTTCTGCTATTTACTAAAGAATAAATTCCCTGTTATGACAGAGAAAAGAGTCCTGAAAAAGAAAAATCCTTTAGCAATCTCCTCCTAACTGAAGGGATTGGGGTGGTGAAGCTTTGGCTGTTATTGCTGCTTCCAGGGTTAAAAAACCCCCTCTCTCCCTAAGGAAAGCCTCATCCCACTCAAACACACCCTACAGGCTTCATCCTCTCCTGTTTCCTTAACAGAAGAGCTGGTACACATCCAGGAAAGCAGGGGCTCTTCAATGGAAAACTCTGAGCACTTTTCAGGACCCTCTGAGTGGTGTTGGGAACCTGAGATGAGCTGAGCTATGGAAACACCACACGAGGCCGTTCACTGCATGGCAGGCACAGAGCTGGGGCCAGTGGCCAAGGGCAGAAGGAAACACTGAGGCACAGAACAGTGCTCAAGCAAAAAAAGGTACAATTTCACCATGCAGCTCCTCTGAAATAGTGAGGAATTAATTTTATTACGGATAAACTGATTGCCACTTTGATTATTTTCATTTTATGTTACTTGGCCTAATCTGCTACTTTGTAAGGAGTTGCTGAAATGAACACTGAACAATCAGCTTTTCACATCTTTTCCCAATTCCTGGGTCTCTCATGCTCCTGCTGCAGAAGGGCAGGGACTCCAATATGAGCAAGAGTTAATAATAATCATCATCATCACTGCATTTTTCCTTCAGTGGCATTAACCCCCTTGGCTCTGGCCATCAGAGGAAGAGCACTTGACTCCAGAAGAGAGTTTCTGTTTTGTCTGAAAGAGCACCAGAACCAGTCCATGAGTAACAGCTGTGATGTGTCTGCCTCTGGGCTGATCCACACAGGAGCCAAGGTCCCACCTGGAGCACCTCTCTCCTTGTTCCCAGCCAACCCCTAAGCACAGAGACCAACAGCATCCCCCAGACACTATTTCACAATTTTTGCAAGCGCAGGGACGTCTCCTCTGTAACCTCCTGGAGGTGGACCAGGAGGAAAAAGGCATTTCAGAACTTCCCAAAACGGCCCCAGCAAGAACAGTGAGAAACAAGGTCTGAAAGCCAAGCTGAGAGAGCATTTGGTTTGTTCCCCTTACAGGGCACTTCCTGCCCTTTCTCCTCCTCCATCATGAACCAAGAGACAACCAAGGTGGGTTGAACACCTGAACACCACCCCTGCTCCACCCAGCTCACTCCAGTCTCCACTCTGGAGTAGAGAATCCCCAGGACAGCCTTCACATCCTGCTCTAAGGAACTTTGGTGAAGGGACAAGTGGAGTTGGACAAGACTTTGGGGTGCCAGGACAAGGGGAATGGCTTCACACTGCCAGAGGACAGGGTTAGATGGGCTATGGGGAAGAAATCCTTCCCTGTGAGGGTGGGGTGGCCCTGGCTCAGGCTGTCCCTGGATCCCTGAAGTGCCCAAGGCCAGGATGGACAGGGCTTGGAGCAGCCTGGGACAGTGGAAGGTGTCCCTGCCCATAGGATGAGCTTCAAGGGGCCCTTCCAACCCAAACCAGAAGCCACTGCAGTTCTGAAGCCTGATGATTTCTAACACTGCTCAGCCTCCAAGGACGAGGTGTGTACACGGATTTGGGAGCAATCCCATGGAACATGGAACGTGGCAATGCTTTGTTGCCTGAATTAAAAACCTCAGCTCTGAGCCTGGCACTTACACACTCTGCAGGGTGAATAAGGAGCAGCACTAACGACTCTTTGCTCATCCCCAGGGGCAGAAGAGCCCAGTGGGATCCTGCCTTCCCCTCATGGCCTGGGGCCTCCCAGCAGCTGAATGAAGCACTCCTGACCCAGCCTGCGCCAGCTTCCGGGACTCAGGCTCTCAATGCCCCCATTGAGCAGGGACAGCTGACTTGCTCTTTCTTTGGAGAGATGTGGGTGATGGTAGAGCATAAGAAATGGATATTTAAGGCATTTGGGAAGAAAAAAAAGTTTTTGGGGTTCTCATTCCCCCAAAAGCTTTTGAAATCCAGTAACTACTCAGTAAAAGGAGCAAACAGCATTGCCAGATATTCCTTAAGCACCTGAGTTGTGGTTCCCTACCCCACTCCTTGCACTGATTTTGGTATGAGGTCATGACAAATCATCTGTATCCCCACAGAATAAATCTCCATGTACTTATTTCCAATGATGTTCAGACTTTCAAAGGAAAAAAAAACCCAACAATGTAAACAGACCTCAAGAGCTCAAGAGGACAAATACCTGAAACAGAAGCATGTGCATGATAAGTACTGTGACCATTAGTAAGAGGGTGTGAAAAAGCAGGTTAGTACTTATTGCCTAGTAGAAGAGCTGGAGCTGAAAACTCACTGATGGGAAGGGAAGTTAAGGAAGAGAATGGAAGGACCCAAACAAAAAGGAGTTGATCCAATTCCTTCAAAGCCCAGCAGTTGTGTGTGAATGCGGCCACTCTCAGTACGAGCCCCACAGTAAAACAAAGGAGCAGCTCCTCTTGTCACATCTGACTCATCTCCTGCATTCCATGTCAGGGAAACAGCAAAGCTTTCTCCAAGATCAGCCCAAATTGGAAAGGGACCACTGCCCCAGCTTCTGTGGCATTTTTACTGCCCCCCAGTCAATCAGACACATTGAACACTCCGGGTTCTTCTGCTCCAGGGCAGCTAAGCCACTGTAACAGGCATGCAATGGGATTTTGTGTTTCTGGACAGCAAAGGCTTAAGGGACTAAAACAGGGACTGTGCCTTCCCATGGCTGACAGAAGGACAAACTCATTCAGCTTAGAGGATCAAGCATCACACAAGTGTGGTCAAGACCCCTCCTAACTCAGCTGCATCGATCCCCTCCCAGCCATCCCAGAGCTGCTTCCTACCTCTGCACTCTGACTACACTCCCACTGTAATTAATGATCTGATTTAAGAGTTCCAGGCTGATGGTTCTGCATTACAAAAATCTCTCTTTACTCGAACCTAATCAAACTGAGGCTGAGCATTGGTGTTGTAAGTCCGGAAGCGCAGCCATGTCTGTCTGAGCACAGCACATGCCTGTGGAAATCACCACAAATATGCAGCACTCCAACATCAAAGACAGGAAAAGATGAGCAGTAAAAAGGGCACCCAAGGTCAAAGCCAGCACCAGGGCTGCTAAAACCAAGGCTTTTATTAGAAGAAACCTTCCTGAAAGACTTGCAGAGGAAGGTAGCAGATTTCCTCCCAAGAAAGAAAACCAGGATCTGAAAACCTGCATTTCAGCAGCTGGAACAACGGCATTGGGTGGATTTGTGGCACAGGTAATGCTGAACCACACTGTGGTTTGGGTGGCTTTGGGGGTAGGGGGGATTAGAAGAGCATTCCTTGCTTCAGTCAGGGCCATGTGTGCCAAATTCCAGCTCATTTGGTCCAGTCCCGAGGTCTAAACCCTCTCCCACTGAACCAAGAGGTGTTTTAGTCACTGAAGATGCCAAGGACACAACTTATTTTTACTTTGTGGGTAAGTTTGGGCATAAATTTTAAATAAACTATTAAGAAAGGACAACTTGAGTGTCGTCTCATGGACACATTTCACACTTTTTAAGCAAAGCAAAGGCCCCAAGGGCTTCAGATTCATTTCCCTTTTGATTTATAAGCCCCTACATTTATCAGCCTTCTGGACACGTGGTGAGGCCCATCCTTCATACAGGGAACTGGAAAGAATTCAGACAAGGCTTTAGCTAAAGTTCACACTCCCCCTATTGGGCTCCACTGCCACACAGGGATTTTACCCCAGGCACTGACTTCCAAAGCTAAAACACCCCAAAAAACTAGAACCAGGCCTTCTGACAAGAATAACAGAATTAAGACAATGCTTACCAAGGCATGAGGAGTGTTTGTATTGAGTGTGGTTGACCCGTTGTGAAGCTGTTTCTGGATAAATAATCCCTCCTGAGTAATTAATGAAATATCAGTGCCTTTTTTGGTCACAGAATCCCAGAACGGTGTGGGTTGGAAGGGCTCTTAAAGCTGATCCTGTTTCACCCTCTGCCATGGGCAGGGACAGCTTCCACTGTCCCAGGATGCTCCAAGCCCTGTCCCACCTGGCCTTGGACACTGCCAGGGATCCAGGGAAGTTCACTCCAGGATGGAGTACACAGCAATCAGACAGACCCACATCCCTCCAGACAGGTGGCACAGAAACACCAACCTAGGGGGTTCTCCCACCTTCCATCCCCATGTTGCTGTATCTAAGTTGGTTTAATTTATTTAAGACTATGGATGTTCAAACCTTCAAGTTCTTAAAAATAAGTGCACTCAAGGATGGGTACTTTCTATTGGTGAGGCACGAGCTGGCTGAGGGGGAGTGATGAGCAGTCGTGTCTGGGGTCACTTTTTCCAGCTTGAAAGTGTGTGCTCAGCAGCCATCTATTGAAAAGTTTAAGCCATTTTCAATTTGGTGAAGAAAAAAAAATCAGTCATGCTCTCTTGACAAGGATTTCCTCCGTGACTCACTCAGGCCCCTCCATGTGTCTGAACATTGGTTTTGTCCCTGTTTGTCACATATTCACTACAGAGGGTTCTGCTATCCTTTAAAAGGTGCAGAGATACAGCCTCACTTCTCCCTGCTCCACAATTTGTGTTCCAGTCAGGGCAATGGTAACCAAAGATGACACAGCTTTACATGCTATTAAAAATTGGTTCAGAATACCAAAACCCCAGCTATTTCTAGAAAAACCAGCTTCACTGAGGTGCTTTGAATCCTGCAACAGCCTTTGTGGTCATCTCTCAACTGCTGACACCACCTGACTTGCACAATCAAACTCATCCCTGTCCTGTTCTCCCAGTTTGTTTCACCCAACAGTGCATTTGATTTTGGGGTACAACCCCTCCAAAACTTGCCCACCTTAAGGATAAGAAACAACCATTCTCCCTCCATCCTCACCCCCAGTAGCATTTAGATTTATTTTTGTATGCCTGCTACACATCAGTCCTGTCCATCAGCTGCTTCCTAACAGTTTATTTCCAGGAATCAATTCCATAGTGATGTCTCATAGTGATTAGAGAGCACCTACCAGCACCTTTCAGGTTTATTAACACGGAATTGGAAAAGTAGCTTTGTTTTTGGTCTTTCTATGCACTGCTAAGAAATGCTGCCCTAGGAGATTCTCCCATCTTCCATGCCCATGTAGCTGTATCTATCTGAAGCTGGTTTAACTTATTTAAGACTATGCATCTTCAAGCCTTAAAGCCACTAAGACCACAGCCCCCTCCCACAGCAGAGTCAGTCTGGGGCGATGCTGAGCGAGTTCCCAACTGTTGCACAGCACCTCCCGACTCGGCGCTGCCGCTCAGCAGAGCAGCTGTTTTAGTAAGCGCTTACGTCTTCAGCTGCCTAATGCAGGAACAAAATTAAACAGGACAACATGGAGCCTAATCCAGCAGGGTGGGGGAAAGCCAGTTAGTGTTCCCAGGCCCTGGAATGAGGCACCGGGCTCTGCACACGCAGGCGCTGCCCCGCCACGCTCCGCTCGGGCACGGATTTGTCAGGATCTGTTTACACGATCCACTTTTCCCTGCGAAAGGCATGAAAGAAAATACTCTGTGGAGAACCTAAGAGGCAACATGTTCTCTCTGCAGCTTTCTGCAACTTTTCCTGCAAACTGAGCAAACAAAATGAATTCAGAACTATCAGTGCTGCTCCGGAGCTGCATTAACAATGAGCGTGAGGCTGCCCGGAGAGAAAGGGGGGACTGAGCACATTAACAAAAGCCCAGAGCGCGCTGGCTGTGGCCAAAGCCGGGGCCTGAAAGGCTCCTTTGTCTCTCTGGTCAATGCAAACCCATTCAGCGGCCCATAGACAGCAGAAGGAAAGTGAGGGTGGGAGGAAGAAGAGTTCTGTCTCTTTAGGGGACGTCTCCTCAGCTGCCAGGCTGTGAGGCAGAGCAGGGACTCTCATGGACACAGAGCAGAGCTCCAAGAGCTCCAACCCCAGCACTGTGCACACCAAGTGCCCACTGAGGGCATGCTCTGCTCACACCCAGCCTTCCTCCACCAAGGGACACACATTCCAGCAACTGGACATCTAGTCCCCAAAAAGCCTCCAAGTGCAATATAAATAGTAAGCTATAGAAAATAACCCCCTGTTTCTGAGTCTGCTGGCTTTTCTGCAATCCCTTCCTCCCAACAATGAGCTATTGTTCCACTCCTGGGACTGAGGAAATGTTTGTGTTCCTTCTCCGAGTCCTTTACATTTAGAGACCTGCTCCTCGTTTCAACATCATTCCCCACCGTGCTAAAAGCACCTGGCCTTTCACAGTTCAAGAGAGAACACATTCTCTTGAATGTGTTTGACTCCACCAAACAGAACTAACACCCCCATCCTTGTTTTCTTAGTGCTACCATAAAACTCAGCAGAGTTCAGCAGCAAACCAAAATATCTAGAAATGATCAAAGGAGGAGGGTCCCAGCTGGTACTGGTGTCCCATTTAAACATGGACACATGTGACCACCAGTCTGAAATGCAGAGTGATAAAGGTGAGCACCACCTCCAAGGGTCTGATGCTTGCTGGGCACGTTTCTCCTCACAGATGTTGAAAGAAGGATACACACACTCCTCACCTCGGCCACACAGCCACCAGCACCAGGAAGGTCCATGAGGAAAGATCTTCCATGTGGGGGAAGATGTGGCTATCATGGACCTTTGTGTGGCCCACATGTCCCAGGGAACACAAATACTCTGCTATAAAACCCAAAGCCATGAATTCATGCTGGGTTGCTCCTCTTCTCTCCCAAACTGGGCTCTTGCTGCACATGGGAGCCTCTGAGCAAAAAGCAAAGTTTGAACCCTCAGTGCTTCAGCAGAGCCAAGGTTTGGATGCAAACACAGACTTTAGGAAGAGATTTCTGCAAGGAGTCTCACCCATGTTCAAAAGAAACATTTAAGTGAGCAAAACCAACAAAGTGTCTATTTCCACTGCTTTAATATTTCTCCATCTCTCCACACCAGGCTCATCCTGCCCTAACCAGGGAGCTCCTGCATGCTCCACACACAGGACACACAAACTGGCTCCATTTCCCTTCAGCAGCCACTCTTGGGATAACCACACAAAAGGCAAAGCTGGCTGAATCCTGTCCTTTTGCACCACCCCATGAGCTAATCCATATGCTGCCTTTAAACACTTCACTTTCAGGGACTCCACATCTATTTTTGGAGATGGCCAAGGGGCAACATATTTCTTTATACAAAGAAGCAAGCTAATTTATTTTTGCCTAAAACACAAGGGTTTCTTAATTGCAATCACAGGAACAACTTCTGCAAGAATAGCTTGTAAAGATGAAAACTTTCTTCTCCCTGTGTTGTAGCTGAACTAAAAAGGAGGAAAAGCCCACCATAAGCAGAGTTTTAATTAAACTGATTGACAGCCCATTCACAGGGCCACAGCTCGCACAGGATGATGTTTCCTTTCAGGATTTTTCAATATAGAGAAGACTCCTGCTCTTCACCATAGAGATAAAGATCTTTTAAGGTGCTGATCTGTTGCCTCATTGGAAAATGAAGGAAGATCTCATTAAAAACAGCCAGCTGGGCAAAAAAAGTTACTGCTCTTCAGGCATCCAGAGGGGAAATCCACTCAGAGGCACCAAGCCTGGAGATGTATCCCAACACACCCCTGGCAGCACAAAGAGGGGTTTCAGACACACACACACACGCTCACACTCACACACTCCTGCCACTCTCCTCCTCCACTGCAGGAATATTTTTTGCCTCCTTTGTTTCCTCACAGGTGGGGAATGGCAATATAGAGGAGGCAGCTTGTAAAGAGGGGAAGAGGAACTGACAAACCAAGTCCCAGTGAACAGCCAGGGACCCATGGCTGCTGCAGAAGTGGGAATTTACAGCTGCTCTGGCAGCACATCTTTTATTTTTCCCTTTTTTTTTGGTCAAGTCCAATTATCAGAACACCCTCAAAGGTGAGAAAGAATAAAGAAGCAGAGAAAAAATAGAAAGTTATCCTTGGGGTAGAAAAGAAAATGATTCTTGTGCTTGTCTTGTGCAGGGTCAGGAGTTGGACTTGATGATCCTTGTGAGGCCCTTCAAACTCAGGATATTCCATGATGATCTGGCATGAAATCAGGTAATTCTTTGTGCACTCAAAACTCTCACAAAGGCAGCAGCTGCTACAATACACAAGCCTGAAACCAAAGTCTAAAGAAATGTGGAAATGGAGAACAAACAAAGAAAAAGTCCCTAAAACACCTATTTCTGATTGGCAATGACTTGGGCTTCCAGTGGCAATTCTGGCATGATGAACAGTGATAGGATATAAATAGGAAATTCCTTTTCACCTTCCTATGGTAGAGCTGCTGTGCTGGTCATTGAGAACAAGCCCAGAGAGTCAGTTGTGCTTATTTATATTTCAAATCACAACATGCACCACACAGCATTAAATAACAACTCCTTACTCCAAAGCTTTAGTGTTTGCACCATAGATAAGAGAACATCAATAATGTGTAGCAAAGTACACCCTGTTTCCAGATAAAGCAAGATGCATTTGTTCTACTTAATTCTGCTCTGTACAGTCCAGATAACACAAGTTTTGAGATGCAATTATGAAACACCAGCATTTAAAATCAATCTATGATAAAAGTTAATATAACAACCAAGAGAAGAAAAAAAAAAAAACAGTTCTCAAATATGCTACATTGTACAGGAGAACTCCAAGATGCTGCTTATACCTGAAAATTCATGTGGAACAAAATCAAGACTTAAGAAAAGCCACACAAAAACCTCATTAAGGTTATTAGAGCCACTAGAAGAGCTCCAAGTGTAGATGCCACTGAGCAGGTGGATTCAAGTCCCAACTGTTGTGCTTTCCTGCTTTCAGTACAAACCTTGCAGCCAACACTCCAGGCATGAACAGGCCTAAAGGGACAAGCACAAGGTGTTAACCAAATGGGCTTCCTCAAAGCATCACCTGAAGAGGTCTCCTGCTTTTATGTTCCTTGCTTTCACTGAGCGGGAAACTGCAAAAAGGGTGATGTGTGTTTTGGGTACAGAGATACCACAATCTCTGTTCACTGATCTCACCCCATTTCTCAGGTGTCTGAGTGAACTCTGAGGTTGGGATGATGTTAAAATATTGTCCTGTCCCCTGGCACCATGCAAAGTGACTCCAGAAACTGTGCTTTTCCCATGGAAATCCAAGCCTGCCCTCTGATCCTGCCTGCTCACAACAGGCAGCACAGCTGAGGCCTCTGGAGAGGACTTTCCCTCCTGGTAACTTCACACCCTGTGATTACACTGACCCAGAAACCCAAACCTACAAATGGGCATCCTGGGCATTGCAAAGCCCAGCCCAGCCTGGGAATAATGCAGGAAAAAGTCACAATTCCAGCTGACAGATGAACAGCTGCTTGCTTGAGGGCACCACGTGATGAACCATGCGAGCCTTGGCCTTTTCTGCCCACTGACACTGAGGGTTGCAAAGGGAAATCGATATTATTACTAGACACAACCAAAATGACAATATCATGCAACACCTGCAGCTGATCTTTACTTTTCAGTCCCTGGAAAGACTATTGTGTCACAATTCCCTTGTATCTAAGACAAATTTAGCAAGACAGCTGCTCTGATTCTCTCTGGAGTCAAGACATGTCAAGAAAGTGAGGAAGCTCCTTTACAATAATCCTGATTCATTCACCTCCCATGCAAGTGACCCCACTTTCTTCCACTCAATCCTTCTGCAACCTGGCTTCTCTGGAACAGCAACAAACAGCAAACAGCTTCAGCAGTTTCACAGAACCACAGGCTGGTTTGGGTTGGGAGGGACCTTAAAGACCATCCAGTCCCAAGCCCCTGCCAGGGGCAGGGATGTCACTCCCCAGGGCTGTTTCCACATCTCCCAGCCTATCACTGTCTCATTTAATCCAGATAAACTTCCTGCTTTCCTGAGCTGGAGATAGAAAGTTACAGCGAAGAAACAGCTTTGTTCTCACCTTTAAGCAAGAGAAAATAAAACACCCAGTCGAAGCTCAGTTACAGCACCCTGCAAGATGACAAAGGAGGCTCTGCAGGGCACCACAGAGGGCCAAGGCCTCGAGCTGGACAAGACCCTTGTGGCACCCACCGAAAAAACCAACACAGGCAAAAGGTTCAGGACCTCACACTATGACACCAGTGGCAACAAGGGCAGAGCCTAAGCTAAGTGATCAAAAGGTGAGGTTCAGTACCTCACCAAATGTTTCTGAGAACCATGGAACACCCAGAGCTTGAAGGGACCCCCTGGCCCTGCACAGACACCCCAACAATCCCAGCCTGTCCAAACCCTCTGGAGCTCTGGCAGCCCCAGGGCTGGGACCATTCCCTGGGGAGCCTGGGCAGTGCCCAGCACCCTCTGGGGAAGAGCCTTTCCTGATCTCCAACCCAAACCCCCCTGGCCCAGCTCCAGCCCCTCCCTGGCTCCTGTCCCTGCTCACAGAGAAGAGACTGGAGCTGTGCCTCCACTGCCCCTTGGGAGGAAGCCAACTACAAAAGGAGGTAAAGTCGCTCCATCAACAGCAGCTCAGTGTTTTTACTGATATACCTGAGGTGTATTTTGGGTGACAACACTCAGTGCTGCAGTGAAATCCCCTTGCTCTGATTTGCCAAGCTTTGTCACTACACATTTATTATGGGATGTGTTAAGGGGATGAAGCTGCCAGTACCAAGCTGGAGCAGATCCTCTCTGTCCAACATCCTTTGGATCAGTCTGCCTTCAGAGCCATGGGATGGAAAACCTGGGGAGCAGCACATCCCCATCCCCACCTAAAAATAATTGCATTCCAGGAGCGACAGTCAATTCTAACTCCATTACTCAATCTTGATTAAATCTAATGTTCAGTATATTTCTTAATCAACTTGCCTCAAGTGACTACCTTAAGGTTAATCTCTCAAAGCCTTTTTCAGGGGAGAGAAGATTCTTCTACCATCTGAACACACCAAGGAGCAGGTAGAACATGAAAATGATTATCCACAAAGCTTGTTCTTTCCAAAAATATTTGGCAAAGCACTGGTGGTTTTTTTGTCTGTTTCATATAAACACCATGTAAAATGAAGTTAAAACAAAGTCTCAAAAATGCCCTTCAGCATTTAAAAAGGATCCAAACTCAGAGGAAAGAAAGCATTCTGAACAAGGCATTTCACAGCATGGTGCAGTAAAAAATAAGTACTTTAGATACTTTGAACTGCATTTATTTTTGTGATTAATGACAACAGAAGGGAAAATAAATCCACTACCTAACAGAGAGGTATCTTTACACTGCTTTCCTTGATGAAGTTCTCCTAGAGCAGCCTTTGGCTTCCAAGCATTTGGTAAGTGTTAAAAACCATCTTTATGTATGGAACAGCTCAGCAGGGAAATGCTATGGCAGCTGCCAGACCCCTAAGCACGCATGGAGGCACCTCTGCACACTGCAACCCTCCCTCTGGACACCATGCAATGCAAAGGGGCTGCCAAAAACCCCTCCAGCTGCTCAGGAAGGCATTTCTGCCCCAGCTGATAACACTCCCCACAAAGCCAACCACACCCACCCTGGCCTGGCAGCTCAAAAGTCCTCCCTGACCCGCGACAGTAAAATGATCCTTGCTTGAACAGTTAAATATGGAAGTGAACAGAATCAGGGAATCCCAGAATGGTTTGAGGGGGAAGCAACCCTAAAGCTCATTGCAACCCCTGCCATGGCAGGGACACCTTCCATGGTCCCAGACTGCTCCAAGGCCCATCCAACCTGGCCTTGGACACTGCCAGGGATCCAGGGACAGCCACAGCTGCTCTGGGCACTGCAGAAGGGTTGGGAGAAAAAGAGATGTACTAGGAAAAATTCCTGGGTCACTTTTTCAAGCAAAGGCACCAACCAAACTAATTAGAACCATCCCTGGGGAAAACAGAAGATCCTCATCCCAGATGGTGGTGAGAATCATCACTCCCAGAGAATGAGAAGGAGTCTTCAGAATGAAGAAACCACATTGTTCAAGAAATGAGGGGAAAGCAGGAATCTCTAACAGGAGACATGCATTCAAAGAAAAACCTCACACACACCAAATTCCCAGTCAGGGCCAAGGAAGGGCCAGGGGAGACAGAGGCAGACCTGACATGAGGCAATGTCAGAGCCACAACTTGTGATGATAATTTCTTTTCTTGAATTTTCAAGCAGAAAAAAAAAAGCAACAGTAGTAGTCTGACACTGAACAGTAGCTAAACAAGGCTAAGACTGAGCAAACCTCCTGGTAGATGCTGTAAAAATATCCAAAGCAAGGCTGTGAGCAAGCTGCCTTGATGGAGATGACAAGGAGTGACTGGGAGGAGACAGCCAGGGAGGAGAAGGCTCTGATCTCCTGTCTGGCCAGACACACACACCAGCCTACTCCTTTCTGGAGTAACTTTGGCTTTTGCTCTATTCCAAAAGGAACAGGAATGGTTCTTCAGCTGTTCTCTGCACTTTTGGCTGTGTCAGATGCTTGTGCACATCTAGTCTGGCAGAAAAAAAGAGGTTTTTTAATAAAATGCCACAGAGCAGACAAAACAGCTGAAGCCACACCCATCTCCCTCCTTTCCCATTCTGAAATGCAACTGCAGATACAACAGCTATTTTCAAATACTCCCGAATTTCAATCATTGAGCTTAAAGAAATTCACACCAAACAGCCAAACCAGGCACTATCTCACACAAACTGAATCACAATCCAACAAAAACAAAAGCCCCTCAATTCAGTGTAGCTGTCCCCTGACTAGCAGCTGAAACAGCAGCTTCTGGCCTGATAGCAGCTCAGGGAGAGGGAGGCAAGCTGATAACCACACTCTGGGTCTGGGCTGGGAAGCACAGAGCACTGCCACTGAGGCAGGGGACAGCCACCAGGAAACACCCCAGTCCCAACAGCCCCACCAGGAAGAGAAAATTGGGACTGTTTGGGGCCTGCTTCCTTCAGAGCAGTTACTTAACACACACACACGGAGTTATTTCTATACCAAGTTAGCCCTGGGCACACATAACCAGGTAAGAGCATTAAAAGCACAAGAGCCAAGGCAGACAGGTGACATAACTGAAAAGGTACAAGCAGAGGAAGGCAGAGCAGGAGGAAAAGGATCCCTTTTATTGCAGAAAAGATTCACAAGCTTTTATCCAGCCCTTATTCAGCTTACAGCCTGGAATAAACCTCTGTGTGGATATGACAGCCTACCCTCCCTCATGGTGAACTCACAGGGTACAACCTCCCAGCTCTGGCTGCCCTTCAGTGCCAGCATTCCTGCAGCTGGGGCACCTTGTTACACCACCAGAAAAGAAAGTTCCCACCCAGACATGGGCACTGCAGTGCTCATTCATGGCAATTTTCACCCGGAGTCTGAATTGCTGTGAAGCACTAAAAACCAGCTGACTTTTCACTTCCTGTGCATGCATTAACACAGAACTGCCCCTGTCCACTCACCTCAAACTCTGTGCCCTAAAATCACAAATAAACCACTCCAGCTTGCCAGGCTTTACCCCCCAGCTGTCTCTGCTCCACAGGGACAGGCCCTGCTTGTGTCCTGGGGGCTGGGGACCCTGCAGCAGCATCCATCTATTTCTGAGCCAGGCTCTCCATCTGTATGATAAGCAGGAATATCAAATAGCCTGGTATTTTACTGTCTCATTCACTCAGCTGTGTTTCCTGTGGCGTCTCCAATGCTTCACACTGTGACCTCATGAGGAAATGCAATGCTCTGCTGGTCACCCTGTTGTGGTGACAGCAATGTTGTCACCCAGAGTGATGGTCCTCCCATCAGCTGAGCAAGGAATTCTGGAAGGATGATTCTCCAGAATGTTGATGCTCATTTCCATTCCCAGTGCTGTAACTCCTCGTGGTTTTTGGCCCATAATCTTTATTTCAGCAGTTTATCAACATGAAACGAAATCCTAAGTTCCTTCTTGCCACATGTGGAGCTTATGATTTCCCCTGAACTAAAATTCTGTGTCATACAAAATGAAATCCAGGGAAAGCTGGCATCAGGGAGGACAGAGCATCTTACACAGCTGCACAAAAACCAAATTCACAGAGGGCTGCTGGTAGGATGAAAGCCCTGAGTCTCCTCAGTTCAATCCTCTGCACCTCTAATTTCCCCTCCAAAGGAATCTCAGGGGCACACTTCACACACACCTGTGCAGGGGAATCCAAGAAAGAGTAACAGCAATGATACATTCACCCACCAGGCTCTGAAGATGAGCAGTAAATTAGTCTCTGAGCATCCCCCATTAAAAGAAATCCTGGTTTACTTCCATTGGCTCAGCCTGTTGGATCCAAGGCCAGGTCAGAAGGGGCTTGGAGCAACCTGGTCTAGTGAAAGCTGTCCCTGCCCGTGGCAGGGGGTGGAACAGGATGAGCTTCAGGGTCCCTCCCAAGCCAAACCATTCTGGGATTCTATAGATTCAGGCCACAAACAGGGACAGAACACAGAGGGAAGGCTGCAGCTGCTGCAGGACTCTGATGTGATGCCACACAGTGGAACCAAGGCACAGGCAGCAGTCAGTGAAGATGGACCTGATGCACCATCCCACATGGGAAAGAAAAGGAAACTGCAGCACCTGTCCCTGCCTGGTTGCTGGGGCCTGTCTGCACCAGCACAGGCACCACAGCTCCTTTTCTGAGGAGCATCAACCCAGGCTGTGCTGATTTCTGACTGCAATACCTCCACAGCCTCAGCAGGGCTTTAAGACTGAGCTTTCCACCTACAAACACTGCCCAGACACTTGGGTTTCACCAGCACCATGGCCACAAGTGCCATCACCACCTTAAGCACAGACAGGAAGCTCTGAGGACTGTGCTGGTGACCAGTGCTATTTTAGCAGCCTTTTTTCAAATGAACCATAGTTAAGATCAACACTGTGGATGGGAAGAATAACAGAAGTATTTTTCCCTTAAATGCTGATGTTTTGGAACACTGCAGAACAGGAATGGATCAAATCAAACATTTTGGATATCCCTAGCACCTCTGACATTATCAGGGGCTGCAGTGCAATCTGGCTCCCCAAACTGGTTGGAACACACTTCATCTTCCTCCTTTTCCCCCACAATCCAGAGACATTTCAGACCCACTCACAGCCAGTGTGAATGATGCAGATCTTTTGTCTCCCACTCCTAAGCACAAACACCATCTTAAGCACAACATCATAAAAGCAAGGATGGAGCTGGACCACAAGAAAAAGCAATCCAAGCCTGAGGAGTGAATTCTCCTCCTTTGAGGGAATATTTGCAACTCTCCTTCCAGTGGTGGAAGTTCAGCAGCCTTTTCCAAGAGCTTCCAAAGCAGCAGTGACCTTTAGGAGTTTTAGCTCAACTAGTGAGACCTCAAACTCCCTGATGGAGACCAAGAGTTATCCCTGCTTTCAACACTTCCAAGCCTGGCTGCATTCTTCCCCTAAAAACTCCTTTCAAACAACAAGACAGAGCTGACCTGACAACAGAGACCCAGCTCTCCCCACTCTCTGTGTCTGTCCTGCTCTCTTGTTTTACTGCTGTGCTCCAGCTCCTTTCTCCATGCCCTTCCCAGGTTGATTAATACTCATCCAGGAGCATCAGATGTCTGGTAATTCAAGCTTTTACAGCACTCCCCACCATAACTCTCTGGAAGGCTCACACATTTCACCAGAAAGCTTTTTGCTGACTCTTCCCACTCCTGATATTCTGGACAGGGGTCCTGGCTATAAAACTCTCATGTTCTTCAGCTGCCAGGATGGGAATTTGGTGACAGTACAATTCATTCATTTATTTCATGCTCCTAGCATCAGTCTGAGAGGATGAAGTGTGCTCTGGCTGCAGCAAGGCAGGGAGGGGGCTGTGCCAAGGGCCAATTGTTTCAGTGGCTGCTGGTGATGCCAGGTGCCACTGCCATGAGATGGGGTATCTGGGGCAAAATGGGAATCAGTTCAAGTTCAACGTGGTGCACAACCTCACAACCAAATAATGAAATATAGAGGAGTTTATCTGGGCAGATGAACTTTTTCAAAATTGAAAAAGTGTTTTGGAAAGGTAATCAATGGAATTAAGGCAAATAGCTTAAACTCATTGAAACTTAGGCTTTGTGATATTTGCATATCAGCAAAAATTAGGTCTTTTTTTCTTTTTGAAGAGACAGACACAAAGGCACTTTGAAATCGACTTTAAAACACAACACTGAAGGAAAAATAAAACTCAAGCTGGACAGGTTGACAGCTGAATTATTTGCATTCACAACTCTAAAATACAAAACACAGAGCCCAGAAACACTGAATATTTGGAGAATGACTGTCCAGTGACAAGTATTTATAACTGTGTGAGCACTACTGAGAAAGCAAATTGAAGCTGGTTTCACATTCTACAGAGCAAGTAGAACTCAAGATGCCTCACCAGCTCAAGAAATACTACATCCAAAAGCACCTTCCAAATGAGCCTTGCCAGGCTAAAGCTGCTGAAATCCCCTTCCCAGCACACTCCAGGGTTCAAGGTGCACCATGAATTTCACATTAAAAGTCACAATAAGCAGGCTTTAAATGTTTCTTTGGTTTCAGTTCTTGAATTCCCCCCAAACAACTGGTATAGGTTGCTCACCCTCAACTTCAACATCCCTGCTGAGTTCCCTTTCCAACATAAAACATTGAGTCAGCCCAATGATTCAGCTGCACATTGCAAAAGCCAGTATGGAGCCTGTCCATCACCCCAAACAGGAATTCAAGACTTCCAGAAAGTCTTCAGGCCAGATTTCAGTCTGAATTTCACATCAGACCTGACAGTTGTGTGGAAGATCTCATGGCAGCTCCAGGACAGAAGGGCTGGGTCTCACCACTCAGTAGAAATGCACTGGGTGTTTTTTAAAAGGTCCTTTCCTCAGGATGCTTAGGAGCCTTCCCAAGAACAGAGTTGACTAAAAAAACAAAGCTGAAAGTAGCATCACTAAAAAAGTCTTTCCCTTTGATGAACATAGAAAGAGCCTCCTGCTTGGTCTGAAAGACCAAAGACTTCTCTTGTTTTTGCCTTTTGGCAAGAGAACAAAATAAGCCCAGGAAAAGCCAGTTTCAAGGCACAGTAACTTCTATGACTTATTAATAACACATAAAAGAGGGAAATCAGTTTTCAGACCACCATTAGCAAAGCCATAGCAGCAGCTCAAATGGATTTTCACCCATCACCAGTGCCACAGACACTGCAATCAGACTCCTCTGACTGCTCCAACTCAGTAACTCACAGTCACCCTCACGTGTAAATCAAAGCAAACACACAGTCATCATCTGACAACCCCAAACAGAGCAGCCCTGCAACATTCATTAGTTTCCACCTTCCAAAAGCTTTCCAAACTTAGGAAAATCCATGTTATTTAAGACCTTTAACTGCATTAATTCCTCCTTGCTTAGTGTTTTCACAGCAACAAGAGCAAACTCCAAGGCTGGCAGGGAAATTTCTGTTCCCACCACATTCAGTCCCCTCCCCTGCTAGAAGCAGGGATGGTCCTTGTGCTTCCAACTTTTCCAGCTATTCCTGTGCAGATAATCTTACTCCAGAGCATGGGAGCCTCATTCCTGCTGAGCTCAAGCACCTGGAAAGGAGCAGCTGCTTGTGCACCTCGACAAGTCCAAACCCATTCAACACTCCAAGAGACTCAGAGAGCGCCACCAGGATCGGTCTAGGACAGGATAAGTTTTATTTCCAACTCACACATTCTGGAAGCCATTTGGCTTTTTTTTTTCCAAGCCTATCTAAAGCTCTAGAAAGATTTCAACTCTCATGTAGATAAAGGAAACACCAAGTTGTTACAACCAACAACTAAACCATCTTATTTTTGGTGGCAGAATTGATTTAAACCTGATACAATCTCGGTGTGGGGAAACTTGTCCTTTTCTCTCCACCTCAACTACACAGCAAACAAAGGTAAAAACAACTCCTCAGGTACAATCCAAATACAGAGCGTGTAATTTTCCTTTCAGGAAAGAAAAAAAAATAATCATGCTGTCCCATTAACCTAGTTACATGCCCAGCAGCAATTTGACTCAAGTCCCATCAGCAACAGCGTGCCATCACCTATTCCAAAAAGAGGGAGTGCGCCCTGGGACACCTTCCAAAGGTAAAGAATAAACCAGAGGAATAACATGCACCAGAAAATTTCACTAGCCTAAAAGCTGATTTTGCTCTCCTCCCTTTGATCCTTTTCTTTTTTAAGAACACATTCTATTTTCTTCTTCCAGCTGTTCCACATCATCAGCTCCTGTTTGGGAGAAAAACGGAGTCCAGGGTTTGGGAAGGAAAGTTGTACAGAGAGGGCTTGAAATTACAGCAAGTGTAAAACACAGCACCCTGAGAGTCTCATCAACTGCATTCCCTTAAAAAACAAGAAGAAAAAGTAGTTTCCCCTGGTTCCTCCAGACCACAGGGCACACCACTCCTCCCCCCACATGTTCATGCCTTGGAACAAACACCAGTTTTCTCTTCCCCATTCATTCCAGAAAAGCTTTTGCAATTGCCAGCAACCACATTCAAGTCACAGATAAAGTTTCCTACCAAAGCAATGCCTGTAAAACAGTGATACCCCATCTGTAATTCCCCAGAGTAAAAATTCCAGCAACTCTAATCATATTAGTGGATTTACACACAACTAAAGTTGACAGTTGACTAGCCCTGAAATTGCTGGATTAGGGGAAAAAGAAAATATAGGTTACCCCTGCCTTCTAAAGGGAGATCTTCACTGCTAACTCCTACTACTAAACAAAAGTGGAACAAATGCACCAGCTCAACACATCCCAATGTTTGCTAACAGAAAAGCCTTTCAGCCTGAAAATGATGGATAAAATCCATCCCAGATAAAATAATAAAAACCAGGTAAAAATCCTTCTAGGTCCCAACATCTAAAAGGAAAGTTATTTGTTCTGAGTCTCCTGTTACTGTCTCAACAACTTCTTACACAAACTCTGCTCCCAAATCAGAGCTGCTCATTAAATACACATATATTTAACAGGATAAAGTAACCCTCTCCCAGAGACTTCTGCCAGAGAACATACACAATCATGTCCTCGGATGTGAGAAGAAAATAAGCCACTTGAAATCACATTTTTAGAATGATTTTCTCCAAGAGATTTCACCACAAAAATCTTACAAAGCTGGTAAAGTGACATATCTGTGCTCTAACATGATTAGCTTTTGTCATTAAATAAATTAAAGCTATTGCTGCTTGAAAGAACACTAAGATGTGCCAAGGCTGGGGAACATCAACAGGGGAGATGGCAGAGAGGGCTTAAGGCACTTTATTTTTTGGCAACACGCTCCCCAGTCCGTGCTCGTTCCTGCCCTGCAGAGGAGCCACCACCACCAGAGCAGCAGGGAAAGTCTCTTCTCCAAGCTCTTCTGATGTTTGATCCCCACAGCTTCAACATTTCTAAACAGAAACACTTCCCAGGCAACACCTCTGCCCCCTTCCCTTCATCCAGCAGAGATCTCAGAACATCCCTCCTCAACTCAGACACAGAGAGCAAGGGACACCTCTGATCTCAGCCTGGTCCCTCCTTCCCCCTCTCACCTCTCCCTCCCTGTGGGGACTGTAATGCTCCCAGCACTTTCCTCCCCTCCTCTGGCATCTGGCAGAGGTTTCCAGCTGTGCTCTGGCTGGTGTCAAAGCTGCACAGGGAGTGCTTCACACCAGAGCCACCACCACGCTCTTCAAGCTGACTTTTGTGCCCAAATCCCTTGTCCTCAACTCCAAACTCACCAACAGACAAACTCCAGAGAGCACAGAGCTGCTCCCTCGGGTTCTCTGGGAAAACACCACTCAAAATGGAAGTAAAGGAGGGAGGATGGCATTGGCTGCAAACTTCCAGAGGGGATCACAGCAACCCAGAGACCCCAACCCTTCGGTGCACGCTGCAGATTCTCTCCTGGGCAAAATTATTGGGCACTTTCTCCTCCAGCTCAGCTCTTGGCTCATGGAGAGACAACAGAGAACCCCACGCACCCAGTCCTCCTCAAGAATCTTGATTTAACCAGATCTCCAAGGCAGGCCTGGCATCCCAACACTGGGCAAGCACTGCCAGGAACTCACCCCCACACAGCCTCAGACATTCCTCAATGCCATACTGTATTTCTTGCTGTCCTCCTGGGCTTTGGGGAAGCTGCTTGCATCCAGAAGATGCCACCCAACACAGCAGGAACCAGCACAGCACCTCCTGAAAGGGACTACAACACAGTTAGCTGAACAATGCAAGAAAAACTAAAACTAAATTACTGAGGCAATGTTAATAAAACACACGTTTCCTTGCACAGCAAGGATGGAATTCACAGAGGTCAGTCCCCCAAACACCAATCCTTCCTCTCTGCTTCTCAGAAAAGGAATTAACAAGGAGGAAGAGAAAAAAAAAAATTAGTAACAGTGTGTTGACACCCACCCTGAGCCTGCCACAACCTGCAATAGCCTGAGGAACACCCAATTTTTCAGAGCTGCCCAATCCAATACGGAAGCAGCCACAGGGACAGATTAAAGTCAAGTTTACTGATGCCTGCACATCAACAACCAGGAACTCCCTTCAAACGTGAGGAAGCTGGGAAAAGAAAACAAAACCCTACTGACACCAGCCCTGAGCTGCAGACAGCTCTGATTTGGCTCTGACTGAGCAGTGTCACGTTAACCAGCAGCTGGAGGTGTCACCCCAGGTGCCATCCATCAACCTGGCTGTCCCTTACAAGCCAATGTTTGCCCATGTCTAGGCTGGGAAGAAACTGGTGACCTGATTATATTGAGCCACAAAATTTATTCACAGCACAGGGACTTTTGAAAGAACAGCTTAATGTAAGACACACAAAAAAATACTTCATTGCTAAGTGGGAGAGTAAAGAATTCCCACCCCAGCTGTGGAGTGTGACATGTGTCAGAAGTACCATTGAGGTAAAACCACAAAGGCCCACAGTGCCCTTGCAGCACCTTTGTTACTGCACCTTTTTATGGAAGAAGTCTCACTGCAGACTTCACTGGAACTTCTCCTGCAGAGGCAGGCTGGCAGTCAAAGCCAAGAAGGGCAGATTGGGATTTACTTTTTATAATATCCCTTCTGTGTGTCACTTCACCCAAATAGGGGTCAGACTCCAAGTGAAGGATTTATCCATACTGACAACTTCTGAGCACAATTTCTGCCTGAAATCAGGTTTGGCTGAGTACTCACCACCACCAGAGCCACAGAATAATCCCAACTTACTTTTACACAGGAAATGTAACTTCTTAAAGCCACTGTGTTAAGGAAATTCCTCACAAGTCTGTCTTGTCTTACAGCAACTCCAATAACTTCCTATTTAGCAGGAAACAGAATGAATCTCACATCCAGACATTTCTGCTCTTCATGTCCATCACTTTCCAGCTTCTCTTTCTCTCAAAAAATATTATTTTCTAAAAAAACTTTTCCTTCCCCCCGTATTTTAATTTTCCCTCCCTCATGCCTTGTTACATGCAAATGCTGAACACTTCTCTCTCACACAATTTTTATTTTTTTCCAATTACACAGATATTGTTTAATTTCATGATACATTAAGTCTGAAACCACAGGTATTTCCAAAGTTACAAAGTTCACCAGTAAGAAACTGCTTTGGTTTAAAAAGCCCAAGTCAGAGAAACCTGCAACTCTTTTATCTGCTCTGAGGTAACAGTGGCTCAACAGTTGTATCAAAACACAGAGAAAAAAAAGAAACCAAAGAGGGCTAAAAATAAGGCTGAACTCAGATGACCCCCTGCACTCCAGTAAATCAGGGATGAACTCTCCTCCCCGAGCCTCGCTCAGAGCAGCACTGAGAGGTAACAGCTTTTGTTTATAATCAAACACAGCTTTTGGTGGAGGATAAAACCAGCCAGGGCACCTGAATAAGCTTCACCAGGACACCCGAATAAGCATCAAAATTAAAGTGTTTGAATATATTGCAAGCACAGATCAGTAGTTCAGGAGTTAAGGAGATATATCGGTCAAACACAATGTTTTCAAAACAGGCATGTCTAGAAATAAAAATGAAACTGTGTCATTTTAACCTCTCTACTTTCATACCACCAACTTGTCATTTCCATCTAACGCTTCTCCCTCCCTCTGTCCCTGCTGCTCACGGGGTCCAGCTGGGTCCCCAGGACAGGACACACTGCCAGAGCAGCCCCAGCTCCCCCAGGAGCTTCTCCAGCCTTTCCAAGCCCTTTTGTTTTTAGGCTGTGCTCAGAATAAACCCAAACTTCATCCCTCATGTGCTCCATGCGACACTCACCAACAGCAAGAGCCACAGCAGCTCAGCCCCGCGATGGACCCAGCAGGCTCCCCCCAGCAACACCCGGGAATAAAATGCTTCGGACAGCCCAGGGAAACTGCAGCCTTCAACTGCCAGGGCATCCAAGTGCCACCTTCCCGGGAAAAAAGCCCCTTCCCAGCAAAACCAGCACCTTGCTGGGCACGGCCCGTGCACGGCATTCCCACTCCAACTCTTGGAACGTCCCTCAAAACCGAAGCAAATTCTCCCCGAGCAACAGTTTTACTTACCACCACCCCGCTGACTCTACTGACAGCACCTTCCCACTTTTTTTAATTCCTAAAGCACCGGTTGGAATTACGGAATGCCACAAATCAGGCAAAAGTCAGCCAGCAAAGAGAACGTCCAGGGGTTTTCACTTGACCCAAACAAATCCGTAACGTCAACAGTCTCATGATTTAAGCAACGAATTTGTTGTCATGGCAGGGGTGATTCTTGCCGGAAGTTCAAGAAAACAATGGACCTAAACTGATTATAAAAGGGCTGGGTTTTCCCACTTCCAAAATGAAAGTGAGAGGAGGAAAATGCTCATACACAGGGAACACAGTTCTGAGAGCACAGAAAACCACCCTGTACTTCCACCTTAAAATCCAACACACCGCCAAACATTAATAGCAAAACACACTCCCGACCGTCCCTGCACCATTCCCCGATAACACAGCACGGAGATATTTCACAAAGTGTGTTTTTCACATCACACTCCCCCCCAAAACTCCAGAGAGGCCGGGGGAGAGAAGAGCCAGTTTGCCACGGGATGCTGTCGGACGCTGCAAACAAAACCTCAGGCCGGCAGGCACTTTCCTGCTGATCCCTGCAGTATTTCCCTCCTGACTCGGGGCCTACTCGCAGCACAGAACCCAAGACCTTTAAAAAACACTCGCAGCCCCCGCCGGCCTCTCTTTGTAGCAGCGGCCGCTTTGGTGGGGGGATTTTGGGGAGTGGGAGCCTCCTCCTCCTCCTCCTCCCCATCACGTGTGGCCTGGCAGGGAAAGCTGCTCAGTGAAACGTTCCACCTGAGATTTATTCCCACCAGCCAAGTAGGAAAAATGAAATAAAATAAAATAAATCACATGAAAATCGTCCCCAGCTGTAAATAATAATAAAAAAAAACCCTGGGTTTAAATTCGCCTGGAAAAACAACAAAACCAAAGCACTTACCTGGGCAGGACCAGAAGCAAAACTGAAGAACCATTTATAATTAAAAGTTTACCCTTGGGGTCACCGCTGGTTTGGGGGAGGGGGAAAAGGGACCCCCTGGAAAGGGCTGACCCTCCAAACCAGCCCACTGGGGAGGTACACGGCCCCCCTTCCGCGGCGCCATCCCAGCAGGTGCAGCCCCCCTTCGCAGGGGGCCCCACACACAAACAGCCACACAAAAAAGAGCCGGGAACCCCTCAACAACCCCCACCTCACACACCCCCCCGGCTCTGGGGGGCCCCGCGACCCCCAACCCTCCCCCGGGCTGGGGGGCCCCGCGACCCCTCACCCCCCACCGCCCGCAGGCCTGGGGGCTCCCCGCAGCCCTCACCCCCCCGGCTCCGCTCGCTGTGGGGCGGGGGTGTCACCCCCGAGCCCCCGGGGCAAAGGATACTGTTGGGGCGGCTGTGGCGGCAAGGCCCTGATGTTGGGGTGAGGCGCCGGCGCCGGGTGAGGGGGAGCCGGGGGGGGAGGCGGCCCCGCCGCCGCCCCGCTCCCGGGGCCGGTCCCCGCCGCCGCCGCCGCGCCGGGTTTCAAAGCCGCCTTCTGCGGTAAACTCATGGCCAAGCGCAGCCACCACCCCGCGGCGGGGAGCGGGGCCGGGGGGAGCCGCGGAGCGGGCCGGGGGAGAGCCGGGGCAGCGCGGCGGGCCGGCACCGGCGCCGGTCTCCGTGACAACGCGCCTCCCGGAGGGCTCGGGAGAGGGGCCGGCGGGGAGGGAGGGAGGGAGGGGAGGGAGGGAGGGAAGGGGGGGCGGCTCAGGCCGCGCTGCTCATGAGCCGGCGGCGGCGGGGGGTCGCGGTCGCCCTCGCCGGGGGCAGCGGAGCCGTTCGCGGCGGCGGCTCGGGGGCGATGCCGGCGGATTTTCCTCACTGGAGTAGCGGAGCATCAAACATGGCGCTGCGGCCGCCTCCAGCTGTCCGGCCGGGCGGGCGCTCGGGCGCCTTCGGGCCGCTCCGGAGCCGCTCGGCCCAGAGCCGATCGGCGACCTTCGGCTCTTTCCGGAGTCGCTCGGCCCACCTCTGATCGGCACTCTTCGGCTCTTTCCGGAATCGCTCGTCAGCTAGCGCCGCTCGGCAAACCTCGGGTTCTTCCGGAGAGGCTTTCGCGCGCGCAAGCGCCTTGCCCTGCACCCCCTCCCTCCCCTCTCGGCCCAGCACCTCCCGTGACCCCCGCGCTCGGTAAACTTCGGCTATTTCCGGAAGACGAGGGCGTGAGACAGGTCGGGAAGCTTCGGAGGGGCTCGGAAGAGGGAATCCCGCCCCGCTCGTAGTTCTTCGGAGCTTCTCGGCGATTTTCGGAATCCCTCGGGATCGGCGCGGGCACAGCTTCGGGCACACTCGGCTCGGCTCGGCGAGACTTCGGCAGTGCTTGAGGGTGAGGGGTTGGCCCGAAGCTGTCAGGGGCCCTCTGGGTTTCTTCAGCAGCCACCCCATTGAGGGCTTCCCCTGCCCCAAAACTCACCCCCAGCCCTTATTCCTGGCGTTTGGAGGGACTGGAAGGGGCAGCACCACAGCCCCCCCGAGGCGTCGTGAGGGCCAGCAGCCCTGAATGCAACATGGAAGCCTGGGACCCCCGGGACCCCCTTGGCTATGAGGGCTCCCACAGTATCCACCCTACCGCGGGCCCGAGGAAGGGACTCACCTAAAAAACCTCACCACCAGCTCCCTTACCAGCCCTACAGCTCCCAGGCCCAATTCCCAGCTCCTGGGGCAGTTGACAGGGGCCACACTGTGGCCCCCTCATGAGGGCAGACAGTTCCAAGGGTGACAGGGTGGCTGTGAGGGACCCGGGGACCCCCAAGGCAGCCCACCTGTGGCAATGGGGTCCCTCTAGACCTGCCCTTGTGGGGAGACATGTCCACCTGACCCCACGGTCACACCAAGCCTTCACCCTCCCAGGGTAGCCACACCACCACCACCACATTCACCATTTCACACCTAACCTGCAGAACCCTCCTCACGGCCACCACCTGAGCTTGGCAGCGGCCAAGGTGGTTTGTACCATCTCAGGGAGATAAAAAGCACCTCAGAACAGATTCCGGCAGCTGCCAGATTGTCCTGACTTGTCCTGCCTTGCCGCTGGCTGCCGAGGGCTCATTCCAACCCGCTGGCACCTTCCAACGTTCCTGCCGCGCCGCACGTCCCAGGGAGATGCTCCCAGCGCCTTCGCTGTGCCCACAGGTATTGCTGCCCCAGCCACCAGCCTGGGGTGCTGCTCTAGGAAACCTTCCCAGAGCTGATTTGTGTTCCGTCTGCTGCAAATTCTGAGCAGCTGCAAGTTTAGGAGGAAGATAATGCTTTAATTCAATCACAAATAAACCCTTAAATGTGAAAAGCTTCTTTTACTGAACTGAACAGCTCTCATGGTGGTGTATTCAGGGACCTGGAGAGTAGCTGGTACAACCACAAGCTGAGAGAAGAGGTCTTGAGCACTAAAGAAAACCTACCTGAGAAGTCACATCCATCCCTGTCTATGCAATGGTCTTGTTTATACGCAGAGAGGTAATTTTGAATATTAAATATAAATCTGACGGTGGAGAATCTGGACTGGGTGTTGTTCACTGGAGCAGAACTCAGCACAGTGGGCAAAACATAGTAGAAGGGTCTTGAGTATGTTTTCCCTTTGGAGTCAGACTCTGAGTTATCTAACAATGGGGTTGTGAAGGGCAGGTTTAGGACACCCAAGGATTGCAGTGAGTCCAGAAGCCCTCCCTCCTCTGAAGTGTGTTCTCAGAAGGAAAGCTGGGAGCTGCCACACAGGTCTCCATTAAAAGCAGCCCTGCAACTAGGATGCTTTATCACTTACTCACATGCTACCCGGAGGGTACAGCCACCTCCTGCAGTGCCAGCAGGCATTAGTGCAGCAGGGGAAGGTGATCATGTGCTGCTCTGTGTCCCTTTCTGTGCTCTTTGTTCAGCATGGGGTAAGGGAAATACCTGGGAGGAGGTGAGCTCATACATACCTCACACTGCCTGTGGGAAATGGGGGGAAATAGGAAACACTGAGATTTCTTTTTGAGGGGAAAGAGCCCAACCAAGCCCTGCCAGCCTGTAAAGAAGTCCTGACTGGGGAATATTTCTATCTGAACACAGGAACAAATATTTAGAGGTGGCTGTGGCTGTTTTTTCTGAGTCAGTTTTCCTCAGCAGCCTTCAGCCTGCCACATTAACTAATTCCCCACCAAGAAAACTGAAGAGAGAAATAAGGAGGACCAAAAAGAAAGGCCAAATCCTCCTCCACTCCCCAAAACTGGGAATCAAAGGAGGAACTTCTCTCATGGTATGGGATTTGCCCAGGTACTGATGGATCTCCCATCATCACAGAGAGCTGCTGTGTTCCCAGCACACCTCTCCTGCTGGGGAGACAATTCTCCCTCCACAGCTGGTAAAGACTTGGCTGTTATTACTTGGAGGGTGCAAGCAGAGCTGTGTGCTCTGGGGGGTTGGTGCCATTCCATGACCACCTCCTGGCACAGCCCCTCTCTAGCTACCACCGTTTGCATGGAAGGAAATTCATCTCAAAAGCAAATTGACATCCATGGCTGCCTGTGTTCTACAGAAATAGCTGCCTGTAAACACAGCTGCAGAAGAGCTTCCCAACTCCAGGATCTTTGCATATAACACTTTTTGCCTGTTTAGAAAGGAAAAAAAATGGCATTTTCACCATATTGTCTGCTGAAGCTCCCAAAATGTGCTGGCCAGGTGAAGAATCCAGGCTCCCAGCTCTGCCTTAAAGCCCTCCCAGAGTCAAAGTCTCTCCCCAGCCATGTTTTTCCCTTCTTTTTATTTTTTCCTGAGAAGAAAAAGCAGATATGTCTCCCTTCTACCTTACGTAGGACGATTTGGCCAACAAATCCTGCAGATTTTGGAGCCTGAGTGAGTTCCAGCTGGATTCACACCCTTCTTGCCGCCTCTCCATTTTGTTTTTCCTCCTCTTTTTCCTGCTAGCTCTGTTAGCACCTGGGAAGCGATGTGTCACCGTGGGCAGCTGGAGCCCACAGTGCTGATCTCCTGTTTCAGAGCATCACCAGCCCTTTTTCCAGTCCCACCAGCCTCTCCTGTACCTGCCACAGCAGAGACACAACCCCACAGCACAGAGTGTAGGAGGACTGCTGTAGCTGTTGGTGAACTTAAGGAAATACAGGAGTGGGGTATCCCCTGAAGGGATGCTCGTGAAGAGAAGAGCCTGAAGTGGGAAAAGCACAAAGCACAAAGCCATGGTCCTGGGAGTGAGTGAGGAGATGCAGCCTTCTTGACTCAGTGATCAGAATGAGCAGGTCCCAGCTGCAAGGTGGGATTTAGAAACCTGCTCCCCACCTCCCACTCCCCATCCTCCTGCCTTCAGGAAGGTATGGTTTTTCAGGGAAGCTTTTGGCCCTAAAATCTGGTCATTCCACTAGGTGACCTCAGTACTGTTGTGATGTGTTAGGGGTCAGATCCTACCTGGAGGGAACAAAGGAGGAAGGAGAGGGGCAGTTCAGATGGTTGGGTTCAGCCTCTCACCAGCTGTCTTGGCCCCACAAAACCTATGAACAGCCCCCATTTCCACCTCTGTTTGTAGGCTCCAGCACGCTCCAGGTGCCTGCTTTCACCCAGCACAGCACAGCAGCACCTCCCTCTTTTGGCTTCTCCTGCTTTTCCTGCACTGTTCCTCTTCCAACACCCTCCAGACAAAAAAAAAAAAAAAATCCACCCAACATTAAAAAAAAAGAAAAACAAAAAGGTCCTGCTTGGAGCTTTCCCCATTCTTCCCCCTGCCTGGGCTCAGCCCTCGGCAAACAACTCAGGTCTCAGCCCTCCAGGGCACAGCTGAGCGCACAACAAAGCGAATACCACCCAGGACCAGGCAAGCCCACACCAGGAGCTGGCACAGAGCAGGATGATTCACCTCCTGCCCGCTCTCCCTGTGCCCACAGCCTCCCAGGGAGGAAAACTCCCCCACCTGCACCCAGCACGAGCAGCCTTGACCACAGTGTCCCCTACCACAACACGGCTCATGGTCACCCTCGAAGTCCTTCCTGCCCTGGGGCTGTGCCTAAGCCATCACCTGCCTGGTCTCTCCCTACAACTAAATCCCAGAAGCCAAAGTGTTTCCTGTTTGGATGGTTAAACCACTTTTAACAGCATCTCCATGTGACGCCTGTGCTCCCTTCCTTGCTCCTGTGCAGCTGGGAAAACACCCTCTCACCCCAGCCCCACTCTATTCCTCTTTGCCTTACACCCACGCTGTTCTTCTCTTTCCCTAGGAATGCAGGTATTCCACCACAATTCAAACACGTGGGGCCACATCCAGACCAAACCAGGACGCCGGTAACGTCGCTGGTTCCTGCCAGCCAAGCACTGGAGTGTGCAGGCAGCGATTTTCTCGGCTCCACCGCCCTCTGCGGGTTTGCGCCATTTCCAGGCGGATCTCAGGGAAAACAACGGCCACGGCCGCTCTCAGCGCTGCAGGAAACCGAGGGCCTCACACCGAGTCAGGCAAGCAGAAAGCCAGTGCTATTACTACATTTTGATTCCATCTGGGTGAGAAAACACGGTAAAAACAGTCAGAGAAGTACTTTAATGTCTTATTTATGCAACACCCATGTCCCCAGCTCACTGCTGGCTCAGTCCTGCCTGTGCCAGCAGCAGGAACACTGTATTCCCAAACGTTTGCTACCAGTGGGCTGCAGCCTCCTAGTTTTGCCCCAAATCCAGCCCCCAATAACAATTCCTAGGTTAAATAGCAAAGGAATACCCAGCACTTGGTGTGGTTAATGACCATCAACCCTGCCAGGCGCTGGGGTGAGGCTTGCAGGGAGCCTGCAGTCCAGGTCCTGCCTTGCATTTTTTGGGCAAGCCTGATGAAGCCATGGAGCATCTGCTCAGAGTAAATGCTGGCCTGTTATGGACCTGGCAGCATCCCACCAGCATCACCAAGCCATAAATAAGGGAGTTTGGAGGGAAACCTGAACAGGGCCTGTGCCGCTGGATCCAACCGCAGCCCAGCCAGCCAAAAACTCACCCAGGAGGAAGGAAAAGCATCTGGGAAAGACCTCCCTGCCAGGGAGCTGTGTGGGGCCATGCCATAGAGATGGAAAGCAAAGAGCCACCTGCAGTGAGAGAGAGGTTTTTGGGCAAAAACCCCTGGATTTAGCCTCCAAGAGAGGCAGCAGTCACCAAGCACAGGCTGGGAAAAGCCTTGTTGGCTCAGTTTTGTCAGCACAGGACAGTCTCAATGGTGTAGACAGGGAGAAGACCACAAATAAATGGATGCAGACCCTCCTGCTATAAGAAAATTAAAGTCATGATCAGCTCCAAATCCAGTAAAAAGTATTTATTATTTCAATTACAATAAGCCTCATGCGTAGGGTGAAAAAATAGTTACAAAAACCCAGCCCCTTCCATCCCTCCCTTTACATATAAATATTAAAAATCCCTCTAGGTCTCTGCTTTGTCTAGTGCGAGATGACAGCACCTAGCACCTGAGCTCCTGTCAGTGCTTTCCCCTCAAAACAAGTATTAAAAACATCCCTTAAAAAAGTCCCTCAGCCCCATCCTGATCACTTCTCACACTGGTGCCAAACCAGCTGTGGAGGGACAGAGTTCTGGGGGCACATGGTGCTTTAGGAGCTTGCAGTTTCCCAGGCAGAGGGCAGGCTCGGCATGAGAGAAGCAGCGGCAGGAACCGCCTGCACTTGTCTGGGAAGCTTTAGGGCCAGGAAATCCTGGCTGGCCTGGCTTCAGAGGAGAGAGGAGGGAGAACAGGATGCTTCATCCACCCCATCACCACCTTGGTTACATCTTTGGTTATGTCAATTTTTCCCTTTACACTCTGAAATTAAAGCTAATCCCAGGAGCTGCAGCATCCCGGCACAGCCTCTGTGACTTGCAGCATCCTCCAGCCCTGTCCCCAGGCCTGCTGTCCCTAATTTTCCCATCAGCATCCTCTAAGGATAGTCCCTCCCAGAGAAAACACAGGACCCAAGACTAGAAAGATATCCACAGCCCTACCCAGCTTCCCTTGCCAAGGGACTGTGATCACAGAGTACTGCACCTATGGCTGCACTAAGTAAAAAAAATTAATAAATATACTAATCTTTTACTAAAAAAAGGCTTTTAAATGCATTTTCCCTGAAAATTTCCAGTGTATTCCACAACACATGAAAAAAATATATGTATTTCCCCCTCCTCCCCCAAAAAAATATATCTTAAAATACTTTCCACCCTTGTGTGCGCATCTTTGGAGAGAAGGTGGTACATCAGGTGCATTTAGACACGCAGACAAACCTGCCACTGCTGGGGGTTCCCTTTATCACCTCCAAAACAGAGGGGTTTTCCATGTGGTGGGTCAGGCTGGAGCGCTGTGTGTGTAAATACAGGCAGTGCCCACAGATGCCTGTGCCTCGGCACTTGGCCCGGTCATGGTGGCAAAGAAGAGACCCCCAAACCGAAGTCATTTCGCCAACAAGCGGGGGATGAGGAGTTTTCACAGTGGATTGAACCTCGGACAATGCCAGGGGCACAGACACTGCTCCGGCTGAAGAGTCAGGCTCTCCGTGGCATGGAGAAGTGGTTTGAGCCTCAAAGGACTGGGGAAGCCCAGCTGTTGGCAGAGGACAAAGCAACCAGCCGCTGGTTCCCTGGGGCACTCGCCCATCACCAGACTTCACACTTCTTGAGGGGGTTCATGGGGGAGCCTGGGGGGCAGCTGAAGTGCTCAGCGAACTCCCGGGAGTTGGAGACGGTGCCGATGACGCGGAAACGCGAGGGACTGTGGGGGTCGGTGATGAGCCCCTCGTGCGAGCTCTCTGGTGTGCGAACTGAGCACCACACCTGCAAATGGAGGGCAAGGGGCCTGAGTACTGACACCCATCACCATGGGGCCAGCCCGGTGCTGAATCCAACCTCTCTGCCTGGGTGACGGGGCCAAGGCAGCTCGAGCTGCCGTTCTGTCTTCCTTTGTAACCAGCACCACCCCAATCTCATTCTCCATCCACTACATCATCTCTGGGGGACTGTTTTGCCATCACACCCTCCCAACCCCATCTGGGCATGCTCCACCTCCAAAAATCTGTGTGCTCACCCTCCCAAGGTCACCACATGTACCTGTGCAAAGCCAACGAAGAAGAGCTGGTAGTTGGTGAGGCCGAGAGTTGGGAGTGTTTCTTCATCTCCATTCTTTTTCAGCCAGTTTTGATATGCCTGAAAACCAGGAAGCACAGTGGGCTCAGGAGACAAATCCCACCACACCATGTCCCCCTTCGAATCTCCCCAGCCCCGTGGTCCTACCCGGTAGGCGGCCTTGAGGCCCCCGTTGTCGGCGATGTTCTCCCCGAGGGTGTGCTTGCCATTGACTGCCTCACCGTTGACAGTGTAGTTGCTATACTGCTCCACCATGCACGCTGTCTGATGCTTGAAGGCCTCCACGGAGGAATTCTTCCACCAGGGACGCAGGTTGCCATCTTTGTCATATTCCCGGCCTGCAAAAACACAGTTTTGGATTCTTCATCTCATACTGGCCACCCCTCCAGCTGCCCACCCACCTGGCCGTGGTTGTACCTTGGTCATCGAAGGCATGTGTCAACTCATGGCCCACCACCACGCCAATCCCACCAAAATTCAGGGACCTGCAGGAGGGTAATGCAGAGGTTAAGAAAGCAGCTTTTGCTCTCCACAGCCATGAAACTTAGCCAGAGATTTGGATATAGGAGGAAAGCTGGGAGACCTGCCCTCTCTGTTTTCCCATGGCTCTTACTTGGGGGACGCACGGGTGTAAAAGGGGGCCTGGAGGATGCCAGCAGGGAAGACAATCTCATTCTTGGTGGGAGAGTAATACGCGTTGACCGTCGGAGGTGTCATGCTCCACCTGCAGGAACAGAAACACGGCCATCATGGCAACACAAGCCATCACCAGTGTTTGCTCCAACAACATCCACTTTTGTTGCAAAGCCGTTGTCCTAAATTTATCTTCTCAAAACCAGCACAGGCTGGTGGACACCAAATCCCAGTGCTCCAGATATGCTGATATTCCCCACTGAGTACAACAGGGAAGTGGAGCAGAGGACTTACTGGTCCCGGTTTGGCGGTTTCCGGAGCTGGTCAGCCGTGACCCTGGCTGAGAAGTTGTAAAACTGCATGACATTCTCAAAATAGAGGTCGGACACGGCCTCGTACTGCAAAAGAACAAGGCATGAGTGGTGTGTGGTGATCGCCCAGCCCCACTCCTCCCTTCACAGCCATGTCTGAGCCTCCAGAGCCAGCAGAGTTATGGCTTCTCCTGTTTCTCCTCCTCTCCAACATCTGTAGAGTCTCTGGAGGGAAATGAATCACCATTACGGAAAACAGCTCCTCCTTTTCCCAGGCAGGGATCCCAAGAGCCCCAGCCACCCTAGGACTGGCCCACAGCTCTCTGAGAAGTCCTGAGAGAAGGGCCAAGGACATCAGTGAGACCCTTCTGGAGGAAACCTGGGGTTCAAGGCTGCCCTGAGGCCATGGTGATACAGACACATCCTGTACCTCCTACAGAAAACCCAGGGGACATATCTGACCTACTCACGTCATTAAACACTTTATCCAGTTCCTTGGGGTCCATGATGAATTTGGGATAGCCAATCATGTTGTAGATGGCATCTGCCTGGAGGGTGACAAGGACCAGAGTGCTCTCAGTGCCAGAGATGGAGAACAGGCTCACCCTGTTACACCATCCTCCACCTTCATCCTCTCCCCAGCGCAGCCACCAGCGCCTCACCTTCTCTTTGGCTGATTTCCTCGTCTCTTCATCCATCCACTGCAGGGTCTCCAGGCTTTCCTCGAAGGCAGTTTTAATCTCCGCGATCATTTCCTCCGCCTAGACAAAACAAGGCAGCACAGCGTCAGTCCAAAGAGCCGGCTTCCTGTCCCAGAGAGGTCAAGGACCTTCACACCACAGGGAAGAAGAGGGTGGGAGGCCAAGACAACACATGGTGAAAAACCCGGCATGCGGAGATGCACAG
The DNA here is from genome assembly GCF_051311805.1 of Agelaius phoeniceus. Lineage (NCBI taxonomy): Eukaryota > Metazoa > Chordata > Aves > Passeriformes > Icteridae > Agelaius > Agelaius phoeniceus. The sequence continues at coordinate 2,750,308 of NC_135288.1, forward strand.
TGAATGCAACACGGTGGACAGAGAAACATTGTCTGTCCTGACAGTTCCACCACTGTAGAGGCTTTCCCAGCACCGGGACTCGCGCGCTGCTGCCTTGGGGACGTACCACCTGCTTGCTGTCCTCAGCAAAGGTGGCCTTGACAAACATGGCCCCCAGAGCGAAGCCCAGGTTGTTGTCCGTGTCACTGATGCAAAACTTCCAGCGTGGGAGGCAGCTCTGCATGGGAAAGGAGGTGGTCACTAGCAGTGGCATGGAACAAAGCCCTCCACATTCCCACCCCTTGCTCCACCTGGCCCATCCAACCCTCTGCCACCCCAAAGGCTGCTCCACATCTCTATTGTTTGGATGCCACATGAGAGGGCCTTGAGATAAAAAACCATCACCATTTTAATGGTGATTCAGGGGCACTGAGGACTTCACCCTCACCTTCTTTGTCCCATACATCACTTCCATGAATTTTTCCTCGGCATCCCGGAAGCGCTGGTCAAGGAGTGGGCTGGTTTTCCGCACCAGGTTCCAGATCATGTAGTTGTTGAGGAGACTATGGTGAGAGGAGGTGAGTAGGCAGCAGCACATTCCTGCCCACCCTGGGTACCCAGGTCACCATACAGGCTGGGGGTTCTCACCACTTATCCGTGGCCAGGATGAGGTCAGAGACCTGCTCCAGGTACTCCTTGGCATAGACCACAACGGGCTCTGACTCATTGAGCTCCACAGGGTAGAAGACTGTGGAGAGGAAGGGCATCCAGTCCACAGCCGGTGCCAGCTCCTGCAAAAGCCACAGCGCTGCTATGGACCTAAAAACCATCGCAGGAGGTGGCAGCTGCTTCTTGAGCTGGAATTGGCTGTATCAATCCCCATTTGATGAATTCAGCTGATTTTGCAGAGGCCAGTTCCTATAACAGCAGCATCCTTGAAAGGTTGAAGGGGAGTAAACAATTTCCTCCCACAAAGAAGGAGCAGAAAGTGGGGTGGGTGTCAGAGATGTTGACACAAGTTACAGCCCCTCTGGGGACACTGGGAGGTGACCAGGCTGACGTCAAGGGCAGCAGTCCCAGGAGGACATAAGTGCTGCAGTAAGTAGCTGCTGGCCTCAGGGGTGGTCTAGAGGCTGAGAGGAAGGGTCAGGCTAGGATTTCCCCAAGGAGGACGTAGGCCAAGCTATTGCACAAGAGCTTCCCAGGCTGTGTCAGCTGGTGTAGGATTCCCAGAGGAGCTGCGTCACCTCCACCCATCCATCCCACTTCCCAAACTAAAGCAGAATGAGGAAACTCGCCAGCTCCATCCCTACCTTCAGTTCTCCTGCTGTCATTTTATGGTAGATGACCTCCTCATCCCGGTGCTTCTCCTGTGGGATGGTGATGTTGGCCAAGGCTGTCTCAAAGTCCAGGATCTGCTGCATCTGCTGCCGCGTTGACTCCTCATCGGTGCCTCCCAGGAACATCCCCAGCTGCACCATGTAGTTCAGGTACCCGGCGAGCACCTGCGCGGTCAGGCAGGTGGGATCAGCACGGCAGGTGCCACCCACCCACAGCATCCCCCCAGCCAACCCACATTTCCCCTGACACCCTCACCTTCTCGTTCTCCGTCTTGTTCAGGTAGTAATCCCGTGATGGCAGGCCCAGCCCTGACTGATCCACCTGGATGACGTTGCTGTTGGAGTTCTTGGAGTCGGCGCTGACGTAGACGGAAAAGAAGGGCGAGGTGCGATAGTGCGCCGTCACCTCCCGCAGCGTCTCGTTGAAGTTGTCACCAGCACAGGTACCTGTGATGTTCCAGCCACCCAGCTGGGGACAGACAGCAACCAACTTTTGAGTAAGAAACAACCACCTGAAATTGCTTCAATATCCCCTCAATATCCATCCTGGGGGGAAACATCTTGCAAGGGGGCTAAAAAGCCCCATTATAGGATTATAAATCTCTGCCTCTGCCTGCCTGACCTGGGGGATGCTCTTCTGCAGGAAGCACTAAGAATGGAGTATGGAGGGTGCTGGGACTGCCCATGACTGAGCTTTTCCCCCCATTTTGCAGAGGGAAGATGGCTTTTCCACAAGGACTGGGACAAACCTTTTGGATGAGTTCCATGAGCGGGGTGGCACGCAGCTCCTCGATCTTGCTCTCGTTCATGCAGGCTTGGTAATAGCGCTGTGCCTTGCGCTCTGCCTCACTGGACACATTGGCCGTGGTGTTTTCTGTGGAAGGTACCCAGAGAGAATCACATGGGGCTCCAGGGATGGGCATCTGCTGGACCCAGAAGGATTCAGCTCCATTCTGGGCAAGGCCAGGCTCCAGAAAGGCGCCAAGGATTGTCCCAGTAGTCCCCACCATGCCCCCAAGGACATCCCATTAGCCCCATCCCTTCCTGGCCTCCTGCCTCCCCTCTCCTTTCCCACCCACAGTGACTGCTCCAACTCTTTGGGGACAAAAGATAAAGAAAGTAAAAACAAAAAGCATTTTTATTTTTCCAGCAGCTCTGATATTCCCAGCATCATCCAGCCCTGGGTGCTGCCCTTGCCTCTGTGCTGGTGCCCCCCAGACCTGTATTATTTATTCCTGCAAAAAGGAACAATAAACCCATTTTTCTCCTCTGCCTCCAAAACCTTCCTTTCATCTCCCCGGCTAAAATTCTGCTTTCCCAGAGGGTTTTTGGGGTTTTTTAATTTATTTTCCTGATGACACAGCTTGCACCTTTGGCTTCCCAGCTGTGTGGTTTTATTAACTAAAGGTCCCTCAGCACCAAGGAATTCAAGGAAATGCCGACCACGACCACTTGGCTGGAGGCCCAGTCTCTTCTCCCGGTAAAACCAGCGCCAGATTTCTGCGGGAAAAGCCAGGGACGAAGCTGTTCCCGCGCCACCCCCTTTCTCTCAGAAGATAACACTCTTCCCAAACCTTCTCTTTCCAGATAATCAGCCCTGGCGCAGTGGAAAGTGCTGATAAGGAGCCAGTTGTTTGCTCAAAGCTTGAACAAACCGTCCCCGCCGGTTGCTCGGATAAGCCGCTCTGCTTCGGCGTTCGCACGCAGAGCCTGAGCCCAGGACCCTCCCTTTGCTGTGGCAGTTTTGGCCCCCCCAAAATGGCCATACTGGCAGCCAGCCCCCCAAAAGGCTATTCACAAAGGCTGGAAGTTATAGCACAGGAAAAATATATATCCTTGGGGTGATACTGGGGCACTACAGCCTCTGGACACAGTCTGGAATGCACATCCTGAATGTCAGAGCTCCTGGGAATGCCACCATGGGGTTTACAGAACAGAGGCCTTTTCCCTACTCAGCACCACAGACTAGCAACACCACAGTCAAAAATCTCAGGACCATCTAGGAGAGCAAACACAGCCAGGATCCCTTTCTCAATGTCCTCACAGCACACATGTCACAGACCAGTTTGATGCTGGAGTTCAGTTCCAAACTCGAATTTCCATGCAGATGTTTTTGGCATCCCCGGGACCCAACGGGGCCCCTGAGCATTGCGGGGTCCCACCGCTCCCACACACTCACCCAGCAGGTGCTTCATGATGGCCTGGTTGTGCTCCCAGAGGTTGTTGAAGGTGCCCCAGCGTGAGTGACCATCAGGGAGGGGGTTGGCCTTGATCCAGCCCCCGCAGGCGTAGCTGAAGAAGTCCTCGCAGGGATTCACCGTGCGGTCCAGTGAGCTGAGGATGGAGCTGGTGATGGAGATGCAGGCTTCTGACAGGCACACGGCAGGTGGCCCTGGGGGCAGGGACAGGTTCAGCTCCTCTGCTGCAGCAGAATGAGCAGCACCACAGAGCATCCTGTCCCGAGCTGAAGGATGCAGGCAAATACCCCCCCTGGTTCCTGAGCATCCCACCTTGTACCTTACCACCATGCTCTACAGCAAGCAATATGGACTAGCATACTGACCTATGTCTGATCATCTTGCCCTATCATCCTATCCCAGGGCAAGCATCTCATCTTATGCCCAGAGATCCTGCCCTGTGCCCTGTCATCTACCCTGGGATGAAGGATGCAGAGAAATGTTGTTATAGGACACGAAAGAACACAAGTGCACACTGCTGTTCTCAAGATGAAGGAAAAAGGGAAGTTTATTTTCTGACTCCCAACATTTATAGTTTTCCAAGAGTGACAGTGGATTGGAGGGTGACAGTGCCACCTCTCCAATGACACTGGACAGACTAACAGTCTATCAACTTTCTCTTCTTTTATAAAGGAATGCAAAACAATGAGTTATTTACAGAAAATGTGTGACAAAGTTTGCTACAAGAATGTCAACATCAGAAGGCTTAGAAAATCTTAAAAAATCAAAGCAACAGAGAAACAGTCCATCCTGTGCTCAGTCATCAAGTTCCAGGATAAAGGATCAGAGAAACACCTTATCCTGCATCTGAGCATCTTGGGGTGGGGCGGTGAAGGGGTGCAGGTGACCATCCTGTCTTGAGCCCAAAGATACCACCCCACACCTGAACATCCCGTTTGATACCCAAGAATCCTGTCCTGAGGTGAGGAGTGCTGGTAAGCATCCCACCCTTGCCCTAGACAGTGCATTCTGAGAACTCCCCAGCAACCCACTCTGGTCAAGTGGGCGGGATCCCTGCGCAGTTGTTTGCTCAAAGCTTGAACAAACCATCCCTGCTGGTTGCTTGGATAAGCTGCTCTGCCTCAGTGTTCCCAGGCAAAGGCTGAGCCCAGGATCCTCCCTTTCCTGGGAGTTCTGGCCCCCCAAAAATGAGCAAAGGACTTACTGGCTCTGTACTGGAAGATGAGTCCCAGCAGACAGGCCACGAGCAGCACCGCCAGCACCCCCACCAGCACCAGCAGCTGCTTCTCGGCACGCGTCCGCTCGGCCCAGCAGCCCCGGCTGCCCCGCGAGCCGCGGAAGTTCACCTGCGGGAAGAGCAGCGTCGTCTCCCCGCTGGCAGAGAAACTCACTGACGCAGCCCCCATTTTGCTTCCCACAGCCCAGAGCAGAAATTCAGCCCCGGCAAGGGATCCGTCATGGATTGGGCTGGGAAAGGCAGCAGCTGCCTTCCAGAAACAGGGCAGGAAGGGCGGCACAATGGCAGGAAAGGGAGCGGGACGAGCGCTTTGGAGGGCTCACCTGCTGTCCCGTGCCACCCTGAGCCCCTCCTCGAGCACAGCGTAACCCCACGGCTGTCCCCGTCCCCACTGCCAGCACTGGGACAGGGTGGGGGCTGCATCACAAAATGTCTCAACAGGATACTCCCACTCAGCCAAAAAACATCCCCAGGAAACATCTCGATGTGACGGCAAGCGGAGACGGCCCCGCCGGGAAAAGTAAAAACACATTTGGGGTAGAAACCACCATTCTAGAGACTGCTGGAGCTGGGACTGGGACCACGACAGAGAGGGTCTCTCCAGACCTGAACCTTTCCCAGTGAGGCTGGACACTGGCACTGGTGGAGTTTTTTCTTGCCACCCTCAGCCCTCTTTAAGCTGCTTTCCTGCTGCTTGGGGAGGAATTAACCTAATCCCCTTTTGTGTGGGGACAAAACTCCCAGTGCTTCGATAATTGCTCACCCCAGCCATGCTGGGAAGGGGTTTGGCAGCAGAAAAACTGGGAGGTGGAGTGTTGAAACAGTGCAGGCAGGATATGGCCCTGCTGGCTCCCTGTGCCAGAAGGGGAGCGAAGGGCAGCAGTGGCAGGAGCCAACATGGCTCTGCCCATACTGGACTTTACCCCCCAGACACTGGTCAAAGGTAGAAAACCCTTCTGTACCCCCTTTGCTGCTTTCCAGGACACAAAATTCCCTTTTTCCTCCCTAAAAGATACATGAAGCTATACCTGAAAGCCATTGGGGTATCCATCACTGTCACCAAGGGACTCCAGGGGGTCTTCATCATCCAGCGTTGCCCGCTTGTAGGTCGACATCTGCACAGGAGATCAGCAACAGAGGTGCTCAGTGGCCTCAGAATGAGGAAAAGATGAAGGAAAAGGAAGGTTTACACACCTTCTAAAGCCACCTCTTCCTTCAGGGAGCAAAATCCCGAATGGCTCAGAGGTAGTAAAGCACTACACAAACGCCGGAGGATGGTTATGGAAAGCAAAGAGGGCCGGAGCCAAGAGCTGAGCAAAGCCCGAACCCGCCTCACTTTCCCCCGGGGCCGGGTTGTGCAACCTCCCCTTCAGCCTGGAATAAATCCGGATCCACCTCCGCCCTGCAGCGGGGAGAGCGACCCCCCTGTGCCAGGGAACCCCGGAGTGCCAGGCACCTGGGAAAGGCTGGCAGCAGAGAAAATGGCTTTTCTCCCCGGCACTCCCGGCTCGCCCGCGCTCTATGCCCCATCTGCGAGCCCCGCGCACCGTGAAACACCCGGAGAGGTCCCTGCGAGCACCCAAAAGCGACAGCACCAGGAATTTCAGCTGCGGACGGGCTCCCTCCCGGCGCCGTGTCCCCCGGGCATTATCTTGTGCCTGTGCCCGCCTCTTATCTCATCCCCGGCAGAAAAACAAGGAAAACCTCACGGGTTGGCAGCCGGCCCTTATCGTGCCGCCGCCGCTGTTTCCTTCCCCCTGGCACTGCCCTGCCATCCAGCCAGATTGTCTCCCGATGGAGCAAACAACCCTCCACTCCCCACCGAGGGGCTGAGCACCCCAAAATCCACCGAGGGGCTGAGCACCCCAAAATCCACCCTGACCCTGCCACCAATAGCCCGAGCGGCACCACTCACAACCCTTCACCCGCAATCAGTGCAGGGAGGGGATTTAAACCCATCTGGATGTCCCCATCCCGCTGCCATCAATCCCAAAGGGATGAGTTGACCCAGACCCCGCACAGCCGTGCCTCAATTTCCCCAGGCAGAATGAAAGCACCGGTTCTCAGCCTTGTTTCCAATAGCAGCATTCCCAAACCTCCCTTTGCACACTTAATAACAAGTCTCATCCTCTCCCCGAATCCCAAATCCCAGCCTCAGTTTAATTAACCACAATACCCACCTGGGGAAGAAAAAGGGTTAAAACAAAGAGGTGGTTTCCCTCCTCGGTTGTATCGAAACCTCTGTTTGCAGCCCCAAAATCTCCCCTGGGCGCCCGCCTAGAGCCTGAGAACCGTGAGGCAAAAGAGCCTCAACTGCAAGATTTTATCGTGGGGAAAATCTCTGTTTAGATCCTATTTTTTCCCACCCCTTTCACTTTTTTCCACCTATTTTAGTACTTCGCACATGGCTGAAATTGGCAGCTCCGGGTACAAATCCCCGCTCACGCGGTAGGGGGGATCCATGAAGCCCCCACGGCTCTGCAACAACAAATTCCTGGAATCCCAGCTTTCACTCCATTTCCTGAGGAAATGCAATCTTTTTTTCCCTCAGCGATCCCCCACCCCGCCTACCCCAGCCTGAAAACAAGGAAAAAGACCAAAACAAGAATCCCTTTCTGTTCTCCTTTCACAAGTGATGTGCTGGCTCAACCCTGTACCAGCCATCAGGGAATCAAAACTGAGCCCGAGTTCCCCAAAACACCCCCGAGAGGCACTGGGGTCGACCCTCAGTATCCTTAATTTGAGGGGAAATCGGGCCCGGGAGGTATTTTTAACACCCATATCCTTCATACTGGGGCCATAGTAGCACCTCGGGGTGCTCCCCACCCTCTCCAGCAGGTGAAGCAGGAGCACCCCTTTTTGTGGAGGCAAAACGGGGTAGATTTTGTCGTACACCTCCCCCCTCCAAGCCTTTATTTGCTTCAATCCGAATAAAAACGCATTCTCCCCGCTCCAACAGGGTGGGGGGCACCCACACTTTACCCCCCGCGCAAGGAATTTTCACTCTCTTTACAACTTACAAAAACCTCAGCATTAAATAGCCCGGTTTTGCCCCAAATCGCTCCTTCGCTCTATAAACAATAAACCCCACGTGCTCGGAGCCCGCACATTCCCAGGAAGGCCCGGGGGGGCCCCAGCGCCCGGCTCTGCCCCGCCGGGGGAGCCCCGAGCCGGTACCGGGCACCCCGAGCCTCCGCCGGCTGCTTTCAATTCCCGTCCGGGCGCCATTTCGGAGCAAGCGCGGCCACGATCGCCATGGCGATTCCTCGCCTCCCTCCAGCCCCTCCAACGCCCCAACTCCACCCTGAGCCCCCCAAGCCACCCCCGCGCCCCCAAAGCCCCGCATGGCAAAGCGGTGCCCACCCGCCCCACCCCCGGCACCCATGGGTGCCCCCGCACCTCTACAGCCCGCAGCCAAGCGCCCAGTGAGGCTCAGCTTGCTGATTAGGATGTCCGGGGGTAATTAGCAATTCCTGGGGTGTCGGTGTTAATCAGGGGTGCTGGGAAAGTGTTTTGGGAGAGCCCCCTGTTTTCTAGGGAGCCCTGACTGCAGATAAAGTAATTTTTTTGAGAAAAGCTTAAAAAGCAGCAAAAAAGGGGTTAAACTTAAAGAAAAAAAAATAAATAGGGAGGAGTGCAACCCAGTTTGGGGGTGTTCGCAAACAGCCCCACAAAAGTGGGTTCGGTTGGGTGGGGGGCGCCCCCCCCTCTTTGCAGAGGGAAACACGGTGCAAACCCCCGCGGGTCTGGGTCAAGAGTGGATTTGGGGGCGGCGGGGGAGTTGAGGGGGCACCCCGAGGGGGGCACCCACTTTGGGGTCTCCGCCTGGTGACCCCCCGGCCACAAAGAAAAAGCGGCGGGGGGGGCCCGAGTGGGGCACCCAAGGGTGCAGCGGGGTTCCTTGGGGGTGTCTTGGGGGGTCCCTTGGGATGCTATGGGGGATCCCTTAAGGGTCCAATGAGGGTCTCACGGAGTCCCTCGGGGGTCCAAAAGGGGTCCCGCGGGGATGCCGGGGGGTCCCCCGCGATGCAATGGGGGGGGTCCTCTGGGGTTACAAAGAGCATCCCACGAGAGATGCATCACCCGGCGCCCCGCTTCGGCCGAGCGGCCCCCACTCAACCACCCCCAGATCTGGGGGTGTCGCTGGGCCCCCCCACTCACCATGGCCGTCACCCCACTCCCGCCGGCCCCGGCCCCGATGGGGCGAGCGCCCGCTGAGCCCCGGCACCTCTCGTGACGCCGCCGCGGCCTAGCGAGGGTGGCGAGGGTGACGAGCAAAGGATGTACCTGGGATGGGAAACCAATGGGGCCGCGGAGGGACGGGCTTCCCGCACGCCTCCTTTAACTCTTTCGGGGGGCCCCGAGCCCCGTTTGGGGGGCTCCACGTGCCACGGCGCTGCCGACAGCATCCCCCCGAGGCAGCCCCGGCTCCCTGGCCGCAGGGGATGTGGCGTCCGGGGGCGAGCGTGCAAGGCGCGATCCCGGCGGCGGCCGCCGCTTGTGCAAGGGCGAAAGCACGTGGGGCCGCGGGGAGAGCGCACGGGGCCGCGGGGAGAGCGCACGGGGCTGCGGGGAGAGCGCACGGGGCCGCGGGGCAGCGCACGGGGCCGCGGGGAGAGCGCACGGGGCTCCGGCTGTGGGAGCGCGCCCGTGCGAACGCGCGTGGCCGAGCGAGCGGGGCCAGCGACGGGCACGCGCGCGGTCGTGCAAGAGCGCGCGCAGGCGGCCGCGAGAGCGCGCGTGTGCTGCTTGCACGCCCGCGGCTGCAGCCACTCGTGCACGCCTGCGGCTGAAAAGCACGGGTGGGTGCAGCTTCCCCACGCCGAAAGGCGCCGGCGGCTGCCCGGCCGTGGGGACAGGGATGGGGACACGCGGTGCCACCTCCGTCCGCCCCCTGCGCTGCCCCGGCGGGCTGAGCACTGACACGCTCATCACACCCACGGGGCTGCAAATCGCTTCTGCTGGGCTGCGAAAGGGCCGGGGGGTGCAGAGAGGTGAAGGGAGGGTGGAAAGGGGTAAGGGGAGAGGGTTCAGGAGGGATCTGGAGGGTCCGCAAGAGGCCGAGGCCGTGCCCGTCCCCTGGCATCGCGGCCGTGTTGGGGCTCCCTCGGTTGCACCCCGAGGCTCTCGGGGAGCGGATTTTTGGGCCGAGACCGCCACCTTCTGGGAGGTCACGGGCGGCTCCGCGGGTCACGGAGCCCCCCGGGCCCACGGCACGGGGAAATTGAGGCAGGGCTGGGAGTCACCTCCTCGTCACCACGCCGTGTTTATTGTGGGACCGACAGTAATGCCGCGGGATCCCACCAGGGATCTCTCGTGGGCTGCTGCAGGAGCCCGTATGGGGAAACTGAGGCAGGGAGACCCCACTCATCTCCATCACCTCCACCTCAACCCAACCCCTCGCTGGTGCGGCTAGCACAGTTTGGGTGAAAATAATGCAAAATCCGGCAAAGCACACATCTACCCCGCCAAGAGGCACCCCAAACTCCCGCGTGTGAAAAGCGGGAGGGTTGCTCAGCACTTCTAGCCAGGCTTGGTGCTCCCCAGTCCTCCCAGTCCTCCCAGTATAACCCGGCAGAGGGCACCAGTAAGCCCAGTTGTGGCCCTTTCTCCTCCCGCCCCCCCTTGCTGGCAGCAGGGGGAGGGTGGAGGAAGGGGAGGAGGAGGAGGAGGCGAAGGCCGGGTGCGGGGGGATTTAAGGGCTCGCGGTCCCCCCGGCCCGGCCTCCTCCCGCCGCCCAGAGGGACGTGGGTGTAGGGACCCAAGTTAGTGCGGGTACGAGTGTGACAGCCCCCATCCCCGGTAAGGACCCCCGGGGGCCACCGCTGCCATCCCGGGGGACGGACGGACGGAGGCTCTCCGGGGAGCGCGGGCTGAGGGGGCGTGCGGCGGAGGGGGGGCGCTGTGGGGGTGATGGGGACAGGAGAGTGCCACGGGGACACGGGAGTGTGCTGGGGACGTGCGTGTGCAGCGGGGACACGGAGATGCTACAGGGACCTGGGTGTGCAACAGGGACACAGACAAGCAGTGGGGCCACGAGCATGTGGCGGGCACACAGCCACGGGATGGGGACACGGGCGTGCAGTAAGGACATGGATGTGTCATGGGACGTGGTCATGTGGGGACATGAGTGCACAACAAGGACAGAAATGCAACAGGGACGCAGGTGTGTGATAGGGATGGGGACAGGGGTGTGGGATGGGGACATTAGGGACATGGCACACACAGGGGACGTGGTGGGGATACAGGTGTGTGATGGGACTGCAGATGTGCGGTGGAGACATGGACATGGGATGGGAACACAGAGGTGACAGGGACACATGATGGGGACACACGAGAGGTGCACAAGCACATGATGGGGACATGGGCATGGAAGGGGGACACACATGTGATGGGGACATGGCTGTGTGATGGGGACCTCACTGTGCCACAGGGGCCGTCTCGGCTTCCCCCAGCTCGGGTTGGTGACAGTGAGGTGACTCCTCATGGGACTGATGGCCAGGGAGGGGGGGTAAGCTGGCATGTCCCCAGGGGGGTCACATCGGTGACTGTGCAGGGAGGGGACATTTCTTTTCGTCCTCGCTTGGCTGACCCCGGGGCAAAGGTCTCAGTGGGGAAACTGAGGCACGAGCGGGTGCCACCCACCTCGCAGCTCTCTCCTGGCAGCACCCGCTCAGCGCCGCAGGATGAAGGCTCTGTTCGTCTTCCTCCTCGCCCAGCTCTGCTCGGCATCGCTGGTCCCGGGTAGGTGAGGTTTGGAGGGGCAGCACCCCAAAAGCTGTGCTGTGGGGTGCTATGAGCCCGTTCCCCCGCAGAGAGGGAGAAGGACCCCGAGTACTGGCGGCGGCAGGCGCAGGAGACCCTGCGGAACGCGCTGCGGCTCCAGCGCCTCAACCAGAACGTGGCCAAGAACCTCATCCTCTTCCTGGGGGACGGTGAGATGGGAGGGGAGCACCCACCCCGGGGCGGGGGCAGCACAGGGGGTGATGAAGTGGGTGCAATAAAGTGGGTGCTGGGATAAACTGGGGCTTCAACACATTGGGTGCTGTGGTGAGTTGTGTTCTGGGATAAACTGGGGTTCCAGTAAATTGGGTGTTGGTGCAAAAAGGTTTGCAAAAAGATCTGTTCTGGGGTAAACTGGGTGTTGCTATGAACTGGATTTACAAAAAAATGGGTGCTATGGTAAACTGAGTTTACAGTAAACTCAATTAATTTTGTGGGTGCTGGATAAACTGGATTTGCAAAAAATATTGGTGGCTGCAGTCAGCTTGGTTTGTGTTAAGGTGGGTGCTGGGGTAAACTGGGTGCTGGTATGAACTGGATTTAGAGTAAGTTGAGTGCTGCAATAAGTTGGGTTTGCAATGAATATTGGGTGCTGGGGTGAACTGGGTTGCAATAAATTGGGTGCTGCAATGAACTGGGATTGCAGTAATCTGGTGCAGGGATAAACTGAATTGGCAAAGAATTGGGTGCTCAGGTAAATTGGTTTTGTCGTCATTTGAGTGCTGGCATAAACTGGGATTGCAATGAAGGGGGTGCTGGGATAAACCATGTGCTGGAATGAATTGGATTTGCAAAAAGTTGGGCGTTGCAATAAACTGGGTTCTGTGATAAACTGCTTTGCAATGAAAAGTGGCTACTGGGATAAACTGGGAGCTGGGATAAACTGGCTGCACAATAAACTGGGCTTCCAAAAATTGGTTGCTGCGATAAACTGAGCAATGGGATAACCTGGACGACGGGCTAAGTGGAGATGAGCGGGGTTTGCGCGGGGCGGGCTGTGCTGCCCGCTGCCGGTGCCGCCGGGCTGACACTGTCCCGCAGGAATGGGCGTCTCCACGGTCACGGCCGCCCGCATCCTCAAAGGGCAGCTGCACGGGCAGGGCGAGGAGAGCCTGCTGGAGATGGACAAGTTCCCCTTCGTGGCCCTGGCCAAGGTGAGCCCCCCGGGGCACCCACGGGGACACGACACCCGCCGCAAGGCCACGGGCGGGCGGCATCGACCGAGCCGAAATTAGGTCAGGGGCGGGCGAAGGCAGCTGGCTCCGGTGCCCGCTGGCCGTGCCAGGGGCCGGCCGTGGGAACGAGGAGGGGGGCAGGAGGAGCCCGCCGGCTGCGGGACGCCACGGGACCCCCCTGCTTCTCCCGGGCTCGTTTTGCTGAACAAAACATTTTAAAATAATAATTAAATTCGAAGCCAGCAGCCACCTCCATTCACCCCGTGGGGATGCCCGTGGCAGTGGCTTCCATCTCCCTGCCAAAAGAGGGACTGAAAAAAGGCTAAAAGCAGCAAAATGCAGTGAGGGGGGGGGATGTGCCCCCACGGTAGAGGGAGCAGGGGGTGAAATGGGGGGCAAAGGACAAAAAGAGGGGACACAGGTGGGATGGGGGTCTGGTGCAGCCAAACAGCACAGAGAGGGAAGCCCCAGGGTGGGAACGGTGCTGTCAGTGGCACTGGTGGTGGAGAAAGACAATGATGGTGGTGATAACGATGGGGTTGATCCATCTCCCACCTTCCAGACCTACAACACCAACGCCCAGGTGCCCGACAGCGCGGGCACGGCCACCGCCTACCTCTGCGGTGTCAAAGCCAACGAGGGGACACTGGGGGTCAGCGCCGGTGTCACCCGGGACCGCTGCAACACCACCAAGGGCCAGGAGGTGACCTCCATCCTCCGCTGGGCCAAGGAGGCAGGTGAGGGACAGCGGGATTCCTGGGCAGGAGGTGCAGCGGGCGGTTTTGGGGGTGTTCTCACCATTGTCCCCTGAACTGCTGGCGCAGGCAAGGCCGTGGGCATCGTCACCACCACGCGCGTGACCCACGCCACGCCCAGCGCTGCCTACGCCCACTCTGCCAACCGCGACTGGTACTCGGATGGGGAGATGCCCCCGGACGCCCTGGAGGGGGGCTGCAAGGATATCGCCCGGCAGCTGGTGGAGAACATCCCTGACATCGAGGTAGGGATGAGGACACCAGGAATGTGCCCTACAGGCAGGGGGATGGGACCAGGACAGCCTAGGATGGGGGTTGGAGCCAGCCAAGGGTGGGGACAGGGCTGTGGGTAGATGTGTCACCAGGACCACCACTGGTTGAAGAGCCAGGACTCCCAGGAGATGCTGGGCTGGAACCACCAGTGGTTAAAGAGTCAGGACTCCCAGGAGATGTTGGGCTGGAACCACCACTGGTTGAAGGGCGAGGACTCCCAGGAGATGCTGGGCTGGAACCACCAAGGGGTGCAGGGTCAGGACTGTGAGTGGGTACAAGACAAGGACCACCCCTGCAAATGTGAGGCTGAGACCAGCCATGGGTGGATATGGAACCAATGATCCCAGAGTTGGGACCCCAATGCAATGGTGGGCTGGGACCACCCATGGGTGCAGAACCAGGACCACCCATGGGTACAGAGTTGGGGCCCTCATCAAATATGGGACCAGGACCACCATGGATGAGATACCAGCACTTTCAGGTGGACATGGGACCAGGGAATTCAGACGTAGGTCTTGGACCACAAGCACCTGTAGGATCAAGCCCCACAAATCCATCTTAGCCTCCTCCCTTCCCATACTTCCCAGACCCAAAATTCTTCCTTTTCCCCCCAGTTCTGCTCCTTACTGTGGATTTATGCAGAAATTCAGCACTGTAAATAAATCTTCTTCTGTCCTTCAAAATAGCCCCAAAGCAAAACATCCCAGCCTGTTATTTAGCTCTTTAATAGCCTCTTTTGCTGTTTTTTTTTCCCTTTAATATAATTTTAACTCTGTCCCAGGCTGGAAATAATTATATAGTGGGGAAAAGCCTTTTTTTCCCTTCTTTTTTGTTAATAATTTTGGCGTTGGTGTTTTGCAGCTTTATAATTCACCTTCTACACAGAGAAAGGGGGAAAAAATACAAAAAAACCATAAAATCTCTGCTAGGTTATAAATAACAGAGGCCAAATAAATCAGGCTCCAAAGCAAACAGGGAGAGCCGCGGGATGGGGCTCCATCCCAGCGGGTTCATGTGGGGATCCCGATGTGGAGCATCCTTCCCACAGATTGGGGAAAAAAAAATTCAAAAAGCCAAATCCCTGCTGGAAATGGTTATTTTTGTCCTGGGTTTTAATTAATAGGAAGATATTCAGAGTTATTTTGGGCAAGGTGAAATTCCTCGGGTGTTTTTGCCCACAACTCCAGGGCTTTCCTGGACATCCTGCTCCGCCCCTTTGGGGTCTTCCCCCATTAAACCCCAGCTGGAGGGGGAGATTTCAAATAATTTAAAAATATTAAAAACTACCTTTCCACCCCTCTTTTGCAGGTGATCCTGGGTGGAGGGCGGAAATATATGTACCCCAGAAATGTCAGTGATGTGGAATATCCCCATGAGGAGAAGCAGCGGGGCACCCGCCTGGACGGCCGGAACCTTGTCCAGGCGTGGCGGGAGGCCAAGCCCCGCGGCAAGGTGACAGGGATCTGGGGTGGGGTGCACACACATCTCCCCCCTGTGACCCTGTTGAGCCATTCCTGGGGGTGCAATATCTTGGGGAGTGTCTCAGGGATGGCAGAAGTAATGGAGAGGTGACAATGCCTGTCCCCTGTCCCCAGGTTGCTGAGTACGTGTGGCACCGGCGGGCGCTGCTGGCGCTCAACCTCACCCGTGTTGACTTCCTGCTGGGTGAGTCCCTGCACCCAAGGGTGCCCTGGCATCAGCTGGGTGCTTTATGGGGACCCCTGCCCTGTCCTGGGCTGCTGGGGCAGCTGCAGTGGCCAGTTATCCTCTAAGGGATGGTGCCATGTCCTGGACATGCTGGTAGCCCCCAAACATGGTTCTATTCCCTTGGGGATGCTGGTACCCCCCCAAATGATCCTGTTACCTCCCTGGGGATGCTGGTACCCCAAAGGGATGCTGTTACACCCCCAAGGGTGGTGCTCCTGCTGCCACCTCCCAAAGAGGCTGCAATTTCCCTGGAAATGGTGCTCCACCCTGGGGACGCTGGTGTGCCCTCAAGGATGTGCTGCCCACCAAGGACAATGTTCCACCCCCAAGGATGCTGCTGCTCCCACCCTGGGATACATCTCCCTCCTAGGGATGCAGTTCTTTTGTCAGCAGTGAAATTCCCATCCCAACTGGAATGTGGAATCCAGCAGGGCAGGAGGAAGGAAGGGCTGGGATTGTCCGGTTTCTATCTAATCTTCCTGGATCCAGCAGTGTGTGAAACACTTGAGTCAGCACAAGGAGCAGGATTAGGCCCCCCCTTTTTCTTTTGGTGGAAAAGGATGTCTCCAGCAGTGTCCCTGTCCCCAGGCCTCTTCGAGCCAGGGGACATGATGTACGAGCTGGACAGGAACAACGATACAGACCCGTCCCTCAGCGAGATGGTGTCCGTGGCCATCAGGATGCTCCAGAAAAATCCTCGAGGGTTCTTCCTCCTGGTTGAAGGTGGGGGTGCAGAAATGGGGCATAAAAGGGGGCAATGGGGGTGCAAAAATGGGGGGATTCTATAAAAGAAGGGTGCAAGAGGAGAATTAAAGGGGTGATAGGGACACAAAGAGAGGAAAAAGGGGGTGATGGGGTGCAAAAGAGGGTGCTAAAAGGTGGGGAATTGGATAAAGGGGAGGTACAAAAAGTGAGGATGAGAAGGTGGACAAGGATGATAAAGGGAGTGATGGAAGAACAAAAATGGGGATTCAAGGTGATGGTGCATAAAGGGAAGATAATGGGGAGATGAGAGTGCAAAAAAAGGGGGTGACAGGGAGGAAGGATAAAGGGTGGTGGGGGATACACAAATGACAGATAAAGGGGATATAGGGGGCTGCAAAAAGAGGGGTAACAGGGGCAATGAAGGTGCAAAAAAGGAGGGATAAAAGTGGTGAAGGTGGAGTGCTAAAACAGAGGGTAGGGGGATGAGAAAGAGGCATAAAGGGTCTGGGGGGTGCAAAAGGGAGGATGTGGGATGTAAAAAGGGGGGATAAATGGGGTGAGGGGAGGACACAGAAAGGGAATAAAGGGGGTTGCAAGGCTGGGAAGAAGCGGGCAATGCTGAGAGGTGCTGGGTTCTGCAGGCGGCCGCATCGACCACGGGCACCACGAGGGGAAGGCAAAGCAGGCGCTGCACGAGGCGGTGGAGCTGGACAGGGCCATCGGGCTGGCCACACGCCTCACGTCCACCCAGGACACGCTCAGCGTCGTCACCGCCGACCACTCGCACGTCTTCACCTTCGGCGGCTACACCCCCCGCGGGAACCCCATCTTTGGTGAGTCCTGCCCGGCCACGGCACCGGGGACAGCTCGGGGACACACCGGGGATAGATCACGGACAGCCTGGGGACAGCTTGGGGACACCCCAGGGACACCCCGGGGACAGCCTGGAGGTACCCTGGGGACAGCTTGGGGATACCCCAGGGACAACTCAGGAACAATTCCGGGACAGCTGGGGAACAGCCTGGAGACACTCCAGAGACAGCTGGGGGACATCCTGGGGACAGCTCGGGGATACCCTGGGGAGAGCCTGGGGACAGCTCAGGAACACCCTGGGGACAGCCTGAGGACAGCCTGGGGACACTCCAGAGACAGCTGGGGGACACCCTGGGGACAGCTCAGGGACAGCTCAGGGGCACCGTGGGAGGATCCCATCCAGCTGACTGTGCCCCACCGCCAGGTCTGGCCCCGATGCAGAGCGACGTGGACCGCAAACCCTTCACCTCCATCCTCTATGGCAACGGCCCTGGCTATAAAATCGTGGCGGGCGAGCGAGAAAACGTCTCTGCCGTGGATTTCGGTGCGTACGTTTTGGGCCAAAACCCCTTGAAATCAGCCCAGTTTGGCCAAAATGAGCCAGGTTCTTAACTGATTCTCCCTTCTGCCGTTTTCCCCCAGCACACGCTGACTACCAGGCACAGTCGGCCGTGCCACTGCGGCAGGAGACCCACGGTGGCGAGGACGTGGCCGTGTTCGCCCGCGGGCCCATGGCCCACCTGCTGCACGGGGTCCACGAGCAGAACTACATCCCCCACGCCATGGCCTACGCCGCCTGCATCGGCTCCAACCGAGGCCACTGCAACGCCGCCGCCCGCCCCGCCACCCCCCTGCTCCTGCCCTTCCTCGGCCTCCTCCTCCTCCTCCTCTGCTAAAGTGCCTCTTGCAAATCACCGAGGGGGATTTATTTTTAATTCATCCCCCCTTTTTATTTTTCTGTGGACAGCAGCGCCCGGGAAAGAGGAGAGAGAGAACAGAGAGACTCAGCGGAGCAAAAGCAGCCGCCGGTGGTTTGGTGCTGGGAGCTGCCTCTGTAAATACATGGTTCCTTCCCTATAATTAGCAGCGTTCCCTGGCCTATCCCAAACCCACCGCGGGATTTGGGATGGCAGCCGGAGCCTTGGTGGATAAAACCCCCTCTTTGAGCGAAACGCCGTGGGGCTGGGTCCCAAAATGCCTCTGTGGTCCCTTGGCTGAGGACTGACCCTGGTGCCCAACTCGTCACATGCGTGGAGGAGCCAGGGACCACACGAAGATGGGAAAAAAAATTAACTCATCGGGTTAATTTGTCCCTAAACTTGGGTTTTGTTGTCTCCTCAGTGATTTATTTTGTTTTAAAATTCTTCGGGTTAAAGCAATTTGCTGCCCCGGGAGGGATTTGGGAGGGGTTGGGGCTGGGGTTGTGGAAGGGGGGTGAAGGCAGAAAAGCTGGATGTGAGGGGTGGGACGCCCTTGGGCATGCCCTCTTCTTTGGGGTGAGGTAATTAGGGGGATAATTAGTGGGTGGGGTCACAAGGGGAAAGGGCTTGTGCAGCTGGAGGGGTGCTGGGAGTGACACTGGGTGAGCAAAGGGTGCTGGAAGCAGGCAAATGTCACTGTGCTTGTGCCAATGTCACCGTGCAAGTGGGTACAGTGCCTTGCACATGCAAATGTCGCTGTGCCAGTGCCACTGTGCACTCGCAGACGCTGCCTGAGCTGAGCAAAAGGTGCCCTGCGTGTGCAAATGTCACCAAGATGTCACTGTGCCTAGTGCCCTGCACATGTGCAGATGTCACTGTGCCCGAATTCCCCGTGCCATGTACAAAAGGCACCGTGCACGTGTGACTGTCACTGTGAGTGACACACAGTGAAAATGTGCAGTGCAAACACGTGCCTGAGTCCCTGGGCTTGTGCAAATGACCCCTGGCACGGGGCAGAAGTCCCACGGTGCCCCTGAGCTCCTGTGCTTGTGCAGATGGCTGGGAAAACACTGCCCTGCCTCCCCCAAATACCCCCCAAACCCCCTAAACCCCTCCCTCTTTTTTCATTCATTCACCAGTTTTATAATTAAAAGTCCAGTTCCTCATTAACCAGGATCCTCTAGAGCGGGTGGAGGCTCTGACCCTGGCAGGGATGGATTGGGGGGGCTCTGAACTCAGCAAGGCAGGATCTGGGGGGCTCTGACCCGGGCAGGGCAGGATTTGGGGGGCTCTGACCCCAGCAGGGCTGGATTTTGGGGGGCTCTGACCTTGGCAGGATTGGATTTGGGGGTTTCTAACCTTGGCAGGGTTGGATTTGGGGATCTCTAACCTCAGCAGGGCAGGATTTGGGGTGCTCTGACCCTGGTAGAGCAGGATTTGGGGGGTGCTGACCTCGGGAGGGCAGGATTTGGTGGGCTCTAACCCTTGCAGGGCAGGATTTAGGGGGAGCTCTGACCTCAGCAGAGCTGGATTTCAAGGGTGCTGACCCTGGCAGGGCTGGATTTGGGGGGCTCTAACCCTGGCAGGGCAGGATTTGGGGTCTCTGACCTCAGCAGGGCAGGATTTGGGGGGCTCTGACCTCAGCAGAGCTGGATTTTGAGGGTGCTGACCCCGGCAGGGCTGGATTTGGGGGGCTCTAACCCTGTCAGGGCTGGATTTGGGGTCTCTGACCTCAGCAGGGCTGGATTTCGAGGGTGCTGACCCTTTTGGGGGGCTCTAACCCTGGCAGGGTTGGATTTGGGGGGCTCTAACCCTGTCAGGGCTGGATTTGGGGTCTCTGACCTCAGCAGGGCAGGATTTGGGGGCCTCTCACCCTCCCTTTGCCCCCCAGGCAGTGCCAGATCCCGAGCAGGGCCAGCTGCTGGCATTCCCAGAACCTGGGCTATGTTTAACCACTCCCGGGGTGCCGCGTGGTTTTTGGGGGTTCAGGGGGGTGGGAACCACTCTGCCTTGGCCGGGGGGTTGGCAGGACGCCGCTGGCCACGGGGCCGGGGCCAAAAGCCGCTCCTGACGCCGGGCTGACCAGCAGAGCTGAAAGAGGCACCCGGGGAGGGGGGGCTGAGGGCACTGCCTGCTGTATTTTGGGGTACTCAGAGCACCCCAAAAATAGGCACCATCAAAGGAGGGCTTTGCTCAGCCCAGCTGCTGTGAAACCCCAAGATTTGGCTAAATGTCTCCCCAAAATGAGTGCTTTTACAGCCCCCACTGATGGTTTGGGGTTTTGGGGAGCCCCTAGATGTTGGAGACGACCCCCACTGTAGCGATAAATAAACCTTTATTTTATACAGGACTCACGGGAAACACAAACACAGTTTGGGAGGGTGTGAAAAAATATTCCTCCCCCTCCCCCCAGTTCCAGCCTCCAGCACATTCCGGAACTTTTGTCCCTTAAAATAAAAGGGGGGAGAGGGAGCTCCACTTTGGGGTTACCCTGGATTTGAGTCCCCTCTGGTTTTTTGGGGGGAGGGGATGATGCTGGGGTTGGACCCACTCTTCATTTTGGGGTCACGGCAGAGGGGAGGCCCCTTTGTGGTGCATCACCCCCTCACCCAAAGGGTTTTTGGGGTGACAGAGATTGTCTGGAGGGGGGGGCGCATCCCAATTTTTGTTGGGGGTCCCCCCAATCCTGCACCGGGGACGATGGCTTCAGCTCCTGGCACGGGGGTGGCACACAGAGGGGGGTGAAGCAGTGACACCCCCGCAGGTGGGGGGGTGACTATGAGCCCTGTGGGAGGGACATCAGTGGGGGCGCCCCGGTGTGGGCACCCCCACACTGCAGGGTGGAGGGGGCCAAGCAGCCTCACCGGGTTCTGGGGGGGCTGCTCCAGCTGGATTTTGATCTCAGGGCAGGGGGGGTCAGGCGGGCGGCGGCCTGGGGCAAAGGGGGGGACCGTGAGCACCCCGAGGGGTCCCCCGGCCCCCCGGCGCCCCGAGCTGGGTGTGCTGGGCTACCTGGGGGGGTCCCGGGGGGGTCATCGGGCCAGGGCGTGTCCGTGAAGGCGTCGCGGTGGCTCCCCGAGGGCGAGCGGCTCTCCTGAGGGGGAGGAGGGGGGTCAGGGGGTGCTGCCCACCCCAAAGTGCCCCCCCGGACCCCCCCGGCCCCCGGGCTCCCCGTACCCGGCCCGGCTCGCCGGGCTCCTCCGCGGCGCTGCCGAAGCTGCTGGCGCTGGAGGAGGAGCGGGAGAAATCCGGCGGCTCCGGCTTCTCGGCCCTGCCAGGGACAGTCCCCAAGGCCAGGGACGGTCCCCAAGGCCACAACAGGCTGGCACCGCGCCTCGTGGCCACCACAGTGGCCCGCTGAGATGCTGCGCTGGCCCCGGGACACCCTGTCCCCACACCACCCCGTCCGGGACACTGCATCCTCGTGTCACCCTAGCCCCGGCATGTCCCATCCCCATGGCAGCCTGTCCCCACCCCATCCCATCCCTGTGCCACCCTGTCCCCACCCCATCCCACCCATGCAATCCTGTCCCCATGTCCCTTGTCATCACACCAACCTATCCCCGTGCCATGTGTCCCTGTGCCACCCACCTTCATGCCAACCTGCATCCAAGCCACCCGAGTGCCACCCCACAGCCCCCTGCCACCTTGTCCCTGTGCCATACAGACCCCGAGTGAACCTGTCCCTGTGACACCCTGTCCCTCTGCTGTCTTGTCCCCCGCTTGTCCCTGTGCCAGCCATCCTGGTGCCACCTCGTCCCGGTGCCGCCCCACCCAGCCGTCACTCTGGCCCACTGCATTCCTTCACTGTCCCAGCCCTCCGCTCCCTGTGTCACCTTCACTTGTCCCAGTGCCCATCCCTGTGCCACCCCATCCTGGTGTCACCCTGTCCTTGGGCTGCACCATCCCAGTGTCCTGCAGTCCCCATGTCACCTGCTGCTGGAGTCACCCCATCCTGGTGCCACCCTGTCCCGTTGCCACACCATCCCAGAGTCCTCCAGTCCCCAAACATTCCCACCCCAGTGCCCTCCTGTCCCCGTGTCCCCGATCCCGGTGCCAGCTGCGGGACCTGTCGGGGTTCCGGCGGCTCTCGGGGGAGCTGTGTGTGGAGCTGGAGCCGTCGGCGGCTGCGGGGCCGTCCCTGCGGGGAGGCGACGGCAGTGAGGTGACATCGGGAGGGGACATCGGGAGGGGACAGCGGCGGTGCCGGTACCGGCGCTCACCTGCCGGCCGGCGCCTCCTGGATGCTCTCGATGCCGATGGCGCTGGAGCGGCGGGAGCCGAGGGGGCCGGGCCGCCGCCGTGACGGGCTCTTCCCGGGCACCAGCAGCGCCTGCGGGGCGCCGTTAACCGGGGGGACACCGGGAACCGGGGGGACACCGAGTGGGGACAGCGAGGTACCGGTACCCACCTCTTCCACCGAGCCCAGCCCGATGGCGCTGCCGCGGCGTCCCCGGCGGCTCCCGGGCACCAGCAGCGACTGAGGGCGGCAGCGGGTCAGCGACCGGGGACCACGGGGTGCGGGGAACCGGGCACCGGGGGGGAACCGGGCACCGGAGGGGGGACCAGGTACGGGGGGAGCCCGGATACCGGGGGGAAACCGGGTACCGAGGGGGGGGACCAGGCACCGGGGGAAGCCGGGTACCGAGACGGAACCGGGTCCTGGGGGGAGGAACCGGGCACCGGGGGGGGGGGGCAACAAGAGGACCGAGGGGGCGGAGCCAAAGGTGAAATGGGAGGGGCTTTTAATGAGGGGCGGGACTTAAGTCACGGGGCGAGGCCAGTAATTTGGGCGAGGCTTATGCCGACGAGGGGGCGTGGCCTATATGGGCGCGGTTCGTTCAGGGACGGGGCGGGGCTTGCGGTCACAGGGTCGTTCTGGTCCGTAAAGGGGCGTGGCCGGGGTGGGGTGTGGCCTCAGCCACGCCCCCGCAGATCGGCTGCGCGCGCAGGGGGCGGGGCCAAGGCCAGGGCGCGGTCACAGCAAAGAGGCGTGGTCAATACAGGGGCGTGGCCAGTGCCGAGGGGGCGTGTCCTGGGCGGGGACCCGGGGAGGGGACCTGGCCCCGCAGTGCTGCGTGCGGGGGTGTGGGGGGTGCGGGACCCCCGCGCCCCACCTTGAAGGACTCGAAGAAGCCCGGGGCGGCGCCGCCGTTGTCGGGGCGCTCATCGTCGGGGCTGAGCCCCAGCATGGCCTGGCTGCGCGCCTGCAGCTCCTCGTGCAGCGTCTCCAGCAGCGCCGCCCGCGTCCGTTCCTGCGCGCCAGCCCCGCACTGCTGCGCCCACGCGAGACCGCCCAGCCCGCACCCACCCCCGAACCCAGCCTGCAACCAACCCCCGCACCCAGCTCCGCATCCAGCCCCGCACCCAGCCCGCACCCAGCCCCGCACTCAACCCCCGCACCCAGCCCGCACCCCGCCCCACGGCTGCGCCGTTCCAGATACCCACCCCCGCACCACACACCCTCCACCCACGCAGGACCAGCCCTCGCCCCGCTGCACCCACGCGATGCCGCCCACAGCGCCCCGCAGCCACCGCTGCCACCCACGCCAGGCCACCGCTGCCACCCATCCCTGGCTGCTGCGCCCACAGCCCAGCGCTGCACCCACACGGGGCTGCCCCCCGCGCTGATGCCCCTCCCGTGAGACACCCCCGAGACACCCCGTACCCGGGCACCACTGCCCTGCCCCGATGGGGACACAGCCCCTGCCCACCCACGGTGTGTGCGGGCCCCACAGCGGGCACGGCACCCACCGCACCCGCATCCACAGCCTCCTGCTGCCCCACGGCGTGCCCAGCCCCTCTGGGTGCCCCCAGAGCCCCGTGCCCTCAGCCCCTCTGGGTGCCCCCAGTGCCCCGTGCCCGCAGCCCCTCTGGGTGCCCCCAGTGCCCTGTGCCCGCAGCCCCGTGCCCACACCTCCAGCTTGGCGAACTTCTCGGCACGGTAGCAGGCGTACTCGGCGTTGATGAGCTTGGTCAGCAGGAACTCCTGGAACTCGGGGCCCTGCGGGGTGCGGGCGGCCCGGGGGGAGCGTGGGTGGGTGGGTGGGCACGTGGGGGTCCCCAGGGGCTCCCCGGTGGCACCCACGGGCTCCTCTCACCTTCCTGAAGACGGCGGGGTCGGGCAGCGGCGGGCCGAAGAAGGGAACGTCGTCACGGGCGGTGACGGAGACCTGTGGCGGGTGGGGGGGGGGGGTGACGGGACACCCCACGGGCCCCCACGGGCACGGGGACACTGAGGCACGGGGGGGTACCTTGTAGAGGGTGCCCTGGGCGCCCCCCTGCTCCAGCTGCACCACCACGAAGGCGTGGAGGAAGTTGGAGGCGATCATGTCGGGGACGAACGGGGTGTTCTCATCCTGGAAGACGATGGCCACGATGTCGTTGCCGATGTGACGCTTCCGCTGCAGCTGTGGGGACGGGTGGGGTGCAGAGGGACACGGGGGACATTGGGGATGGGGGGAGACAGCAGGACACGAGGGACAGAGGGTGGTCACACCGGGGGCATCAAAGGAATGAAAGCTCCTGTGCCCCAGAGATGCACCCCAGCCCCATGGGTGCTCCACCAGCCCCCTGCATCCCACAGCTCCCCCCTGGCACCCATGGGTGCCTTAACAGCCCTCTGCATCCCAAAGATATTTCCCACACCCATGAGTGCCCTGCCATCTCCTGGGCCCCACCACCACCCCCATGGGTGACCCAGGAGTCCCCTCCATTCCATGGGACATCCCCAAAGCCCCCACATCCCTTCCACCCCATAGAAGTGCCCAGGGCCACCCCCTGCTCTCAAGCACCCAAGTGTCCCCCCCTCCTTTCACCCCCCCAGCCCCCATGGGTGCTGACCTGCTGGGCGTCCCCCTCGGTGTAGGGCAGTTTGGTGGAGACGTGGAACATGATCTCCTTGTCACGGAAGTGGCAATAGACCGACTCGCTGCCCGTCTGTCCGTGGGTCACATCCAGCCCCCCTCGGAACCTGCGTGCGTGGGTGGGTGGGTGGGTGAGACAGCACCCTGACCCCGAGGGTCCTCCCCCCCCCGGCATCCCCTCACGCACCCCTTGAAGTCCCGCAGCTGCACCCGCTGACCCAGCACGTCGAGGAATTCGGCGAAGGCCGGGCTCTCCTCCGTGGTGCCGAAAAGCTCCTCCTCGGAGGTCTGCAGCGGGGCGGGGATGGGCGCCAGCACCCACCCAGGGACTCCCCCCACCCTGACCCCCACCCACCCCACCCCGTACCTGCCCCAGTTTTTGGTAGATGACCCCAAATTTGAAGTGGTTGCTGAGCACGTGCTCATCAAAGGCGAGGATGAGGCGGGATGCCTGCGGGGTGGGGAGGGGTCAGAAGGTGGGGAGGGGCACCCAGGGGTGCCCAGGTGCCCCCTCCCTGCAGCCCGTTCACCTTGGGATAGAGCACGGGGTAGAAGCGATCCACGTTGACATCCTCACACACCAGCTGTGGGAAGGAGGGAGAGGTGCTGCCTTGGGGGGCCCGGGGCTGGGGGCACCCATGGGTGCTGCCTTGGGGGGCCCGGGGCTGGGGGCACCCATGGGTGCTGCTGGGGGGTGGGGCCGCACCCACCTTGGCCATCTGCACCACGTTGGGGAACTCGGCCAGGCAGGAGATGGGCACCACATCGTGCAGGGTGCGGGCACGGGTGCTGCGGGGCGAGGAGGGCGTCAGGGCAGCCCCGGGGCAGGCGGCTCCCGGGGGTGCCTCCCGCAGCCCGCTCACCGCAGCAGCAGGTGGAGCTGCTCCTGCTCGTCGTACTTGAGGGAGAACACCAGGTGTCCCAGCGCCGGGTCCAGGGAGTAGTAGTTGAAGTGCTCCTGGGGGAAGGAGCCGAGGGCGCTCAGGGTGGGGGCACTTGTGACATGGGACACCCCTGTCCATGAGCACCCACAGCCATAGGACTGCCATGTCCATGAGCACCCATGGGACACCCAGTCCCATGAGCACCCACACCCATGTGACATCTGTGTCCACCCGTGTCCATGAGCATCCAAATCCGTAGGACACCCATGCCCATGAGCACTCATCAGACACCCAGGCCCATGAGCACCACACCCATGGGACATCTGTGTCCATGAGCACCCATGGGACACCGATATCCGTGGGATCCTAACACCCAAAAGCACCCATCCCATCCCATCCCCATGGAGCACCCGTGTCCATGAGCACCTGTACCCACAGGTCAGGTACCACCTATGGGGCACCTACACTCAGTGAGCCTCACACCCCTTGGGCCATCCAGGACACACAAACTTATGGAGCCCCATGTCCATGCAAACCTGTGGAGAACCCATTCCATGGGCACCCGTGCCAGGGGCTCTCCTGCCCATGGAGACCCAACACCAACCTCCTTCCACCCACCCCATGGAGGACCCATGCCCACAAGAAGCCACATGCCAAAGCCCCTGTGTTCATGAGGTCTCCATGTCCTTCCATTCCCATGGAGAACCCACCCCAAGCACTGTTGCCATGCCCACATCCATGAACCCCCATGTCCATGGCCCATGGGACTCCCACCCACATTCAGGAACACCTGAGTTTGTGGTCTCCAAGCTCCTGCCCATCCACACCCACGGGCCATCCCCCAGCCCTGCAGCCCCCCAGGGCCTCACCTTGCCCAGGAAGTGCTTGCGGTAGATCTTGGCCGTGTGGTTGCCTTCCAGCTTTGCCCGGGTGCCGGGCACCGGCGTGGGGGGCGAGTCGGGGGCCCCGCTCAGCTGGTGGTTGGTGCCCTCGATCCAGTAACCCCCAAACTGCGGCAGGAGGATGAGGGGGAACGGCCCCTCCCGGCCCAGCACCTGCGCCCACAGCCATGGTGGGTGCTTTGGGCACCCCCACCAGCCCAGCCCAGCCTGGCACTGCCCCTCAGCCCCCTGCCCTACCTCGTGCACGCTGGGGTAGGGGATGTAATCCTCCTCCGTCTGCAAGACACGGAGCGGTGACGGCCACCATGGGCGGTGGGACGGGAGATGCCCATGGTGGCACCCCAGGGTGCTGCTGGCTGCGTGCCCCCCCCCGCCAACAACACCTACCTTGAGAGGTGGGGGGATGGCATGGCGCTGCTGGGCCATCCTGCTGCCCTGGCGAGAGAGGGGCTCTGGGTGCCTGTCTGCCCGCCTTGGGTGGGCACCCAAGGGTGGGGGGCACCCTCGGGTGCTTACCTGGGGGTTGGGAGGTGCTGCTGGCTGGAGATGGGTCTAGGTGGTGTGAGGGCGTCCAGGGGGTCCCATGGCGCTTCCTGGGGACACGAGAGCTCCCCCAGAGCCCCTCTCCGGGACGCCCGGCCAGCAGCGCGACCCCTGGAGCCAACTGATGATGGCAGCGAGCCAAGTGCCACCCTGCGGGTGCGAGGGCCAGCGGGGCGGGAGCGGCGGGGCGAGGTCACCGCGTGGGGACCGCGGGGACCCCGGAGCCCCCCAGCCCCACCCCCCCCCCCCCCTCCCGAAGGGCGCCCTCTGCCGGCGGGAGGCGGCGGCGCGGGGCAGCACCACGGACAGCGCCGGGACCCCGCGACAGTGGCACCGACCCCGCCAGGTGGCACCGAACCCGCCAGGTGACACCGACCACGGGAGGTGGCACCGACCCCGTGACAGTGGCACCGACCCCGCCAGGTGACACCGAGCCCGGGAGGCGGCACCGACCCCGCGACAGTGGCACCGACCACAGGAGGTGGTACCGACACCGTGAGGTGGCACTGACCCCGCGGAAGTGGCACCAACCCCGTGAGGTGTCACCCACCCCAGGAGCTGTCACCACCCCGTGAGGTGGCACCGACCCCGAGACAGTGGCACCGACCCTGTGCCCGTGTCACCCACCCCGTGAGATGTGATCACGCCCGCGCCAGTGTCACTGACCCCGAGCCAGTGCCACCCCCCCTCGTGGAACTGTCACTGGCGCGGTGCAAGCACGGTCATTTTCGTGCCAGTGGCACCGACCCCCTGCCCAGGGTCTCTCCCGGTGCGGGTGCGATCATTCCCGTGCCAGTGTCACCGGCCCCGTGCAAATGTCGCTCTCCCCGTGGCAATGTGACCGTTCTCGTGCAAACGCCACCGGCCCCATGCAAATGGCACTGTCCCCATCAAACACAGCCCCGGTGCAAGTGTGACCCGGCCCTGTGCAAACACAATGACGTGCAAGTACGTCCCTGGTGCAAAAGGGACCCTCGTGCAATTGTCACCGTCGCCGTGCAAACAGGACATCGGTGCAAATGTCACCGTCCCCGTGCAAAGCCAGCCCCAGCGCAGGTGTGACCCGGCCCCGTGCAAACACAACCGCAGCCAAGCACAGCCCCGGTGCAGGTGGGACCCGTCCCCGTGCAAGGTGTGACCCCGGTGTCCCCGTGCCAATGCGACATCGCCACCCGGCCCCGTGCACCCCCCGGGCCGCTGCGTGACCCCGCCGGGCTGGGGGCGAGCCCGGGGGGCTCCCCTATCGCCCCCCCACACCCACGGGGGGCTCTGGCCCGGGAGGGTGGAGGGAGCACGGGGGGGGGGGGGGGAGATGTTCGAAATGTGGGGGCCAGACTGGGGGGGGAGATTGGGTTTGGGGGGACACGGGAGTCAGAGCGGGGAGATTGGAACAGGGGCAGGAGGCGATGGGGGGCACGAGAGGGGGCAGGTTTGGGGTACCCGGGAGGGGGGGCAGGTTTGGTGGGGGGCAAGTGTCAGGGTGCAATTATGGAGGGGACATTTGGGGGGGTCAATGGGGGGCTCCTCCCCCCGCCGCCGCCCCCACCCCGGGTCTTTTCCCCCAGGCCCGGAGCGTTCCCCCCCCATCCCCTCCCCCGGTACCGGCAGCGGTGAAGGTCACGGGCGGACGGACCCCCCGGTGCCGCGGCGGGGATGAGGGGACATCCCCCGAGGGGCATCTCCGGGGGGACCGCGCTGCCCGCTCCCCGCAGGGCGGCACTTACCGGGGGCGGCGGGGCCGGGCGGTCCCGGAGCGGGGCCGGTACCGAGCGGAGCCGAGCGGGGCCCCGGCGCTCGCTGCCACCGCGCAGCGTCACGTGCGGCGGGGCGGGGCGGCCCCTCCGGGGGCGGTGGGACCGGGAGCCGGTACCGGGAACCGGGCACCGTAGCGGGGAACGGCCACGGGCACCGGGAACGGACCGCCGGCCACGGGCACCGGGAAAACGGCACCGGGAACGGAGATCCGGAACTGGGGATCCCCCGCTCCATCCCTGATGTCACCCCCGGGACTGCCGGGGTGTCCCCTCCTTCCCCAGCGCCCCGCAGAGCGGGGGACCCCCAGACGTGTCCCTGTCCCCCAAACGTGTCCCTGTCCCCCCAAACGTGTCCCTGTCCCCCCGGTCCATCCCCATCCCCTGCCCGCGGTTGGTACCCGGGCACGGCTCTGCCCCTCGCCCCCATCTCCCCCCAGCCTCGGCTCGTGAGGCTCCCCCCGTTCTCTCCCCGGGACCCAGAGCTGCCTCCCCCATCCCCTCTTCCCAGCCCTGGCTCCCGGCAGACCCCGCTCATCCATGACCCCCCGCCCTGGGACTCAGGGACCCCCATCCCCGCTGCCCAAGCTCCTCCTCCCCTACCTCTCCCTCCCTGGTCCCCCAGGAACCCCCCCCATCCATAATTCCCCATTCCTGGTACCCAGAGTACCCCCCAACCTTAACCCCTCCTCTCTCCCACACAGGGCAGCCCCCCATCCCTACCTGGGACCCCCACCCATAGCCCCCCACACCCACGGCCCCCCAGCTCCCACCCCATTCCCATCCCATCTCTAGTGCCCATCCCCAGTGCCCCCTATCCCCCAAGGGTCTCTTCTCTCCCCACCTCCAGCACCCATTTGCCTCCCCCAGGGGCTCAGGGGGACACCCTGGCTTGGAGGGCCCCAAGGAAGAGCAGGGACCCCCCCAGGTGGGGACAGAGGTTGATGTGACAGGGCCAGGGCCACCAAATGCTGTGCCCAAGCTCCATAAAACCCTCCCTGTGCAAAGGAGGGGGGACTCCTGCTCCAGCAGAGTCCCTCTTGCTCCCACCCCACCCTGCAGCGCCCACATTCCTTTGTGGGACAGCTCCAAGTGAGATTTATGGGATAATCACCTCCACCTTGCACTGCAACGAGGCTGCCACAGCTCCAATGACAACTTTAATCCGATAATATTTGCCAGTAACAGACAAACCAGGAACGGGGCCTTGGCTCACACCTTGCACCTGCATCCTCCGCAGGATCCGGCGCTGCCGGAACCGCCACAGCCCTGAACACCCCACGGGGCTCCTTCCCACAACAGTGTAAGCTCAAGGAAGAGACTTTTTTATATATAACATTAAAAAAATTAACAGCAACTTGA